>NC_047532.1:27304405-27929405 GCF_012275295.1 Melopsittacus undulatus | reverse complement strand
GCTAAATTTTTAGTTTACTTCAACAGAAGACCCTTGTTTGGAATTGAACAATAAGGTATATGTATGTTGGTATACCTAAGATCAAAAGGCTTAATACAGCACTTCCTTGTGAGTAAGATACTGTGATTGAGCATTTTGGAGCATGAACTTGGGTCTCTTATTCAGTAATTTTTATTTGGCTTAAGCTATACCACATTTTTGAAGGTTACCCCAAGTAATTAGGAGTTCAGTCATATCAAGAGATATACTGACCCTCCAAAAACAGAAGTGCTAGAAGGATTAATTCTACTGCAATGTCAATGCTGAATTTGTGGTCTGATGCAGGCTTGTGAATGTCTGTCCAAAGTGATCCCAAGAGTTGTCCTGTCAAAGACACCCTTTCAGAGTTCTCTTGAAGAAAACAGGAGATGCATTCCAAATTCAGTATCCCGTGTCTCCTTTGAATGCATCCTTTTCTTGAGACAGATTTCCTGAATCAGTTCACAAGAGTATGTGTTTCTGATTCAGAAATGTTTGAAGTGGCATCCACTCAGTAACTGCTGTTTGGTGACTTCCTTCAGAGATGTAAGAACTCTTTCAGAGTTGATGTGATGTTTGGATATGCCTGTGTTTTCTTCCAAAGTAAAAGTTGGGTTCTTGCATAGTTGTGAATTCCAGGGTGTCGTAGTTTAAACCAAGTCCCCCTACTCCCGGAGAGTTAGGAAGGAGAATCCAAAGAATGTAGCCCCCACGGATTGAGATAAGAACGGTTTAATTGCTAAGGCATAACACAAAACCCCTACTGCCATTTACTACTACAAATAATAATGATACAGCAAACAGCAAGTGAAAAGAATACAACATCCCACCAGCCACCGACCCATAACTCACTTCACCCTGCTCGGCCGAGCACCATGTGCTCCCTCCTCCATTTTTCTCCAGAGCTCCACACCCTGCCTTCTCTTTCCCAGTATGCCTCCTGGGCATCACGTGCTATGGTATGGAATACCTCATTGACTAGCCTGGGTCAGGTGTCCTGTCTCTCCTTCCTCCCAGACTCCCCCTGGCTGGAAAAAACCTTGAACAAAAACACCCTCAAAACATGCTCAAACCATGACACAGGGTGATTTTTGATTTCCCTCCCTACCCCCCCCCATCCCCTGCTCCTTAAATTCTTCTGTTTTCATATCATGAGAGGAAATTCTGAAAGCTTTAAAACATAACTCTTTGTAACTGTTGAGATGCAGTTGAGAAGAGCATGAGACATGGCAGTTAGCAGTGGCAGATGACTGAATTAGTCATATACTTTTAGGGAACTGAAGGCTTTATTTTACTTTTTGAATTTTTATTTGTGCTTGAGGACCATATAACTTGAGGGGAAAGATCAAATATCAATCTCTGCTGTGGTATTTTTTTATTGGAGAAGTCAAGGAATAGACAATCAGTTTTAAGGTATGTATAGTGTTGAGAAGAGACTAGAGAAAGTGGAAGTGTCCTTATATTTGGCTACATGAGATAGGGAGCTTAAATAAAGGAGGGAGCTCTGGGTTAATCTTGATGAGGATAGAAAACATCTTTATTAAGGGAAGGAAGCTCCCATTGCACCTAGCCAAGAGCCAAGAATGACATCTTAATGTACTACCCTTCATGAAGTTCTGTGTGCTAGCAAAGTAGAAACAACATCAAAGGAATGGTTTTCCGCATACATAGTGCATTTTATCCCCGAACACCTCCTACACTAACACTGGAACGATGGCAGTTTTGGCAAGCAAGAGACAGAGACCATAGGTACCACACATCAGTACTCAGATGTGTTGCTGGAGCACAGGCAGCTGGAAACACTTCTTTCAAATGGAATAAACTGTGTGAAAGTTCTCCTCTAAATACAGAAAATTAAATTAGTCTTCTCTATCATAAAGGCTTAATGTTTAAGAATGTTTGAGGTGTCCCTGTGCTATTTACCAACCCAACTCGTATGTTTTAGACCTTGAAACATCCCTTGCATTTCTGGGTTTCTTCTGTTATTTCATTTTTATAAGTGTTCACTCTTTCTAAAATGACCACGAACAGCTTAGTGGGTAGAATGAAAGATATCAAATCTAGGGAGAGGATGTATAAAGGACAGATGTTTATACTAACTTAAATGTACAGTGCTTAGTATTTTAATCCCCTAGTCCCTGTGGGATAGACAAGTTGGTAATAGCTCCCTTTTATAGATGGGGAAAATACGGTGAGGTAAATAAGAGGGTATACTTTAGATATATAAATAACTCAAAGACAGAAGATTTTATTTAAGCCAAGATACTAGGGAAAAGTTCAGGACTTTTTTGTGCATGAGGACATTCATCACTGCATCAGACAACATTAAGAATTTATAGTGTAAATATGCTTCAAGCACAGATCAGTTAATAACTGGCCAAGAACCTAGCAAAGCGCTTTCTCTGTGAAGGGATTATTCTGAAATTGTGCAGGACTACATTTCAGGCACCTTTCTTTAGTACCTTCTGGTATCAGTCACTGTCAGAAAATATTAAACTCATCATATCTGGTCTATTGATTGCCCACAGCATTAGGTACTTAGTGCAGAACCTCTTCTTATCCAGTCCTTTGTTGTACCTTCTAAAAACCTTAAATTTTCCTAGTATCCTAGTTTGTAATAAAGGCATATGCTGTATGTCATGCTCTGTGCTGATCCCCAGGCAGCTGTAGGAGAGGAGAGTGTTGCTAGGTCCAGGTGACTTATGACAGTTGTTAGCTCAGACTTTGCATCATGATCTTCAATCACAAAGATCTGTGGTGTGAAGTTAACATTCATCACCAGTTTACTAAAATGTTGCTCAGTGCCCTAAATTAAGCATGTCTCCAAGGCAAATGACTTTACATTGTGGATAGTAGAATATTTCAGTTGCTGGTAATACTTTGTGCTTTCATGAAGCTTTTGCATTCATAGATTTCCAAAACTGCCATGATATAATGAGTCTAGATAGTCCCCTTGGGAGCTTTTGTCAAGGAAACGGTAGCGTTCCCCACTGCCCAATCTAGAAAGCTAGTGGAAAATAACCCAAGCAGTTTTGTACCAGTGGAAGTTCCCTGAATTTCCTGCTTAGGTCTCAAGGAAATAGAGTCGTTATATAAGTATCATCTAGCAGTATTTTAAGCTGTTTATTGGTATCTGATGTTTATCAGTATCTGATATATTATACTGGTCTGCATCAAAAGGAATGTGACTAGCAGGTTGTAAGATGTCATCCTGCCCCTCTACTTACTCTTGTGAGACGCCACTTGGAATACTGTGTGCAGTTCTGGTGTCTTCAAAATAAAGACATGGAGCTGTTGGAATAAGTCCAGAGGAGGGCCACGAGGATGATCAGGAGCACCTCCCATATGAAGACAGGCTGAGAAAGTTGGGGCTGTTCAGCCTGGAGAAGAGAAGGCTGTGTGGAGACCTCACAGCAGCCTTCCAGTATCTGAAGGAGGCCTACGGGGATGCTGGTGAGGAACTATTCATTAGGGACTGTAGTGATAGGACAAGGGGTAACAGGCTGAAACTTGAACAGCAGGGGTTTAGATGGGATATAAGGAAGAAATTCTTTACTGTTAGGGTGGTGAGGTACTGGCACAGGTTGCCCAAAGAAGTGATAAATACTCCATCCCTGGCAGTGTTCAAGGCCAGGTTGGACAGAACCTTGGGCTACATGGTTTAGGGTGAGGTGTCCTGGCTCATGGCAGGGGGGTTGGAACTAGATGGTCTTAAGGTCCTTTCCAACCTTAACTATTCTATGATTCTGTGTTGGACTTCCGTGTGATTCCTGGGGAGATAATGAGCTCTGTGACTGTTCATCAATTTATGTAACTGCCGTGGTAATCTGTGCCTGGGAAAAGACTACCTGTTTTCCAGTTCAGACTGTAGGTGGAACAGCCTCCAGTTCCTGAGCTGAAAGGCATCTGAGCATGCATTTTGTTGAAGGGTGACTTTTTTTTGGGTGGTGCCTCTCTGCAAAGTTGAAGGGGAAATGCTGATGCTGCTTGGAAAGCCACTGTCATAGCACTTCTTGAGGCACATCATTGGATGCTTTGGATTCTCATAAAAAAAAAACTTTGGTAAAGTGGTTTGAAAATATTTGAATTTGTGGTTTGTATTCAAAGGGAGAACTTTTTCAGTTTCATCATTGGTTTGCAGCAAAACCTGCATTATTGATTCTTCCAAGTCTGTAGGATTCATAAGGATCTGGAAAACTTGCCTACACCAGCAGAAAGAAGTCAGCTTTTGAATGCAGCACTGTAAAGGTGTACCCATAGTATCAGGATAGCTTTCCAAAGTTCTGCTTTCTCAGCCCTTGTTCTCTTCTCTGAAAACTTCATTCTTTGATTTCTGAGATAGGTTGACTTTTATTTGCAGAAAGAAAGAGGGGAATTCTTAATAAGTCTAGGGAGCTTTGGTGAGAAACTGTCAGACTGTCAAATGGAAAATCCTTGCTTAAGCCTGTCCTTCTGATCAGAGCAAGCTTTATGGTTATGGGAAACTTTTTTCTTCTGTGCATTCATTGTGACCCTGTAAAAATGTTTGTCCATTCCTCAGTGACACATTCTTCAGTTTTACTACATTTTTCTGATGCTTACTGTTTCTATGAAGATACTAAATTCAGCTTGCAGTTATTTTCCTACACTGTACCTTGAGGCTGCTGCATAGGAAACACGAAGTTAACCTGTTTGTTTAGGGTATCGCCATGCTGCTGGTTTGTGTGGAAAACGTTGTGGGTTTATGCAGACTGGTGTTACCAGCATGGATGTTGGAGAGCATGGCCTGAGCAGGAGATCAGACTAGAAGACTCCAGAGGTTCACGCTAAATTAATTTAGGTTATGTAGTAAAGGGAAAACTTGAGAATGTCTCTCTTTTTAAATGGTGTGAAGGTTTGAATTATAAAAGAGATTCTCGCCAGTTAGTAAAGTTTGTGCTAGTTGCACACCTCTGACATGGTTTTGTGGACTATCGGCAAGTTTACAGCTGTAGCTAAATGAAAGAAAGGAGCAGAGCTATTCTGGGGGAATTTTCTCCATACATCCCATTGTAAAGATCCTCTGAACCATTACTACAGAAATGTGGACAGAAGTTAATGAATGTTTTTACTGAAGTAGGGCCACATAAAGAGAAAAATAGTGTGTACTGTGTCCACCTGCTCTGAAACTCTACTTCTTACATGCATTCATAACAGATCTGTGTTAATGTTCCTTAATGTCCTGACAATGGTGGTTTTCATTAGGGGCCTTATTAACTTCTAAAGAAAATCTCATGAGTCACTTGGTCTTCAAAAGTGAGGACTGTCAACAAAAGAGTCTTCCTTGAAATGGTTCAGCTGTTGAGTAGATGTGATGGAAAGGGTACATAGAGATACCTATTATTGTCCAGTTGGTGAATGTTGTCATGGAGAACAGACACAAACTGGTATGTCAGATCTTCCTCTGCAGGTAAAAAAGCAAACAAAGATTGTGGCAGGAACAATGCGTGAATGTGTATTGAAGTGAACAAGAATTAAATGTTTATCTGTATAAGCAGTAGATTGTAATCTCTTTGACTTTTTAAAAAGCTTTGTACAGAGTCATCTGATGCTCGCAATTGTTTTTAGAGGATGCTTTCCTATTGGAAAAGGGTTTTGTGGTAGCTGCTTAGTGAAGGGAGAACTTCATTGTACCTTAGCAAGTGCTAAAGTTTTACCTGGGAGTTAAGTAATATGCCTATAAAAATATTGCTTATTTTATTTTTAGTTTAACTTTCTTTGTTCTTATTTTCTTTTTAAAGAAACGATTGAAAGCAGCAGAAGCAGAAAGCAAACTAAAACAAGTGTATATACCCAACTAGTAAGTATTTTATTTGTATTTTGGTTTCTATTTCATTGTAGAGGGTTTGGTGTAGCAGTTTTGATGGCCTGCCAGTATTATATATTTAAGAGACATAGTTCTGTGATGTTTGTTCAACTGTTAAATTAGGTTACCAATACAACGAACTTTATGCTGATGCTTGAATTCCTTTTTATTTTAGCTGAGTTAATGCTAACCACCCTGATGCTAATAAAGAGCTAGCTGCCCTGTGGAAGAAAACATGATAACTTTGGTAATACAGAGCTGGCTAGAACAAAGCAGCATTCCTCCCAGTACGCTTATGCTGCTGCGTATGTGTATGTAAAAGGCAAAGCTGTTCCCATGTGCTGACCTTACTCTGTTCCAGAAGTGAATTTCCTTGATGGACAGCAGAGGACTTTCCCTTTGGGGCTTTCCTGGTTAGGATGGTGTGCTGTCATGTTGCTCATTTCCTCCATCCTGTATAATGTTCCCATCCTGAAGCAATCATTATGTGTCTTCTGATTTTTATTTTATACCAACTGGGACTTGGGGACTTGCTAGCAGGTCAGCATGGTTGTGAATAAAAGGGTAGGTAATTAACTGCTTGATAATACCTCTGTTTTTCTTCATTTTTCTCATCAGTGGATCACCAATATGTGGTTGTTTCTTAACGTAATATATATATATAAATTGTATGTAGAAATATATTTAAAATAATACATACTGGTATATAAATTCTTATTGAAGTGTTCCATCTATTGCATTTCTTCTGCATAATCCAGTGCAGAATTTAAAATCTCCTCCATCCTTTTTCTTTTCAGCTTTCACTCCAGATACGTTCCCATGTGTATTATCCCCAATAACTCCTTCACTCTTTCATACAATCTCCTTTCAAATATTTCTAAACTTCTACCATGCATTCCATTACTTAAGAGAAAACCAAGTTTCACGTATTTAGCTTGCAAGACTGTCCCTTATTTCTTGTGAAAATCAAGGATCCCCGATTTCCTTTTTGCTTTGAAATATGTATCTCTCAGGTGAATTTGCTAAGAATTAGATGTAATATTCAGAGTGAAGCGAAATAGATTTCTTGTCATGCAGTTTTTCAACAGTATTGCTGTTGTGCATGTTGTTACTCTGCAGGGGATACTGGGCATCAAATTAAACATGAATTCACAATATGATAAGCTTGTGAAGCAAAAGCCAATATAATTGAGATTTCAGATGCAAAAGGATATTGCAGATGGAAAGCTGTGCTTTTGCTTTTTGATTATAATGTATATAGGTAGGGCTTTGTATTTGAAAGGTTACGATGTTTATTTGATAATGGCTGTCTGGAGTGGTATCCCTCAACACTGTATCTCAGGAAGATAGTTCTGGTTGCTGTCTGGAGAAAGTAATCAATCAGCAACTTACCTCTACTTCAGGAAGACTTCTGTCTCTGCCTGTGTGGTTGCTCTTTTTGTCTCTGGCCTTGATTTCCAGTCATGGTTGATTTTGTGAGTGTTATACCTTAACTAACGTATTGTTTAATTGATAAAATGGATGTCAAATTTTCCTCCTCTTTCAATATCCATTCCTGTGTCTCTGGCTGTGTTCTACTGATAGGACACTTTGTTCCTGTGATAACAGGAAAACTGGGGGGAGAAATGGAGAGCAGGATAAGAAAAACGATAGACACAGTCCAAAACTTATTTCTCATGTCACATACATTTTATCCAGTTAAAAAGTAACAGGTCAAACTGAGGCTTTCGAGTTGGTATATTTTAACTTGAGGCTGCGGCCCAAATTTTCAGTGTGGGTAACTGAAGCATGGAGAATCATACAGGTAATTGATATGAGGTTATCAAGTCCTAAACCAACATCCTAGATACTGAGCAAACATTTCTGTGTTCCTTCCAAGAACAACTCTGGTTTTGAGACAGACATCTGTAGTTGATGTGTTTGAACAGTGTTTGGACGTGTGGCTTTGTAATGCATTCCTTAGATTGGAAAGCACTGTTTTATGACTTCCTGGTGAAAGGAGAAGGCATAAAATCAGTTGAATTCTGCTTTTAGGAAATACTGGGGGGGGGGGGGTGGTATGTGGAAGAATAAATTATTTTCTGTAGCAATTTCCCTGTCAGTAGGAGAGGTGTTAAATAAAGCAGCAGCAGAAGCCCAAATGCACAGAGATTCCATGTTCTCACATGCTTCATCTTGCCATTCATTAGCATGAATGTGGAACTTTCTTGTTGCAGGTGTAGTCTCCATCTCTTTCTCCTTCTATGTTCCCAAACATAATCCTCCAGCTCTTTTGGAAGTCATACTCTCATTTTAGTAGTCTATGGGCATCATATGTACTAGTTACTTGCTTCTTTTTGGTGGTGGTCTAATTGCAAAGCTGTTGCTTTTTGGGATTATGACATCTGCAAATCGTGACAGCAGAGACATACAATTTTGTGTGGCTTTTCTCTTTTGCTTTGATCTAAGCGATCCCAGAAGGAATAAGAACAGAAAGGGGAGCATGAAGTGCTCCATGCAATCCCCAATCTCCAAAATGTATTGATGTAAATAATGCGAATTTTAAATGTACATCTGTAAATGTAAATTAATATGTTCTACTACAGAATTTTATCTGAGGATCTCAAAGCATTTTGACAAGCTGCAAACACTGCCTTGCAAACATTTGTAAAGTAGGCAAATATTATTCTCCCTACCCTGCCTCTTTTAAGTGAATAAGGAAACAGGGAGACTAAGTCAAAGCTTTGAATGACTACAAAAGGCCATTGCTTAACAAGATGAAGATAGTTCCCTTATCTGGTTCTTGGTTGTCCTTTGCCTAAGGAGTCAGACTGTTCCTTCCCTGTTGAATTGTGCAGAGGCGCATTGTAGCACAGAAAACTTAAAGGTGTAACCGTATTCTTTCTTTTATAGCTGTGCTATCTAAAATGGTGATCATCAACATTTTGTTGGAGAAAGCTTCTGATTTTCAAAAAGTAGCAGTTGTAGGCCTGCTCTTAGAAGTGGATATTTACAGTAGCCTGGAGAGTTGTGATGAGAATTTGCCTTTGTTGTCTGGATAAGGAATCCAGACACTTACATTAGATGCCTAGTGGTACATGGCATAAATATTCCTCACAAAGGATTTAAAGTTGTGCTTATTCTTGAGGCTTTATTTCTTAATTGTTCTGTTGAACCTAGCACCACTGTGATTTTGTCAGTAACAGGATGGTGTTGAGTTTATAGTTATTTTTAACAACTAAAATATTACAGCTGTGGTGTGCATTACATGCTAGTCAGTCATATAGTTGTCGTGGTTTAAACCAAGCCTGCACAGCTCGTTCACTCACTCCCCCCTCGGTCCCCCAACTCCCGGAGAGTTAGGAAGGAGAATCCAAAGAATGTAGCCCCCACGGATTGAGATAAGCACAGTTTAATAGCTACGGTATAACACAAATCACTACTGCTACTACTACTACAAATAATAATGATAAAGCCAATAACAAGTGAAGAGAATACAACACCTCACCAGGCACCGACCCATAACTCACCCCACCCTGCCCGACCGAGCACCGACCGATACCTTCTCCATCCCCCCAGAGCTCCAGCCCTTCCAGGTCTCTCCCGGTTACATCCTGGGCATGATGTGCTATGGTATGGAATACCTCATTGGCTAGCCTGGGTCAGGTGTCCTGTCTCTGCTTCCTCCCGGCCTCCCTCCTCCCTGGCAGAGCATGAGCTCAGAAAAAGGCCTTGGACAAACCAAACATTTGAGCAGTAATTCAAAACATACTTGCTATCAGCAACCATTCTCAGCCCGAAAGTCAAAACACAGCACTGCACCAGCTACCAAGAAGGAGAAAAAACAACTGCTAATGCTCAAACTAGGACAATAGTGAAGGGATTTCAGTGTTCTGTGTGGGTTAGGATTATCTTCAGTTTAGGTTTTTTGGGGCAGGGGCTTCAGTCCATGATGGCTGGCTTCCAGTGCCTTCTTTCTCTATGTGCTTTATCTATCATCTTAATCTTTTGAGACTGATCTGCAGAATATTGCCCGGAAGTTTGTGCTTGGTGATCCCTGTTCTAGCATAACTGAGTGCTCCATTGCAATTGAGACCCATTTAAGAGACTTCTTGATGTAAGAACTGGAAATGATAGCTTACCACATCATCAGTATTTTTCCTACCTTATTTGCATCTTTCACTTCAGCTTAATTAATTGCTTAATGATTCATCCAGTTACTCATCTAATTCTCTTGTTAATAGCTGTAGCAGGCTTTGGTGATACCAAATAAGTGTAATTAACATATCATCAACAATTAAAAGCTTTTTTTCTTCCCATATGTTGAAAACATTAGCTGCCTGAATTTTATTGTTATTGCCCCTGTGAAACTTGACCTTAACTTTGGAGCAGGACACTTTCTGGTGCTTGTCACAGCTACATTAATTGTAGTGTACCAAAAATCCTAAAGTGAAGTTACTGCCACAAATACAGCATGTATCTCATGGTGATCAGCATGATTTAGTGATCAGCTTTCACCTGCCCATCCCTTTCTCCTGTGCTCAAAGTACAAATTTGATAAGGGTTGTAGAAAGCACAATGGAGTCAGGCCATCACCCTTCTTTCTGCGCGAGATCTTAGTACTTTGGATGTGCATGCCAACACGTGCAGTCCTGTTCTCAACTTACTGTTTACATCCCTTCCTGGCATGCTGCTTAAAAATCCAAAACATTTGTTGTGCTTTACTGATGGATTTCAGACTCCTTTACTGGGTTTTTGGGAGGATAAATCCATGTATAGAAGGAAAAGTGTGCCTGATGTTCAGCTGTAATACCTTTATTTTATTTGCTTCAGTCATTTGCTCTATGAGCAGCACTGCTTGTAACAGTGTGCATCTGTGAGGACTGTTTGTTTTGCAGCATCTTGATAATGTTTGCACATGGAGCTTTCTAGTGAATCATTGGCAAAAGTTCTTCTGCAGCAGGTTACTATAGTGACATCCCAGAGTCACTATAATACTGGGAAGCATGAATGTACCCTCTTTCAACTTTCCCTTTGTTAAACACGTCTGCAGATCTCCTGCCATCTGTGGTGTCAGAACTTCATGCTGTTCTGATAAACACCCCAAAACCCCTTAATCTTTGAGCTGGGCAAATTAATAAGCAGAAGATGAAAACCTTTTCAGGCTTGTTAATCTAAAGGCTTTCCTGTCCCTCTCTTCTCTGCTTCTATGGGTTGTGTATGGACTGCTCAGTGTACTGAAAGAACAAACTATTTACAATGTTTCTGTGCTGCTTAGCCTCCTCAGCTTTCTTTTCTGCAGAAAGGCCCTGAACTTTACTGCAAGAAGCATCATCAGGACACTGTCACAAGTTTTTCCTGAACTGGGCAAATTCTCTCTTACCTCCATATGTGGTTCTTTAGGACATACACCGCAGAATGTATTTTGTCTCTGCAGAAATGGAGCTTAACTGAGCTCCGTATCTCTGTCCCTGATCAGACATTTTCTGATGAGAAGTTTGACCTTCTGGCTTCCAGGGCAGTGTAAGCTTTCCAGAGGCATTTGGGTTTGTTCTGGAGCTGGGAGAGACAGTTGTCTTTGGAATTCAGCCACTTGAAACTCCTTTGCTTTCAGGGGTCATTGCTGTGAACATGAAACCTAATACTGATGCCCCATTAGAAAGACATTAATTTGGCCATATTCCCATAATGCTGTTCCTGAAGCTCTAACCAAGGTGTATTAACCAGGTTCAGTATTCTGGGTCACTGAAATCGCTGTGACAGTGTGCAGCTGATGTGTAAGAAAATGTGGTTTCAGAAAGCCATTTTAAGATACTTCTGCTTGAATAAGTGGGTTCTAAATCATGAGTTTATTAGTTGGAATTAAAAGGAATATGTTCTCTTCCTTTGGTCTTCAGGTAAGAGAATATGAGGAGGAAATGTAATCGGCACTACCATTTGGACTTGTGTTCAGAAGTTGTCACCAAAGGCTGTCTACATGTTGTTGTTTCTATAAACTGAGCTCCTAACAGCACCTGGGATTCCTTGCATGTTTTATAAGCTCCTTGTGTATTCTTGTCTGAAACTTCTCATGTGGCTTCTGGAGAATAGAGGAAGATGGGAGAAGTCCTGTCCCTGCAATACCAGTTCTCTATCATTCTTGTTCCCTCAGTTGCCAAGGATTTTTTGAATGCCTCATTTTCCCTCTTGGATACCTCTTCCCCTGCAGAGATTTTGTACCATTCCATGCTGCTCTTTATGCCAAGGTTTTGTTTGCCCTTCCATTACCTGCTCCTGCCAGTAGCTTTTTTTTTTCTCCTTAGTCAACATTTTTAAGAGTTACAGTGATGAGCTGAGGTGATTCAGGTGTTGTTATATTGGAATGTATTGGTGACAGCCATCAATGCATTTCTGCATTTCTTGCTGTGCAGGTATTAAGCTTTCAGACTTTTTCTGTTTAGTAGAAATGTAAATGGTTTCTATTAAAAGCACAGACCATAACTTAAGACTTGCCAGAAGGCTCATGTTCATGAAAATCTGTGTATGTGCTAGGTCCGAAGATTTTGTTCAGTGGGTTGGGTGTCCTTGTGCAAACTGTGGCTTACAAGATGCAAACTTTTGCAGTAAGACAATGTGGAGATATTTGTGACTGCATCTAGGGTTATATTTCCCCCACTAAGGCAAGGGTTGCTCATTCTCTGCCTACCTCTCCTGCTGCATCCCCCCAGCCTTCCTTTTGGAGACTAAAAGATAATTTCCCTCATGTTGAGGACTAAGAGATCTGGAGGTGAGATCATTTTGTTACCTAGACTAGAATGTCTGGAATAGTAAGATACCTGCATGGCCTCACTGGTTTATTGTTTTTAAATGGTTTTGGATTCTTGAAAGTGCCATCTTACTATCATTATAGTTAGTTTTGTTATCGGTGTTATATAAATGTTGTCAGAGACAGTGTGTTCACAGAAGTGAGATTGCTGGTAAGCACAGCTTGTTCTGGAAGCCACACGATGAATGAAATCTGAATTTTCAAATATTTTGGGCCATACTTTTGAAAGTCAAAAAGGAAATTGCATTCCTCAGTTAATGTTTGTCCTTCTTTTTGTTTTAAGTAACAAGCCAAACCCCAACCAGATCAATGTAAATAATGTCAAACCAGGAGTGGTGAATGGTACTGGAGTGCAGGCGCAGAACCCAGGAGCAGGACGGGCCTGTGAAAGCTGTTACAGTAAGTGATGTGCCGATATGGCAGTTGTTCATAGAGAGAGTGTGTGCTGTGCTGCAAACACTAAAATAAAAGTTGTGTTGTGTGGAGGGTGGGAGAGAAGTCTTCAGAAGGGTTGCAGTACAGAATTTGACATTGCAATATTTAAGCAGAGGTTTTGTTTGAGTTATTGGTGTTACATTTGTAGATAGAATTGTGAAGTTCTAAAGGGGGAGTTAGTAAATGTTCTAAATAATTGCAAATAGCTGTTGAGCAAAGATGTGAATCACCAAGGTGTGAATTTGTCTTATTTTTTAGTAGATTTCAAAATATACATCATTATAATAATATAAAAATCATTGTATTTGGTCTACTGCCTGATATTAATACACTGAGTTTTAATGATTGTGCTCATTTATGGGGAGCCTTTATATGCAGGAATGCAGGACTGTATGAGAAGTCAAGTCACAGATTCCATATATTCTTTTGTCATAGAATTAATGTATGGGGAGTTCCTGAAGGCAATTTCCCTCTCCCCCATGCTCTGCAGAAATTGTTGTCTACCAGTCTTGCAAAATAAAAGCCTTCAGTTTCATTGGCAGGAAAATTTCCCATCCTACTAGTTTTTTTTTCTCTTCATGTTTTAAAAGGAGTTTGTATGTGTAACTAATTCTGCTGAAATCACAAGTATCTGTAACAGTGGTGATGACTGAAGCCATCATCATTTTTTGAAGGTTTGTTTGAGCTTTGCACTGTCTGTGTGTGGGTTTTCTTTTGTGATGGTTCTAAAGAGAATAAGCTCTGAAAAGTGATCCTGTTTAAGGATATATATAATTTCCACCTTTGTTATCTCTAGCCACACAGTCTTACCAGTGGTATTCTTG
Organism: Melopsittacus undulatus; assembly: GCF_012275295.1. Taxonomy (NCBI): domain Eukaryota; kingdom Metazoa; phylum Chordata; class Aves; order Psittaciformes; family Psittaculidae; genus Melopsittacus; species Melopsittacus undulatus. The sequence continues at coordinate 27,915,520 of NC_047532.1, read as the reverse complement.
GGGTCCCCCTAACATGCAGTGTCGCCTCTGTGCATCCTGTTGGACCTACTGGAAGAAATACGGTGGCTTGAAAATGCCAACACGGTTAGATGGGGAGAGACCAGGACCAAACCGCAATAATTTGGTAGGTATTCGCAAAGCAGACTGCTTGGTGCTTTTGCCTGGAAAGCAGGGTATAATGATATCTAAGTAGTTGTTCACTGTTCTTAAATATTTAACAACAAAAAGAATGCTTTCAGCCTCCATTGTTGTCCTTGGGTTTGGTATTTCATGTCTTGCAAAAGTTGGCAATTTAACTTCAGCTGTAACTAATTTGTTGCCAAGTACTGCCCTAAGGAAAGAAAAATCAACCAGCATTTGTTTAGCAAACTAGGCATCAAATGCATGGGATATGAAATGCCAGCCCGTGTTTCTGGTATTCTCTTTCCATGATTTTTGCTGTAGGGGGAAGAGGACTTTTTTTTCCATCAAGGAATTCATTATTTCCTGAAACCTGTTCCCTTTCTCAAGGCACATTTAAAATTAGATACCCAAATAGCTAGTGGCTTTTTAGAGATCCCTATCTTGTTTTTCTACCTCTTTTATTAATGCCCTTCACTTTCGGATAGGTTCATGTAGGTATTGTGTGAGCTGCTTCTGTTTAATTTTTCTCCTTTTATTTAAAAAACAAAATTCTCAGTTTTTCTGAATTTGGTGGAAGGTCTATCTGGAAGCATCATACATTGAGCTGATTGGAAAAAGTAGCTGCATCACATGGACAGAAAGGATAGTGTGCACTGAACTTGGGTCTTAGATTGGTTTCTTTCCTCTCTCTTAGTCTTTGCTATCATTCCCTTTCTATACTATTTCTTTTGTTTAACCTCTCTCCTTTCCAGGCTTCTGTTTGCCCTCTGAAGCTACCAAACTGCTGTGATAACTGCCAGGTTCTACCAGCCCTGTACCTCTTGTTTGTTAATTTACAAGTGTGTAAATATTCAGAGAGGGGAAAGCCTTGTTCTCGCCAGTCTGAAATTTCTTCCTGTTTTCCAGCTGTGGGCAGATCTGAGATAACAAGAAAGTACTTTCATTATTTTACTGGTTGACTTGTTGCTTTCATGAAGAATATACTGCTTTGGCTCTCTGTAGTTCATACATTGCTTTCATTAGTATTCTTTATTACACACAGTGAATATTTGGTAACTCTGTAAATTCATTCATTGAATTCAGAGGAAAAATTAAAACAGAAATACCTGAAACTTTGAGACAAAATCATTCTCACATGCTGTAAGCTTGCTTTGGGAAGTGAGTTTGTTATGTATATTTTAGCCATATAGCCATTTCCTGATTTTTCCTTTCTCTCTTACAAATGATTTCCTATAAGGAGTTTGCATTTTATATGCAGAGCAACTCTTAAGCACACAATGTTGGAGGGTGTATTGACTCCATAAACACTTAACTCATAGCATCAGGTAACTTCTTCACGTCTGGCTTTTGGATCCCTGCTGTAAATATTGCTACAGCACAGAAATAAGTACCTCCCTGCGAAAAGAAAATGTATACCTGCCTTTGAGATAGTTTGGAAGAAAATGCCAAATGTTGATGGGTAAGATTCGGGAAATGGGGAATAGCTGGGCTGAAAATACTGTTTCTGTTCTTATGTCTGAATCAGTAACTGATTTTATATTATATTCTTTCTCTTCTTCTTTTTCTAATAATTATTTTTTAGAAACAATATTTATTTTTCTTTTTTAGAGTCCTCATGGTGTGCCAGTACGAAACAGTGGGAGTCCCAAGTTTGCTATGAAGACACGACAAGCCTTCTATCTCCACACAACAAAACTGACAAGAATTGCCAGACGTTTATGTCGAGATATCTTGCGCCCTTGGCATGCTGCAAGACATCCCTATTTGCCTATTAACAGTGCAGCAATCAAAGCAGAATGTGAGTGGTGATGCAGCTGGGACCTACTTGCAAAGGAGCCCTTTTGTGGTTCCTTTCCTATGAAGTTTGAGTTGTGACTTCCTGAGATGCTCTCTTGTATATACCTAGTGGTTTCACAAAATGTAGCTGTGTTGCAGAAGTTCTTACTGATTATAGGCTAGGCAAATAAGATTTGAGAATTCATGAGCTGTTGTTTTAAGGTATTCGTGTTTGCTATTATGTTTAGCATTCTCCTGCATTTGTGTCCTGTTGCCAAGATATGCTTGCCACCTGTAAAATTTCTTTGTAATTGGAAAGCTCTTTAGGACACTTGAGTTATTAATTTAATTTTGCTATAATATCTAAATGTCTTTGCACTCTAATTATTTTTCTTTGTTTTACAGGCACAGCACGTTTACCTGAGGCATCAGAAAACCCATTGCTATTAAAGCAAGTGGTTCGAAAACCTTTAGAAGCAGTACTCCGGTATTTAGGTACTAAAAAAACCCAAATACCACCAAACACACAAACCCCCAACCAAACCAAAACCCCTACTAGTTAATTCTGCTGACCATTTGGTTCTGGATGTAGATGCTGGTTCTGCACCAAAAAGAAAAGAGAACAAAACATTAAAACCTTACCATTAACTTGTCCTTTTTTATCTTTTCCTGCTTAATTTGATAGAACTAGTGCCTCAGCAGTCCACTCTGATCTCATGGAACTGTATCAGAATTTCAAATGAAGGGAGGAATGTGTTTGCTCTAGCTTCTGATTTATGTGGGGACAAGTTACTATCTGCTAATGGAGGCACAAACATTGTGTTCTGGAACAGTTAGTCAGTCCACTGTTCCAATTTTTGGGCTGTCTGGAGGCGGTTCCTACCTAGAGTTGTGTTCTCCAAGAAGCCTCTTGGTTTCGGACAGCACTGACTCCCAGAGCTCATCAGTCAGTTACTGGCTGTCCTGTGCTGGAGCTAGGCAAGGGGACTGTACTTCCATTTTTTACTTTCTTCTTAGTTGTTTTGTTCAGTTTTTTGTTTGTAGTTTTGTTGTTTGGTGGTTTTTTTGTTACGTTTTCTTGAGGATCTGGGCCCCATCAGCTGACCTGTGAGGGAGTATTGAGTAGCACTGTCCAGAACCTTTGTGGATGTTTGAGGTTCTGGAGGGATCTAAGGTGATGCTGTGTGACAGGCCAGCTTTGACTACAAATGAATGCAAAATCGTTTTCCGCAGTGTTGCTGGTTGCTAGTGTTACACTGAAAACACATCTGAGGTTGTTACAGTCTTTATGTGATTCTGACCTCCGAAAGCTGTCTTGGACAGTGGTGCTTTGAGGCTTCCAGATTAACAAGGGAATTGATTGCCTTTTTACACTAGCAAGAAACACTGGAGTCAATTTATGTTTGTTTGAACATTTTTGTTGATGAAATATTGTAAGGCTCAGAGTTTATTAAACGTTTACTACTTCTCTGTTGAATGTTGTACTCCTGTATGCTGATGAGATATACCAATTGAGAAACCTTTGGATACATACAGTGCAACCAAAGAAAGCCAATAAAGGGAGAAGTTTTGCTGTTGGATAAAATCTTTCTAATAGTTGTACAGCATGTAACAGTAAATTTTGAGATTTTATTAGTGATGTGCCAGGGTTTCAATTTGACTGTGGAGCTGAGAAAAGGGAGTGTAAGAAATGGAGGGAAGCTGATGGGCTGGCAAGAACATATTTTTGAAGGCGTCATGGTCAGTGGGCTTTTAAGCTGTATGTTACTTGACTGTTAGGGCTGCAGAGGGAAAATGCGTAAAGCTCCCATTTGATGTTGCCTGTAACTTTCTCAAAACCTCTTCAGTTGAGCAGCATGTGCTTGATCTCTGCCTTAGCCAAAAGGTTAAATTCATACTCATTGTGATGCTTACAGTGGTGCTTTGAATCCTCATTTGTTTCGCCAGTTTAGAAATCGGGTTTTTTGCAAACCTTGCAAAAATGACAAAGTTGTAATTTCATTAGAATTTTGGGGTGTTACATGACTGTCCAAAGATGGCTTTTAATATACAGCACCCCAAAGGATCCCAAATTGTCGGAGAACAGTATTTTGGAAGTAGATACAAAGTGCTTTTGTTAGCAGCCCTTGTTTTAGGATAATATGAAATTGGGTTTAACATCTTCAGTAGTCATGTATTCCTAAATATACTTGAAGTGCTTTATATAAATAGCAATCTCCAGTCAAAATTATTGATCGAGGTAGTTTGTATATAAGCGGAGGTATGTTTGGTCACCTTGGAATGACCTTTACAGGTGGTTTTCAGATACATAATTTGAGTATCTTAAGTAATAAAAAAACCCTGCCTTGTTTTTCAACAGAGTCTCATCCGTGTCCTCCAAAACCAGATCCTGCAAAGAGTTTGTCCAGTTCTCTCAACAGTCTGACTCCTGCTAAGTTTACGCCTGTCATTAATAATGGGTCCCCAACTATCCTGGGAAAAAGAAGTTATGAACAACACAATGGAATGGATGGTAAATATTGTTCTGCAAAATGTATATTGCCTGTATAGGCTTTTTCTTCTGTCCTTTTGGTATACAAAGAGATTAGTTAAAACTATAGTTTTTTATATAAATTCCAAGTTTCTTACTCTTGAGGGGGGTTAATTTCTTTCCTTTTACAAAAAGTCACTTATCCCATTTCTCCTCTGGATGAGACACATGATTTGTACTGCCTGGGTGGTGTATGTACATATGTGCTGGTGGAGCTCTGCCTAGCTTGACCAGTTTTGCAAATGTGATAGTGAAGGAGAAACTTCCCTTCAAGTTTTTCTAAATGGATAGTATGAAGAAAACCTTTATAGCTTATTCTAATTATGCTTCCTTTTTCTTTTGAGGTTTACAGCTTTTTAACCTGTAGGTACTAGCTGTGCTTTTCCCAGGTGGCTCTGTAACATATGGATCGCCTGGTTATCAGCAAAGCTATCAGATGCTGCTGCTTAGCTGAGGGAGGCAGATGTGCCAGATCTGGTATGGCATAAACCTGCCCCTGCCTTGTGCAGAACCGGAGTATTCACTTTTGTTGGCCCTGTCACTGAGCACCTTTGTGCAGTGGAGTTTGGGCTTCATCTCCTCAAGATGAAAAGACAAGGGGAAGGTGTTTGAAGTGGGAGATAGATGCAGGATGTTCCTGGCATGAACTCCAGTGCTCAGTTCTGTAGAGTTGCTCTTGCCTGAGTGTCAGGGAAGAAAAAGTGCAGTCTTTTTCTCAGATGAGGATAAAAGGGACTGTTCAAATGGTCATAACAGGAGTGAGAACATGGAGGGTAGTTCTCCTTAACAGGGAAAGAAACAGTTGGTTTAATGGTGACTGAAGGAGAGAGAGAGTCTTTTTTTACCTTTAATTCTAACTTTATAAATAGCTTATCTGAAATATAGTTACAAATATTTGATATCTTACTGTTTGTGTTTTAACATTAAGAACTTTTTCAACTGCTGCTGTTCAGGTTGCTGATGTGATGTTTTTCTCTTTTCTGTTCACTTGTGCTCTATCAGGCAACATGAAGAAGCGCCTGTTGATGCCTAGCAGGGGTAAGACCTTGAAGCTGCGCTCAGCTTATGCTAGGAGAGTGATTTTTAGTTTCATCTGCTGGCTTGTCTGTGCTCTGTGGCTAATGAGTCTGTGTGCTCCTTCTGTGTTGATGTCTAAGTGTTTCTGGGTAACCATTTCCACCCATGGTTATGCTGCTCACCTTCCAGGCTTTTCATATGCAGACAACAAATCGTACAACCATACTGAAGATGTGAAGTGCTGTGTTCGGAATTGATTACTGATTCCTCAAGTTGACAGAAAAGTTTTCTAGCAGTTTTGTGAAACTGCTGAAAGCTCTGATGGTTGGTTTGAAATCAGGTGTTGTTTCACTATTTGACTTTTAAGAAATCAAAGTTCGTGTGTCCTGACCTACTTCAAATTCACTTTGACCAAAAGAAACAGAAGACTATTCACATTGAGTCCCAAGTTTAAGCCTCCCTGTTTTCCAGTGTGAGTGGACAGTCACTGGTGAGAGGCTGCCTGCACATTCTGTACTTACAGTAACATAGTTTTCAAAATGTCCACAGGTTAAAAATAATATGTTGTGACTACTGACTAGACCTCAGAAGCTTTAGTTTGCGATAATGCAGGAAACGTGCCAATGATGTTACTTAGCCAAATTCAGTAGAACAGACCCATTTTGAACAGTTAGGGTACACAGATGTTATTGTGAGACAGGCACACACAAAAACTTCAGCTTATGTGTTACCACAAAATGGCTGACACTGCATGCCCTGATGTTAAGCTTTATGTTTAATGGCTGAGACAGTGGATGACTGTTGTCGGTATTTACATGCATGCATATATAAGTGCATGTGGACAATACAGTAACAATGAGGACAGTGATCCTTCTACTGTCTTGCTTTCTTTGGTAATTTATATCTTGATACTGTGTTGCTGAGTTTTTAATGTGTTTTTTAACTTTAATATTTTGGGAAGAATAAGAAAATTCTGCTGCCTTGGTTAGTTTGGCTTTTTCAGAAGCTTTGTCCAGTAATGAGGGATGTAGACATGGAGTAGCTCTCTGAATTTCCACAGCTCCTAGTGACTACCTGCTTATGGGCATGTCTGTTGCTCACTGCTGAATGTCCTCATCAACAAGGGTACTGCTGAGTCACTCAGCAGATGATGCGCTTCTGAAGCTGTGATAAGTTGTGGCCTGAAAGAGGAAAGTAGAACTGGTTCTTCCCTCAGGAAGGTGTTCTCTGCATAGAGCACTAGATGTGATGACCTGAGATCATTTGCCTACTGGAAATGGAGGATTCTTGATTTAGTGTTTTAAAATGTCTGTCTGCTGGTATACATATTTGATTAGGTACGTTTCAGTCATAACTGCTGCTGGAGCAGTTTGCAAAACAAAGATTTTGGTGAAGTACCTGTTCAGGCTCCTCTGAATATGTGTTTCTCTGAAGCATGTGTATGCAGTTGTGCAGGCAACGGCTCTCATTCACATGCCTGCTGCTTTATCTGCTTGGTCTGTGCTCAGCCAGCCACTGAAATACTTGGTGTAGTATTTTTTCCTATAAATGCTAGGTTGTGGAGCATGATTCAGTCCCAGAATCTGTTTACCTGCTGGGTAGTGAGTGTTAACTGGATATTTCTGAGAGCATTTCAGCTTAAACTTGTTGGTTGATGTTTATTTGTGAATGGAAAACATTTGCCACACAGCAGTTTTGACACTGGAATGTTTTCGGACCCTGGGTTGCTGGAAGCTTTGCTGAGACAGGAGAGGGAAGGGAACCGCCTGCAAGGAAACAGGGTTTAAAGAACTTGGATCAAGATTTGCTGGGCACAAGCAAACAGATGGTGGAAGTTTGGTGGATCTGTTTCTCACCTGGTGTCAGTTTCTGTGCCAGTGCCCACTTAGCACTGGCACCCAGTTGCCTTGTAGGTGAGCTAGTAACCTTTGCTGGCTTTGGGCATGGTTAATGCTGGTTTCCTGCACTGTGCCAGGCCTGGGAACATGGCACTGAGACTTCTCCTTTGCTCTGGATGGAGTCATACAGGCTTACTAGTCTGGGGGAGCTACTGGTGGGAAGGGAGAGGAGAAGGGGAGCACAGGCTGAAAACATTGTGAAGAAGGGGTGAATTGCAGTAAGAGTGGTGAGGCCTTGTGACCAGAATCTGGGAGCCAGTGAATTAGTACAAAAGGACTGAAATAAACCCATCTATCCAGAATGACTGATTTTTGGATAGCAACTGACCTAAAATAGAAAGATAGTGAGAATAAAACTGGATTATTATAACAAGTCAGATTCTTCATTTACATAGCTCCTATGTAAATGAAATTGTGTGTGTGGGGGGGTTCTTTGTTGTTTTTATGGTTTTCCTCTCCCCTTAATGACACACAGTGGCACATACCAGCTGGTTTAGGTCACTGTAGGAGTGTAGGGGCAAATAAAAGATGGTGTTAAGACAACTGCATGGAGAGATTGAAAATACTCTTTCTGTAGAAATCTGGGTACAAGAAGGCACTTTGTCCATCTATGTTGAAATAGTTTTCAAGCGGTTGTTAACCTACTGCAATGTTACGTGAATTATCCAGGGGTTTCTCTTCTACATGTGGATGTGCTGTGTTGGTGGCACCTGGAAGATATCTTATAGTCACCATGTCAAAGTCTGACACGTGACAGCGAACAGCTGTTATGGTGGGCTTTAGCTTAAGTGTACTTTGCTGGTTACAAAAGCCTTTTGGTTCTGGGCTGTTGCTTCCGAATTCCCTGCAGAAGTACATACACTGCAAATTATGGCTGGTTCCTAAGCTATGTGACGAGTTTGTAATTATTTCATGATGGCCAGTGTGTAAAGCAGTATAAAATCGAGATTGCTTTGCAGGGAATGAGCCGAGTAACAGCTTATATTTTTGTTTAGGGTAAAACATAAGGATCTATGTTTATACGTGTATACTGGTGGCCAGGTTTGTAAGCATTTAAATTCCTGTGGCACCTGCTGCCTTTGCTTGGAATTAGGCTTTTTAACATTGCTGAGAACTGAACTGTTCACACAGGTTTTTGGGCATTCCTTCAGGCAACTCTACTGAAAGATCTTCCTCCGAGTCTCTACACCTCTTGGTATTTAGGGTGATGGGTGGTCAGTGGTTGGAATTCAGAACAGTTAATCAGTGAAGTGCCTTGATGAATGCTTCTGTGTAAATGGAAACATTGTTCCTAAATGTGCCTAAACAATGACTGAGGGTGGAGAGATTTGACATGAAGAACACCTATTCTGTAGGTGGATGCAGATTGTTCAGGTTGAACTCTGACGATAAGAGATCAAAGAGGAAAAGGAGACTGGTCGTTTTTTTACTTCTGGGCTGTGGCCAGAACTAAACTAATTAGGCAATACTGGAAACTGCTGGACTTAAAAGAGTACCTCAGATTTTTTCCTTTGGAATTTTCTGTTTGTTTTTTTTTCCTCTTGCTACTGTAGCTCCAGCTAAGTATCTTTAACTGTTCTTTTTCTGACTCATCCCTTCTTAATGCTAAAAACCTGAACTTGGGAAGAATAAGAAAATTCTGCTGCCTTGGTTAGTTTGGCTTTCTCAGAAGCTTTGTCCAGTAATGAGGGATGTAGATGTGGAGTAGCTCTCTGAATTTCCACAGCACCTAGTGACTACCTGCTTATGGTAGTCACTATTTTTCAAGCATAAATATAGTTTGTCTGGCCAAGCATCTAGAGTTTTGACTGGTGCTTGACTTCCAAGAACAGGAAAATATTCTTAATCTCATCTCTCCTCACTACCTCCACTCTATTTTATAAGAACGGTGTACTTGTTTAAGCTTTGTTTCTGCTTCTTTAAATCACATTGGAAGCGTCATTAGGCATACAGTGCCCCTCCCAGCTCCTTCAACATTAGGTTAGGATGGACAAATTGCTGCAGAATCCCATTTTTGGAGAATGAAAAGTACATGAAGTCTCATAAGCTGCCAAGACAGTGAAATGTTAAAAGGTATTAGTTCATTGCTTTATCATTAGTAATCTGGAGCTTGACTGGCAATCTTTGCCATGAAACTTCCTTTAGAGAGATAGAGAAGGTGTTTTATGTTCTGAACCCTGTTTACTTTTTCCCTTGCAGCTACTCAGTATGGGGGGTTCAGTGATACTTGTCTATGCAAATCCTACAGGGGGAAGGGAGAGAGCATTGTTCGATTCTTAATTTTTTCCCTTATCTTTTACATCATGTTAGCTTTCATCTAATCAAACCTGGTATTTAGGGTCATCACATGCACTAAAATATTGGCAGAGTGAGAGAACATGAATGAGTCGCTGAAATAAAGGGAAGGCTTTTCCCAGCAACAAACTTGCACTGATAAAATAGTAGTGGATCAAGTGCTGAAAATTGGAGAGGGTTTATAGAAGTACCATGAAAACGGTGGAGGGACTGGAAAACACACTGTATAATGCTTCTATCAAAGTGAAAGTTGTAGATGTTTGTCTCTGCTGACAGGAGCAGCAGAAGTATAATAATAGAGGGCTTTTAAGTCTGGGTGGGAATGGAATAATGAGCTGCAGTAGCCAGAAGGTACAGGAGAAAAACTCTGGCGGGAAACAAGCTTTTTGAGTGAGGTTAATTAACTGTTGGAATACCTTGCTTCTGCTACTGGGGATTTCTAAACCAAAGTGGAATGTCAGTCTAATTTAACATGTTCTGGTTCACTGTTTCTCACCTCCTTTGGGGGAAATGGGAATGAACTCCTGGAACTGGAAGCATTCATCACCCTAGTATGGCATTAGTTTAATTATCAAAATAGGAGCATGAAAGTAGAAATACTGCTCTTGAGCAAAGCAGCTGTTGAGATGAGAATATAGGGAAGTTCTCTAGTATCAGGTATGTATCACGTATGACCAGACTTATCTCAAAGCTTTTATTCTGGCTGATTTAGACCTTGCAGATAATTTGGACTACTCTGTATGCATAAGTTGCATTAAAATTCTGCCTTTATCAGCCATGGCCCTTGGTGCTCTTCCAAAGTTGAGGATAACCAGCCAAAGGAAATCTGCCCATCCACAAATGACTGTAAACTGCAGGGGGTATTGGTCCTTTGATGAATAATGTGATACACAGAGTACTGGGGAGAAGTCCTGGCTTTAGCTATTGATATCCAGACCAGAGTAATGCTGACTAGTGTTAAGAGATAAGATGTTCAGTGCATCATAAAGGAATGACTGTTTCTAGCCAGCTGGGAATGACAAGTTACTTGAAATGCTTCTTGGAGACCCCAAGAACTGTGCCTGTGCAACTTCCTCACTTTAGATTATATATCAAAATACAGATTATTTTTGAGAATTTTACTTAGGATTTTGTATTGAAATGTTAAGTGAAAATTCTCCACTTGCCTTCAGCTTAGCTATGATACTGTGTTTAATTTCTTTTGAGGTTACGGAGAAAGATCTGGGAAGAAAATTAGCAGATGGGCATTGTGCTCTATGGATCAACTAGTGAAAACCATTTAATTTATGAGGAATGGCATGGAGTAAGATGCAGATGTTGATTGAGAAAGAGGAGAGTGCATATCCCAAGGCTCTGGTAGCAAGCAAGTGTAATTATTATGAGGGGAAATGAATGTATAATAATTCAAGGGCAGAATTGCAAATGTCCCAGATAGTACAAAGACAGAATTTGTCATTAGGTGGAATCTGTATGTGTGATACATATCACCTGTATATATGATGTGTAGTACTCCCAGTTCTAAGAACAGTGAATAATTCAGTGCTTTCTAGTTTGTATAGCTGGATCAGCAGATGCTAAAGCAGTGAGGTGCATGATTTTCTTGCTTCTGTTTTTTAACCATAGTGTGTTACAGCGAGACAGAATATACCGTGATGCTCTTCTAGGGATGTGGGTAGGTGTCGTGGATTAAGCCCAGCTGGTAATTCAGAACCACGCAGCTGCTTGCTCACTCCCCCTCCTTTTCCTCCCCATCCCTCAACACCGAGATAGATAGCAGCTCTCCATTCTCAGCGTGCTTGTCCAGGGGTAGCTACAGACTCATCGTAGTTGGATGTCACTGCCCAGAAAGTATTAATAGGGTCCTTGAAGTACTCTTAGCAAAAGGTACAGCTTTGCATGAACAAACACATCATCTGAGAGGTACTGTGAAGCAAATTAATGTGAATTGTTAGACCAAGCATTTCAGGAAGGATTGTCCACATCCAACAAGGTTAATGTGCAGGGGTTATGGAAAGGAGATGGGTAACAAGTCACTAGTTACTTATGCAGAATTAAAGCTCTTCTTTGTGGTATCTCTCTTCTGGTGTTGCTGTCCGTTTAACTTTGTCTTGGGTTTACCTGTCCCACAGAGAACTGTGATCACTTACGTGTTTCATTATAACCAGACCACTCTGTGTTTCTGTATTTGTTGCATGGGGCTGGCTACTGTATTCTGAACTGTGTGAATCTTTCCTTTTTTTAACCTTAACTCTTTTTTTCCTTTTCCTTTGCCAATCTTGGTAGGAACTTACTTAGGTAAGTAAATTGCAGTTTTAACATTGTTTTTATGTACAACAGATTTTTAAGAAAATGTTAGTCTAGGTGGTGTTTAATACAGCTTATGCTCTGTTCTGCCTGTTGCACTTGAATTCCCAAAGGTTTATAGACTTTGATCATTAGAAGGTGTACTCTCAGTCTGCTCACAGCAGTATCACACTCTTGGCAGTTTAAGAAAGGGAGGGGTGCTAAAGCACTTTCACAAGCTTGCAAGAACTATGTGTATATGTCAACATGCTGAGACTACTTCAAGGGAACCGATACCTTGGAAGTGAAGTCCTTGTTCATCAAGCCTCATTCATGCATGAATTTTTATATTTTTTTCTAGCTTGCTCACAAATGTGGTACTATTGATGTTCTTGTTACTACTGGGAAGGATGGAATCCCATGAGGAGGATTGCTTTTGGAAAAGGAAAATGCATATGAAGAGTGTATGGAGTTTTGAAAGCAGTGTATTTTAGTATAGTAAACTTGCTGGTTGTGAAAGTGTGTATTAAATTTTCTGAGTTCATTGTGACTGAAGATGTGCTTCTGAATGTTACTGCATATTGCATGTTCTGCATGATGCTTCTCTTTGGTAAACAGAAGTTAAAACCAAAATGCCATCTGTGACTAACTGCTTAATGTCCCAGTTAGTTAAAAAAAATAAGAATTATGTTAACATGAAGGACCCATATTTTTGTGTGTGCTGGTGGATATACCAAAGATTGGAGTTAGTAAGTTTGAGTAAATACAAATTTAACAACTGCAGGTAATATCCAGTGGCTGAAAGCTGGGCTACTCTTTGTCCTTGGTACTAGGTGTCAGCTCTGTACAGACTTCCTGTGCCAAACTATGACATGATCTGTAAACACACGGGGAATGGTGTGTATGTCTAGGTGTGGAAAATCACTGGGAGAGTTCTTTCCAAGTAGAAAAGTGTCCATGGCTGATGCCTGTTCTGCAGCTTCTTGGCACCTGCTGTAGTAATTTCATGGAAATATCCCTGCACTCCAGTCTGCACTGGGCACACTGCTGAGGGTTTAGGCTCTAATGCTTCTCAGATTCACAGTTGTGTATTGTGCAGAGCTGGTTAAAAAAGCAGGCTGAGTTTGTGTGGTGGGAATTAATTTCTGAATGCTGCCATTCAGGTGTTGATGTCCTCTTGCTGGACTCGCAGGAGGTGGGACTGGATCAGCAGAAAGCATACGTGTCTATTCTCAGGCTTCCAGTGGGACAGATGTGCTGGTTTGCATCCCATTGGGAAATTAAATTCCCATGCTCTGCTCCGTGTTGTTGGGTGCCAGCTATTCCCTCCTCACACAGCATGCTCTTGGGGTGGTGCTCAAGTTGCTGCTGGAAGTTTAGTTATTCTCTCAGTTTCCTGCATCCTCAAAAGATAAAGCTGCAAAATAACAGTAGTTACAGTCTTGTTTTGCTGTTTGTGATAGTCCTTCCCCACCTGTGTTTTTTTGGATGAAAATATATTCATCTGCAGCTTTGATACTTCAAGAATGAAAGGATTGTTAGGGCATAGTAACCTGCTGTGACTGGTTTTGAGCCAACATCTCCGTAATTGTGCTTATGCTTGAAGAACAGTTCTGAGGTCTTTGTCACAAAGCTGTGGGGAGTGGAGGCATGCTCTGTGGTTGTTAATTTATCTCTGTACTGTGATCAGGTGTTTTGCCGTTTCAGTAACAACGCAGAATTCATCTGTGGCAAAGGACATTTATGCTTATCTGCAGATATACCTTCGATTTACCTTGTCTTCATTTTATCCTCTGGGACTTCCTCTTTATTTCAGTGTATAGAGAAGACTGGCATGTGGAATTGAGTGGCAGAATATTTTGTAGGTCTTTGGGTTTTTTTTTTTCAGTGCTATCAAAAAATCATGTCATCCTGAGTTTTCAGAGTGCATTCCAATTTCTTTGACTGAAAAGAGTAGAAGACTGCTGAGATTTGCCATTGTAGACTTTCATACTTTGTGGTTTTAAAGGTTTGGTTGATCTTGAAAATACCTCCTTTTTTTTTTCCCTTTTTTTTTTTCTTTTTTTATTTTTTCACTTATTTATCTCAGTTGGAGATTGGCGTTTTTTCTGATGTGTTGTAGCTGTGTTAATTCATATCAATGGTAACTAAGGTCCAATTCAGGCAGTTAGACCTTAGATATCATTGTAAGGAATAGTTATGCTTTCTACCCTGTGGCTTCTTTAAACATCCCTCCATAAAATAAAGTTAAAGACAGGTTTGTGGTTTTGGTTTGTTGTTTAGTTTTTGGGGATTTTTTCACCTGAAGAGGAGCTGCCAGAATCCTGTTGTATTTTGCTTCTGATTTATATTCATAAGCTGTCTTAAGATTTTTAACCTGCTTGTGGATATGTATGTGTGAGAAGTGTTTCTCAAACCTTGATCTATGAAAATGGAACAAGCATCTCGGGGGGCTAAGTTTTATCTGGTGAGTTATATGTCTGCACCCCTCCTTACTCAGAGACAGAGAGTTGGTTTAGTTCTTGGAGGTGCCTGTGCTGCAGACCTCATTTCTCACACAGAAGCCACCAAAAACTTATGGGCAGGAATCCATTCTTTACAGTACAGATGCACCCTGTTGACTTCACAGCTGTTCTGCAATGCATTACAGATGTTATGCTGTCTCTCTGCATCTCTTTGGTGACCACTGTGGGTAAACGTTGTTCATTTAATAGCAGTGCTTCAGCTGCATATGCTTTTAGGGGGATATTTTTTTTAACTGCAAACTGAAACTAGTGTTTCTAGTGTCTGGTTTCATTCTTTCAAACTCCAGTCATCAAAGTGTGACTGAAAGGAAAAATAACAGATAGCTAAGATTAATATGCTAATTGATACCTTATTACTGTAAGAGCAAGCATAAAATTGTATTGAAACTGTAACTTTGTTTTGTGTCCTATTGTACTGGAGCAAAGAGTTGTCACAGGTAGTATCCAGCAATAGTCATCACAGGAGCCACATAATCAGCTGCTCCTGTAGGCAAGTCTGTTCTGTGATCAAGAAAGTTCTTAGTACAAGCAAAGAGCTGATCTGGAGCATGGTTAAAATGAAATGTGTGGCTTCAGCCCAGGGGCTAGCCTCAACTGATTTACACCTCAGAGCTCCTGTAAATGAAGTAACTGTTATCCTTCATTATGAAGGGGGGAGGAAAAAACAAGTGTTAGAGCTTGGCTCTGAAGCCAACAGATTGAGGTTGCATCCTGCTGGCTGTGCTGTTTCCCAACATCCGTGGAGCTCTTTGTCCATCCATCTCAAATGGCCGCTCACAGCTGTGTTTTGGATGCAGTTGCTGCTCCCATGTAAAAAGGAATTATTATCTGGCTCCTACATTGTCTTTGTCAACATCCAGAGGTTGTTACTGGTCTTCTCACTTGGTGTCTGGTACATCTGTTCTGCAGATTTGATGGAAATCTTTCTGGCAACTGTTTCTTCATGTCTGTGGATACTCAGGAACAAAAATGCGGCAAAAAATTGAAACTATGTGTCTTCATGTTTGAAGTAGCAACATAGAATGGAAAATATACTTGATATAAACTGTTGATTTTATTGTGGTGTTGTAATACTTAATGCTCAGGAAATGTGCCCCATTCTGCCTTTCTCCCTCCTGCTGCATTGCTGTGCCATGCGTTTCCTGGCATAGTTGCTGTGAGTACATTGTGTTTGGTTTTATCAAGGAGAACATCAAGGAATCTGTTGGGAGTATGGGCTGTGAGCTGTAAAAGTCCATTTTTTTCTGGATTCTTTAAAAAGCTTTGTTCTTTCATCACAGTTTAACTCGCTAGAAATGGAAAGTTTCAGATGTCAGGCTGAGAAGCTTGCTATAAATGTGGAAGCAGTATTTGTACTGGTAACTTCTGCAGCCAGTGACAGCATTTGCTGATGCCTGTCCTGTAGTACTGTCCTGTAGTACTAGTTGGATGTGGTATCCTGACATTTTGGTTCTGAGCCAGAAGGGGCTGAGAAAGGTGGTCTGGTGCACTGATGCTAATGAAATGGTGTTTTCTGGGAACATGCATCTCAGACAACTAAACCTAACTAGACCTAAAAAGGTTCATTAAGTCTCCAATCATTCTGTGTCATACCCTGCTGCTTTATAGCAACATTCTCATACATACCAAGACCTTTGTGTGTCCTACAAGGTCTTATATGTGTAAAGTACAGTTCAGTACATAGGCTGTGGCAGCACGATAGGGTATCTGATAGTATAGCAAATAAGCTAGTAGAATCAAGCTGTTGTGCTCAGTGCTTTACAGTGCTGTTTGTATGTTACTGGGGAAGGGCTTTGTGTGGTAGCTGGAGTCGCAGAGCTTTGTGACTGATGGAGCTACACCTGTGCAAGTATTTACTTGTGGCAGGTTCAGCAGATACAGTCTGTTTGCTAATAGCTAACGCCTGAGCTGAAGAGTTCCCTTGGGGATCCGAGGATGTTAAGGAAAGATTCTATTTGTTTCTGTCTTGACAGTGTCTAATACCTTCCATTTTCTTCTTCTTGATGTCAGTGAATTCCTCCAAAACTAAAACAGAATGCCAGATTTTTCCCAAGACTTGAGAAAAACCTCAGATCTGAAAGAGGAGGTGTACTTTTAGTGGCCGTTTGAAGAAAGGTGTGAGCAAACAGAGAAAAGACTGGGCAAATGGAATGTGTTTTTAACTTGGGGCCTCTGCTCTTCAAACCATGTTGTTAAGGAAGCTCTTTTCTCAGTTACCTTTCTAGGAGGGGAGAAGTTAGTTTGGTAGACAACTCTTGATTTAGCAAAACAACACAGTTGCGATTTTAGCTGCGTGTGTTTTGATTTTGTACATTTTTCTGTCTTGGAAAAGCAATGGTCTTACCAGCTCTATTCTCTTTCCTGTTTGTTAGGTCTGCCTAACCACGGACAAACCAGACAAATGGTAAGAGAATGTTCATTTAACCAAAACAGGGAAAAGAAGGATTATTAACCCATGCTAGATAGAACACCCCATTAAACCGTAGTGTTTCACTTCCATCTTTGCTGTTTGCAGCTGGTCATTTTACCTAATTTATTGAAAACTTTAAATAAAAAAAATACAATGTTTGAGCATATGAAACATCCAAGTGGTTAAAATGCAATTTAAACCTCAAACATCTCTGTCTGTATATAAATGAGATTCTGTTTTGAATGGAACATTTTGTTTCTGCTCATACAGAAATGGAGTGGCTGTTTATAGCAAAGTTCTGGGATGTGTTTCTAGGTGGAATGTGTTTCCTTGAAGGAGGAAGGTTGAAATGATGGAAGGGTTTGTTTGGAAAACAGTTTCTTTTTTATTTTATTTTTTTAGGAAGTTGGTGTGGAAGTTGTCTGCTGAGAATGCTTGCGTTTTATTTGAGTAAAAATTATTGCTAGCCTTTCATCCATTATGCTGAGTTTAATCAAAGGACAGAAGCAAATAGCCAGTCTGATTGATGCGTCTCTGGCAAAATGCTTTCTCATGAAATTTATCTCGGTGTGAAGGGGCCAGGGCAAAGGCTGTGCATCACTTTCCCCCCTTACATATGGCTTATGGGAGGCTCACGGGAGAGAACTTCAAGCACAATTTCCCCCCCCAGTAAATAATCTTATGATGTTGATAAAGTGGAGCTTACCTCATTAGGTGAATTGCCACAGTGTATAAGCGTCAGTAGAGTCACTTTGAAGTGGGTCAGTCAGCAGCAGGTATGATCAATGGTCACTGAGTGGTGATCACAAGCATTATTAAGTCTAATAATCTTGGTTAGTGTGCAGTATCATGAGAGTAGGCTATAACTTGAGCATGCTAGTCTGTTGTAATAATGAAGCATTCATTTGGTTTGTTGCTTGAACATCTGATCCGAAGTGGTAAATTATATTCCTCCATTAATTCAGCTTCATTTCTTGTCATTGAGGAGACTGGCTACTTGTTTGTGTCTGCTGAATAAACCAACTCAGTGCACTGGGAGAAATCTGTGATGACTTAACACGTTTTAAGTGTTTTAGGGTAAAACCTCTGAACTGTTTTGATTTCTGGTTGCTTGATAAAAGTGTGCTACTAAACAGAAAATCAAAGGTTCCTATTTCAGGATGTACCATTTGAAACAGATTGCTCTGTGCAGGTAGAAAAAAGCCAACGTGGAAGCATACGAGTGCCCCTTCTAGGTATTTCCAAGAACTTTTTCCGGAGTTGTTCTCATTGTATATGTAATAGATGTGGAGAAAATGTCCTTTGCAACACTAATGAGAGGATTTTCTTGGAGAAATCTGGAAGGGGTAAAAAATCCCAAACCCAAACAAACAAAAAACCAAAGCACAAACAAACCAACAGAAAAGCTTTTTATTTTAAATATTTTCCTTAACATATCTCAGGTACAGAAGCACTTCTTGAAGTATTTCAGTGGTCTGCTGTTGTGCCAAAGTTGTCTTGCATAACATGGAGCTGGGCAACTAAGAAATTGAATTGTTATTGCACCTGTAGACAACAGCTTTAAAGAGCTAAGGGTTTTTAAAAGTGGGATTCTTTTTGTTCAGTTCTAAAGCCCTAATTTTTGACAGGAAGTGGATCTTAGTAGCACAGTGGATTAAGGCTGGTCAAAAAAGAAAAAAGTAATCTATCTTACATTTTTTGGTTTCTCCTCTGATAAAATTGAGATGCTGGGTTTTGCTGGCTTTTTTCCTTGGTTGACAGACTGAAATCTTCCCTTTCCAAGTCAAAGTGATAAAATTTGGTTGTGCTTTTGCGCCATAGCCCTGCACTTAAGGACATGAATACCTCATGTCCCCATCTTTCATTTTGAGGTGGATCTCCCAGGCCAGACATTCCTCATGTACATGCGCAGTTTTCCATTTCATGGCAGAAGGAGAAGCCTTAGTGCATCTGGGGAGATGGCCTGACCTCGAACAATGGCCTATGAAACACAAGAATTAAATTTCTACTGGGACATTTTCTGACCAGCATTAATTAAATTTTCTTGGCCCTTATTTTGCATCTTTTCTGACTGTCCAGTGTTACTGATTTCAGTGGGATTTGTCAATGTGCTAATCAGCAGGAAGAGGGGCAGCAGAACTGGACTTCAAATGATCAAGGACAGCTGCATATGAGAAGCTTAAAACTTTGCTCCCTTTCATCTGCACCTCTCTTAATAACAGCTCGTGTTTATCCAGTTGAGTGGAAGGGGGCTTCTGTGGGTCTGGAAAATTATACCTGTGTTGATTTGCAACGCCAGTGTGTTATATATGGTAAATCTGTGGTGTTAAATGCTAAAAGGATTTTATGATGAAAGCTACTAAGCTTTGTTCTCAACAACATGTTTAATTATATACTGTCCTCATTAAATATTAATCTCCCTGGGACAAAAAGGATATGGGTAAGTTTGGTAACCCAGAATAACTGTAAATTCTGATTTTTGTATTTGGTTTGCTGTGTAGCTAGAGATCTTTCTCTGAAATCAATAGAGTTGCTCTAGATTTATGGTAGTAGTTGAAATCTAAGTCTTATGCTCAATCTTTCAACCTTGATGTCATCTTTCAGACACAAGCAACAGATTATTGGTAATGCCTTTCATTTATTATTTGTCCTGTCGCTGGAGTATTGCTGTCCTATTTTATATTGAAGGTGCTTAACTTGTACTGCTTGTGGACAATTCCTTTTATGTGAATTCTGTGTTCAGTCATGGGCAAGAGGGGAAATTTTTACTGTAAGCTCTCAACAAGTGATACAGAAACTTTCATTCTCTTTTCCTTTGAGTGCTTATCACGTGCTACTGCTGCAGGTTTGTTGCAGTCCATAACTCTACTTTTTTATGTATCGTGTTAGGGACCAAGCCGAAACTTGCTGCTCAATGGGAAATCATACCCAACAAAAGTCCGATTAATTCGTGGTGGATCCATGCCTCCAGTGAAAAGGAGGAGGATGAACTGGATTGATGCACCAGATGATGTTTTTTACATGGCCACTGAAGAAACCAGGTAGGAAACTGGGTCTTCCAACGGGCTTAAGGGGAGATCTTCTGGTTTGCATTCCTTGTGGGTGGTGCAGGTGATAATTGTGGTTGGACAAGGATCTCTTCAGCAGATCTATTGCTACAGATTGAATGCAGAGATTACTGCCAGTGTTGAGGTGGATGAAGACTGATATACCTAATCATGTCTGATGGGCCAAATCATGAACTTGCATTCCAGAGAAAGCAGATTATTCTTCCTCCAAAGCAGTCCATGTAAGAGATGGGCAATAAGAGGAGGAAGAGAGAGGTGGGAAGTTCACCTGGTTCAGACCTATGACTGCCTTTGGAGGTCCCACTGCAGTGTCTCAGTAACAAGATAGGGCCTTCTGGTACACAGGTGATGCTGAGGAATACAGTCTCCTCTACAGAGCTCTGCATACCCTCTTGCACACTGAAGTCTCTTGTATTACCTCTCAGAACATCTCCTCGTGTGAGTGCTGAAACCTGCAGGTGACACAGAGGGTTTCCATTGGCTGACTTGCCTTATTTCTCTGGTGGCTTATATTTGCCACCACTAGTGGTGAGATTTAGCCTTCTCTGCAGTTTCTTTCTTCCTCCTTTGGTGGTACTGCTTCTGCTAGTCCTTCTTGTTAGTCTGTGCAGAGGATAGAAATAGTGGAATAAACCTTCCTTGCATGAATTTCACTGTAAACTCTGTGTACAGGCTGCTGGCAGCATGGTAGAAGCTATGTGACCAGAGCTTTTGTGTCTGTGGTCCCAGTGCTGTGTTATTCCTAGGAAGGGAGGACTGCTTCTGGGTATGATGAAAAAAGTAGGGACATATTCTTGTGTGGTTTCCTCCCAAGAACTTGATGCCTTTCTCCTGGGTAATCTTGAAGAAGGTCAGAGCAAAGCCAGCCAGGCCTTTCAGCCTTCTCTGCAAGCAGAAACGCTCTCTGGCTTTTGGCTGTATCTGAAGATTGGAGTTATCAACAATCGGTATCAGTCCCCCAACAGGTAGAGAAGCACTTACCTGTCCCTCCAGCAACTAGCAGAGATGGACATGGGAATTACTGGGTGTCTGAGCCCTGACCAGTGGCCAGGGGGTTCAGGAATTTTGAGTACTTCATCTCTTGTGCTAGTAGTAAATTCATCACTATTCTGAATGTTCATTTGTTCAGCATGAAGTGCATAGTCAGAGTCATGACATCCTCAAACTCCTCCTCAGCCTCAAGACATTTCAAGTGTCAAGTGACTGTTCTGTGGGCCTAGTATCAAAGATGGGCTTCAGAAGCAATCTGAGATCCATAATGTTCAAGTTGTTAACCACTATCAATTGGATGATTATTCAGTGCAGGAACACCCCCACCCCTGCTAGAACACACAAGAAACATGAAATTGATTTCCTTGTCAGACTTGTTCCTATGTACACCTTTAATGCAGCTGTGCATTTCACATGACTTCATATCTTTATTTGCATTTTTCCTTCTCCTATTCTGTTTCTGTGAGATACTGTGAAAGTAAGCAGTGGGATTTCATGTATAATGAAACTAAAGTGAGAGAAGTATTTAATTTTCAGGGGAAGCAGTTTCCTTATTCCTGTTGTCTTCTTGCTCTGGTAAAGAGGTTCTGGGATCCTGTTACAGACCTGCAGCTCTAGAAATTCATGTGCCATTGTTGATGCAGATCAGTCCTTAGATGCTCAGGGCCTATTTTGTAATCCTGCATCTACAAAACACTTCCTGACGTGTTTATCGTCCAACCCACAAGAAATACTGAAGGTCTATGGTAGTAATGTCTCAGTACTACTACAAGGCCCTGCCCTTTGATTTATACAGAACAGTGAGAATATTCATCAAGTGTGGTGTTGGTTGTAAGAATAGTTTGTTGTAAAGGCACAGAATTGTCTGCCCATACAGAACCACTGATGGAGGCAGGGAAGATCAGTCCCACAGCAACCAGCACATCTCTAACCCAGAAATCATAGCGTAGTGATAGACATCAGCTCAGTAAGGCCTTATCTCTTCCATTTAAGAAAGAAAAAGAGAGAACAGGCTTCTTTGTCTGACAGCCTTGCTGCTTAGCGGCATGATGAGTGCTGAAAGGAGATGTTTGGCAGCCTGTTGAAAAGCAGGGAAGCCTGAGTGATGTAGCATTGTAATCGGCACGGGTTTTCTGTCGGGCATTTCACCTCTAACTTTTCCCTGAACCATCTGCTACATTCCAGTGTCAAGAATGTAAGACTTGTTTGTGAGCTCTGAAACAATTTGAGCTTTGTGTTAGCTCCATAGCAATCAATCTAGCAGCAGTATCTGCATATCATCCTCCAGCTGAGGGTCAGGCTGTGTTTTCAGTCACAGAAAGCAGGTTTTCCTACAGTTTTACACACATGCACTCCTCTCCTTTTTGTGTAGTACTGTTGAGAATGGTGTTGGAAAAGTGGATAGCCTTGAGCAGTTTTCAAACTGCTCCGTTTGGAAAGTTGGTCACTTGAAGAAGTTTTTGCATTCAAGCCTCACAGTAAGAAACCTGGCATTTATAATTTATGCAAGTGGAGGCAGTGAGTGACCTGATCAGAATCTAGAACTGCTCCGAGATGTGTTGCTGATGTCAGTGTGTCTAATTGAGCACGTGCAGATACTGTAAGAAGCTCCACTGGCAAAAGTGGATCGATTTCAGCTAAACAAGTCTTGGAAAAATCATCACATCTTTATTTTCTCCCTGCCACCTTGTTTCTTTCCAGTCTGTTCTCTCCCACATTCTGTGGCCTTTCAACTTTAAAAGGCATTGGTGAAATGGGGACACTGAGCAAACAAAAGACCGCCTCTGTGTGTGCGATACCTAGCAGGCTTGTTCTGCTCAGTGGGCAAAACAAGTAAGGGAAGAGCTGACCAAAGCTGTCCAGAGCTGATTCAGAATCTTCTGAAGTTGCTGATTTGTCAGGGCTGGTGTGGTAAGGGTAAATTTTAAGGGGGGGGGGGGGGGGGGGGGGGGGGGGGGGGGGGGGGCAGAAAGAAGGGAAGTATTTTGACCAGTTTCTCATGCAACCAGCACATCTCAAACGTGGAAGTCAGCACAGTGATAGACTTCAGCTCAGTAAGATTGTATCTCTTCCATTTAAAAGCAACCCAAACACCTAAACAACGAACGAAACAACAAAAACCAGCTCACCCCAAAAACCAGATTTCTTGGCCCCAGCAATGTTGGCTACCCAAAAATCTTAAAGCTGCCTTTGGGGGATAGATGTGTAATTGAGTTGTGGTCTGTAAAGCCATGTGGCTGCCCTTACTCTAGTGTGGTCTAATGTCTCTCACGATAAGTCAGAAACATCATTAGGGTAGGAACCTGTAAGGGTGGGCAGTGCTGCCTTATCAGACCCTCCTTGTTGCCCCAGGTCCTGAACTGAAGGCTGTGTATAGTGGGTACTGGTGGACTATTACGAATATTTATTACTTTCCTTTCTAATCTTTTTATGCCTTTTACCACCACAACATCCTCTGGAAATTAATTCCTCATTTTAATTACAGAGTACATTTTTCATTGTTGCTGGGGTTTGTTTTTGTGGGCTTTTTTGTGTTTGGTGGGGTATTTTTGATGGGTGGTTCATTTGTTTGGGTTTTTTGATACTTTGTTTAACTCTTAAGACTGGTATTGACAAAAAGAAGCAATCATTCTGTATTGTTGCTTTCAACCTTTATTTTTTTGCTAATTTTAAAACTTCGGTGCGTCCCCCTACATTCTTACTCGCTTTTACTTTGTCTCCATATGGAAAACTGCTTCCTTTTCTGATAAGAATTGTTGCTGGTCTTGTAACATACAGGGAAACTCTTAACCAATGGAAGACATGAATATTACCCGTTACTGGGTTGGGCACCTGCAATGTGGGGGAAGTAAGAGAGGGAGACACCCTATTAGTGTTTCCCATTGGGGAGGAAAGGCACCAGTTCACTGGTTAGTGGCCATCATGGAGCTCCCTTGCAGCAGCTCAGCCTTGAGGCACAGCTCCATGGGAGACCAAATGTTGCTTGCTTGTGCTGTGACAGGACTTTCTTGAAGAGGCAGCTGTGTGCACCTGCTTGGGACTGAGGAATGTCAGAGAGCTCTGTGAGAGATGGATAGAACTCTGTGAGAGATGGATGAGCAGGTGGGGATGTGACCAACGTCACCAGAAGTGGTTTGGTTGTAATTTGGCTTTATAAATTCCCACAAAGCTGCCTGCAGCTGATTGTGCTTCAAAATAAATTAGTGGTATGGAAACTGGCTATTGTAACCATTTCATGTGCTGTATTTAGAGCAGTAGCCCCTGGTCCTACAAGGCTGGACCAGAATGCCTTCTGCTCTGCAGGGGAAGGATTCTGGAACAGAGAATGCAATTTCATCTCCATTGGTGGGTTTATAAACCAGAAAACAAAAGTTCCCCAGGGAATCCATTACTGAAATAACAGTGTTAGCCCATCCCGTTAGCAAGCAGCCACTGCATGTGCAGGCCTGGTTCCCTTGGGGGAGCTGAGAAAGCTACAATAGTTAGCATCCAGTCTCTGTAATCAGTTCCTTTCTTCCTTTGCTGTCTGCAGGAAAATCCGCAAGCTGCTTTCCTCCTCTGAAGCCAAGCGAGCCGCCAGACGCCCTTACAAGCCTATTATCCTCCGGCCCATCCAGGCAGTACAGCTACGCCAGCCCATGAATGATGAACCCATAATCATTGAGGATTAACACACACTGAGCAGCTCTCCAGATGACGGTGGATCTGCCTGAGAGAATCTCTCCTCCAGTATATACTTGAGTTTCTATGGCTACAGCATTGAACTAACTGTTGAAGAGAGGGAACTTTTGAGGAACTGTTTTGCATCTTTTAAACCCTTAAAAGGAACTCAGCCCTGCTCTGAGCCTCTGACCACAGACTGCTCTCTCTCTCGCACACGCTCTCCTTCTCTCTCCTTTCTTTTTTTCTTCGTTTTTTTTATTTTAATTTTTTATTATTATTTTTGGTAGCCTCTTTTCCCCTTTGCTTCTACCCCTTTTGTAGACAGGGGGAGGGAAAGTAAGTTTAACTTATTAAGAGAATGTGGATTAGTACTTTTTAGCTTTGTTTCCTCTTCCAGCGTACGAAGAGCTAGAACCCTTCATTTTGTGACTGAGCTCTCGTTGCAAAGCCATTTTTATGAGGCTGTGTTGTAAGATTCTCTTTTTGGTTTTTTTCTTTTCTAATTTTGTGGACGGTGCCATTTTTTATTTCATTTATATCATTTCTTTTGTAGATATATTTCCAACCTTTAACTGATATTTGGGAAAAGGAGCTGAAAGCCAGCCCCAGGTTCAGTCAGTTTTCTTTGGTCCTGTCCCTTATATTTTTTGGATCATTTTGCACGGCCAGTTGTGCTCATGCACAAGACAGAAACAACTCAGGCTGAGAAGGGAGTGAGCTAAGAACTGAAGAACCCTGCAGAACATCACACTAACGTTGTGTGCAGTGGCGGCCAGGCTACCAGAAATAGGTGTCCTTACTCTAGTCAATCCCTGGGAGATCTGGCCTGTGGCATTTCTCCCAGTAACCAGCAGTTTGTGTGCTGCCTTCTCTCTGACATCTGGAATCCTACATGCTGTTATACCACCAAGACCCAGCAGTAGGCCCAGCAGTCCAGCAAGTGTAATGAATTGCTTTGCTCTGGCTCCAAGAGTCAAGTACACCAATGCCCAGGGACATTTTGCTTAGAACTCTGAACCTGTTTGTGCATCAGTGGTTTTGGACACATCTCTCCCAGGACAAGACCTGGTTTCTCTTTAATTGCGTTACTGTATGTTTCCCATTTTGAAGGGAATTTAAATTACAGCTGGGTTTTCATTTGAACACATTGTGTCTGAAATTAAGTGGGTTTTTCCCCCCTTGACATTTCTTGTGTTTGAGGTTTCTTGCATCTCTTGAACTTCTTACGTATTTGCAAGTCTGTATAATTTCTTTTTCATATGTCTTCTCATTGCAGTGCGTTTGTTGAATGCCCTGCTCTGTTTTGAAAGGATGTAAACTATCATTTGCAACTTGTGCTGATCTGTACATGTACCTGCCTCAAGCAGACACAGCATGTAGTAACCCCCAAGTCATTCCATATGTGTCAGCGGTGAGATGAGCCAAAGTTGTATTTGGGTTATCACAGTCCAACCGTGATTCTGTGCAACTCTGCTAACCCACTGGGTTAGACGGAAAGGAATCCCACAAAATGAAAACAATTCAGTTAACTTTACTTAATAAACCTGGAAAATGAGCTTTTGTGAAACATCTGCTTTTTGTCTCTTCTGAAGTAGCTGCCAAGACCCTTGCTCAGGGTGCCATCTGACTGGTGCGCATGCCTCTCTGCACCTCCTTCACATCCCAGACTTGTGTTCTGCTCCCAGCTGTTTGCTTTACTGCAGCCCATCCCTGTGCTGCCAGTGCTGGTACATTGTACAGGGCAAGAGCCATTCATAGTTTGATTCCCCTCCTGTGCAGTTTAAACATTTCTAGCACTTCAGACTGTGATTCTCTCCCTCCTCCTCTTGAATGCGGCAGCAGATGCAACGCCAGGGCTCTGAATGAGCCTTTTGTCTGTGGTGGCTCATGCGTCCTGCTGATCAGGGGCATGACTCTGGCATGTGGCAGAGTAAAATCCCTGGGGGTTAGCAACCGAACCCACTGATGTGTAAGTACTTCTTCATTTCTGCATTTGATCGTTACTGAATAAATGAAGCGGGGATCAGTGTTTTGGGGCTCATTTGCTGGTCAGGAGTGATAAGATTTACTTTGTGGCTGTGAGTAGCTGTAAAACTTAGCAGATGTTGTAAATGTATCCTACACTGCTGGTCGTGATTTTCTGTCCATAGAACGAGGGAACATCCATTCCCGAGGGATACACTGCTTAGGAAGGGCACCAAGCTTGGTAGCTGGAAATCTCCAGGCTGCATGCAACAGTGCAGGGCTGCACCAAAGACTGGCAGTTCTACTTTGCCTCCATCAATCTGTAGGATTAACCCTATATATGTAAGAAATATTGCTGACTTGCAGGAAGGTTTTGTAACACTTGATTCTGCTCTGTGAGGTCTTGTAGGGATTCCTTCCTGTGGCAAGATGAAATCTGAAAGAGATCACTTTGGAAATATGTGTCCAAATTGTCTTCATCTGTTCTGCAGTGGGATTTGGAGCTGAGGCTGCAGCAGGGGGTCGTACTCTGCGTTGGTGTGCAGAGCTCCAAAGTCCCTGTGTGCAGGCAACGATGCACTTTGGTTATCAGTAGATGAACTATTGAGGCTTTGAGAGAAGCTGTTCAGGCTGCACGAAGCGCTCAGAGTAACCACTTGAGGGTGCCAGCCTTGCAGTTTCCAACAACTTAAAAGCTTTCTTGGAGCAGCTCCAGAGACTGCTCTGGGAATGAGTCCAGGCAAGTAGAGAGAATATCCTGGGCTGCTCTGACTTTGAAGGATCCCTTGCATGTCCTTTAATATTGATGCCATTTTTCAGTGTGCAGTAGCAGACTTTGCTCCCTTGTGTTTCACTGGCTTGTGTTTGTACCAACTTAGGAGGAAACTTAAGAAAATACCTTTAGCAACCAACAAAAAAAAGCCAGCTCTTGGGAAGTGCAGTGAGTGGTAGGTCCCACCACTGACATATCCAAGCCTGAGCCATCAGTCACTCTCTTAAGCTGGCTGCTGTCACTAAACCTCTCCTGAACCAACCTCTCTTCTGCATTCACATTCAAATGCTGATGTGCTATTGCTGCAGGAATTGCCTTTGATTATTCACTTTCCTACTCTAGACCCCTGGAAAAATAAGAAAAGATTCATACAGATGGGGCATTGTCCTGTTTTCAGTACCCCTTCTACTCCCTGCTCCCATCTCCTAAAGAGACCTTGGGATTGTAGGGGAAGAATTCTGATGGGAGTTGCAGTGAGAGATAGGCTGGTGTTCAGGCATGTTAACTCCATAGTGCAGAGCCTGGCATCTGGAAGTGCTCATCCACCTGGAGCAGGTCATTTCCACTGCATGCATTTCCAGTCCATAGCAAGTTTTGGCACATATGTTTGGATATTTTCCTTAGCTGTGTGTCCCTGACATCCCCATCCTTCACTTTCCTGCCTTGCAGATGTGGGAGCAGACATACCACAAGCTCAGCTCGGATTCTTGGAGGAGGCTGTGCTTCATGCTCACATGGATGGACCGTGTTGTCCTCCAGACTTACTACCATGCTTACTATTTTACAGGCTTAAAAGTAGCTGGGAGCTGGTCAGGGAAATCTTTTAACAAAAGAAAAACCCAACCATTCCTACAATACTTCCTGACAACGGATTTCTTTGCTTAACTTTGAAATTTGTTTGTTTTGGTGTTTTCTATTTAGCATTTTACCAGCTTGTCAGTAGCAGCTCTCTGTGATCTCAGCTTTTGATGCTGTAACATGAAGGCAGCATACTCTCTGTAACAGCCGTGTTGAAACAGGGTGATAAAAAAGCAAAGCATGACCAAAACCAACAGTTCCGAACCTGGCACTCCTGCTGTGGGAGGCGGCCTGTAACCGGGACACTACTGCAGAGTCGTAAAGCAAAATACACGCTGAAATCTACTTTGAAATGGAAATTTGGAGCCTGTGCCAGCTCTGCTGCGGGCTCTGGCTCTCGGTGTGAGCATTACACAAGCCAGACCTTGAGAAGCCTGCGAGTCCTTTTTGGATGGTCAATCTGCGTCATGGTGGAGCCACTTTCCACTGCTGAGGTGGGGCCATGGAGGAGGAGGGGGACTTAACCTGCTCAGATGATGGCATGGGCACGTGGTGGTGTGTGGAGTAGTGGTATGGGAGGTGTGTGAGCTCCTAGCAGATTCTGACTGTGAGGATGGGTTTCTTCATCCATCAAGAGAGTGCAGGCTTAGGAACACTTTCAACTTAAAATAAGCATTGGCAGCAGTGTTAAGAGGAAGAGAAGAGAGATTGCTGCAGAAAGGCAAGCCCTGGCATGACAGTCCTCTCTAGCTGGCAAGGATTTGTTTGTTGGTTGGGATTTTTTTCCCCTGTAAATGTGCTTTGTAGTCAATACTGTTCTAGGAGAGCTTGCAAGAGCCAACAGTGATGGGCTTTACTTTGATCCCCAACCTCAGGGTACAAACATGTCATGAGTGCATTTGGTCTTTGCTGCCCTTCATGAGGGAGGAGGCTAGTGTACCCTGTGGCCCTGCTGCGCTTCCTTCCCTTCCTAAGGACTGAATAGGAGTTTGCTCTGCTCTGCCATCTTTGAAACGTGGTGAAAGACTCTGCCTCTGATCACATTTCATTCCTGCAGGCTCTTGGGAGCAGGAAAGTTGTTAAAAGACACACAGTAAATTCAGATGGGCTCTGGGGCTGGGGGCTTGTCCCCACCTCATCTTCAGCCTGGAAGAGAGTCAGGCGAGGTCAGGACTGAAGCACACTTGATTCCTGCCCTGGGCTTTGTGAGTTCGTTCACTGCATTCCTGGAGCGATGCAAGTAACAAATTCAGCATCTTTCTGCAGACAGCTTCCTCCCCTCCTGCCGGCAAGGGGACTTTCCACCTGGATCTAGTGCTCCACAGGATGCTGGCAGCGTCATAGTGAGCAGATTTACAGGTCTTCACCAGAGGGTTTCAGCCAAGTTGTGCTCATTCAGAGATTTTCCATGTGAGTGGGAGCAAGTTTGTTCCCCTCTTCCTGCATCTTGGCTGCCCCCATGCAGGACATACGAGGGGCCATGCAGATGTGGAGCTGAGCCAGGCATGTCTGCACGCTTGTTTCCCTGCATCCCAGGAAGATGCTCGTAACGTGTGGTGCAGACCTAGAGCAAATGCTGCATCGCAATGAGTGGGTCTTACCCCTTCTGCTGCTGAAGGAGAACATAGTGCTGTGGTGACATCGCAGTGCCCATGAGGCCTCGGTTGCGTATGTCCAGCCCAGGAGCTCACAGACAGCTGTGTCCTGGAGGTGGTGTGCAAGGGGGCACAGACAATGAAAACTGGGCAGCTGCTGTACACGCTTGTCCTGCCACCCTGCTGGCCCCTGTAACCGTGTTGCACCATGGCCAGCCTGACCTCTGACCACAGGGTGTCCAGGAGGGGCTATGGGGCCAGGAGAGCTTGATGACAAACCACCCCGTGGTGCCTCACACACGAGGAGCTGAACTTTGCCACTGAAGCCTGGCTCTGAGCACAGCGCGTCCCCCAGGACACCCTTTCCTTCCCACAGAAAGGCTGCGGGAGAGCTGCCTGTGCCAGCCACTGCTGTGCATGGCCCCCCTGCTACAGCCCTGCCACGGAGCCTGGCTCTGCCGGCGGGTTGAGAGACATGATCCGCTCCCTCCAATTGGCTACTGCCTTCTTTTGGTTACAGTGCTGCTCTTTGGGCACCTGCATCCTGCCTCAAGGAGGTGTCACTCCTGCTCCATGGTATGGAGATACCATCCACAGGTATCTGTATCCTCGGTGTCCACATGCAACTGGCTGGGATGCTCAGGCCCTGGGTGAGCTGACAGCTACAGCCCCTTGGGAAGGGAGGGCAGGGACAATGAGGACATCCATTCCCACTTGCAAGGACAAGTGGGATGTCTGTAAACCTGTTTATTGCAAGCGTGACAGTGCTATCTGCCCTGCCTGATACCGGCAGGGACTCAGATGCCTTTTAAAGGAGAGAAGTGACAAGCGGGTGGTTGGAGCTCCAGATAGTGGGCGCCAGGACCAGGTGATGACGTGCCAAGCCCTGGCCAGTGGCATGTGCTGCCTGACAAGACCCAGCTCCTGCCAGGCCCACGCATGCTCTTGCTCTGGTTCTCCATCTTCCCATCTCTTGCTAATACTTCCTAAGCCCCCGGGCTCCCCTTCCTGAGCTGTGTGCTTATCCTGTGGCCACCCTTTGGCAGTGAAGCTGGGTACTTGGCACGTGTGGGCCACATCCCCCCTGCATGTGGCTACCTCCCCATCCCAGCCAGCCCAGAGCTCCTCACACTGAGGAGCAGGTTTCCCCGCTGCAGACAGGGTGCAGCCCTGGCTCAGGATGGCCAGGTTTGGGCTGGCAGGCACTGCACATCCAGGAGGCCTCTGCAGTAAGAATAAAACATAAAATAAGTGTTTTGCCCAGTTTTGTGAAAGACTCCTCTGTCCCATCCCTGAGCACTGGCCAGGAACGGCTCCCAGGCCCTGAACAGAAGGAGCCTGACCCATTTTGCCATGAAGTTCCTGCCAACTGGTAAGGACCAAGGCAAAACGCAGACAGAGCTGGGGCAGCTGATGGGCAACAGCCACCACTCACCAAGCCTGTGGCAGCAGCTGCCTGCTCTGCCACGTGTACCCATGAGTACCTGGCCATGCGCTGCATCCAGGGGTGCAGGAGCTCTGGGGGTGACAGAAAGCTGCACACTCTCACAGAGGGCACTGGGATATGGGTACACATGATGCACCATCTGAGAGGCTATGGGCAATTGTCCTCTGGGCAAACCCAACCAGCAGTGGGGGTTTGCCTTAGTCTTTGATACCCCCCCCCCCTTCTTATCCTGTAACAAATCCAGCTGATCCCATGTGCCAGAAAATGTGAGACATGAGCAGAGAGCAGAGGAAGGCTTTACATCCCCAGCTCCCTCTATGAGCAGCCCTGTCTCCATGTGTGAGGTTTTGTGGTATTTGCATCTGAAGGAAGAAAAAAGAGCTGAGAGGAGACAGCGTGGGGAGGGGGAGAGAGGTGAGCCAAAGGAGAGGCAGCCTGGGGGGAGTTATTCCTTATTTATTTATTACCTCCCCTTAATCTCCCTCAAAGCTCTCTGGTTGACCTGCCCCAGGCAGAGGTCCTAAGCAGCCTTGTGCCTTTCCAAGGCTCCCAGTGGAGGCAGACCCTGTTTCATGGCCAAAGCCAGCCCAGCATGGTCAGCAAAACACCCCCTCCACGTCTCGCAGCCCCCCTTGGGCCCATGGCTGTTGCTGCTGCCCAGGGGATGGCTACATATCATGACACCAGCTTTAGGATCTGGGCTTGCTTCAGTCTTAGTCCTGCTTGGGAAGGGGGATGCTGCAGGGATGTGCGGCTCCTCACCCACTGCGTGCAGCATCCCTGCAGAAAGGGGCTGCAGAGGGGAATGCTGGGCTGCTGGGGAAGGCCCTTTGTGTCCCAGTCCCTAAGCAGGTTATTGAGGGCATGGCCAGACCAGCCAACATCAAGCCCCAGTGCTGGCGATGGGATGTGTGCTGGGCCAGGCAGCCAGCTGCCCACAGCAGCTCAGGGAGCCCCAAGACTGATGGGCCAGGTGCCACTGCAGGAAAATAGATCACCTGCTGCCATGGGGGCGAGGGGTGGGGGACAGTCACCCCCCACTGCCTGTGCCAGAAACCTCCCATCTGCTGATGGGCTACCAGGGAAACCCTAGCTCAGCCCTCAGCAGGGAGGGAGCCCCCAGGTTTATAGAATCATAGAATAGTTAGGATTGGAAAGGACCTTAAGATCATCTAGTTCCAACCCCCCATCCAGGGGCAGGGACACCTCACACTAAACCATATCACCCAAGGCTTCAGCCAACCTGGTCTGGAACACTGCCAGGGATGGAGCATTCACAGTCTCCCTGGGCAACCCATTCCAGTGCCTCACCACCCTAACAAGAAAGAATTTCTTCCTTATATCCAATCTAAGCTTCCCCTGTTTAAGTTTTAACCTGTTACCCCTTGTCCTGTCACTACAGTCCCTAATGAAGAGTCCAACCCCAGCATCCTTATAGGCCCCCCTTCAGATACTGGAAGGCTGCTCTGAGGTCTCCACGCAGCCTTCTCTTCTCCAGGCTGAACAGCCCCAACTTTCTCAGCCTGTCTTCATATGGGAGGTGCTCCAGTCCCCTGATCATCCTCGTGGCCCTCCTCTGGACTTGTTCCAACAGTTCCATGTCCATTTTATGTTGAGGACACCAGAACTGCACACAATACTCCAAGTGAGGTCTCACGAGAGCAGAGTAGAGGGGCAGGATCACCTCCTTTGACCTGCTGGTCATGCTCCTCTTGATGCAGCCCAGAATACGGTTGGCTTTCTGGGCTGCAAGCACACACTGCAGCTGGCTCATGTTCATTTTCTCATCAACCAACACCCCCAAGTCCTTCTCCGCAGGACTACCATGAATTTCCTTTTCGCCCACCCTGTAGCTGTGCCTGGGATTGCTCTGACCCAGGTGTAGAACCTTGCACTTGTCATGGTTAAACTTCATGAGGTTGGCATCAGCCCACCTCACAAGTGTGTCAAGGTCCCTCTGGATGGCATTCCTTCCCTCCAGAGTATCAACAGAACCACACAGCTTGGTGTCATTGGCAAACTTGCTGAGGGCACACTCAATTCCATTGTCCATGTCACCAACAATGATGTTGAACAAGACCGGTCCCAACACCGATCCCTGAGGGACACCACTCGTTACTGGTCTCCAGCCGGACATTGAACTGTTGACCACAACTCTTTGAGTGCGACTATCCAGCCAGTTCTTTATCCACCGAGTGGTTCACCTATCAGATTGATGTCTCTCCAATTTAGAGACAAGGATGTCATGTGTGACAGTGTCGAACGCTTTGCACAAGTCCAGGTAGATGACGTCAACTGCTCCACCCCTGTCCATCAGTTCCGTAGCCCCATCATAGAAGGCCACCAAATTGGTCAGGCAGGATTTCCCCCTAGTAAAGCCATGCTGGCTGTCACCAAGCACCTTGTTGTTTTTCATGTGCCCTAGCATGCCTTCCAGGAGGATCTGCTCCCAGGTTTTTCCAGGCACAGACGTGAGACTGACTGGTCTGTAATTCCCCGGGTCATCCATTTTCCCCTTCTTGAAATGGGGGTTATATTTCCCTTTTTCCAGTCATCAGGAACTTCACCTGTCTGCCATGATTTTTCAAATATGATGGCCAGTGACTTTGCAACTTCATTCATCAGCTCCTTCAGGACCCGCGGATGGATTTCATCAGGTCCCATGGACTTGTGTACATTCAGGTTATTAAGATGGTCTCAAACCAGATCCTCATGTACAGTGGGCCCAAGGTCTAGGTTTTCACAGTCCCTGCGTCCGCCTTCCAAGACTCAGGTGCTGCGGTCAGAGCCTTTGCCAGTGAAGACCGAGGCAAAGAAGCCATTCAGAACCTCAGCCTTCTCCAAATCCACGCTAGCCAGTTCTCCTGAAAGCTTCCGGAGGGGCCTACATTGTCCCTACTCTGTTTTTCAGTCACTACATACCTATAGAATCCCTTCCTGTTATCCTTAACATCCCTTGCCAAGTTTAATTCTAACTGGGCCTTAAAGTTTCTGATGTAAAATGCATCACTTGATGAAAATTGCTCCCTGGGACAGGCCCCACCCTGGACATTAATGCAGCTGTCCAGGGACACAGCACAGTGGGGTCAGGGCTGTCCCTCATGTGCCACTACTGCCTGCACCCTGCATTCCCCCAGCAGCAGGATGTCCCATGGCTGCATTCCCGTGCCTGGCACTGGGCATGCTGTCCCCAGAGAAGCAGTGCCACCTCAGTCACCTGTCCCACTGTCCCTGTGGCCCTGGGACAGCCCCGCCCTTGGTGCAGGAGCATGCTGAGCCTAAACTGGGACCGATTAAGACACAAGCAGCTAAAGCCACTTTGCTCCTGAAAGAGCATATCCGCTTGGGATTTAGCGCATTTGCAGGCAGGGATTCACACCTTTAGGTGATTTGTCTTAATTCCCCCTAGCCTCTATGTGTGAAAAGCCCTTAGCAGGCTAGAGCCTGGCTGTGTGCTGGTTCTACGGCACTGCTGAGCCTGGGGTTTCACCCGTGGCTGCCCCATGCACACTGTTTGGCCGGGTGCAGCCTCCTTCCTCGTCCTCCTCCTCCTCCTGCTCTCCCCTCTTCCTCCCTCTCCCCCCGGGGTGAGACACCAGCTGAGATTTCCTGTGGATCAGGACGATTTAGACAGCAGACCCATTTCGGGAAGGAGAGGAGCCGCTGCAGGCAAGGGGATGATGCTGCTCCTACCGTGCTGACACCTGCCTCTGCCATGGGGTGCTCTGTGGCAGCAGACGCACCGGGTACAGCAGAGGGGCCCACCGGAGCGCCCGTGGGGCCGTGCCGGCGGAGGCAGCTGGCCTCCCAGATACCAACAGCTTCGCAAATCCCCAGCTCCTGCCTTGTCCTGGCGCCTGCCGGCACCGCGGTGGCTGCGGACCGGGCTGCGCTGCGGGGCACGCAGGGCTCAGCCGCCTCGCTGGGGCCGTGCAGGGCTGGGACACCGCTGCCACCTGCCCCTGTGCAGGGACCCCCCGGGTCACAAAGCCCTGCATTGTTGGGACAACAGCTGGGCAAGGAGTGACAGGGGCTCCTGGGTCCTTCCAAGGCAGCGGGGTGCGCGGCCCGCGCAGAAACCCGCTGTCAAGCATCCCGATCCCGTCTGACCGGGGTCACCCCGTCCCATCCCGGAGCCTCGCGCTCCCTTCCCAACGCTGCCGGGGCCGGACGGGCTCTTGGGAGCCGCGCCAGCTGCCGGCAGAGAAAGGAGGAATTATATGACAATGGCGGCAGAGGAGAGCCGGGCTGCCGGCTGATGAATAATGCAACGGCCTCTCTCTGGGGAAGCGGCAGATTCCCTGTTTACCCGCAGTGCCCGAGTCAGAGGGTGTCAGTGCAGGGTGCACCGCGGGAGCGCCCAGCCCCGGGCCCTGCACCCCGCTCACCTCCCCCCGGTGCCCCCTCCCGTGCGCCCGCTGCCCACAGCAGCCCGTGGGACAGGACCCAGCCGGCCGAGCACGGGGTGGCTTCCCGGGGCGCAGGGCGCTGCACCCCGGCACGGGGCAGGTTTGGGAGCTGGGAGGCTCGGCGCTGCCGCCGCTCCGCTTCACGGCTCCCGAGCATCCTGTGCAGCGGAGGCAATTTTGACATGGCGTTTCCATGCCAACGAAGCAAAATGGCGCCAGGAACCGGGGGGCTACTGGGCGCTGTGGCAAGGCAGCCTGCGCTGCCGGGTCAGGGGATGGCGGGGAAGGGCCGAGGGTGCCGGAGCAGCCAGCCCGGCGCCTCACCCTGCAGAGGGGACGGGAGATGCCCGAGGCCCTCTGCTGGGGCTGGCCCCAGGACCAGCACCCTCAGCTCATGCCCCAGGCCATGGCATGCCTGCAATGGGCAGCGCTGCCCCGTGATGCCATGCCATGTCGTGCCATGCATGCCATGCCGCCCTAGAACGTGCCTTGTTCCCTCCCGTCTCCCGCCTGCCACCACCGCTATCTCTGCTCTCCAGGGCCTCTTGCCCTCGTCCCCCCGCCAAGGTCTCCCATATCAGGCCTGTCGTCCCGGCTACTTAATCTGGGTTTCTCGGTTACCCCATCTGGAAAAAATGTGTCTAAGAATACCCAGTGCAGGCACGGCGCTTCCCAGAGTGGGGGGCTACTGCCTGCCCCCTCCACACTGCGCTCAGCCCTGTACCCTACATCCCACTTAGAGCACCATCCCATCAAACCAGCCACTGCACAGCCATGGCACTGGGGATGGGCTGCCAAGAGTGGCTGCTGTCAGGGTGCAGCCAAAGGTTTTTCAGCCCGTGCATTTGGTGCTGGGCTTCCTCAAACACTGCTCTGCTGCCCCAAAGGATCACCGCAAACGGCTGTACACCCCCTGCAGCTGCAAAGTGCCTCACTTCGACCAGACTGTGCATGTGCAGAGATGGAAAGCATCCTCCCATGTGCTCTCCTGTCCCTAAAGTGGTCAAGCTGTCTCCTGTCTCTTTTTTTGCCTGGGCTCTGGTGTAAGGGATTGTAGCAATGAGACCTGATGGTTTCCTGAGTGGGTGCCAGACCGTAGGTGGGTGCAGGACTCACCCAGGGACAGGAAAAGTGGCACCATTGCTCAGGTGTGCATTGGAGGGGAGCGGGTACAGTGGCAAAACCCAGCAAGTTACGGTGCTTCATGGCGATGCTCTTCCCAGAAGGGGGAATCCCGAACACCTGCATCCTCTGGGCTTTCGGAGATGGGAACAGGGGAGGGGAGAGAGGGAAGGGCTCCGCCGGCCGGGACCATGCACCTGCCGCGCTCGGGCCGAGCCGAGCCGAGCCGAGCCGGGCAGACGCTCCGCGGGCAGCCCCGCCCAGGCCCCCCCCCGGTCGGCGGCGGGGCCAGTGGGCGGGGGCCGGGCGGAGCGGGGCTCAGGGCTCTGCTCGGCTCGGCACAGCGCGGCTCCGCTCCTGTCTCCCGCCATGGCATCCAAGTGCCCCAAGTGCGACAAGACCGTGTACTTCGGTGAGCGCATCCCCGGGGTCCGGCCCCATATCCCCCTCCCCGAGCCGGGACGCATTCCCGGGCCCCCCGCGCTGTCCCCGGTCCCCCATCCCGGAGCCGTTGCTCACCCCTGTCCACCCTGCCCCAAACTCCGGTGCGCCCCCGGGTCCCCTGCTCCTTCCCGGCTCCGGGGTGTGTCCCCGGCTCCGCCGCCCCGGCGCGCCCCGGTCCCAGCGCCTTTCCCGGGGAGCACAGCGCCCAGAGACCTGCCCGGCACCAGCCGCTTGTCCCCCCCCGAGCAGAGGCCGCTGCCCCTCTGCTGAGGCCCCCGCCCCTTCCCCGGGCCGCCGTCCCCGGCTGTGCTGGGTGATGCTGCCGGCTCGCCCCGGGGCTGAGGACACGGCGAGGGGGGCGGTGTCAGGGGGGTCCGAGGCACCTTGCCCTGGCTCCTGCCCTGAGGAGATGAAGCAGGGGATGAGAAGCCCGCATGGGTGTGCGCATGGGGTGTGTGCCCGCAGCCTGCTTTGGTGCTGGGGGGCCTCTTGTCTCCTCTAGCTTGGGTCATGGGAGCACCCAGCCCACCTGACATGGATGGGGCTCTGGGTAAGGCGTCCCAGGAGCCGGGGATCATGGTGAGGAGGAGCTGAGGGTGGCAGGTGCAAACAAAACCTTCTCCCCGCCAATTCATTCCCATTCCCTGCGAACCTCGCTCCAGGTGTGCTGTTCAACCCTTCCCATCGCGCCTCTCCCTAGCCCAGTGGGCGAACTAATGAATGGTTTGGGGTTTCTACGGGACTTTTACAAAGGCAGCGTCTGGTCTTAGAGGTCCATCCCGGCATGCCCGGGCGGGGTTTGAACAGCAGTGAGTCCCTAACGGCCCTGCCTGGGGTTGTGGCTGGTCAGGATCTCTGGGAACCAGGGATGGGGTGTCTGCCGTCGGGCGTCCCGGGGTGAGCGCCGCCACCCAGCTTGCAGAAAACGCCGGGGGCAGAGGTGGGAGCAGGTCCCTGCCTTGATCCCCTGCCTCGGTGCTCCCTAGGGAGCCTGCCCCAGCCCACTTCCCTCCGGCGCGGTGGTGCCCAGCAGGAGCCCCCGAAGGAGTGACCTGACTCCCCCGGCCCCGGGGTGGGCATCCCACGCTGCACGGTGGGCTCCGGGTGGCTCTGGGCACGGATCCATCACTTCAGCCCAAGCTGCCTCCTGGGACCTGCTGGCCACAGGGTCCGGCTGCCCTCGCCTGGCACTGCCAGCCTGCACCTCTCCCTGCATGTCTCCCTTTGGTGCTTGGGGGTCCAGCCCCTGCTGCCTCAGGACGTTTGTTTGGTGGAGAAATACCAAAGGGTCCTGATGGTGCCTGAGCATTTGAGGCATTGGTGCTTTCATTCCTTTCCAGCCATCTCCAAGTAAACACAGAGAAATAGGAATTTGCTGTCTTCCTCCGTTAAATAAACCTTTTTGTGTGGGGGTGGGAAGGGCTCGGCCCCTTGGATATCTTTCCTTGTGTGAATCTTTTCCTTTTTAAGCAGAAAATAGCGTGTCCGCCCAGCCAGCTGGGCACTGGCCCTGGGTCAGTCACTGAGGCCGGGCTGTGCCAGGAGGTGAGGCACTAGCAGTGCCTGTGTTTTCTCT
The DNA here is from genome assembly GCF_012275295.1 of Melopsittacus undulatus. Classification (NCBI taxonomy): domain Eukaryota; kingdom Metazoa; phylum Chordata; class Aves; order Psittaciformes; family Psittaculidae; genus Melopsittacus; species Melopsittacus undulatus. The sequence goes on along the minus strand of NC_047532.1, from coordinate 27,876,814 downwards.
CTCCCCATGTGCTGCAGGACTCAGTGATGTGGTGGTGGGGAGAGCAGAGCTGTACCCCACGTCCCCAGCTGTGTGCTGGCTCTCTTCCTGGGTGGGTTTCTATAGATGTAGTGGTCCATGTTCAGGTCTGTGCTGCTCCTTGGCTTCTGTGTTCCCGCACCCCCCACCCTGGGGCACTTTGCCTTGTGAGTAGAGGAGAGGCAGGTTCCCAGCAGTGGGGTAGCTGCAGCCCCCATCACACATCTCCCCACAGGGACTGCGTGGTCCTCACTGCCCCTGAGAGAGACCAGGGGATGAGTAGGAATGGGTCCAAGCCAGAAACTTCTCTGTGCTTGGAGCTGAGATAGGCTGGAGCTTGTCCTTGCTGACGTCTTGAGCTTTCCTGCCCAGGCTCTGTCAGATAAACACGGGTCCGTTTATTTAATGCATAGAAACTGTGTGCAACCTCTGAGCTGTCTTTCCGGGACACAGCTCCTGGGTTTCCTCCTGACAGGCCGCATGGTTCGGTGGGAAGGGCAATGGGAGCACTGCGCCTGGGGTTTGGAAGCGCTTGTGAATTCCTTGGCTGGCCCGAAGCTTAGCAAGGAGGTGATTCATAAAGCCCCGCTTGTTCGGGAGCGCTCCTCGCCTGTGCTGAATGAACGCTGGCAACTCCGAACTTCTCAAATGCCTGGGATTGCAGCCGTGGGTCATGTGTGAGAAATGTCACCACGTCCCGTTCCCGGCCCTGTGCAGCGTTTGACCAACACCAACCGTCCTGGGTACCGATGGAAAACTCATTTCCAGCCTGCCTGTTGCTGCATGATCCCTGGAAAAATCCAGCGGGCTCCTCCCTGCGCGGTGGGGAGGATGTGGGCGTTTCCTGAGCTACAGAATGAGCTTTTTTGCTTTAAAAAGCGCAGGGAAATATAAAAATAGTTTGCTGGCTTTTTCTCTATTTTTTGAAGGCAGGCCGAGGTCCGTGACATTGTTTCCAGGAGCGGCTGGGGCTAAGTTCCCTGCTCTGGGGACGTTGAAAGGATGCAGTGAATGTTTAACCGGCGGAGAAGCGCTGCCAGGGGCTGCGGGGCCGGTTCCCATCCCGCGCTGGCAGGTGGCGGCGCGTTGGGTTTGGGTTATCTCTTGTGGCAGGAAGTGCCGGAGGGGCCGGAGTCTCCTGAAACCAAACAGCCGCACGTTTCCTCAGCTCCTTTTTGCACCGTGAGCCTTAAATGAGTTTTGCAGGGTCACCGGGAGCCCTGGCCAAGCCTTTCCGCCACCCCTCCTCTCTTCCCAGGGAACTGCGGGGGATCGTGGCGGCGGGGGGTTTCCTGTTTTCGCATCCCATCTCGAGGATGCAGCGAGCACACGTGCAGCGGGGCCTGCCAGCGAGCGGCTTGCAGAGAGCTCCCTGCACATGCTGGGGTGTCTGGGGGGTGGCAGGAGGGGCTTCACTGTTTGTTTTGGGAAGAGGTATCCCAATAACACGTGGGGATCACCCAGTAGCTCTAGGGGGTGTCTGCAGCTGGAGCAGCAAAGCTCTTTGGGGACAGTTTGCAATGGAGTGCTGAAGGGGCAGCAAGGACATGGACACATCCAGCTGGGAAGCAAGGAGGGTCCAAGCTTAGCGTGCTCTGGACCCCGCTGTCACACTGATGTCCTGAGCGTGCTGGAGGAGAGGGATGCAGCAGCACCCAGGGTGCTGCGGGGTGTGAGTGCTCTCCCTACAGAGCTCTGCCCTGGCAGGTCAGTCCTGCAGAAATTCAAGCTGCAGAAGCCACTCTGCAATTAATAAGTAACTGCTGCCCTTGCCTCCGGGCACTGCCTGTTGGGAGACCGTGGCCGGGCAGAGAGGCAGGAGGGGCTTTATTCCTATTACAGCCATCCCTAACAAAGGAAGCAGCTCTTCAAACGCAGGCATAGCATTCAGCACGTCAGTGTCGGCGCGGCCCCTGGCTTGCCAGCACAAAGGCTGGCCGGGCTCCCTAGGTAACTGCCTGCTCCCGTATCTCTGGGCTGCTGCTCTTTGGAGTGTGTATGGACCTAGCAGAACGATAACTAAAGATGCATCAGTTCCCTGCTTCCCACACCGGGCCCTGCCGGGGAGGGGCTGCCTCTGTGGGAAGCTGTAGGATGGGCTGATTAGCATTAGCTTCTCCCTCAGGAAAATAGAGCTATAGAAAATTACCTGTGGGAGGACGGGATGGGATGGGGTGAGTTCTCAGCCCCCTTGCTCTCACGCACCCTCAGCTTTGCTGGAGCTGCTGATGCTCCTGCACAGTGTGGTGCTGGCATCTCGTGTGCATGTTGATGGGCACATTCCTGCCTTGCAGGTAGCTGGATCTTGTCTGCTGTGGGACACAGGGATCCATGGAGATGTGCTTGCAAGGGTTGTACCAGGGGTTTGTGCTGGCCAGCTGGATAACCTGCTCTCCCCATGCCTGTGGGGAGCAGTGCTGCTTCTGGGGCTAGATGGGGCAGAGGCTTGGGACTGGCAGGTGGCTCTCTGCAAGCCTGGCTGGTCCTCAGTGACCTTTGTGTCTGGTTTATGGAGATCTGTACCCACATTTCAGGTCTTGGGCAGAGCTCCTTGTGTCCCTGTCCTCCCTCACTGTCCCTGGCAAGAGCACAGAGATGGGGAGAGGTGGGGTGATGGGATTGGAAAGGAAACACAAGGAAAGGCAGAGCAGAAATGCACAAGTGACAGGTAATGGAAAATCTGTCACTGAAATGTGGCAATCAAATATGAGCCTGGAGCATGTGCTGTGGTGCCACTTGTGGCTGTGAAAGGGTGGTGGTGCCCATTGCTCTAGTCAGTGTGCTGGGTGGCCCTAAAGCAGTCAGGGAGGTGATGGTGTGGACAGGTCCTGGTATGCAGAGGGGAGGGCTCCCTCAGCAGCCTGTCATGCACTTGTTGTGGGGAGTGCCATGCTGTGGTCCCCAGGGAGGTCCTGAGCATCCTCTCCTGATGCTGTCTCTGTTCACAGTGTGTTGCCCAAAGCCCTGGGCCTACCCTGCTTGGGTCTGGTTGTGCCCTGCAGCTGTGGGGAGCCATCAGGGTGGGGAGATGAGGAGCCATGGAACTGGAGGGGCACTTAGACAGGCATGGCTGCTGCAGCACAGTCCTGCTCTTGCTGACATGGGCCAGGAAACTGTGATCCTCCTGACAACGCTGCGGGCCAAAGATGGTATCTCAGCATGCAGGAGGGGCACCCTGTTCTGGACCAGCGATTACACAGGGAGGGGTTTTACTTGTGTGCAGCCCATGCCCTGGCTCTCTCCTGGCTGCTCTGCTCCTCACCATGCAGGTGAGAGGAGGGCTGCAAGCTGCCTCGATTCCTGCTGCTGGCCAGGGGCCGTGCTTGCAATGCCTCACAGCAGGGAAGCAGCAGATTTCTGGGGCTCAGCCACTGAACCCAGTGCCTGGCAAGAAACGCCACCGATCCTCTCCCAGCACAGCCACGGTCAAGCTGCCAGGCCTCAGAGCTGATGAGATGCATCCCATGTGGATGCTACTTGCTGAAGTACAGCAATCCTGTGGAAAATGGAGCGGGACTTGCTGGAGGTGGTGGCCCTGTGAGTGAGAGCAGGAGGTTGGAGGCCTGTGGCCAAGAAAGTGCCTGCAGTAGGTGAGGTTCTGTTGGCAGAGAGGCAGGGAGCGGTGGGTGGATGGGAGCCGTGCCATGCATTAGGGCTGCAGCTGGAAATCAAACTCCTCTTGCTCATGCCTGAGAGGTTCAGCTATGTGAGGGTTTGGGTCCTGGGGAAGACCTCACCTCTCCGCTCAGCTGGAAGCAAGGCCCTGGGAAACAGGACCCCCTGACTGGCATATTCCTTGTCCCTGCTTTTCCTGCCCCGGCTGTGCTTCTTGGTGAGGCTGTACTGAGCTGGCTTTGTTGCACACTTGGAGGGAGCCCAGCAAGCGAGCGGCTCGGGGCCGGAGGGCTTGCCTCGCCTTGCTGTCGGGGAGCTAAATATATACATCTTGGCCAAAATCTCAGTGTGGTGTAACCGTCAGCACTGGCTGTGTGATGAGGAGAGGAGCTGCCTGGCTGTGCCTGGGGAGGGCAGGAGGGATGGTGTGGGGGATGTGGGAAGGCAGCACAGACCCTTTGCAGGGGACCAGCAAGGCACTGTGGATGATGGTACCACTGGACATGGCATGGCAGGAGATTCTCAACCCATCCGTCTGTCTTTTCCATCTCCCAGCCACACTGCCGGCTGCCTGAGCTTCTCGGCTTTGTTTCCAGCCATTTACCAGGCTCCTTTCCCTGTGCTCATCTCTCTTACTCATTCCTTTGTGCCTGTGATTGCTCTGAAGTGCATCTGCGGCCAGTCTGACAGCATCTCTTGTCCTCTAGGGGTGCCTGTCGCTGGGTCTCTGTGGGGATTTGGCATCTTTATCTCCAGATTTGGTTTCTTTAGTCCTTCCCCACATCCTTCCAGGGCTGCGGTGAAATACATGGGGCACAGCCCAGCCCTTTGCAGAGACGCGGCTGCAACTACGCTTGCTTTTGCTGAATAAGCCTGTGGCTGGAAGCAGCGCTTACGTCAGGCTGTGGAAATACCTGTGCAAGGGCCTGGGGCTGGGGGGAGGGATGCTCCCTTCCAAGCCTGGAAAGATGTACCCACCTCTGGCCCACGCCAGCTGCCTTGCCCAAGCACGGTGGGTAATTGACATGAGCCACATTGTCTCTGGGGTGCGGCTGCTGCAGAGCTGGGGAGCAGACAGCCTCGACAACCCCTTTGGGCACTTTCCTGCTCTGCTCTCTCATCTTACCTGGCGCTGGTGGTGTCCCTTTTTGGCGTGGGCTGCACCCCCTGCAAGGTGCAAATCCACCCCATGGCTATGTCCTTCAGCTGCCTGTGTACCCGGCTGTGCCTCCACCTCTCCTCCATGGGGTCATTTCCCCTGAGGGGAGGTTTATCATTGTGGTGCACAGTGACACAGGTAACCCAGGGCAGGCCAACCCTGAGTTGTGCAAGTCTGGCAGAAGCCAAATTCCTGCAGCTGAGCACTCTGCCTTGTGCTGGGGGTGCTGCACGTCTGGTTTAAATTTGGCGGCCTTGAGGGGAGCACCTTGCTGTGGGCTGAGTGTGTAGGTGCGGGATGCAGCAAGCGGGGCAGGATGTGCCTGTGCTCAGTGTGATGCTGAGTCTGTCCCTTCTTGGCAAGTCTTAGCACAGTGAGGCATGGTGTCCAGTGGCAGAGGCTGGGTGCAGTGTGACATCCGGCCAGGCAAAGCTTGCTCTGCAGCCCCCTGCCATCCTGTGCTCCCTGTGCAGAGCTGGATGGAGCCCAGGTGCTGCTTCACCCCAGGCTGCAGTGCTGATGGTGGGGTGATCCCCTGGGGTATGCAGGTGTAGAGCAGGGCTCCCCCAGCAGCCTCCCGGGGGTCTCTGCTGCAGTGGGAGGATGTCCAGAGATGTCTCCTCTGGAGCTGATGCAGCCATGGAGCAGATGTGGCCGGTGACAGGAAGTCTGGGCGCTGGTGCTTTCTCTTCGCAGTGATTTATGGGGCAGCGCGGCCACGGGCAGGACGTCACTGCCCTGGAAATGGGCTGAGGTGGCTCCAAGCTGCTTCCTCTGCTTAGCGCGAACAATGCTGCCTGGAAAGGCCTCCCGGCTGTGCCGGCCCCAGCTCGTCCCCAGGGAGCCCTTGTTTGCAGACTGAGGTTGCCTGAGCAGCCTCTGCATGGCATTTCCACCCGCGGGCAAGGGGCAGCCCAAATCACGGGTTGCCCCTGTGCCCCCAGAGCAGGATGATGCACAGGCCACCTCCTCCCTTCTGCTCTGTCCTGTCAGGGGCTGCTCTGTGTGGCCTTGGCTAGGGTGTGTGTATGTGTGTGTACGCTGTCAGGGAGCAGCAGGGATTTACAGCTGCCTGAATTATTATGGGGGGGTGGAAACAGGATGGGGACTTCATCGCGCGGGGGCAGGAGGAGATAGTGTGGGCTGTGGCCAGCTGTAATTGCAATGGCCTCTGGAAAACATCCGCCAGGAGTTTCCTCCTTGCTTTGTACCCGGGACCATGGCATTGCTGGGCCAAGGTGCTGGGGGGAGCTGGGGGTGATGCAGCCAAGGCACAGCCTGGCTGTGCATCCGCTGTGACAAAGCCGAGAGCTCTCTTTCCGCAAGCCCCTGCCTCGGCTTTCAGTCCATCACGCTCTGTTTCCCTCCCTGGTTGGGTATTCTCTCCATCTGCTTGCTTGGGGATGCTCATGGGGCTCCCCCCTGCACCCCAGTGCAATGGCTTCAGCTCTGCCCCCTTACTCTGCCCTCATTTGTCACCGGCCACCGTGCTTTGTGCTGGGGTTTATTTTGTGGGTGGTGAGGGCAGTTGTTTCAGCTTATCTTGGCCCTGTGGCATGCCCCGGACGCAGCTGTTTGCCTTGAGAGGAGGGTGGCTCTGGAAGCCAGGACCTGTCCTCAGCAAGCTCTTGACCCCCATCTTGACCTGCTGCAAACAGGTGACATTTGCTTTTGTGAGAAGAAGGGCTGGGAACCCTACCATCGCGGAGGAGGTCTTGTGGAGTAGGGCCAGCTCTGGTTGCACTTTTATTTGCTTGTTAAATATTTTATTTGGCCCTTCTGATTTAGTTTTACGGTGGCTTTAACAGAATCATGCTGTTTTCCAGCTGTCTTTGCACATGTATGTGGGAGAGGAAGAGGGAATGGGAATCAGTGGGGGGCACGGGGCGACAGCCACCCTCCCAGGAGCTGAGAGGGGACAGCAGGAGGCCAGCAATGCAGGATGAGGACCTGCAGCCTGTGCTACCTCCCAGGTGCTGCTGGAGACATACAGCTCGGGGCTGGCCCGAGGAGGTGCATTTGTGTAACCGGTGTCAAAGCAGTTTCCTTCCATGAATTTTCCCACTGGTGTTTTGAAACTGTTTTTGATGCAGGCAGTGAGTTGCTCTGCAGGTTCATGGCATTCTGGGGCAATGCAGGGATGGTGCCTGTGCACCCGTCTGCACATCTTGCCTGCTCCTGGGCTGAGCTGGGGAGCACCCGCACACCCAGAGACAGGTGTGTTCTGGGGCCAAACATCCGTCCTTGGTGGCACTGGAGGCTGTCTGCAGTCCCTTCCTCCTGGCTGGATGCAGGCCTGGGAGCAGCACCGGGGGCAGCTCTGGCTGAGGGCTGGAACTGGGGGAAGGCTGCTTGGGGAGCCCAAGAGGCTGGGTGTGTGTGTGGAGGCATGACTAAATGGGTGGGGTGGGCATGGTAACACTAAATATTTGAATGGGAGCAGGGTCAGCCTGGGTAACGTGGTGAGTAAAAATAGATGTAGGGAGTAGAAAGGAAAACGCTACTGTTGCTGGATTGGTGCGTGGGAAAGAGCATCTGTGCAATGGCAGAACCGGTGCAGGGGGGAGGCAGAGGTCTGGGGGGGTCCCATGCCCATGGCCTGAACAGTGCAGCCCCTGCAGCGTGGGTGATGCAGCTCCCCTCGAGCACAGCCTCCCGTGGTACCCAGAGCTTGGTTTCCCCAGGGGCTTCAGCAGCAGCTGGGCAGTTGCTCACCACTCTCTTGTGTTCCCTGCAGCTGAGAAGGTGTCCTCCTTGGGCAAGGACTGGCACAAGTTCTGCCTGAAGTGTGAGCGCTGCAACAAGACCCTGACCCCAGGCGGGCACGCTGAGGTAAGAGCTGATGGGGTGGATGGGGGGGGGAGCTGTGCTGCCATGCAGGGTGGCCTGGTGGGCTCTCCAGCACCCCAGGGATGGAGAGTCCCAGGAATGTGGCAGGGGCAGGCACCCGGTGCCATGCAGATGGGTTGTCCCTGCAGGACACAAGTCCAGGAGCACACACTGTGGCTTCAAGTGCTGCTGCTGCTGTGACACGTGGTGCTGGAGTTCTTGTGCACAGTCCTGGGCAAGCCACAGAGTGGTGCTGGCACCACGTGTTGTGGCCCAGCTGTGCCACCCTGGTGTGGGCTCACAGGCAGGCTGTGGCAGGGCATGCATGCCCTGGCAAGCACTTGAAGCTGCTCTGTGTACCAGGAAAGCTTGTTTGTGCATCGTGCTGACTTCAGTCATGCAGGAAGTAAGAGCTCGCACCAGAGTGTGGTTAAAAACACCAAAAATCAGGGATGCGATGGTTGCTGTGATGGTGCAAGCTCAGCACTGGTGCCCCAGGGCTTGTGCTGGAGTGCGATACCATCGCGGCTGCTCAGCGCTCAGGGTCATGAGGGTGCCATGCCGGTGGTGGCAGATGCTTGGGCCTGGGAGCAACTGTGTTTTTGTTGTGTGATGCCCCAGCGTGACACGCGGTGCCCTGGGTTTAGCGCAGTGCCTGTCGTGCCAGCCTGTCACCAGCTCTTTAGCAGGGTTTTAGCACGTGGCACAGCTGGGAGCAGGTGGCAGGGACAGCAGCAGCTCTAGGGGAGTGGGCCCATCCTGCGGGAAGGATGATGGGGCTGCACGGGTGGCTCTGTGCTTCGGGCTGGGTTAACCCGGGGGATTTGCTGTTTCTCCATATAAGGCCAGATTCTGCTCCCATGGGGATGGTAGCCAAGTCCCCACCAACTGTGTTGGAAGCAGGATTTGGCCCTTCCCTGCTTTTTCTCCCTCCTTTCAAGCCAGTGTGTCCGGCTGGGTTGGAAAGGTGTCGCGGGGAGACCAGCTAAATGTTTACCTCCCCCCAGCATGGTAACGCAGCAAGCACACTGATGTTTATGCCTGGCATTGTTTTACAGCTGCCTGTTGCCAGCCCACTGCCTGCCCGCTCCCCAGCCTTGCCCTGCCTGCGCTTAGCCCTTGCCTTTGGTGTGGCACTGCTTGGGGAGACAAGGAAAGGGACGTGGCTTCTGCTCACCTACTGCCCTGCCGCTTTGCGCAAGGCATCCCTGCCTGCAGCAGAGGAGATGGAGGGCAGGAGCACATGGCAGGAAGCAGGGCTGAGATGCTGAATGGAGCCTAGCAGGCAATGGGGTAGGCTCTTGCCTGGGTCCCAGTGGCTTTTCCACACTGGGCAGTGTGTGTGGTAGCCCTACTGGCCCCCTGCCCTAGCTACAAAGGTTCTTTCTTTTCTCTTGGACTCGGTTCCTGTTGGCCCCTGAGGAATGTCTACAGGGAGCTCTGGGGCTTATCGCCTGCTTCATGCCTTCCTGTGATAAATCGCCCCCAGCTGATAGTGGGGCTGATAGTGGCTGGGCCGGGATCAGTGCCTGCATGGGGCCTCTGATCTCAGACCAAGGCATGGGGGAGGAAGATTTTGGTGATAGCCGTGGTGCTCTGTGTGCCTAATAACGGCCTGGGTGTGCACAGGATGCTTAACTGGCAAAGTGATACCTTACTGAGTGGCACACGGCCAGGTTGGGGCTTGGAGATGCCTCTCAGCTAAAGTGGCACAGGATGCTGGTGCTCCAGCCCCGCTGTATGGCATGTGCAGAACAGCTGAAGTGATGCAGGCAGAATCCTTGAGTGCTCAGGCTGGGTTAGCCTGTCACTGGCAGACCTGCAGGCTGGGTGCATTTTGGGGTGTAGGCATGGCCATGGTGGTCTCTGAACACCAGTGGGGATGGAAGTGATCCCAAGAGAACCACGGTCACCACTCAGCACTCTAACACTACCCTCTCTCTCCCCAGCATGATGGGAAGCCCTTCTGCCACAAGCCCTGCTATGCCACACTGTTTGGCCCCAAAGGTAGGTCTGTGCTCTCCCCATGTGGCTGTGCCCAGGGCCGCAGGAGGGGCCAGGTCCCCTCATCCCTGCTGGTGGGGAGCTGTGCCCTGAAAATACCCCTGGAGCCAGGCTGGCATGGGCTGAGCATCAAGCCAGCACTTGCAGTTCCAGCCCTGTTATTCCCTTGGGCGGAGAGAGGGCGGCTTGAGGGAGGGATCCATCCTGACAGCTGCCCCTTTTTTTATATTTATAAGCCAAAATCTGGTTCAAACAGAAGGTGGAGTTGCTCTCCCATCCCAGAAGTACCTGGAGAAAGCCAGGCCAGGCCAAAGCAGGCTGGGTCTGACATGCAGCGGTGTTTGCAGTGATCCTGTGGCTCAGTGGTGCTTGGGGAGGTGGGACAGAGGGCTAGAGGGAGGATGGAGACTCCAAGTGCTCCCAGACCACAGCAGCCTCTCTCTGCCCCTCTGCAGGGGTGAACATTGGTGGTGCTGGGTCCTACATCTATGAGAAGCCGCAGATCGAGGGGCAGACTGCGCCGGGACCCATCGAGCACCCAGTGAAGGTGGAGGAGAGGAAGGTGAATGCTGCACCTCCCAAGGGACCCAGCAAAGGTGAGGGGCAGGCAGGACGGGCAGTGTTGGTGTTCAGTGTTTGCTGATGCTGTGGGGGTCCTCTGCACCCATGTGCCCTGGCTGAGATGTCCCTCCACTTCCCATGCCCATGCTCTGTCTCCTTCCAGCTTCCAGTGTCACCACTTTCACTGGGGAGCCCAACATGTGCCCACGCTGCGGCAAGAGAGTCTACTTTGGTAAGGTGGCGAGCGGGCAGCGGGTACATGCCCCAGGGTGGCATGGTCCCATGGTGCTGGGGCTGGGAGGAAGTTTTGCCTCAGAGATGGGGCTGGGGGCACAGGGGGATGTACCCGAGGAGCCTGCAGGAATGGGTCCTCCAATGGAGGAGCTCCTAGATGCAGGGCTTCATCTGCACCATGTCCCCTGCACTCCCAGGTGGGTGGTGTGGTCTTAGTAGCCACCCTCTGTCACCTGCAGGGCAGCAGAGGGGTGGGAGAAATGTGGGAGGCTGGAGTGCACAGGGCTGTCTCAGGATTCCCTATGCAGAGGTGCTGTCCCTGCGGGGCGTGTTTCCCTTCAGCATGTGTGCACATGGAGCGTGACCCTCTCTCCTTGTCCCCACTGTAGCTGAGAAGGTGACTTCCCTGGGGAAGGACTGGCACCGTCCCTGCCTACGCTGTGAGCGCTGCAGCAAGACCCTGACCCCAGGGGGCCATGCCGAGGTAAGGGTGCCCTGGCCCTGAGAGCTTGGGCAGCGTGCGTGGGGGATGCCATGGGGCATGGTTGAGCTGAGCTGTGCTGATGGAACAGCCCCTGCCTTTGCAAGAGGGCAGGGCATGGCTGGCAGAAGCAGCCCCTGCAGCCTGGGGGGGTGTGGGATGTGAGGATGTTAGGGGTGCTGGAGGACAAGCCAGGACAACATGTCCTGGGGACTGGCCTTTCCCTGGCCCCCCACCCCAGATGACATGCTCCTCTCTCTGCCTTGCACAGCATGATGGACAGCCGTACTGCCACAAGCCCTGCTACGGGATCCTCTTTGGGCCAAAGGGTGAGTGCCTGGGGACATGTGGGATAGGGACCTTGCTGCTCCTGTGCAGAGGGGATGTCTCCTTGGAGCGTGCCACCCTTCTGTTCAGGTCCTCAAACTCCTGCATCTCCCCCTGTGCAGGTGTGAACACCGGCGGTGTGGGAAGCTACATCTACGACAAAGACCCCGAGGCGAAGAACCAGCCCTAGACAGCGTCCCCCTGCCCACTGCCTGCTCTGTGCCCCTGTACTAACCTCCTGCTCGCAGCCGGAGCAGACCCTCTCCAGGCTGGCCACAGAGCTGTGCTCTCTGCTGTCTCTACTCGGGGCAGGACAGCCCTGCCCCCTGGGTTATATATCATAGTCTCTAATATAAGCTTCAGTGTTTAAAGGTAGAAGGTATCTCTGATGGGTCCCAATGCGCTCTGCCTTCCTCAGCCTTCCCACCAGTCCCTGAGTGCAGGAGGCAGTGAGGGTGTGTGGGAATGTCACCATGTGCAGGGGATGGTGGGTGGCACCTGAAGGGCTGAGAGTGGGAGAAGGTTGTGGCTGAAGTCCCACCATGGGAGGGTGATAGAGCAGGGAAGGTGTCCTGCAGCACTTGGGAAAGTTGGTGGTCAGGGCACCCAGTCCTGTTCCTTGCCAGCCGCTGGGGAAATGCATGTCGCTGAGGGCTCTGGTCCATCTGGCAGTGCTGCCCTTCTCCTGGCACCTCCCAGGCTCCAGGCCCTGGTTCTCACTCTTTCTAGTGCCTGTCAGCAACCCCAGCTGCCACTGGGGTTGCAGGGTCTGGCACCTCCCTGCATCCCTATCCCTGCACCCCCAGGGCATCCCTGTACGTCCACCCAGGCAGGTGCCCAACCTGCCCTGCCAGTTAGTTTGGGCTGGTGGCTCCCAGCCTGGTCCCATGCTGGGGGAGAGCCCATGCTGGAGGAGCACCTGGTGGCTGCAGCCCTGGGGCAGTGGGTTGCTCCCCACCTTCGGCGGGCAAAGCGCATTGGGCTGGCGGCTTGGCAACGAGATTCCTGCCTGCTCCACAGAGCTGGAGTTTTCTCATTGTTGTTGTTTATTTATAAAGTTGTAACTGTGCCCCTTGCTTTGGAGAATGACACGTGCCCCCTATCTCACCCGTCCCCCCTGTGCACACCCAGCCCCACTGCTGCCCAGGAGGCTGGGGAGGGGGCTGGTGCAGGGAACCCACCAGGGCATGAGCCCTGGGGTGCCAGCACCCTGCTCTCTCCAGCCTCCCTGTGCTGCCACGGGGCTGACTTTTGTTATTTGCTGACAATAAAGGTTTTGAGAGATGTGTTGTGTGGCTCAGCTCTGGGTGGAGGTGGGGAAGCTGTGTGTGCCATGCAGCAGCCTTAGCCCCAGCTGACCGCAAGCTGCCCAGGCCAGACTGCTGTTGGTGCAGCACAGCCCATGGCTGCTCTCTGGGCTGTGGGCAGGATGGGCTTGTAGGAGGCTGTGCTGGCCCTGTGGCTGGGATGGGATCCTTCCTGGATTTGCAGGGTGGAAAACTAATGGAGAGATGTGATGTAGCAGGTGACACTGTTTCCCCAGACCAGGTTTGCTGAGCAGGCACAGTGCCTGAGCAGGGCTGCAGTGGGAAAGCCCAGCCCGGAGGCAGAGGGCAGGAATGCAGTGTGGAGGCATGAAGCACTCCCCCTAACCCCTTGGAGCTGCCGCGTCCCCAGCCAGACACCATCCTGGCTGCCAGGCCTGGTTTAGGCATTGAGCTATTCCCCCTAGGAGCTTGGTGTCTGGAAAACAAGGCACAGAGGCTGGGGCTGCCAAGGCAAACACTGGCTCTGGGAACCATTGCTCCAGCTCGTCCCTTCTGGCAGGTTCTTGCAAGAGCCCTGCTGGGCTGGCTGTGCCCCCGGGGATGCAGGCATTCCACCAGTCCCATTTTCTGGGGAAAACAGGGACATGGTGCCCACCTGTAGTGTCTTCATTCTTGTAGCAGCCTTAGCTCTGGAGCTGCTCCATCACTATGAAGGAGAGGGGTGGTGGGTACCAGCCACAGCACCCGGCCTCACTCCTCACCTGGGCATGGCTAGGAAATGCATTGGGCACTGCAGAATGGGACCACTGGCTCTGCCCATGCATCGTGCCTATAGGGAGCATTTGGCGACAGTGGCATCCTGCAGGCTCAGAGCAGTGGGTGCAGGAGCTCCTGGTTTTCCCTCTCCCAAAACTGATTCCAGCCTTTTCCCAGGCACAGAGGGCTCGGCAGTGGGTTCCTGGGCCAGGGAATGGGTTCTGTGTGTTCATGTTTTGGCAGGGTTTCTATAGAGACGTGACCCTCTTGTACTTTAGGGATCAAGTCTGCTGTGTGAATCAGAGTGGTGTCACTGACGGCTCCTTCCCTAACCCTCACAGAGAGCTGTGCACTCACAGCCAAACTTTGCCAAATCTGCCCCATGTAGCAGCAGGGGTGGTGGGGTCCCCATATCCTATCTGGGACCTGACACAGCTGCTGGAGAAGCCCTTGGCACAAATCCAGCTCTTGCTGCAATCAATTATTTACTGTCATTAATAAATGAGCTTAAAATGCCAACCCTTTTGCTAGCCTGTGGCAATCCCCTGCAGCAGGGAGTTTCCCTGAAGGACAGCACAGGAGCCACATCCAGCCTGGCCTTGAATGTCTCCAGGGATGGTGCATCTGCCAGCTCTCTGGGCACCCTGTGCCAGTGTTGTACCACCCTCACTGCAGAGAATTTTTTCCTCATGTCCAGCCTGAACCTCCTCTCTTGTAGTTTAAAACCATTACCCTCATCCTATCGCAACAGGCCCTGTTTAAAGTCTCTCCCCAGGCCAAGTGCAGGCTCCATCCCCAGCACCTCTGGGCAGGATCCTCAGAGTAGGGAGAAGCTGGGCACCACCAGGCCAGAGTGTGATGGGAAAGGGCTGATGCAGGGCTACTGGGACTAGTTAAGCAAGTGTTCTTGAGATGGGAAGTCTGTTTGGGGTAGCAGGAGTGGGATGCCCTCATGGTTGGTACTTGGGTTAGTTGTGGGTGTGAAGGGATATGGGGCAGGGCAGGTACAGCATCCCTGTTGCTGCCTGCTCCCAGGCGGCAGCCATCAAATGCAAGTTTGTTTTTTTTTGTTTGAGGCTGGCTTTTTTTCCTCCTCCTTTCTTTTTTTTGCCTACATTTTCTTTTCCCCATGAGAGTTTCACTGGGGGAATGCAATGAAATTAAAAATAGACAAAATTCAGCTCTGCTGCACAAGGGAGTGCTGGGAAGCCAACATCCATCACAGCTTCCTGTTACCCCAAAGGGGACAACCTGGCTGCTCAGGCTCCAGGTGGGTGATTTCTCTTCCCTGTTTCCCCACCATGATGTGGCATAGGGGCTGGGCATCCCTTGTGGTAGGTACAGTGGGAACCCCCAGCAGGGCTGTTATGGCCAGGAAGCTGAAGGATGCCACAGGGCTTTGCAAACTCATGTGGGGTTATCTGTGTGCATTCAGAGGGATCAGGCTATCCCTGTGCTGCTGGGGCAGTGAAAGGACCAGGGCACTGACACAGCAGAGTCAAGCACTTTGCTTGAGCAGAGGAGGCAGCTCTGGCCTCAAATCCTTGTGTATTTTTGTGTTTATTTTTGGGAGACCTATGTGAGCTGAAAATGCTCCTTTACTTGAGGCTTGGAAAACATCCTTCCCCTCGGGGATGTCAAGTATTCTATTTTTCTTCAGCTCATACTTGCTAGTGGGATAAAAAAGTTTGGAGGGCTCTGGTAACTGCAGACATGCTCTCCAGGGTACAGGGGAAAACAAAGTGGATTCAGCTTTGCTTGGAAATCCCCCAAGCCCAAGAACTTGTCCTAGGCAATTACCCTTGCTGGCTCCCAGCTCTCTTGAGAGAGGGAGCCGTGCCCTGCAGCTGCTCGCTGGGCACAGGCAGGGATCCCACCAGCTGCCATGAGAGCAGCCCCGGTGATGGGTGCCAGACCAGGTATCCCTCAGCCACGGGAGGAGCAGGATTGTCACCTAGTGGTGTTTCTCAACAGAAGGCTGAGGGCACTTGTGCCACCAGAAACAGGGCTGCATTCCTTGCACTGTCCTTAGGGACCCAGAAAAGGGACCTGTGAGTGCACAGAGGCTGGACCTAGAGGGACACCGCAAGCTGCACACATGGAAAACACCAGGGAGGGACTTGCTGGGGGCAGGAAGGATGAGGGCAGGCCTGTGCTATAACATCTGAGCTAGTCCATGCAGGGAAGGGAGATGCAGCATCGTGGTGCAGAGGGGCTCGTGAAATGCAGGGAGGTGACAGGATAGCACAGCTCTGTCTGGCAACATGGCTCTGATGTGACAGGGCCTGGAGCAGCCCAGCTGGGCAGTAAGGCAAGGCAGACTTAAAGCATTTGCTGGGAAATCAATAAATAGGAGCCAAAAAGGATGAAGTACTGGAAGATGTGATTTAAGATGGGATATTAAAAGCGACCCAGTAAGCACAGCTTGTTTCCACAAGGGCCAAGAACTGGCTCTGATATTCCCTGAAGTCAGTGGAGTGGCTTTCCCTGGCTTTGCCAGGCTTTGGCTCAGCCCCAGGAGGAGAGGTTAAAGTCCTGGGTGTAAATATCAGAGAGGGTGTAGGAGAGCAGGCAGGGATGAAGGAGGAGGAATAGCATGAAACGAAACAGAGGAGGATTTTGGCTATAATCCCCCTGTCATTGAAGTGCACTGGGCTGTCACACAGGGAGAGCTGCTGGGGCAGGCTCTGGCCTGGGGGCATCTGCTAGGGAATTTCCTCCCCTGGATATAGGCTGAGCTCTGCAGCAGCCTTTGTATCACCTGTTGGTTTTCAGGTGGGGGAAGCAGCAGGGGCAGAGGGAGGAATACCTGTGCTGGTGGGATGGAGGTGTGCACGCTGCCAGTGGGTGTGCAAACCTGTGGCTCCTCCTCTCACTCTCCTCTCTCTTGCTCTGTCCTGGCCCTCCGTGATGCTTGGGTGCGGCAGAGTGGAGCAGCTCTATCCCTCTTCCCTCCCTGCACCACCACTATGGCATGACCAGTCTGCTGATGGAGAGAGCAAACACCTCTGCACCCCTTCCCCTTTGCCTCACCTCCAGTGAATTTTTAACCAGGAATAAAAGGTGTGGTGTCAACAGCCTTGTTTTCCAGACCCAGCCCAGGGCAAACAGTGCCACTGGGTGAGTACCCCATGCCAGGGCAGGGCTG
This sequence comes from Melopsittacus undulatus, assembly GCF_012275295.1. NCBI lineage: Eukaryota > Metazoa > Chordata > Aves > Psittaciformes > Psittaculidae > Melopsittacus > Melopsittacus undulatus. The sequence goes on along the minus strand of NC_047532.1, from coordinate 27,860,414 downwards.
GGAAGGTGCTTCCTCTCACTGGTCCCTGGAGCAGTCCCTGAGCCATGCCCACACTCCTCACCAGCCCCCAGTACAGATGTGATCTCCCAGCAGCAGAGCAATGCCTCATGGGTGCTGGGCGGCCTCCCAAAGCAGCAGGCGTTGCTTCCTCAGGGATCCTGGCTGGATTTGATAGCCACAACAGAAACAGCCAGGGCTGTGCCAGGAAAATGCACCAAACCCTCCTCAGGGAAGGATTTAGCCAGGAGGTTTCCTTGGGCTGCCGCTGATGGAAAGCTTGCAGAAAAGAGCAGATGGCAGCAGAGACTTTGGCCAGACCATACGCGGGAAGACTGGGGGAGTGATGCCTGGATGAAATTAGAGGAGATTTTTCCATGTGGCTGGGACTTGGAGAGGTTTGAGAGGTGGGTGAGGGCTACCCCGCTCTTCTGTCCCATGGATGGAAATCCCAGCCACAGCCCTGGTGTGGCTCTGTGCAGGCAGCCCTGTGCTCTCACAGCAGCAGGGCTCACCCCATCCCACCGAACCCTGGGGAGCTGGCCCCAGGGCTCCTGTGTTTGTTATTGCTCATGCTGTGTGATACTAACCATGGGATAGTAATTCATACCCTGACTCCTGAGGCTGGGAGCTGACCTGAGAAGTGACTGCTGTGGGCAGCCAGCTCCCTTAACCAGGCTGGAAATGCTTTAACAGTTTCTGCTAGAGAGGGCTGTGTGATTGCCCATGCCCAATGGGCATGGTGGGATAGACCTTGGGAGGGCACTGCAGCGCATCCAGGAAGGCAGTGAGCACAGATTTTGGCACAACAGCAAGTGTGTTTCACAGGCTCAAACCATTTGGGGCTTTACAGCACCAGTGGCAGGCTGCTGGTGGGTGTGCTGGGCTCCCCTGCCAGCACCCCCCAGTGGTGGCCCTTTCCAGGGCCCTTCCCCAAGCCCCCCTCTCCCACACTGCCTTTCCTGCTGCCATGCTGTTCCCAATTACTCCCAGCCTAATTTGCCCTGACAACCACCTTCATGCTGTTATTTTCCCGGATGGCCAGTAATGGGATTAGGGGTGTGCAAATCCGGAGGTAATGGAAGGTGAATGGGGGGAGCGGCACATTGACCCCCACTGTGGAGTACCCTGTGCTGCTTCCTACAAGCATCTTGCGGGCCTTTTGATGGAATCACACATCTGACAGCTCCCCCCTAGCCTCTACTGGTCTTTTTTATGCAGCACTGTAATTTTCTTGTCAAATAAGAGTCCCACATTGAGCCGGGTAGGGCGTATTTCACAACATATTGTCTCAGCTGAGCAGGCCCTTCACTTGCACGAGTGCAGGCTGAAGGCTTCTGGGTCATGCCTTCACTGGTGCATTGTCTCCTTGCTGTGCAGGCATGCTGGGGGGATGTGGTGTGAGAAGGGTGAGAGCCCCTGCCCCACTCCATTGAGGGAGGACAGGAGGAGAGCCAGGGGCTGCCACCCTGGCAGGTGGTTTGCTATGTGGAAATAGCTGTTTTTTCTTGCTGTGTTAGCAAAACAAACCCAAATCGGCTTATCTTACCCACCCTGCCTTGAAATGCCAGTGACTTTTCCAGTCATTACCCCAATAATCACCAGGGCCAAGTTGCTCAAGGGGGATATTTAGGCAGGCAGCATGTGCCCACAGCTCTGGTGTGCCCAGGAGCTCTCACCCTGCAACCCTGACCCAAGAACTCGGGAAACTCTTGGGGAATCCTCGAGACCTGGGAGGACATTGCACAAAACATGCTGAGGACAGACCTGGGGATCTGGTGCTGGCTCTTGCCAAGGGACCAGGGAGGAGATCCTTGCCATAACAACAGTATCCAAGCAAACAAATGGGACAGCCCAGGTTTGTCTGCAGGCCATTGCTAAGCTATCCGGGAGCACTGGCGCCTGATGCTCTGGGATGGAGCCTCACCCACAGATTCATATCAGGGCACAGACAGCTGAAGCATGCTCTGCTCTAATGGTTAAATTAGCTGGAACAAGGTCTCCAGATAAGATAAAGCTGTGCTTTGCTGAGGAGGCTGTTCTCCATTGGTGTTGACTGGGTTGTTTTCCTTGCAGGCTGTGAACCTTGCTTTGAAGAGATGCTCGTGTTTGGATCTGGTTTTGCTGAAAGGCACTGCCTCTTTCTCTCTTCCGCTTCTACCTGGATCCATCTGTGCCTGGCACCAGGGTTGCCCCAGCTTGTCCTTGCCTGTGTGCGCTGTGGGCAGCATCCCACTGCAGAGGAATGAGCTTACTGCTGCTCCAGGATGGCTCATGGACCGTTACAGCTCAGTTTTGGCTCCTGGGGGTACCCTGGATGGCAGAAGGTGTAGTGACCCCTAATGTTGGGCTGTCACAGCATTTACAGCCAGCTCCTCCCAGCACAGGCCAATGGGAGCTTAGTTCATTGCCCCGCCACATGCTGATGTATTTCACACACCGTCATTTGGAGTGTTTATGGACTCACTCCCTGTAAAACAAGCAAGAATGCACATCCCATGAGCTCCCAGGGTGCTGCTATACTCTGGGAGCACCTGCAACCCTTCCTCCCTCCCTGCCTAGGAGCTCTCCACCAGCTTTGCTGCACTGCCCCATGGCTATGTACCCATTCTGATCAATGGGACAAGAGCATGGTAAAGGTTATGAGCAGGATGCATGAACAGCTCTGGTGAGGCACAGTAACTGGGGCTGCTATCCTGCAGCAGCCTTCACCCTGAAATCAGCTCACTGTAATCCCCATTGGTTTGCATGATGCACTGACACTTTGGCTCACCCCTTTATGAAGCAGGCTAGGGGCAGCTCAAGGTGAGGCCATCCTGCAGCACGGCAGGGCTGGCCAGTGTTAAACTAGGGGCTATGTGGGGCAGACATCAGGCACAGAACCCTGTGCAGGCAAGGCTGGCACAGAGCAGCATGCAGCTCGGTGGCGCCTGCTTTGTCAGAGCTGCCACCAGCTTTGTGCCCACTCTGCTGTGTGGACAGTTTCCAGAAAGTCCATGGGGAGCAGAGGGGAAGGGGTGGCCAGGCTCTGCCTCAGCTGCATCAGCCCAGTGCACAGAAGGAGCTGGGCTGAGTGGTCCATGGGGACTAGCCAGAGGGCAGGGTCAGCTGGAGGAGACCTGTGGGAGGCTGCTTTTCAGCTGCCCGCTGGCACAAAACCTGCCTTAAAAGGGAGCACAGCTGAGGACGACTGTCCTAGCCAGGCAGTGGCCTCAAAGCAGCCTGGCACCCTGTGGGAGGGGAGCATGGCCATGGGAGAGGGGAGAGGGCATGTCTTGTCCCCTGAATTTCGTCAGGTGCAGGGAAGGGGTCCTGGCCTGGACAATGCAGCCGATAGCTACGGCTCAGTGCAGGGGCACGTGGTGTGGCTGAAATACAGTGCTTACATGTGTGCGGTGTCTCGCAGGGGAGGGAAGGATGGGGAGCGTGCAGGGTGGAGGAAGCAGCCTTTGCAGGACACTTCTTTCCTCCCATGCTGTGAGACAAAGTCTCAGCATGACTCACGCCTTAGCTGGGAGCGGGTTTCCCAGCGATGTCACAGCCCGCACAGGTTGCTGACTGCCTTGCTGAGCCCCGCAGTGCCCATGCACATGTCAGAGGTGCTCCCCAGCCAGCAGTGGGGTGAGCCTGGCACCACAGACAGCAGTGGGGAGAATGGGACAAGGGACCCCATTGCGAAGGGAGGCTGGAGCCAGGCTGGGTTATAAAGCAACCACAGCTGAACTTCTCTGGGCACAGCTTGCCGCCTCTCTTCCTGCACCCACGGGTGGGCTCCGGTGTCAACAGGGCCCTGTTTGTGCAGGCGAGGGGTGCCCTGCATTTCGGGAGGCAGACACTAGGCGTCCTGGCGCTGGGTTTCACAAGCCCTCATGACCTTCCCAGAACAGCAACGTGCCCTGGGGAGGATTGTTTCATACAAAACAGACCTTTGGATAGGCTTTTCATTTCCTTAACAGCCAAGCATGAAGGAACAGCAAGTCCTCGCTCCTAATAAAATGACAACAGTCAGCGACGTGGATGGGATGGTTCTCGACAGTGAGTGGAGCCATGTCCCGCACCCACGCCATTCCTCAGGTCCTGCAACAGCCATACATCTCCTGCTTCACCTCGTACCCCAAACTTCCCCATGGGCAGAACACCCCGCCTGAGGGTCGACTTTTACTTTGAGATCTGTGCTCCTAGGGATAGAACCCTGGTGGTCAGCATCCCATGTATCCGGGAGTGTGATTGACAGATGCCAATCACACCCCAGCCCCAATCAGAGTGGGGCTTAACCACCCATACCGCACAAGCATGGGCAGGGAGCAGACAGGGAGCCAGGGTGCAGCGAACCGGAGTGCAGACGGGGCACGGCTGGAAAGTGTGGAGTGTGCAGGGGGTGTTGAGAGCAGTGGATACAGGGGTGCAAGGGGTGTAGGGCTGCAGGATGCAAAGGGCATGCGGGTGAACAGGGCGGAAGGGGTGCAGAAAGAGCAGGTGGAGACACTGCAGGGGCAAGGGGTGCAGGGGTGCAAGGGCTGCCAGCCCCGCCCTGGGCAGCCCCGGCAGGGCTGTGCCCCGCACTCGTGCTCCCAGCTGCGGGCGGGGCCGCACATCTGGGCGGGGCGGGGCGGGGCCGGCGGGCAGTGACTCCGGCGGGGCCAGAGCAGAGCATCCCACAGGCGGTGCGAGCGGCGCCCCGAGACGAGCAGAGCCGGGACCATGCCCAAGTGCCCCCGCTGCCAGAAGGAGGTCTACTTCGGTAAGGGCTTCCCGCTCCCTCCCGCCCGCCTGCCTCCACCCCTCGGGGTCCGCCGGGATGCTTAAGCCGGGGTACACTAATACTGCACCTCTCAGGGTCCCCGGGCACCCTGGTACTTACAGGTCCCTGTGCACCCAGGGCTGCGACTCTGGGTGCTCAGATGTTGTAGAACCCATCACTCCAAATTGACGGGGTGCCCCAAAGTTGTGCAGCCCTGTGCAGTGGGTCCCTGGCTGGGTAGCCCTATAATCCACCCAAAGAGATGCTTCACTGCAGGGAATGGGCTGCAGTGGGTGGCCCAGCCTGCAGACAGGGTCATGGCACAACATGGGAGCTCTGCTCTGTTTGCTTCCTAGCATTGCCCACAGTCCCGTACCAGTTTGGAGCCCAAAAGCCCAGCTGGTGCAGCCCCCTGCTCTAAACACCTAGGCAAGCAAGCACCTTCCCAATGGCACGTTCCTGGGTCAATGGGTTGCCCACATGTTGTCCTGTGTGGTTTAGCAGAGTGAGGTGACTGCTCTGGGGCATTATTTTTAAACCACCATTGCAGGCTAGTCATGAGTCTTACTGGACTCACTGAAAATGAGACATAAGGGACTCAAGTGCTGTCACTTTTGCTCACTCTGCCATATTTCTGCTCTATTTATGTGTGTGTCCCAACTTCTGCCTGTGCTCTGCCAAAGAATCTGGAGGCTCAAGCACAGGGCTGCCCTCCCTTTCAAAGAGCTGTGTCTGTTAGTGATGCTCACCCTCCGGAGGTGTGCTGGAGCTGTTATGGGCACTGCCTGGAGGGTGGCTGGGGATGTGGCTTCTGTAGTTGGGGAACACCACTTTGCCTGAACTTGTGCTTGCCACTTGCAGTCAGGCTTTGAGGTGGGGCTTTGGCACAGTACAGTTCATGTCTTCCTTCTGCAACTGAGGGTCTTGGGACACCTCATTTACCCATGTGGCTTGGTATCAGGAGCTACCAAGGTGCTGGTGTCAGTGTCTGCCTTTCCATGTGGATGGGCTTTGATCCCAGCCAGGGCGAGCTGGGTTTGCCATGCCCGCAGGTGCGGCTGTGGAGGTGCTGGTCTGGGGCTGTTTGACCAAGGAGGGGTTTGGCCCTGTGCTTATCAGGCTGCTCTTATGAAACGTCTCTGTTGGTGCAGAGGCTAAGGAGGGTTCAAAAGGTGCAGGTGGCCCAAGCTCACTGCCTGATTTCTGTGCCCGCAGATAAGGAGCACCGGCAGAGGAGGCAGAGCAACCCCTGCTCCCGGGCACAGCGGGGCTCTCAGAGCCTCATGGTCCTGCTTGGGCCTGCTATGGGTGCTTTCAGCCAGATCATGTCTATAGAGAGCAGGTGTGAGGAGGAGATGATGCTGAGGACTGGGGATGGAGTTTGCAGGGCCACCACCAGCTTTCCAGGGAAGCCTTGTCTGCGTGGCTGAGGGCTGGAAGGGTCCCGTTGCAGAGAGCCTTGTCAGAGCTGCTGTCCAAGTGTTGGTGCAAATACTTGTGTGAGAGCTGGGGAGGCTGAGCTCCTTCCAGCAACTCAGTGATGGGAGGGCTCTGCTGTGAGCCAGGCTCAGGGGGGGTGAGGAGGGGGAGGACACTGTGGCCCCCACAGGGCCGCGGGCATAGGAGGCTCTTTGTGGTGCTTGGGGATGGCAGCAGGGCTGCCTCATGACATTTGGGCACTGCCCGCGCTCCCACCTCTGCAGCCGCCAGCTTGCTTCTTGCATAAGCTGTTGTGGGCATATTTGGACTCCAAAGAAGAGATGCTTTAGGCTGCTGAGGCCTCTCCCCCAGGGCATGTTGTGCCAGCAGTGACCCAGTCCCATTGCTTGTCATCCTTTTGGAGGCATGGGGAGTGCTCAGACCGGGCTCTGATGGGGTTCCTGTGGAAAGCTCTGCTTTATCACTTAATAAATCCCCAAGAGTTCATATGCCAATATGAAGAGCACGTGTGCCTGCAGAAAATACCTTTCTCCCCCACTGTGCTGCAATTAAAAGCCACTCTGTGTTCCCCCTCTCTCTATAAATGTGTCCTGGCTGCAGCAAGCAGCATATTGTCCCCCCCGCTGATGCCTGAACCACATCCAAGCTCCAGCCCCGCTCTGGTTTGCCATGGTGCATGGAAAATCAGAGCTGGGGCCAGAGCTCTGGTGGCTGGAGGGAACTGGTTTGTGTTGGCAGGGTGCAGTGATGGCTTTGCCATCCTGATCCTTGCCAGTGTCTCCCCTTGACCCCTGCCAACTCCAGTGATCACTTGGGCTCCAGACAGCTAGGGAGAAATTCATCCCCTTGCAGGCTGATGTTGGAAGCGGGGACATTCTCAAATCCTTGGAAGATGGATACAAGTCAGTCTGTCTGCATGGATGTGGCAATGTTCACCCTGGGCATGCTGTTTGCAGATCCTGGTGCCTGGATGTACACGACAGTGTGTGGGCACAGCAAGCACTTGGATTTGAAACATGGTGCCCTCTATCCTGGACAAATAGACTTGAGAAAATGCCCCAAAATGTACATCTTCAGGCTGAGGGAGGCTAGCCTGCCCAAACCAACTTGCTCGGTGCCTTGGCTAACCCATCTCCTTTCCATGGCAGCTGAGAAGGTGACTTCTCTGGGGAAGGACTGGCACCGACCCTGCTTGAGATGTGAGAAATGTAACAAGACCCTGACATCTGGAGGCCATGCAGAGGTGAGGTTTGCTGCCCAGGAGGTCCCTGTCTGCTGCAGCTAGGGATGGGCAGAGATAGAGACGAAGGGCGATCAGGGCTGATGCTCTTTCTTTCTCCCTGCAGCATGATGGCAAGCCATACTGCAACCACCCCTGCTATGCTGCCTTGTTCGGGCCCAAAGGTAGGGTTGCTGTGGTTGGAGCTGTGAGGGGAAGGGGGCTTGGGGCTCGTGTTGCTGCCCAGCGGTGATGCTGACCTGGCTCTGTCTCTCTTCCAGGGTTTGGCCGGGGAGGAGCTGAGAGCCACACATTCAAGTAAACCGCAGGTTGGTGCCTGCCCTTGGAGCTCCCCTCTGGCTCCAGCTCCATGGGCTGGCTGGGGCTGTCCTCCCCCAGGCGAGTCGGCAAGGCACATGTACCACGGTGTCTCTCTGGGCTGGCCATGACTCCCAGCCCTCACACCTGTGCTTTGGAGCAACCTGCTGGGTTCCAGCTCCTCCTCTCCACCAGCCCCACACGACCATCACCACCTGCTTAGCTCCAGCAGTGGATGCCAAAGGCTTTTGCTTTGTGGCCTGTCGGCGGAGACAGCCTGTCCTGGAGCACTGTTGTCCATGGGATGTCTCTGCTCCCTGCCCAGCCTGACTTCATCTGCCCCTCTCTTCCATCCCTCTCCAGGTCCGACGACCAAGGTTCCCAGCACAGCCTGAAGACAGCATAAACACACCGCGACAGACATGCATTTTTGATTTTAGTTCACTCTGTACTAGACTAGCACATTAAAAGCAATAAGTAACCAAGACTAGGGCTGGTGTGGAGAGGGGCTCTGCTCCAGATGGAGCGCTGCTGGGATGGGGGCGTTGGAACGCCCTGCCGGATAGGAAATTTGGCCTGTATTGCTGAAGGCTGCCTGGAGAGGAGACTGCACCCTTCCAGCCAAAACCCAGCCCTGCTTCTGGCACCCAACTCTCATGGGTGGGCTCACAGTTGTATTCTCATTCTTTAATAAACCAAAAGATGCTTCCCCCATGTAGCAGCTGTGCTCTTTGTAACAGGGGTACTGTGGGACTTGCTTGCAGAGTTCTTGCTGCTTGCTTGAAGACACCGTGTGATGGCTCCATGTGCTTTTGCTCCTGGTGTTTGCAGGGTCCTGACCTTGGCTGCCCACCCCAGGGGCTGCCTGAGCCCTGAGGGGTGAGAACAGCACCCGGGTGCTGAGTGCCCCCCAAGGGAAAGGGATGGTGGGTCTTGTGCCAGTGCTTGTGTGGGGTTGAGGTGTCCCTGAGCTCAGGGGGAAGGTCCTGCCCCACTCATGGCCTCACTGGGTCTGTGTCATGACATTTTCAGAACTATAGAGCATGGTGGTTCCTGTCATGAGCCACCTCTTGTCACCTGTGGCTGTCACGGGGTTAATGCAGAGGCACGCAGTGCTGCTGGAGAAGGGTCTGAGACTGCTGACCTGAGGTCTCTGAGGCACCCAGCAGCCTCCTGGCCATGTCCCAGCCCCTGGCAGTGCCTGCTGGAAAGCCATGCCCATGGGCAGCACCCAGCTCTTTGCTCCTGGATCTCAGCTGGCACTTTGCTGCCTTCAGCTGGGGCAGCGAGCTGTCTTGCTGGGAGGTGGCTGATTGTAACATCAGGAAAACGTAGTATTTGCTGCTTCTGCTCTGAGCAGCCATATGAAACAGACAAGTTACTGGCATGGTAGAGCCAGCCTCCCTCAGTTGGGAAAGCAAAGATGCAGTATTACAAAGTGAGATCTGGATCACAAGTGCTTTTCTCTTTTCTGTTTCAACCTCTATGTGCTGCTGGAAGAGCAGCACTGACAGATGTAAAAGATGTCAACTTGAGGGATGTTTCTAAAATGGTTTCTTAACCATGTCTTTTCCTAACCTGAACCATTCATTTACATATTCAGACATACTTCACAACACAGTTTTTGTCTGCAGTTTGTGCACGCATTTCCTTAGAGACTTCTTTGCATCTTACTGTCACACCAGCCTTCCTGGGACTTGGCCAGAACCCTCAGGGGTCAGAGGTACATCCAGTATCTAGTGTCAAAATCTTTGGTGTCAAAAGCAGCCCGATCTGATAAGTGTCTTAAAACATCCAGTGAGCCTGATGCCAAGAGTCTTTGCATCCACTAAGCACACTCCAGTGGGATAAACTCAAACAGCTGGCACTGCTTTGCCTCCCACCCAGTTAGCACAACAAATGCAGGCATCTGTGTCAAAGGCAAATCCTGGCTATTGCTGCTTGACCCCCAACCAGCCAGAGTACATAGGGCTCCCTGACCTCCCACTCCCATCACTGCTATCCTTGCCACCAGCCTCCTGGGAATGCCAGCAATCACAGCTCCTGGCCAGCGAGACACAGTCCTGCTCTGCAAAGCAGCTGGCATGCAGCCCTCCCCTGGGGCTCTGGGACGTGACTTTCCTCTGTGAACTGGGCTTCAAAGCAAACTAGTGATATAATCCCAGCAGCCCTGAGCTAGTGAGATAGCTTTTTACCCTCAGCATTAAAAATGATGGCAAGCACAAGCCTCGTCATCCTCTGGATTTGCATAAGTGTGTTCAGCTGGAAAATGGACCCGTAAGTTGGGCTTCTGTTATTTCCCAACAGGGTCCAGCATCCAAACTTTTCAGGAGCAGCTAATTCCAGATGCAAGGGTCCAAGCCAGTAGGGATGAGCAGTTACCAGTGAGAGGTATGGAAAAGCAGGTGCTGCACAGGGAGAGGCTGGGGCAATCCCTTTCTGTGGGCAGAGGCCAGGGCAGGAGGCACTGCCTGGGGCTGCTGACTGCTTTGGTCCCTGCCACTGATTTGCACTGTAGGTGTGGTGAATGGGGATGGCTCACTCTGCTCTGGATGCACAGAAGGATGTGGGGACTGAGCTGTGCCTGCAAAGGCACTAAACCTGATCCTGGAGCTGTCTCACTGTGCTGCACATGGAGGAGGTTAAAAACTGGGGTCTCCCAAGCAAGATCTGGGGAGAAGCCTTTGGGTATCGATTCCCAAGAAGCTCCTTCTGAGCATCGTTTCTTTGTCCGCCCTGCAGTAGGCACTCCCACTGAGATGGTGTTTAGCCCCAGGACTTGCTGTTAGGATACTCCCTTCTGAGCTCTGCGCTTGTACAAGTCACACTCTCTGGCTGCTCCAGCCTTGATGCTGTGAGGTTGGGCAGTTCAGGCACAGGTTACATCCACAAGGAGCCTTGGTCAAAGAAGATACATGATAAATTGAATTTGTAAAACTTGCTTCAGCCTTTGGAGAGGAAGCAGGAACAGCTGTATCACATTTGGATAGGAAATCCGTGCCCAAGATCTGCGCTCCCCTCTGATGCACACCGAGGCTCAGTAGGGGCCAGGGAGGTGAGCTGTCAGCAGACACAATCTTTTATCCATTGAACAGTAAATCTCCATGGCCTGGGGCGTGAGCTGTGCAGACAGGCAGCAGCGTGGCTTTCAGAACAGCTCATCTGCGGTGCTTTCAGCTTCCAGCCCTGGTGGGAGCTGTGAATGGACAGGAATTGTTCCTTCCCTCCCACTATGGCAGGAGCTTCCTTGATGGTGCTGCTCCTGCAACAAGGGAGCCAGTGAGAGCAGGATGCTCATGGAAAACACCATCTTCCTGAGCAGGCACAGGATGCTGGCTCGGTGCGCCCTACCAGCTGCTTCCACCTCTCGAGGCAGGCAGCAGACCCTCAGGAGGTGGCTGGCAGCCCCCATGTCCTGCCTGGTCACCAGACAGCAGCTATTGGGATATTGCTGCTATCACAAGTAGGGTCAGGGCACTGCCCCAGCCCGGAGGTGCCCCTCTGAGACAGCAAAAGGTGGTGGTGGTGTGGTGATACCCAGCTTCATTAACCTGAAACACAACCATCACTGACCCTGGAGGAAGAAGCTGTGCTTTCCCTGCCCTTATTTCGGAAGCTTGGGCTGAGATCAGTGAAGTTTGTGGATTGTTGAGCAATGGTTGCTATAAACACTTTATCACTGTGACAAAAAAAACAAACATCACCACCAATTCTCTGTCAGCTGGGTGTGGGTGAGCCCAAATGCTCTGAGGCAGGGAAGCAGAAGAGGGTTTGGCAAAGGACAGGAAATAGCATGAGTTCAGAATCTGAACTGCTGCTGCTCTCCACCCTGGCTCTGCAGCTTTCTGTACAGAAAAAAGGGGAGGATGGCAGAAAGAGGTCTGGGGGAGTCTTTCAGCTGATCTATAAGAGGTGTGGATGTTGCTTCAGCCTCCAGTGCTTGAATAGTGCAGGCAGGAGGGGCCTGTGTGGGTTGCCTGGCCCTGAGTCTTTCTCCCAGCACAGATTGGACAGACCTTAATCCAAAGCAGGGGACAGATGCATCCCTAAGCCTGCAGCTGGCAAGGGATGAGGGGCAGCTTAGGCTGGAAGCCTTACAGCAGGGTGCTGCCCTCAGCATTGTTCCCTAGGGCTGTTCTTAGTGAAAGCAGCAGCCACATCTTGGGGACATGGCTGTGTCCTGCCAGCATGGCCACAGCAGCAAGCTGCAGTGCACATCTGGACTATCATGGGCTGGGTTTGGTTCAACACTGCCTCACTGAGATGCCAGTGGTGCCACACCTGCCAGCACTGACGGGAACACTGATGTGCATTTCCCTTGCGATGGTTCTGTGTCTTATCCATGCAGCCTCCAGTGCCTCCTGGACACAGGAGCCCCTGCACAGAGGTGAGGCCAGGCACCTGCCATGGGGTGGTGAGAAGTTTGTTTCCCTGACGATGTGTTTCTGCAAATAAAACTGTGTCCCGTTCAGGGCCAGGCAGGGCCAGGGAGCATGTCATGGAGGCTGTGGCTGCAGCAGGTTCCTGCTTTTTGCTGTATGGGGCTCCTGGGGACAAAGCTCGTCTGTAACTGGGTGATATCCAGCTCACTACTGCTTTGGGTATTTCTAAGGCTGGTTTGCGTTAAGCTCAAAGAGCTCTGGTATCTTTTAGGTCAAGAAAGTGTCTGCCCATCACCTAACACCTCAGAAATCTGCCTGCTTATCCACACAATGGTAAGAGGGACCGTGCAGCTGACGTTGGGCAGCAGGAACTCTGCAAGCTTGTGCAGCAAGCTGGGGCTTCCTGGCCCAGCTCTGCAAAGCAGTTTGTGGGGAAACCCCATCCCACCAGCGGAAACAGCTTGGTGGCAAAGAGGGAGTCAGACCTTGTTCCTCATGGGGAGCAACAAACCCCGCAAATACTGAAGCAGCTGAAGACACTGAAGTCAGAGGGGCTCTGGGTAAGGGAGATGGCCAGGGCATAATGAGAAGTGGACAAGACCGTGGTACTGGAGACTGAGGCCTAGTCAGGGAGCAAGGGGAGGAGGGGACAGGTGGTACCACCATCACCCCATCCCTTGTGCTGAAGATCCAGTGAGGAGCTGACTGCAAAGAGCCCTGGGTGGCTTTCTGCAGCAAGGAGCCCAATAAGAAAAGTTGGCATTAGGCACTAGAGCACTTTGACAACTCTTGTGTTATTTTCAAGGAAAGAGAGAGAGGGAAGGATGTAGGAAAGAGCTTCCCACCAAAGCCACTTTCTTTGGTGAGTTTTGTGTTGAAGGCCCATGGGAGAAGAGGACAGAGGGAGTTACCCTTGGTGCAGAGAACTGTCATCTTAGCTATTTAAGTATAAAGGGTGAAACTCCTGAGAACAGAGAACTGCGAGACCTCAGATCTTGTTTTCTTAATCCTTCTCAGTTCACTTATCATACTGAAAGTGCAGACCCTGTATCAGAGGGCCTGAAGCGCCAACGCCTGTCTTAAACATCCAACTGCTGGGAGATGACCTTGAATTTTGGCGCTACAGCCCACACACATGCCAAATGCAGACTAATTCACTGTGTCCAGGAAAACCTGGACTAGAGCATTTGTGCAGCTGCTGTGTAGCTGTTGCAGTCAGGGATCCAGTGATGTGTAACTGTTACATGATGCAACTCGGCATGCTGAAAGTGTGCTGGCCAAGCCAGCAATACCAGCACCCCTTGCACCCACTGGTGAAGACAGTGCCAGGAGGCAGCTTGCTGCCCTCTGGCAAGAACGTGCCTATTTGTGACCTGACATGGCTGGGCTACAACAGCAGAGATCCCATGGTGGGCAGTCTAAAAGCCACCATCCTCTCTCCAGCCAGGGGGGTGCTTGGTTGATGGAGACATGAGTCCACAATGGATCATCATCACCAGATGTGATCTGTGCCTGCTGGCAGTTGTTATCCCTGACCCTTCCCCAGGTGGTGTGGGGCCTACCCACTAGGTGTTCTCAGCCCTATGCTGCTCTGCTCCTTCCTGCTGGCACGATGTTCTCCCTGCTGCCCGGCTTGGTGTCCCGGTGAGGGGATAGAGAGTGTGTGTATATAAGAGACAGGAGCACATTGGGAAGGAGCTGGAAATGGTGCAGCCTGCATGATCTGCTCAGGCTATGTAGTGCTATGGCCACCCAAAACCTCCCTCATGCAGGAAGGGAGAGCAGCTGTGATCTGCTCTGATGTCTGCTCAGCCATCTGAGCAGGCAAGGAGAGAGGACAGGAGAGGAGAGGAATGAAGAGCCCCGGCTGCCCGAGCTGGCAGCAGAGTGTGGGAAGCACCGATGCATGGCCTGGGGACCTGGCCTGGAGACAGGCTGGCTCCTGCCTGCGCCTTCACGGGGATAAAATCATGAAAAGCATAATAAAAATAAAAAAGCAAAGGGTTTGTTTTCCCAGGAGGAGAGCTCACACCTTCCGCTTGGCAGAGCTGGGCCAAGGTGACATTAGGAAGCTGTGCTGCTGCCCAAGCAAGCAGAGATCTCTGCTATCGCATACAATCTGCATGAGGCAACAGGAGGCCACCCTCATCTCCGGCAACAGCCACAAACAGTGGGGCTGTCTGCGGCTGTGGGTTGCCATGGCACGGGTGAAAACAGGCGTCCTCAGCCCTGGCTGAGTCACCCAAGGCGGAAGTGACCCCAACTGACACATCGCGCTGAAGACGGCCAGCTCTGAGGCTGTGCAGCATCACATGAGCCCCGGGAACTGAGAGAAGGCGAACAACTGAGAGAGGTGACTTCTCCCCAGCAGCAGCATCCCTGGCCTCTCACAATGCGCCTGGACCTTCCCTTCTCATTATGGTCCCTACTGCTGTGCTTCCTGCTGGGGCAACCCACAGCTTATCACCTCCCAAAACTGCTCCAGTGCCGCAGCAGAGCTGAGGGACCCAGAGAAGCAGCCAGGCAGGTCAAGCCAATGAGCCAGCCCCATCCTGCTATACAGAGGATTCTGATGGCTTGCACTGGTCTCCAGTAATCTCCCATGTGCAGAAAGTGACATCAGAGCAGTGTGCTGATATCAGCCAGTAATTGCTTGTTTGCATCTGTCAGTTCCCATGGGATCAGGGCTCAGGACAGGCGAGGTGAGCGTGGCCTGGATGCAGGGAGGCAGGGGCTCTGCTGCCAGTGGAATGGCATCACCGTCCCTACTAGGACAGCATGCTGTGGGCTGTTGCACTGTCACCTCCTTTGTCTTGTCCACAGCACAAGGTCAGGAAACCATCGCCTTCCCATCGGTTTCTCCCATCCTGGGAAAACCGCCCAGGCAGCCGGCAGAGCAGATAAGTGGGGCCTCACGTACTGGGACCGAGCCCCCGCAGCACCACACCGTGCCGCGCCGGAGAGGCTGGGATTTGCTGCCTGGCGTCCAACTTGCCCGTGGCCAGGTGCCAGCCCTCCGCAGCGCCAGGCGTCTGGTGTCAGCCGCGCCCACGGTGCTGCGTGCCGAGGGAGCTGTGGGGCCGAGGATTGGGGGATGATGGCTGGGAAGGCGGCCAGCCTGGCTTTGGGGCGCCACAGGGCTGGTCTGGTCAGTGGGATGGAGAGCTGTATGGGGGCTGTTGGCATGCCAGGACGGTGGGCATCCCAGCTGCAGCCCCTGTGCTGGGTGATGATACTCACTGGACTGGGGGACAGGAACCCAGAGAGGAGGTGATGGGGAGAACCAACCATCAGTGCATGCACTAGGTGCTACAGGAGAGCCCTTGTCTAGGCAACGGCAAAGCAGGCAGCTGCCCCGGGGAGGAAAGGCCTAGACAAAGGAATGTGTGTGGGGACAGGGATGGCTTTGAGCAGGGTTTATGTAATGGTCAAGAAAACACAGGAAATTGGCTCCAGCTGAAGGTCCTCCTGCCTGAGACTGCAGTGGGGATGGGAAAATAGACAAGCAATGTGTCATGGAGGGACCAGACAGCACCCGATAGCAGCAAGGTATGGAAAGCTGAGAAGGTTGCCAAAGACAGCAGAGGATTATCCAGGTCCGATAAGGCTCTAGGAAATAAAAAAAAAAAAGGACTTTATGGGCTGTTGGGAACCAAAGGCAAGGAACCATATGGAGATGCCAAACCTGTTAGGAAGGAGAGCAAAGAAGCAGATAGAGATTGCTGAGCTAGAGCTGGATGAGGAATAAGGAAAATGCTTTCCAGGTCATTAGGAACAAGGGAGGATGTGAGACAACAGCTGCTAGAGAAGATATTTTAAAATCCTTAAGGCTGGATATCTCACACTCAGGGGTCCTTGCAGGGCTGGCTGGAGCAGCAGCCTGGATCCGCGGGACTAGGAGAGGACTAATGCAGGACTCGGCATCAGAAGTGGCTGTGCTCCCCGGCACAGGGGTGGGAGAGGCAGCAACCAGAGGGAAAGAGTGCAAACGCAGTTCACATTAGCTGGAGGTCTTGTTGGACCGTTGTGATTTCTCTCCTCATTACAAGCAGCCGTCTGGCTGCAAGAGGTTATTCCATAGCTGGAAGGAATTTCACAGGTTGTTGCATGGTGTTCAGATGTTGGAAAAAGGAAAAGCATCACGCTATATCCATGGATAGTACATTAAATAGGTTATGAACTGGGTACTTGGCCAAGAGACCACAAGTGGGGGTTTCTAGCAGATTTTATGTACACGCTCACGCAGGGTTCTCTCTGTGTGAGTGGAGCAGTCCAGCACCCCTGGCATGCTCTGGCGATGGTCCCTCTGTAAGGACCACATCAGGAATCCATACATGGCCAGGTTTTGGCCATGTAAACCCTAACCAAGAGGTGGACTTTCCATCTCAGTAATTCAGGCTATCTCCCAGACGGCAGAACCACTTCTTCCTGCTGTCCGCCCTGGGGTTAATCCCTGGGATTGCTTCAATCAAGAGTTTATACATGCCTGGGGACCCGAGCTGCCTGCATCATGCCTCATTGAACTGAAAGGAAGGCGGGAAGCCGGGGATTGGAGCCGATCCCCTGCTGCCAGACCGTACACTCTCCCATCGGCCGGGAGACTGTTTGTCGGTCTGACAGCAGCACAGTCGTACGTTTAGAAAACCCGGAGCGGGTTTTGCAGTAACCCTTTCAGCCAGGACGGGAAGCTCGCAGGTCTCGCTCGGGGGTTCGGTTGGGGGTGGCACACCCCGGCTCGCGGTGAGCCTGCCTCCTGGGCACTTCCACCCCGCCTGCGGCTCCATCCCCGGGGAGGCAGGCGCGGGGTCGGGCGCACGAACACCGGTAACATCGCGTCGAGCCCGGCCCCGGACGGCGGGGCCCTACTCGCGGCGCGCCCCGCGCTCGTCGCCCCCACGCGGCGCAGCGGCCGGCAGCTCAGTACTTCCGCCAAGCCGCCAGGGGGCACCGCAGCGGGCGGGCTCAGCCGAATAGCGGGAGAGCCGTGCTGCTGCACTGCGCATGTGTCCGGCGCTCCCTGGCGGAGGGCGGGAGGTGGCGGCGGGCGATGTGAAGCGATGCGGCGGCAGCAGCGGGGCCGTTCGCTGCCGGGTGCTGTCGGGGCGCTGTGCCGGGCTCTTCCGGCTCGCTCCCGGCCTAACCCCGACACCCTCCGCTGCGCCAAGTTCGACCGGCCGCAGGCGGTGAGCGGGCTGCCCCGGAACACCCTGCGCCGGCGGCCCCCGCTGTTGTCCAGCGACCGACCCCTCCGCGCCCTCGGGGACGGGCCTGGTCCGAGGACGGCGCCGTGGCTGGGCAGGGATATCCGTGCCGGTGCCGGTCCCGGGTGGGAGGGGGGGACCGGGATACCCGAGTGGGACCGAGGGTCTGGGGGGGGCACACCTCCGCTTGAGCCCCAGCCGTTGTGTGACTGTCGGTAAATCGCTGCGCTTGAAATGCCTTTATTGTACTGTGGCTTTAACTTAAAGCGTGGTGTTTCACTGTGGTCTGCGGCACCTTCCTAGGGTCACCTCAGGCTAGCTCCCTATTACTCTGCACCAGCCTAGGGCTTTGCATCAGGGGTGGACAGGGTAATACTCGCAGGCCTCCAGCTTGCACACAGTTATCTATTTTAAGCATTTTACGTGTTGGCTGAAATTCCAACTGTTAGAATCACTGTTTCAGCCTGTCAGTGTGCTGCCCTTATGTGGCCAAGAAGTGATTTCCAGGTCTAGCTCCCTTTGTGCTGCCTCTTTATGAGTTTTTGATACTATCACTGTCAGATTTTTAAAGTGTCTTTGAGTACCAGTTTGACTATGGACAAGTTGTACCATATGTGGTTATATCAGGGCAGATACTTTGAAAGCTGTGCTCCTGTATGCATGTGCCTCCAAGTAGAAATACTGGGTCTTGTTGTACAGCCAGCATTATCAGCCCTTCTCTTCCTGAGGGCACCTCACTGTAGTTTGTGTTCCGAAGACAGCTAATATGTGAACCTGCCTCATTCAGCAGTGGTGGCAAGATGCAGGTGTGCTCTTCTGATTAACTGCTAATGTTCAGATACAGGTTTAATTGCCTAATTGAGACTAAATATGTGGCATATATTTTGCCTGCTCATCTTCCTCCGCTCCTCTCTTTTGCAGAGCTTGGATTTCTGGAGGCTGCTCTACGCTCTTCTGAAACAAATCCATGGACGCAAGTGGGCAGAGTCTGATGCCATAGGTAACCTCATCAGTCTGGCTGGCTGTGCTTTCCATCTGTCCCACGGAACTACTGAGACTGGTTTTGTAGCACTTCTTTTGCCCCTTGATTCCTCTCAGAAGTGGTCCATTTTGTAGACCTGTGCCACCAACTTCCTATTGCATAACAGCTGTGCAGGCAGGTTTATGTCTCTTTGTCCTGCTTTGTCCGTGAAACTGGGACATCCTTCTGTCTGCTAGAAGCTCCTGTTTTTCTTTGCCACTTTTATCACAGGTAAATCTCTGCAATGATCTTATGTATTCTCATCATCTGCAGAGATAATTACAGAAATTGATTTGTTTTTCATTTGATTCCTTCTTTTTTCCATTCCACATATGATGTGTGATTCTGTGGTTAATTTTCAATCAGGTCCTATGTCAGGTCTGTGAATAGCAGTGTATCTCCCAAATGGTAGAACTGCTTTTCCCCAGCTGTCCTCCAAAGGGCTAATCCTTGGGGTTGCTTCAGTTAAGAGTTTATACATGTCTGGGGTCCCTAGCTGCCTGCATCACACCCTGTTGAACTGAGGGGGAGGTGGGAAGCTGGGGATTGGAGCCGATCCCCTGCCATGAAAACTGTGAATTATAACATATGAACCATATACATAAGAAAGAGGTGGACCTGTTGGGGTGAGTACAGAGGAGGGCCATGAAGATGCTCTGAGAGCTGGAACACCTTTCCTGTGAAGACTGGCTGAGAGAGTTGGGGCTCTTGAGAGCGTTCTCGGGGAGACCTTAGAGCAGTTTGCAGTACATAAAGGGAGCCTACAACAAAGCTGGAGAGGTACTTTTTACAAGGGCCTGTAGGGATAAGACAAGGAGCAATGGCTTTAAGCTGAAAGAGGGTAGATTTAGGTTAGATATTAGGAAGAAATTGTTTACTGTGAGGGTGGTGAGACCTTGGCACAGGTTGCCCTGAGAAGCTGTGGCTGCCCCATCCCTGGCAGTGCTCAGGACCAGGCTGGATGGGGTTTTGAGCAACCTGGTCTAGTGGAAGGTGTCTCTGCCCATGGCAGGGAGATGGAACTGGATGGATCTTTATGGACCCTTCTAACCCAAACTATTCTATGATAAAGGCAGTGTTTTGGATTGACAAAACAAAAAGTGTGTGATTATTTTAGAGGGACCATGAATATCTGTATGGACAGGGCCACTGCTTCAGAGGGAAGCTGACTACAGGTTGGCTTCTCACAATCACAGAGCACTATTTACTTAAATGTATGCTATTCCAACTGCAATATTCTTCAGTCTTCTCTCGTGAAAGATGTTTATCTAGAGCCCTTTCTTTGTCAGAAGAAGTTTTGAGAATAGAATTCTCTGTCATGGGTAAAGGTCTCCTCTGACCAAAATCACTTAAAATCCCCTTCTGCCTTTGAAAGCAAAGGAACTTAAACAACACTGTTTAAGCCCCTGAAGAGCCAGGAATCTGATGGCTCTGTAAGCAGAGTTAAAAAAGGCTAAGCATTGTGGAGTGTGGAGCAAAACCAGCATAGTTTTGCTGGTAGCTCAGTAGGAAATCAGCATGGTTCAGTGTTACTCACAGGACTGCTATTTTTCATTTGGCTGTTTTTGTTTTTCTACTCATACACAATCTGCTGTGTACTGGTAAGTCTATTGGCAGTCTCCTACAGCTTTGTAGTGTGGTCCTGCACAAGTGCAACCTTGCTGAATCCTGGCTGCTCCCACGTTATTTGCTTGTCTCATTTGGAGATGGGATTTACACATGCATGTGGCAGGTTGCTGACTAGAGAGAGCAAATGCAGCTTCTGATGGTGGATTGCAAGGTAGGAATTTGTGGTTCTGCTCAGAACTGCTGAGCTGATTTTTAAGAAACTTGTTTAGTCACAACATGGTGATTAAAGCTGAAATTCAGGTTGGAGAGCCATACTGTTTTTCAAATTACACTAATTACCTTTGCTTGGCCAAGTGAATGGGTTTGCTGCAAACGCGATAAGTGTTTTACTGCTTTCCCTCTCTGTCCCTGCTCCAGAGTGCTTGTGGTCTTCCATGTATCTAACTATTCTATGATTCTATTTATTTAATGTAAGTGAAAAGGAGCCTTGGGCATGGGGACTAAGTAACTTTCTCTGGTTTGTTATAGGATCCTGTTGCACATCAAAGAATTGAAATAAATTTCCCTAATCCAAGTCTAGTGCTTTAGTCCATGGATCAGGCTTTCCTGTCTTTGCTCTTTTTGTACAATCTCTTAATTTTCTTAATTAAAACAAAGAGAGCAGCAATTGCCAGATCCCAGAAGAGGGCTTTGAAGACTCCTTCAGTATAAGGGCTACTATGTGCATAGGAACAGCTTTCTGGAAAAGAGAAGCCATACTCAGGTGGTGCTGTACCCTTTTTCTAGAGGAAACACTGACCTCTGGCCTATAATCTGCATGTGCTGTTGCAGTCACAGTGGTGGTTCTTGCTACTCCATAAACTGAGACCTACATTTCAAGGACTGTGTGCTAGATGTTGGACCCTTTGCAGTTGCAAGGTGGTATGAGCAAGCAGTGTGTGGCAGGGACAGAATGCTCTTACAGATTTTGCCCATAGAAAAGGATAGATTCTTTTCCAGAAAATTTCTCCTTGATGTGACAAGTCCTTTTTATCAAGTGACTTTTGAGGTTGCACCGTAGCGTGTGTTTCTGTTTTGAGTTAGTAGTTTCATTAGTCTGTTTTTGAGCTGACCTTGTCATGTAGGTGAATTTTAGAGGAGATTAAAGTTTACTTTGAATACAACAGCTGCTAGTCATTCCCTCCTTATGGTTGTCATATTGTTCAGGAAAACTTTCTGCACCGTGTTTTTAAATGGTTGGTGTATTTCATTGCCTAGGTAGGAGAAAATTAACTCTTTGAAAGATCACATACAAAAAAACTCCAAACAAACCCACACAGTTTGATGTTTTAAAATGTATGAACTATTCTTGTGAACAGAAACCAGAAGCCCCAGCCAGTGGTTATAAAATTCTGCAAATGTCTCTTGATTTCTGGTTTTGGAAAAATATTTCTTCACACAGTGAAAAGCATTTACTGTAAACTTTGGTGGGAAGCTGTTAATCCAGCCCCTTAAACATGTTAGAACAATGGGTCTCTCATCAGAGGAGTACAAGTCCAAGTAAGCTGTGTAATAGTACTCCAGGCATAACCTTACTGATGAAGTCATGATCAGTGGTTTCTTGCTGCTCACTCTTCATGGAGGCTGAGAGCTGATGGACTTGGTTAACAACCTGACAGCCACAGCAGGTAGCAGTGCTACGTATGCACTTAGATAGCTGGAGGAAATGTTTCTTTTCTGGAGGTGCCATTCAGTTTTTATAGTATGAGAAAGAGGTCTAGAGCTGCAATATATTTTTGTGTTTTTGACAAATGAAGCAGAAAATTTTTTTCTGCAGCAGTAGTTTCTCATCATACCACTACCTATGCAGGTGTTTCTTGCCTGAGTGCATGCAGTAATGTATCTGTGTGTTCTTGTACTTGATTTAGTTCCCTTCCATTTTAGCCTGCCAGGATAATGCATAACCCTTATTTGAATATCATGCTGTAATTCACTGAATATATTCTGCAGGATTCATAAAGCAGAACAGCACAGCTTGAGTATAGTCTTAAGAGGTTCATCCACAGCTTGGTCTTACTTGCTGAATATAATAAATAATCTGCATGCAGAAGGTGTTTAGTTGAAAGGACTGTGTGGTTCTTTCTCTATAAATTGCACAATCCTAATGGAATGCCATAAGAAGATGTCAAAGAGGAGGTGTTTGAGTGACTGGTGTTATCTGATATGTGAGTGATGGGATATCTTTTCCTCTCTTGGTGCACATTATGGACAAATCCATCTTGCTACTTCTATAGTCTCTGCTGCCATTTATCTGAGTGCTTTAGAGATGAGGAAAGTGATTTCTATAAGGTTATGGGAAGGCTCTTTGAGCCCCAGTTCCAGACCCATGCTTTCACCACTCACCCACAATTCCTGCCTCATACTCACACTAATCACACTCCCTCATGCAGAGGGAGAGGTGAAATAGGGGGAGGTAAAGGACCAGCGCAACACAGTAATTCAGGTGGCAAATTGTGCGCATGGATCTGATCCTGAGTGGTTTATCAGCAGAGAAATGCACCTGGTTTTGTCTATTCCTTTTCTTTGATAGGTGGTTTCTTGTGGAGCTTCCTGAACTGCAGATGGCAGTATGAGATGCTGGTTTGCTTTGAAAAAGGAGGAAAGCATGTACTGATCTTTCTTTTGGAGCATTTCTCCCTTTACCTGTTATGGCGGTTCCTTTTTTGACAAATGCGGGAAGAAAAGGAAAGGGCAACATGAAAATGTAGCTCACGTGAGAATATTCAAGAGGGATCAAAATAAAAATTAATATCTGAGAGATCTCCCTGTACTTAAAGGATTATATTGCATAGCAAGATTTTTAGCAAACCACAGGCATTTCTGCCACTCTGACATCATGAAAGTAAGCTGCTTGTTTTTACATTCACAGGTTCTGCAGAAAGAACAAGCAAAGTGATTCAGGTGTTTGGGTTTCTTTTTTGTGTCTGTAATGCAGAAACAGGCTAGGTTTAAACCGAGTTCTACAACTGTCATGTGTCTCTGCAGAAGCTCTGCTATATAAAACACTATTCCTGCAAAAAATTATTTACTTTTTTGTCTGTTACTGTACCTTTTTTTATGAAACCTTACAGAAATACTGAAGCATTACAATGGAAAAGGAGAGCAGCTTTATTCCTTACTTTGTAAGAATGCTTAAACTGGATCAAATTGAAGGTTGTTCTAGCTTCATCCATCTGTTCCAGCTGTCAGAAGTGGATGCCCAGGGGAAAGAGTGAAAATAGAATGATTCTTTCAGAGGAGTATTCTTTCAACCTCCAGTAATTTACATCTCAGATGTCCTAAACCATAAAGGTTGTCTTTGCATTTCATAAGCTTCCATGCACTCCTGTTCTGTCAGTCAAGTTCCTCTGTGAGCTTGTGTAACTCTCAGTATCCATAGTGTCTTAATGGCCAGAAATTTCAGGGCTTTGCTATATGTGTGGAGAATGTCTCTAACTTGTTTTTATTCACAGACTTGCTAACTTTGCTTGGTGGCTCACAGTTCTTTTATTGAATGTTGTGCAAACAGATTATTCCCTGTTCACCCATTCCACAGTACATACCATTTGAAAGAGTTTTGTTACACCCATTATCAGTCATCTTCTTGGCCTAGGTCATCAGTTCTTAAAATGAAGCTGTCCTGTACTTGTGATAGTACTCATCTTTGTTTTTTGTGACTGAAGAAGTAAAATAACACTGTAAACTTGAGATGTGGGGGCACACAGATGTAGACAACAGTATAGTGTTATTCCCTGTGTTCTGTTCAGTTTCTTCTCTAGGTTTCTTACATTCTGTTTGGTTTTGAGTGCATATGAGAACCAGGTAGTTCTCATATCATGTGATAGTTTATCATCTAAGATTGTGTTCCCAAGTTCAGTGATCAGCACCAAACCTATTGCTGTGTTGGTACAGTTAGGATCGTTTTTTTCTCTTGTGTGTATCATTTTTTTATTTTTCCTTAAAAAGAATTTTGTCTGTCATTCTAAAGCCTGGGCTCATTAGGTTCTGCAGTCCTTCATGATCTGCCTGCATTCCTTACTACTGAGTAATATCACATCAGCACCAAATTTTCTGTCAATATCACGTTGTCTGTGTGTCATTTTGAGTTGGTTGAACAGCAACTGTTTAGCACAGAGCCCTCATCTGAAACCACCATTTGTTCCTACCCTCTGGTTCTTGTCTGCTAGGCACTTGTCATTGATTGAAGGGCTTTCCCTATCCCTCCATACTAGTGGCCTAGTTTCTTTGTGCTGTTTAAATCTCATTGGGAAGTCTGAATGTCCTGCATTGGTTGACTCTTCCTTAATCACTTGCTTGTTGTTGCCTTTGGAGAGCTTCAGTAGCTTTTTGAGCAGGACTTCCTTTCACAAATGTTGGTTCTTCCCCAGTATGTTTTGTTTATCATTGTGCCCCTTAATTATGTTCTTTATTATAGTTTTGACATAGTACAGATCTGAGGATTACTGGCCAGAACCTTTTAAAATAAGTTTTCTCTGTGTCTCCTCAGTATTTTACAGTTCTGTAGTGCCTGTCTTGTAGCTGTCAGGTAACATTTGCTGGTGTGAAGGAATATAGATTAGAGCGTTCCCGAGAATTAAACAGTCCATGTGGCATGCTACATTATATCTGCCTGCTCACTGCTGCTCAGAGATTTGCAGCAGCCTGAGAAACTTCTATCTCTAAATTTCAGTTTCATTCAGCAGTAAAGTGACTCAGTATTTATTAATTCATAGTGTGCTTGGTGGATCATAAAAAATGAATAGGTGAATTGGAGTCCCGTTACAGTGGGGATGGCTATTTACCTTTTTTGCATTTTTTAATCTCCAAGAGGCCATTACTGGCCTTGATCTCAACTTTGAATTTCTTTTTTTCCCTTAGCAGTAGTTCTGTAGATGAGAATGTGGCAGCATAAGGAAAGCTTTTACCCTTTACACTCCTGTCATCTATTGCTTGTTGATAAAGGCTGTAGTCTCCACTGTCTTACACAAATCTTATGCTTGATTAAAAAATCCTGCTCTTAGAGGAGGCAGAAGTTTCTGTAACTGAAGCATAAATGCACTGAGTAGTGCAGTTTGTTATTCTCAATTGTTTTCTTCTTTTCAGATAACCAAATTAGGTTTGTGAAGGCAGCGTTGTGGTACCATGGCTATTACAGGCCAGAACTCTATCGGCTCCCCTCTGATGGCTCAGTGGGTAGTCGGGAGCTGCTGCTGGCATTTTCCTGGCTGCTGCACAGAATAAGCCTCTTGGAGCAGCTTTTGGCTCGGAACAGAGTAAAGACTGGAGATGAGACTTCTGTGTGCACGGTGAGCATGTTTGTGTCTTTCCATCTTATCTGTCCATAAGCAGTGTTCTGTGACAGCAGCCATGTTATCACTGGTGTGTAATGTGTGGTGTCTTGGTACCTTTACAAATAAATGCTTTACTCCAGCTTTAAAAAAACCCAAAGCTTACAAGGGGACAGTATCTGGAACCTGTTTTCTTTCCCTTCTCTATACTCTACAGGTGATCTGGTTTCCTTCTCTATCTCAAACTCCCACCCCTGTTGGAACTCCCTGATTTTTATTTCCAATATAGGTGAGATCAGTGTGGAGGAGTGCAACTAAGTGTATGTCTTCCTTCTCTGTGCTTCTGAGTTTTGTGCTTCCAGACTGTAGCATGAGTGGTTCTACAGTGCCTAGAATGTGGGCTGCCTGATTTTCTAGAATCTTTTTATGGGACAGCAGAGCAGGAAAGGGAGAGTTTGTAAGGCCGTGATATAGATATGGTATCTTGCGAAGGAAAACACTTGTACAAATAGAAAAGAATTGAAAAGGATGAATCACTGTCGTGGTTTAAAACCAAGTCCACACAGCTCGTTCACTCACTCCCCCTCTTGCTTCCCCAACTCCCAGAGAGTTAGGAAGGAGAATCCAAAGAATGTAGCCCCCACGGGTTGAGATAAGCACAGCTTAATAGCTAAGGCATAACACAAATCATTACTGCCACTACTGCTACAAATAATAATGATAAAGCCAATAACAAGTGAAGAGAATACAACACCTCACCAGCCACCTATCCATAACTCACCCCACCCTGCCTGACTGAGCACTGACCAATACCTCCTCCATCCCCCCAGAGCTCCAGCCCTTCCGGGTTTCTCCCGGTTACATCCTGGGTGTGATGTGCTATGGTATGGAATACCTCTTTGGCTAGCCTGGGTCAGGTGTCCTGTCTCTGCTTCCTCCCGGCCTCCCTTCCTCCCTGGCAGAGCATGAGCTCAGAAAAGGCCTTGGACAAACCAAACATTTGAGCAGTAACTCAAAACATACTTGCTATCAGCAACCGTTCCCAGGCCAAAAGTCAAAACACAGCACTGCACCAGCTACCAAGAAGGAGAAAATTGACTGCTACTGCTCAAACCAGAACAGTCACCTTTATAGCAATGGTAACAACATTATTTTGGGAAAATGGACCCCTCTTGTTACACTGCAATCGACTGCTGCACTGAACAGGGAGATGCGCACAAAAGCCTATTCTTGGTGCACTGGGCGTGAGTTCTGGTGCCCTCTGGTGATGTGAACGGCACCTACAGATTTAAGAAAAACACGTCTGTCGAACTTTTGACTTTAAACTTCTGTTAACCTTTTTCTTGTTTTTCTTGTATGGTAGCAGATTATTTTGTGCGTCCTTAATTTCTGTTACGAAAGAGTGATGAATGAAGTGTAGCAGCGACATGAATTCAGGAAATGGGGCGGCGCCTATGTTATTTTCTCTGAAGGTCTTAAGTTTTGCATTTCCAAAAAGAGATGAAAGAACTATGGTAATACAATGTTATCTGTAATGGCCACACAAAGGCACATTGAGAAGTTTATTGCTGTGCCTTTCTCTGCAGTTCTAATTTGCTCTACCTGTGTTTCTCAAAAAGCATGGAATACAGAGTTCATGTTTTTATCCAGTAACTATATGAAACGGTGTTTGGAAAGGTTTACAGGTCTGGAAATTTTTTTCAATAGGTGAGACAAAAATAGTATAGACTGGGAGTTGCAATTAGCATATGTATGTAAAGCTCATTGTACTAATGTCAACATTTCTTATATGGTGTTCTTCTAGCACATTTTCGTGCTCCAGTAAAATTAGATACACATGGAGGAAAAAAAAATAGTTACAGCAGAACCTTATGAGCCCAAGCTTTAGAATGACAGATAAAATTCAGAAAAAATCTAGTTACAGTGTAACTGGTATGTTTTGTGATTCTACGTCAGAAAGTTAAAACAAATGGAATTTTGAGGGAGAAGTCTTGTCGTTTATTTAATCAACTAAGCATTGTAAAACTAACACATTCAGCCAGTAAGACTCAACTGATTTAAGATCTAGCAATACACAGTTAAGGACATAAGGAGGTAATGGTGGGTGCAAATGAGAAGATGGGTGGGTCACCTACCTCATTTTGGTAAATTGATTCATTGTAAACCACTCATGAAGTGGTTTACCTGTTTTTTGCTGCACAGAAGTGTGATAGTTTTGTAGTTGTTAGTTATTTGATAGTTATTTAATTGGAAACCTTCACGTGGCAAAGTTTGCTTATCAGACAGTGTTCAACAATATAGTCCCTAAAACCACAGTGAGAAAGGAAGAAAGTGAAGTTGTTAGTTTGATACTTAGCATTTTTTGAATTACAGCACAACTTGAACAATTGAAATACTGGAATTTTGACTTTGGGAATGTTAAATACCAGGCATTTGTGATACTTGAACTGAAGTGTTGGAAAACATGTAAGAAATTGTAAAGGCATTGCTAAATATGCCAGAGATGTAGTCTCTGCAGTTGTAACTCTTCTATTTAAGTAAGCTGAAGGAAAAAGGTAAAAGAAGAAAAACATCTAGAGAAAGATCTGTCTCAAGAAGAAAAGGAAATGCTCTTCAAAACAACTAAAATTCTCAGTGGAGGAAGAGCTTTAGAAATCTACCACAATCAGTCTTTTTTTTCTAAGTGATTACAAGCAATGGAAAACATTTCCCCAAAAATACTGTAAAACAGAAAAAAAAGAAATAGTGTTTGGTTCTGTGCATTGCTGAGATCTCTGCCAAAATCAGCAAAGCATGAAAGCCATTACTGGCAAAGCACATCTCTAGGTCTGCTGGTGAGAAAAATGTGAAGAAAATCTTCACCCTTTGTCTTAATTTAAAAGAATGGAGTGTCAAGAACTGTAGGCGTAGCTGTTGTTCAAACTCGTATTCATGTGGTTTTCTTTTAAAATTTGGTCTGAAATCCACAAAAGTGGACAGGGTCTGTTGTATGAATGAGAGAGAATGCTGCTAACACCAAAGTTACGGGTGCAGTCATGTTCTGACTATTTTTTCAGCCTAAGTTTGAAACAAAGCCTACAGCCTGCTAAATTGCTGATGATGCCAAACACCCAACATATCAAGGGCCCATTAAATTAATTCATTTCAGATTACCACTTTGGCCTTTTTTTTTTTTCTTTGCTGTTCCTTAGCAACACAGTTTTCTTCTCCTGCAAATTGAACACTTCCATCAGCTCTAAAGGATTTCAGGTTGGTTATTTATAGAGAGACAAGGGTATTCACGACACATGATGGACATAGAGCTCAGCTGCTGCATGTAATTCATAATATTGAGATACTGAGCTGGGGAAAGCTTCCACAAACTTACTTTTGCATGCACTTACATCTTAAGAATCAAGTTTAAGTGATTCCTGAAATTATAAACTAAACAGTGGTGAAAGCATGATGAAAGAGTTAAGATGGTAGTGCTTAATGTGACTAATGTAATTAAAAAATAATAGTCTTGAGGTAGTTGTTGGTAAGGACAGGTATGCTTAGTTGTCTAGGGTGATTATATGGGTTGAATGCTCTTGTGTGTTAGGTAAGAAAATCCTTCAGGGCACCTTGTCTCATAGGGCTCATTTTTTTCAGAAGGGTAGTGCTGCAGTATCTCCTGAGCCAATACTGCAGGCCTGCTACAGGGCTGCCCAGTGAGTAGAACTCAAGGGGCTGCTGCCCTCTTCAGTCTTCCACTCATGCCACTCTTCCAGTGTATGGTGTTTACAGACTGAGGGGGAAGGCAGTTTAAAGGACAGACTGGAACCTGCATTGATGCGCAGGAGGAAACAGGAGAGGGAGGAGGGGATTAATGGTATGTGTCAAAATCGAGAATCTGGCTATTACAGTGTAAATCTATTGTCTGAATTTATTGTGCTGATCTGCCAGCAGGTTGATGGCTCCAGAAGTAGTAAGTGGAAGCTCAAGCCTTGCATTGGTCAACTCTTTAAAAAAAGTAATCACTAATTCTGTTAGATCTATGAAGACTTTAAGTACAGTCTGAATTGGAGGTTAACATCAATTTACTGAAGTGTCTGCTTGAGAATTCTTGCCTGTTATTGCCTTAAAGCACTGGGTAATTAATTAATGGGTATTGTCTTCAAATGCTTTTTACACCCCTTGTAGATTTCTGTCTGAAATATGCACTGCCATTTGGCAGTTTCAACACCTTTTGTTGCTTTGGTGATCATGTACAGGCAGATTATTCTCAAGTGCTGTTATAGAATCATAGAATAGTGAGGGTTGGAAAGGACCTCAAGATCATCTAGTTCCAATCCCCCTGCCATTGGCAGGGATGCCTCACACCAAACCATGTCACCCAAGGCTTTGTCCAACCCGGCCTTGAACACCGCCAGGAATGGAGCATTCACAACCTCCCTGGGCAACCCCTTCCAGTGCCTCACCACCCTTACACTAAAGAATTTCTTCCTTATATCCAATCTAGACTTCCCCTGTTTAAGTTTTAACCCGTTACCCCTTGTTCTATCACTACAGTCCCTAATGAAGGGTCTCTCTCAGCATCCTTGTAGCCCCCCTTCAGATACTGGAAGGCTGCTATGAGGTCTCCACGCAGCCTTCTCTTCTCCAGGCTGAACAGCCCCAACTTTCTCAGCCTGTCTTCATATGGGAGGTGCTCCAGTCCCCTGATCATCCTCGTGGCCTCCTCTGGCCTTGTTCCAACAGTTCCATGTCCTTTTTATGTTGAGGACACCAGAACTGCACACAATACTCCAAGTGAGGTCTCACGAGAGCAGAGTAGAGGGGCAGGATCACCTCCTTTGACCTGCTGGTCACGCTCCTTTTG
The DNA here is from genome assembly GCF_012275295.1 of Melopsittacus undulatus. Classification (NCBI taxonomy): domain Eukaryota; kingdom Metazoa; phylum Chordata; class Aves; order Psittaciformes; family Psittaculidae; genus Melopsittacus; species Melopsittacus undulatus. The sequence continues at coordinate 27,830,380 of NC_047532.1, read as the reverse complement.
ATGCAGCCCAGGATACAGTTGGCTTTCTGGGCTGTGAGTGCACACTGCAGCCGGCTCATGTTCATTTTCTCATCAACCAACACCCCCAAGTCCTTCTCTGCAGGGCTGCTCTGAATCTCTTCTCTGCCCAACCTGCAGCTGTGCCTGGGATTGCTCCAACCCAGGTGTAGAACCTTGCACTTGTCATTGTTAAACTTCATGAGGTTGGCATCAGCCCACCTCACAAGTGTGTCATGGTCCCTCTGGATGACATTCCTTCCCTCCAGTGTATCAACAGAACCACACAGCTTGGTGTCATCGGCAAACTTGCTGAGAGCACACTCAATCCCATTGTCCATGTCAGCGACAAAGATGTTGAACAAGACCAGTCCCAACACCGATCCCTGAGAGACACCACTCGTTACTGGTCTCCAGTCGGATATTGAACTGTTGACCACAACTCTGCGTGCGGCCATCCAGCCAGTTCTTTGTCCACCGAGTGGTCCACCTATCAAACTGATGTCTCTCCAATTTAGAGATAAGGATGTTGTGTGCGACAGTGTCGAATGCTTTGCAAGGTAGATGACAATGCAAGTCCAGGTAGATGACATCAACTGCTCTACCCTGTCCATCAGTTCCATAGCCCCATCATAAAAGGCCACCAAATTGGTCAGGCAGGATTTCTCCTTAGTGAAGCCATGCTGGCTGTCACCAAGCACCTTGTAGTTTTTCATGTGCTCTAGCATGTCTTCCAGGAGAATCTGCTCCAAGATTTTGCCAGGCACAGAGGTGAGACTGACTGGTCTGTAATTCCCTGGGTTCATTGATTCCTGTTTAGACATGGAAATCCTGGAGTTCAAAGCAATCTGAAAACCCGTAGGTGAAATGCTGTCCTTTGCTGGACTGTAAGGCAGACCTGAGGAGTTCTTACATTCTCTCTCTCTGAGAAGCAGATAATTGTTTGATATAAACTTGCCTTTTTATCACATTCACTATTTGACTACTTCCTCCCCCCCAGTTAAATTTTAGTGAGATTGTCACAGCTTTCTCCAAATCTATGATGGCTTGTGCAGATAATAGCAGTACTCTGTGAGCATGTATTCTTTCTGTTTCCAGGGAGGAATACTGCCTGTACTGGTATTATCGCTACAGCTGAAATTAATCTCTATGGTGCTCCATAATTTAATTATGTGTGGAGGCTGTTGAGTTTTTTAGATGGGGGATAGTGGTGTTATATCCCTTATTATCACCAGGATATTTTGTACAAACACTGGTTCTTGGTTCCTCTAATTCCCTCTGTTCTGCTTCTTGACCTCTAAGTGAAATTGGATGTCCCTCCCCTTTTTGTGAATTTATAGTAATCAGCAAACAGGGCTATTATGGCAATTATAGTTGGAATTCATGCGTGTCTCTCTAGCATGCCAAGGCGAACTCAATTTAATTGCTTCTGGTGGGGAGAGATGAAACTCAGCATGCCTTCTGACTCTTAGGTCTGCAATTTGATTAATCATTTGTTTGTCACTGCTTACTTTGGCTCAATGGCTAGTTCCAGTATAGTGTAAGGCTTATGCTTGGTCTACCCTTGTTGTTTAAATGTTTTTCTCTTATAGAAATCTTGACTGTCACTGCTGTTCCATAAGAAAAATGTTAATGTAGTAGCCAAGCTTGATGTTCCCTGCATAGAACTGGGAAACCTCTGGCGCTAGTGTCAGTAAATACAATTTTTCTGTTTGTTTTCTGTTGTTGGTGGGTTTTTATTCTCTTCACATATCCTAGTGGGGGTGGAGGAAGCCATTTTATTAACCTATTGATTATGATACAGAAGCATAATTACTTTGCAGATCTTTATGGGCTGTGTTAGTCTGTCAGCTTTCATTTTTTGAGTTCCCACCCTTCTTCACTGTGCTTATACTTCTGTTCTCTTTGTCCTTCTGTCTTCCTTGTACCCTCACCATTTATCATGTTTCCCCTTTTTTTGCCACTGTTGTTGCTGTATTCAGTAGCTGCTAAGGAACACCTCTAGTAAAGCTGTCCCTGAAACAAAGGGCACAGGATACCTAAAGTTTCTCCTGCAGAATTTCCCCCACCTAATTTTTGCTGGTGAGCAGCACTGACTGCCCATGCAGACTGATGTGCTTGCTGTGTGCTACACTCCTCTCCATGTCATCTCTGCTGGGGTAGCACTAGGGTTGAATATCTACAGCTCACTGGGCTGCTGTGTGGCTGACAGGTCTATTGCAGCACTTTCATTGCACTGCCATTCACCCTGTGAAGGCTTCTAGGAGAAGCTAAGGCCTAAAAATGTCTGACTTTTACTTTTCTGCTCTTTGTACTTTTTGAAACTGCTTCCTGAATAGGTAACTGTTGAACCCTGAAGTGTTATTTTTTGTCTTTACTTACTGGTACTGCTTGTAGAGCTGAAGATATTTTGTGGTCAGGGATTATTAAATTAGGAGTATGTTTTTGCCATAGAAGAACTCAAGCACAATTCAGCTTGGACTCTTGAAATGCACTTTTTTTGGTGTTAAAGTGCACCTTACAGGTGATAGCTGAAATTGTCTCCCTGTTGTAATGTAATGCATAGGTACATGCTATTCCTTCTGATCTTTTGTGGGTTTCTTTTCAATTCCATGCTTTGGACTTGTCATTAAACCTTTGCCAGTGAAAAACAGTTTCCTGTGATGCACTGGAAAATATGTGGTTAACAACATTTAGTTTTGCCTGACAGAGTAAATGCACTTTTAAGAGCGGTTTTGGGGCTTTGTTTTTAGTTTCACCTCTATTGTATCTGAATTTCATGTAGATGCAGGATTTCCTGAACCTGATGTTGCAGCTGAGGTGTTCTGGATGGCGCTCCACCAACAGGCACTGGAGTCACTTGAGCTTTCACGGGAAGAGGGGAAGAGAAGGACTGGAGTGCTAATAGGAAGGCTTAGCATGGTCATTACGGGTACTGTGTATTTTGCTGAAATCCTGTGCAGGTAGCTCCTTCCTTGCCTGTTGGGGAATCCGAGTGATTTTAGGATGTTTTAGTGGCTCGCCCGCCCTCCGGTGGCAGGGAGCAGCAAGTACCTTTGGTACCTTCTGATTAACTTTGCTCTGTGGCATTTTGATTTAAACGAGAGCTTCCTCTGCTTTTGCTCTCCCACTTTAAGTGATTAGGATTTAGCTCTCATTTAGCTCTTTTTCCTTAGTTCTTTTTCCTCAGGAGGACAAAAGAAGGGCATGGCAGGCGTTCTACAGGTGCAGAGCTCTGCTTCTCCAGGAGGGCAGATAATGTTTCTTTTCCTTTTGGCCCCTTGCTCCAGATTTGCTGCTCATGTTTGCATGGTGCATCTTTCTTCACTGATTGCCCCTTGTTCACCATCTTGCCACAGTGGAGCAAAATGGATGTGGGCAAGCAGGGCTGCAGCTGCAGGCAGAGGAAATATAGTGCAAGGCATTATCTATATTGCATTTCTTGGGCCCTGCAAAATGCAATGCTCTGAGTTAAGGCCTGCTGTGCCACGTGTTTGTTTTAGTATATTTGGTTTCTCTGTTTTGTCTGAATACATCATGCAGTGGGCTTTGGGATTTAAATGTTATTTTAAAATTTTGCAGCTCCAAAGATTAGGCAATTCAAAGGCATATGGTGCTTTTGCTCTATTGCAGAGCTCTGAAGTAACCTTCTGAATGAGTGAGGAGGGATGTGCTGAGCGACTGACTTGCTCTAGTGCCTCAGGCCTGTGGCTACTGCCAGACAGGCTTGTTTGAACAAGACTGCAATGGGTAGGAGCTGTGTTCACACTTTCTGTCTTCCTGCAGCACCTTCTCTTTTTCACTCTGCCAAGAATGGACTCTTGGGAGTGCTGTTGTGAGTAGTGATTTTTACAAAAGGCATTGAAATTTGAAAGCTGAAAGGCCTTGCAGAAACATGGGGGTTTAGTTCTTTTTAATTGCTGAATATGCTATGAGTGTAATTTCTACATTGTGAGCACTTATGTTTGTGGAAAACATTCTTCTGTATAAATATGTGGATATTTAATTGGTATGTGCATTGTGTGAAAGTGGGTTCTTACACCATCTATCTTCCTATGCATACATTTAACAGAGATCCTGCCTTGTCTAGGAGGAATTCCTATGGGTGTTGTTGATGGTGCTATTAATAAAAATAGTGTCCCTTTCACTTTCATCTATTCAGATTGCTCCTTTTCACATTTTCTCCTCCTGCAGACAGATATATGGCTGTGTTAATTAAGAAAGCATGTCTGATAGTGTTATTTCTGGATATGGTGTTTAATTAGAAAAAAATATGCTCTGTTTAAAGATCTGTAATTACACAGCTTAACATATGTTATGTCACATCAAAACCATTGTCTGATTTATGAGCGGTTCAGAATGAGTGCTCAGTAAAAGCTGCAGGAGCACGTTACTGGCTTGATTTATGTGATTGCTTTGCCTTTCCCGAGTCCCGCAGCGAGGGATCTAGATATGCTCTTCCTGGCTTTTGTGATACCAAAACATAGTGTAGTTAAGATTTGAGTAGTATCTGAGAGTACATAGTGTTTATCCAGACCCAGACTTACTCAGGTGCAAGCAAGGCATGGGCTGGGGGCACAGCACTGGGAGTTTCAACTGATGGTTGCTTTATTTTGCTCTGCTCAAGGGTTAATGTCAGGGACTTGACTTAATGCATTTATCTGTGGGTTAAATGCGATGTCCGTGTTCCAGTAGGGCTGCTTCTCTGTGGGAAGAGCAGGAAGCTGTTTGCTGGCTGTCCAAATTTGGAAGCAGAGAGCTGATTCGTGGAGGGATTTACAAGATGTCCCAGGGAAGTTACGGCTCGCCTGGATGAGCCGAGATTTGGCCTTTACCGACAGGTGGCAGCTCGTAGTCGGCGAAGAGCATCTCTTGGGACTCAGCCCTGTCATTGCTTTGATTTGACAGCAGTGCGGGCACCACAGGCCTTTCCATTGACATTCTGTGCACAGGCCATAGTAGCTTTATTAAGGTAAGAATTTGTAAGCATTAAGATACCTATATAAATTGGAAAAGAACAGGAAGTGTAGACGTGTGATGAAGTTGCACAGCAAAGGGTTGGGTTTTGTTTTTTTTTGCAATACTGCTTATGGCATATTGTGGGATCTCCACTGAGTGTGCAAGGAACTTTATTTTAAAGCAATTCTTGGAGTTTAATTCAAAGTATATGAACAGAGTAAGGTTAACCCCATGCCAGGTCCCTAAAATTCTCAAATGGAGCAAGTAGTGTAAAAAATGCTTCCTTCTTCAATGCATACAAATGCATTGATGTTTATGTTGTTCTTTGATAAACTATTTATATGATGAAGTACTTGTTTATCTCCATCCACTGTTGTTAGACCTGCTTTCTGATTTCCAGTAACATGGGATTGCTTTGTATTTCAAAACAAAAAGAAGAGCTTTATTTCTGCTATAAAAGTTGAAAGTTCTTGATCTTTAATTTCTCTCTAAGCACATTGCATGCAAGTTGTTTGCTCAGATGTATGGAATGTGAATGAAAATTGATGTATCACCATGTCTTTTTTTTTCACACCTTCCTTTCTCTCACGCCTTATTCTTTTCCTCTAAACACTTTTATATCTGATGACTTTTTTCAGTTCAGTGTGTTTCGTGACTTTGACTTGTCAGCTCAGAGCACTTCTGCCACAAGGACTGCGTTGGCTTTTTTGCACTTGCGGCATTGTCTAACCACAAGTCCATTCACACATTTTGAGAATGATCTGGCATCTTTGTTCATAAAAATTGGACTTTAAATATCCTGGGAGTAATGTTTAGAGCAAAACTCTTGTGGTGTTGGAGACTGAGTTCTAGGCTGCCTTGCAAAAGTTATAAATATATCCTTTTAGGGTATAAACTGTGTTTAGCTCTGACGAAGCTGGATATGTATTTAGGAGCTTGGGGTAGGTTTTGAGCTACCTTAGTTGGGATGGTGACGTGTAGTGTTCTGGAACATGTATTTATCATAGACTTTAGCAGGATGTTTGCCTAGATCTTTTACCACAGGAGAGTTGGGTTTAAGGTCCATCTAAGTGAGGGCAGGGTGATAGTTCAGGAATGAGCTTGAAGAGAGTTCATGTAAATATATGCATGTCACTTTTATCAAGCTTCATTCTAGGCTCTCTGTAAGTTACACTAATCACAGGTACTCTGGTGAGCCTTCATCATCCAATTTGACAAAACCAGCTCTGATGTCACCAGTGTGATGGGAAAAGGCTCTGACACAGCAATGTGGGTATCGATACTCATATTGATCATTGATGTTGATGTGGTTTTTGTTCTGCAAGCCTGTGGCACCATTCTGTAGTTGGAGTCCATGTGCCTTCCTTCTCTGAAAAACAAAGGGAAACATTAATTGCAACAAACAGCTTACAAGCAAAAAGCTTTCCTGGTAAGTGGCTATGAAATGATCTCTCCCAGAGCTGGTGTGGAGCGTGCACACCACAAGTGCAGGGAGGCAGTTGAGAGCCCTTGGTTAGTTGCCTTGGCCGCTCTCTTTATGAATTTGACTAAAAGATATGCACTTCTGTTACTTCTGTAGCTCAGAAGTGAATATAGGTGTGTACCCATATTGCTGCAGAGATTAGATAAATTCACAGTTATATCTGAAGCAAAGGCTCTCTCTTGGACTGGTGTTTTAGTGATTTTTCTTGCTCCGGGAGAACAGGAAATAGTCTTAGATTGTAAAGATGGAGCTGGAAATTGAGGTTACAGTATAATATGCAAGGCCTTTCCCCCCCCCCCCGCCCTTACATTGTTTGCTTTAGACCAGGCTAAGTATTTCATAGCAAAAGTAATTTTTTTTTGTGTGGTTTGTGAAATAAATAATAAAAATCCTGTTAAAAATGCATTGGCTGGATTCCTTATTTTAATATTAATAAGGCAGGTTGCGACAATAAAATTAGCTCTGCATGTTATTTGTCACTTACTGCCAAAGCAATCGAATCTAATGCCATTCCTTCCTGAAATGAATCCCCAGGAGAGCAGTATTTGTGCCATTCTTAGACTTCTAACCAGGGAACTTGGGAGTTGAACTGTAAATCAGGGAAAATACAGATTTTAGTCTGGAAATTCCAAGTCTGTGGCTTGGAAACTGTGGCTTTCTGGTTGCTTATGTGAAATGTTTTAATGTTATTTACACATGAGTTTTCTCTGCAGTAGTGACTAATATCCAGTTGCTTGGCTCATCTTGTTTATGGGCAACTTGGTAATCATATCTGTATGGTTTCATAGTCCATAAACCGTGGTTTATGGTTGATGCCCCCTGGTGGGGGCAAGAACCATGAAGGTACTTAGATGGAACTGCAGCACCCTAGGACACAGTGCCTTTTGATTTAGGGGCAGTGGGCTGAAGGCATCTGTGCAGAGTGATACTGCAGTTGGCACAAAAGGGATACTGTCTTTTTTTAAAAAACAAGATGAATGCGTGCCTTTTAAAGGAAAAGCCCTTTACCAGCCCCCTGCCCCTGTGATTTATAGTGTGCATTTATCTGAGCCACAGAGCAAAGGGAAAAAACCTGTAATCTTGATACATTTTGTTTTGTGACCAGAGCAGCACTTTTGTGCTTATAAACAATATGAACACTCATTGTATTAGAGGCCCTGTCAGCTGAGGTGGTATTTAGGTTAAAACAAGCATTAGGGGGTTATTTGATCATGATTATAGATGTACTGCTGCTGAAATCTGCATTTAAGACAAGGGTAAATTATCTTCATTCTGTAGTTTGCACTTTTAATTTAAGGATCTAAATTGGAATTCCATTCAAGTTTTGCCTGCCAACTGAATCTGCCTAAGATTTTATTGACCATGGAAGTCTGTGAAGCAGGGGAGCACATATGTTTAAATACCATCAAGGTCTATGGATCCAAATATCTGCTTAAGTGTTTTCTTGAAAACAGTGATGTTTCACATAAGCTTTTTAAATTTCTGCTTTAAAGAAATGTCTTGAGAGTCCAACAATTGGAGACGTTTTCTTAGCTGGTGAACACCCATTCTGAATAACCAGGCCTCTGCAGTTCTGTGTTTGTTTCTTATGGTGTACTGTAGTAAAAAAATTGGAATTATGGAGTGTGTTTATTGTATGTACTTTCCATAGATTGGATGAATTTGACAGCTGAGCCTTACTTAAGTGCTGTTACTGGCATCAGAAGTAAAATAACCCATGTCTTCCTTTCTAATTTGCAATCAGCAGGAGTCTTAGCTGAAAACAGAGAGGGAGATCTGTTTGTAAATGTGAATGATCTCTTTGTGCAAGAGGCTGGAGGAGGTTCAATTCCCCCCATGTTCCTTGGAAAAGAGAAACAACAGAAATGTCTTGCTTGCTTTATACCATTGGCCAAGCAAAAATCTTATCTGGAAGATGAAGGTGTTTTTTTGGTTTGTTTTTTTGCCATGCAGCAGGAGGAAGGTGGGACAAGACAAACAAAAGGAAACTCTTGGTTTCTCCCTTCTTCCTTCCAAAGTACTCTAGAGAAAGGCTAAACAATGCAAGATAGGTGGTGGAACTGTAGCTGGGAGTGCCTCTGTGGACTCCTGGCCAATGTCAGCTGGATGATTGTTTCTTTTCCTTTGTCCTGCAAGAAGGGAAATACTGGATGGAGAAAATAAAATAGCTGGGTAGACGCAGGCCCATGGTTTTGTCCCTGTACTGATTTACAAAATAGGATCTTGGAAAGGCAATGGATGAGCAAGATCTGTTTTTTTATGTTTTTTGACTTATTAGAACCCAGGAAAAATGTGATTTTCGCCATTGAGGTAAAGGACATGCTTTCTGTCTCAGGAACGCTGTGTCTTCCTGGCTATGAAAAATGAAGATGGGAGAAGAGACAACTCACCACGTCACAGATGAGCAGCTGATACTTATTCCAGACTTCAGTACTTGTTTAGGCTATTCCCAATCCTGTATTCTAAACAATTACAATTTCTCTTTACTGCTGGAAATTACTTTGTTTTGGGGTTATTTTTTTTCCTCTTTGGCCTATTTGCCTTTTATGTTCTTCACTACTGAATAATTTGAAAGTGTTGATGCCAACTTTGGTATTCTCTTTTGCTTTTAGTGTGAAGACGATCTGTCTAACAGCTTGAAGGGTACAACTGAAGAAGCACCTGAACCTGGGCTAGAAGGTGGAGTAGATGTTCGATACCTTCAGTGGTTAAATGGGAGGCTTAGGTTCCAGTGGCGAAGTTTGCATGCTCAGCACCAAGAGCAATGCAGACTTTTGCACAAGGTAAATAATTCTTCTAACTCACTATGGTATTGTTTATTGCAACTTAATCAGAAATGTAGGATCAAAATACTGAGCAGGAATGTTGAAAGTAATAACAGCATGGTAAAATGCAGTTTCCCTTTCTGAAGTACTAGGCAACATCTGAGCAGAATCCAGAATCTGCCTGCTTTTAAATCAGGAATCAATAGCAGTCTCTACATCTGAGACTCCAGTTCTGTTCCCGTTTATGAATTATGTTTATATGACTGTATGAAAATCATAAACATCTATGAGCATTATGTCTGCTTAGGATGGAAATAGCTTGCAGTCCCAAAGTTGACAGTGACGGTCACTGAAGAGACAAACCTGAAAGAAATGATTCTAAAGATAGTACTAAAAGTTATCGGTAATGTTTTCCCAAAGCCCCCTTTCTCTGTTCATATCTCTTCACGTAACTTACATGAAGCCACTTGGTATTGTACCCAGGATCTTCACAGAAAACCTTTCTGAGACTCAGAATAGTTTTAAGTAATTTCTTTTCAAAGAAAAACATTTATCAGAAGGTTGTCAGGATCAGAAAAGGATGGTTTTGAATGAAGATGCCTTCTTGGTTTTAATCCTGTGTCTGACAGAGCAATGCTGAGAACTATAATGAGGTTATATTTTGTTCTTTATCATGAATTGATTGCTAGGGAAGATGTCTGATTGACAGCCCTAGGCAAAGATCAGGTGTTGTGTGTGCAGCATCTAAAATAACCTTTTCCTTCTCATTGCCCGCTGTAGTTGTGCTTTCCTGATCTGGGAATAAAGACAGCAATTCACCTTAAGTGCAGCTGCAGTCTTTGGCTTTGGCACTAAGATACAGACAGTAATGCTATTGGAAGAGGTGTCTCAGTGCTATAAAACTCAAATGAAATGATTGGCATCTTCTCCCCTCAGTAACTACCTTTATTTAAGGTATGCTGATTTTTATAGTAAGTGAGGCAAATAGCTCTATAACTCATCATCAGTGCTCTGATTTATGTAGTACTTGGCAGTATCAAATCATTTGGCAGCTTCAATATCTCACTGTGCAGTTAATGAGACCAAGGAAGAATTAAGAGCAGGTTGAACCTGGGAGCACAAGTACAAACAGAGGTACTCTCAATGGTCCAGATCAGGTACTAAAATGATAAAGAGATGTGCTTATTTGGCACAACGCTTGTTGACAGTGGAGAGGATGTCCTCCTATAGGGGTTGTACTTCAGAATGAACTTGGACTTTCTTTTCCCCTATGGCTATCCAAGGAAAAATGTTTGCCCAAGTTAGGACTGTTACAGTCAGACAAGGATGAGAGATGGGTTAGCTATGCTGCAGTTCCTTGGATCACAATTTCCAGAATCTGGAAGAATAAGTAGGAGGGGCAACGTTTCTCTGTTCATCCGATTTCCCAAAGCTGCCATTACAGATGAACAAAAGTCATCACTGGACTAAATTGAAAGCAATAAGCAGTGTTGGTGGTGATTCGTATGATCAGACCATGTTCTACAGTGTATGTAGAGGGCTGCCATCACAGATCTATACATAGGAGGATAGATTGGAGCCCAGTTCCTCCATATGTGATTACATGCTGATATTATGCATGCTCAGATATGTATGTGCAACTGTGGGAGTTCTGTTCAGAGCTGTAATAACGTGCAGTGCTCTGCTTTATATTTTAGTCTGAATTAAAAGCAGGGAAATTGCAAGGTAAAAGTGGCTTTAGAAGGGACTTCATTATAGTGCCACATTAATGTTAACATTTGTGGTAACAAAATATAACAGACAATTTAACAGCTGCATAAACAATAATTGATATTTTGTGACTCTTTGTAGGGAAATTGTCTGTGCTACTGTATTGATTTGAAGACTTTTAAACTAGTCTGTATTAGAAGACTAGCTGACCTAATATGACCTCTATATGAACTGCTGCTTTTCTCATATAAACCACAAACAGTATGCAAAAGGCTAATAGGTGCTACATTTTTTAATTATGCTGACAGATTTAAAGAGGGCTTTCTGTACAAAATTGTAATTATGGCTTTTACTCACTCTGTTTAATAACTTAACAGGTTGTGTATCTCAACTGTGGAACAGCCTTATTTACTGCAGATCATGAGCTATAATTTTTGCCAAGTAGTGGCGACACTTCCACAGATTTCAGTCTGTGACTCACGGAGGCTCTAAAATACCATATTCTGTATTTGGGACTTTCTGAGAAAAACACATCACACTTGGAAGATCAGGAGATGACTTGTTTCCTGCTCTTACTGGAAGTAAGAATTGTACATAGGATCCAGCAAGAAGCTACCAAGATAGCAGAGGACTAGCTAAGTTGAACAGGACCTCCCAAGAGAGGCTGGGGGGTTGGGCTTGCTTGCTGTGGTGTAGAGGAAGTTGAGGGAGAGGTCACCTAATAGCTGCCTTCAGCCACTTGACGGGTCGTTACAAGGATGGTAGTTACCACATTGGATCTACAATCTTTGCAGCAGTACCAGAAGCTGAAGGGGAAGGGGCCTTTGATTATAGCTTAGCAGGTTCAGGCATATTAGAAAAAGCTCCTCTGGAATGATGGGCAGCACTGGAGCTGGTCACCAGAGATGCTGAATAGTCTCCATCCTTGGAGGTTTCCAAGACTCGAATATAGAAGGTCTCAAACTGATGTTGGTGATAATCCCTGTTGGAGCAGGAAATAGGACTAAAGATCTCAAAAGTTCTTTCACGGTTCTGTGATTTTGTGAAAAAAGTCTGCATTACTTGGGTGATCAGGGACATGGTCTTTCAGGTTAGAAGGGGTGACTCATGTTTTAATAAAATAGTACTGTACTGCCTGAAAAAAGGGTAAGGAAGTAGTAGGAGGGAAATATGAGGGGGAAACAGGCAAAAATAAATGGTTGTTCTTTCTCTAAAGTACACAAATGATGATTGAAAGTGATTGCTGGGGCTTCTATCTACTCTGTCCTGCATGCAGCCACTTAAATTTGATGGTATGAAGTTCTGCAGTAACTGGTGAAGAGGGAAGTCTCCCTGGAGTTCATGTGTTGGGAATTGCTTGTTAGGTGGTCTGACTGGCTGTTCCTCTTTGCTAGTTCTTCTGATGAGCTTCTTTTCAGTGACTTCAGCTCCCAGAAGGCATGTTGAAGCTTACAGACACGTACACATGTCCTGTTGTAGGAGGAAGAGTTCCTCAGGGAAATCTTAACCTGAGGAATTTTGCAGCCTGAGGCTATGAGCTGTTGAATAACATAATGACTTCTCAACATGAACAGCTTGGCCTGCTTTGAAAATACAGTACAGTAATACCATTATAATTACCTCAAAATTCTCAGTAGTATATATTTACCTGGTACACCTTCAAATATATGGAAGCATGAAGGATAAATTACCATGTTAAGGCATGCCTCTTGGTTCCTTCTATTCTGTTTCTTCTTCTTCCTGTCAAGTGCCAGATGAGTCTGCCTGGTTTTTGATCCTTCTTGAATTCATAGAGGAGACCAGCTGTTTTTAGTTAGGCTTTGAATTGCCATTTTGCCTTAAAAAAATGTGAATTGAGAAGCCTTGCATAGTTTCAGAAAAAAAAAAAAGGGTAGGAACCTGTATAGTTTAAAACAGGCATTGTTTTGGGGTCTCTTAAGTGCACTGTGCCACAATGAGCATGTGAAAACAAATTGCAGGACAAGCGAGTTTCTGCAAAACTGGTGGATTTCCTGGGAGTATTTTTTTCAGCTACACTTCATCCACTTAAAGACTAGGACACAAACTACACCTGAAATAGGGGAGGGTTAGGTTGGGTGAATTTTGCTAAGCAGGTGAACATCTGATTGTAGAATATGTGTATCAGTTAATAGGAATAAAATGATATTACATGGAATTCTTGATGACTGCCCAAGGAAGTTACAAATGCTCCATCGCTGACATTGTTCAAGGCCAGGCTGGACAGCCTTGAGGTTGAGTGATATGGTCTAGTGGAAGGCATCCCTGCCCATGGCAGAGGGGTTGAAACTAGATGATCTTAAGGTCCTTTCCAATCCAAACCATTCTATGATTCTGTGTTAGAAGGAGAGTTTAGCATATTTGGTGTTGTCAGATGTGGTAGAACAAAACTAATGGTTGTAATATGCTTGGAAACCGTAAGAACAAGAGTTGTATTCTGTCAGTATGCACTGGGAAATACCTCCTATGAATGGACTGGTTTCTTGTGCCTCCTCTATAATAACCAATATAAAATAACATGTATTACAGTGGATTAGATTTTTAATATTTGTATATCTGATGTTGGAGTAAAAGAGTAAAGGGACAAGGACAGAGTCTTGATCTCTGAATAACAGAGAGGGCAGAGACTGTTGCTGGGTGATTACCTCATTGTCAGTAATTTATGAGTGAGCTAAACTGCAATTATTAAATACATCAGTATTTTGGAATGAAGAATCTACTATGTTACTCTAAATTATTACCTTGGTTTATTATGTCATTTTTGGTTTATTATGTCATTTTTATCTTGAGATATTTGGTTTGAAAATCTTCGTGTTTTTCCAAAAGTGAATTTGTCATTAGATCTCAGTAGCACATTGTTTAATGCACTACAAATTTTTTGTCTTGTGGAAGTGTGTGTGAACTACGAACAAGCCCACTTTTCATCTCCTCTTAGGCGAATTAGGCAAGCTGATCTCCCTGCAGGATGTCTAAGCTCAAGACTGTTTAGGAATTGGTACTGAAAACTCCCCAGAAGTGGTGCTCAGTGTGGGGCTGTGCTTGTACTCTCATGCAGTGTTTTAGTGTATGGTTAAATCAGATCTGCCTCCATGTCCATTCCAGTGCCATGAAGCAAAAGCTCTGTCTCGCTCTCTAACCTGTTTCTTGTACCTTGGTACTGTTTTCCTCTTTAAGCCTTATTTTATCTTCAGTGTGTTGTGATTATCGGTAGCAGATTGTGAAAAATGCAAATACTGAATTATTTCAGTATCCATCAAGTCAGGTCTCAGGGAAACACCTTATTTCTCAGTCATTTTAGCTTCTAAGTATTTGTTCTGGGCTTTAGCCGTTGATGCTGCTGCAAGAGACTTGAAGAGGGGCAGAAATTAATTCCTGGTGCTGGAGGCCCAAAGGTTTGGCAGCCAGAGTTATGCAAGAATGCAGCAGGGAGAGAGAGGAGTGGCAAGTAGAAAGGAAGAACATTGTGTGGGGAGGTGCTCTTTTATTTTTAAACTCACATAGCTCTGCACATGTGACAGATGGTTGTCACCAGAAGTGAGTTTTGGGAAAGGAGCACTAAAATATTCTGATGTTGCAGGGAAGGGTTGATAATTACCCAGTGCCTGTCAACTTTAAAATAGTTGTCAACACCCAAGTGTATGATAAAGTTCATATTAGAATAAAGGAAGAAAAGCAGGAAACATTCTCTGTCTTCTGGCAGAAATATTAATGAAATATGAACGATTGTCTGACAAATGTGCAGTGCTATCTTGTTTGGCAGGTGCAGTTATTACAGTAACAAAGGGATCAGCTCTGAATAGGAGGAATTGCTTTTTATTGTTCCCTTGACTAACTTGGGAAGCTTCTTCACCAAATAATTGATGATACCATCACCAGCCACCTGGGACAAGGTTCCAGTAAGCAAAAGACAACAATATATAGCAGCAAAAGAAACTTAATGTAACATGGTAGCATTTTCTGCTTTAAAGGAAGAAATAAAAAATTACTCTGAGGGTATCTTTCACCTCTGATAAGTCTTCTGCTGTTTCAGATTGTTTCTACTTTCAATGCTATGCACAAGAGTGTCTGTAGTGTAAGGAAAAAGACTTCAAGACAGGACAAAAAGAGAAATCTTTCTGTTTTACTGTGGTAGCAGCCGTAACAATTCCAGCATGTGGTTCTGGTAACAATACCAGATGGACCATTTTGTGAGATGATTGTGGTACGTGATCATCATTTCCTGCAGGCTCTTTTAAAAAAGGTCTGTCGTGTTGGTGGTAGTAGTTACATTTGTACTTGTCCATTGGTGGTGGGCTTGTATCCACTGGTTCATGTCACTGTTCCAATCCATGCAGCTGCTAGATGTTAACTAATGATGTTAATAAGCTGCTCCTTGTACTGAGAAATATCTTTTAAATTAATCTATTCTAGATCCATTTATTCACTAGTGGCTCCCATATGGACCAGATCCTTGGACATTTTTCTGTCACAGAAACAGATCTTGTTAGACAGCCGGAGAACTACAAGCAGGTAATTCCTCTGCTGTAATTCTTGGATGCTTTGTATGCTTTTCATAGATATTGTTAAGCAGAAGACTGCACTCCTTGTAACATGTTTTTAATTTGGTTTCCAACAGAAATAAGGGCTTATTTATATTGAATTGTCAGTTTCCTCAATTACAACTTGTATTCACCAAATGGTTTCTTCCAGTTTGATAGAACACAAACTTATGAAGCAAAGTTTTGTAAAACCTGGTAGACAGGAAGTGGGGAGAGACCTGACTGAAAGTGCCACTTAAGAAAAGGCTTGTTGACTAAAGCCACTGTAAATCAGTTGGCTGACTGCTATTGTGTACTACTGGTGACTACACCTGGGTCAGCCAGCCAGAGTGTCTGCCTGTGGCCTTGCATGAGCAGCTTGTCAGTGAGGACATGAAGAGACCTGATTTATCTCTCCAGGGAGAGACAAAACATATCTGTGCTAGCATTCATTAGTTCTGGAAATTATACAAGTTGACTACCTTTTTGGTAGTAAGAAGCTTTGTTTTGAAAAATACTTTAGAAGCACAGAATGGTTGAGGTTGGAAGGGACCTCTCAAGTTTACCTCTGTTCCAGAAGAGTGACCTAGAGCAGGTTGCCCATGACCATGTTCAGATGGCTTTTGACTATCTCCAAGGATGGAGACTTCACAGCTGCTCTGGGTGACCTGCTCCATGCTCAGTCATTCTCACAGTAATAAAGTGTTTCCTTACGTGTTCAGCCAGAACCTTCTAGGGTGACATCATTTTTCCTAATGTACTGTTTTACTGTTCCATGTATATATTTCTGCTACTCTCATATACTCAGTTATAGATGTTTCGTTTTATAATTTGAAGTAGTACAATTCTTTTGTTTTAATATAACATAATACATTTGTTTTACAAATCGATTTGTAAATGTTTTAGTCTGTATGAAAGTGAAATAAGATTGAAATTTTAAGCTCAGCCTGTACAAAACCAATAGTTGGCAAATTTCTGCAACCTGTCCAAATCCGTTTACTCAAAGAAGTTATTCTTTCTGCTGCTACCTTAAGAACAGAAGTAGAGTTTGTAAATACCACGCACGAAGGAATTCAGAAAAGTAGGTTTGAAGATGGGAGGTAGTCCTCTGTTCAAACCCCTAAAGTACAGTGCATGATAATCTTTCATTACTGAGCGTTCCTTGGATGAACAGTTCACATCCCACCTCTTGATAAGGTTCAGCTCTTTAGAAGCTTTTCCTGGAAAATTAGTGTTTTTCTAGAGCAAATGGTTAAGTCAGCTTGAAATTTCTTTCTCATTTGTGCTTCACAGTCTCTCTCCTAAGGTTTGCTCTGCAGCTCAGAACACACAGCAGCAAAGTCCTTTGAAGCTTATACATTATAGTCTTCCAGAGCTTAGCAAATGTCCAGAAAGATCTGGTGTGCTGGTACTAGAAACTTCCAGGCTGTGTAGAAGGACTTAACAACTACCTTCTTCCAAAGCCTTACCCTGAACATGTCACTTATCTGTTCCAGTAAAGCATAGTGTTACTCTAATAAAGCCTATTTGGTTTTGACTCCACTGTTAATGAATTATTCCAGGAGTTTTCTTTCTTGCATGATGCTCCCTGTCTGGATGTCTGCTTCAGGTGTGCTGTTCAGTGGAGGCCCAGGGTAAAATGGAAAGACTCTTTTTGTATTTTAAACATTGTGGTTAGGTAAAGTGCTATAGTCATGAAGGTTTAATGGGCAGCTGTGTTGCTTTGTTAAAATCTGTAGAGTCTTCATTCTACATTTCTCAGGCTTAAAGAGCAAATACGTCATATAAAGGATACCCCTTCAAGCAAGGGTGAATCAATGAGAGAGGCAGAGGTGGGGTGGCAGGAGATGTTTTCTTGCAAGTGTGAGTGGCCACAATCTCCATCTCCAGTTCTGGGTTCTGACAGGTGCTATCCCAAATGGGCTTCTCCAGCTCCAGTGCATGTGTGTTGGAAACTCTTTTCCTATGCCACTTACTGCTTGGAATGGTTCAAAATTGTAACTGTCAGAATAATCAGCTGTGAAATTCTTAGCTACTTGAAGATCCTGAATATATTAAAGAAAAGGGGTTCCTCTAAGCTGCTCTCTTGTGCTTGATTCTAAATTAAGCAGGGAAAAATGCAGGAAATCAGCACGACACTTCTGTATGCATATTTTTGAGAGGCTTAAAATTCTTACTGTCATCGTTTGAGCAATCTTTATAGTTTTTGTTTCCCCCTACCCTTATTTCCCAAAAGTAGCCTCGAGAAGTCATACACTCAGTATGTATGAAGAGCCTCCTATAACAAGGTAGTATTGACTTGAAAAAGCAAGGCTGTTTCAAGTGTCAGTTTTCCAGATGGATTTCATACCCAATATGCAAAATTATATTTCTTTGGAAAAATGTAGTAAAAAGCATCTAATTTTGAAATATCTTGATAAGATAAAGTAAATTATACATATTTGAATAGATTGGTTTTCAAATATTGGTGCAGATGGCAGCACTCTGCCAAATGTTTTTTCCAAAAACTGTGAAATAATTTTTTTTTTCCTCTTAAGTAATGTGACATTTCTGTTAATGTTACCTCAAATAACAGCCTGCTGCATGGATCAATAAAAAGAGCAAGCACGTCAATATGTCTTACTGTAATGCATCCCTGTTGTTGGATGGTGTTATGAATTTCTTCTCATGTTAGGTATCCTTCAAAGGCTAGAAATGCAAAGTGGATTGAAGTGTCAAAAATTAGCTATTACAGAAAGGACATTTGGCTGTTTCTGTTGAAGCCTAGGGTTCATTGTCATCAAGAATATCCTGGGAGATAAGTTGTTCTGACCTGTAAGAAACCAAGAGATGTTTAGTCTGACAGGAAAAGTGTGATAGGATACATATAGCTGTGAAGTTAAACTTCAGTTTATGAAATAGAATAAGACATGCTACTCCTTTTCTATAAAAGTTGCACATTAACATTATTAAAATATTCTTCCCTTGGATTTTTGATTTAAAACTCTTTTAGTGCTTTTATATACAGGGATTTTCCTGGACATTATTATTCTTTTATCATCATAAATGTCTTTGTCAGATTTATAGAGCTGGAGGCATTCCAAGTGTAATAGTTTTAATTATATTTTTTCTCCAGTGAGGCATGATAAAAATTCCAACTTTTCCTGCAGTTTAGCTTGGCTGTGCTTATCTATATGTGGTTGGCTGTGGATTGCAGGTCACTGCTGAGTTTAGTTCCTGTGCTGCCCAGGGGTGTCAGTGAATATGATGTGACATTATTCCAGCTGGCTTCAATTTCCAGTTGAAGTACATATGCATGCCTGTGTTAGCTCTTGACCTCTATGTGTATGTCCTTTCACAGAATACTGTTGTGTCTTTTTGAGCAGCCCCTAGTTTGCAGAGTGTTGCATGAGAAGATAAGCTGGTGGCCATTTTCTCATCAGAAGCTCCTCAGTGAGCGGTGATGGTTATGGAGCTGTTTGCCTGCAGGGCCGTGCCAGAGCGTGCACATCAGGGATAATTACAGCATAGCAGCATGCAACAGCCTGTGCATTGCTAGGGAGCATGGCCTGGATGTTTATTGTGTCTTGTCTTGAAAACCTCTTGCATACATCACTTAAAAGTGTGCTACAACGCTTTCTAGAGCATCTTCTACATCTTGTGTTCTGGTATGTTTTCCAAGCTGTAGTGATCCTGTTTGTTTCTAAATAGTTTTCCATGTCAACTGGGGGCCTGAAGGGCTGCTGTTACTTGCCAGCCTGAAGTATCTTAGGGCAGAAATGGAGTTCTGATCTCTGGCACTACTGCTAAAATGGTTTGGAAGTGTATTGGGAGAGCATGCAGAAGATGTGGCTGAGGGCAAGTAACATCTGTCCAAAATTTTCCAGGGCAGTATGGGATATCTCTCACATTCCTCTTGCGACTGTAGGACAATAGTTGCGATGTGCAACCAATTAGGTAGTGTTTTATCATTTGAGCATAATATAATTGCGTTCTTGTCTATGAAGCCCATAGCAGTGTCACCAGAGCTGATGTTTTACCTTGAGCTTGAAAAACTGCGTGTTGCACTTAAGAATCATTAAATTAACTTAGTCGTCAAATTCTTACCATAAAGACATCAATGAACTTTGAAGCAAAACAGCCTACTCCTTTGTTTTTTTCTGCCTCTTCATATGCTGCTTTATGTGTGGAACTCAATCTCACAGGTTCTGTGATTAGCAGAGATTAAAAGTTGTAGTCAGAACTCGGGTCATTGGTACAGTGCTGGCAGTGCAGGAGTAACATTGAAATTGTAATGAGTAAGGGTAACACCTTTAAATGCCAGTAGATCAATTTACTGAGTGTGACAGGAAAAAAATAATGCAGCTGTCTGCCAGATGGACATGCAAAGAAATTTATAGAACTTGGATGTCAATATCTAATAATTTTGTATTGGAATTTTTTGGAAAAAGATTGACCATTAACACATTTTAAAGGAAATATATTTGGTTTAAGGAGCTTAGGTCCTTGGTAACAAGTAAATAGGAGCAAACAAATTGTCTGACTTTGCATACATAATGTATGGTCAATTCCATGCCCATAAAAAATTCAGGTAAGCTTTAGCTCTCCAAGTAGCAGGGATTGAGTAGGATGGAATAGGATGGTACAGGCATAGCACTGCTCTGCCTTCTGGGCTTTTCATGTATCGTGGAAGGAAGCCAATGTACGTGTCTTGCTTCCTTCAGTCAGATGGAACTCCATAATTTCTTATTGTGATGTTCAAGGGGTAAAGGATCAAGTTGTAAGATAAGCTGATTCTGGACCCTAAATCTTGTGCCAGTTTCCATTTAAAACATGTGTCCAGATGGCTGTTAGAGATGGGTGACACAACAGGTTTATTCCCTGTGAGTAATAACCCATGGTTTTAATACATGCAAAGCACTAAAGAGCTTTGTTCTTTTCAGAGCAAGTTCGTTCAGATTGGGAGCTGATAGGCTTTGAATTTTCAGAAATATTGAACATGCATTTTCTAGTTACTTTGCATGAAATTTGAGTCTTTACTTTGCATCATATGCCTGCACATATGGGCTTGTGCACTTCTTGCATAAAGTCTTCCTGATCTGCTAAAGTATTTTATCTGCATAGGCATGTTAAATGGTAAGATTAACCAGTATATTCAGGGCACAAACACCATGAGAGGGTTTTTGGTCCATTTCCATCTGAGTGACAGCACCGCCTCCTGGAACGTCTGTGAAGACAGAGCAGCAAAAGTGAAGCCTGTTAGTTAATACAAGTTATTCAGCTGGTTACTGGATAATTACAAAGCTATTGCATTATCTCCAGAAATGGATTCTAAGTTGCCGACTGTCCTGAGTGAAAATGGAGTACCTGTGGCAGAATAATTCTAGCTACTGTGTTTTGGACAATATTTGATGTCCTTTTCCTGATTGTTTGGTACTCCATGGAATGTTCCTGGTGGTGACAGACACTGCAGGCAGCCACTAAATGAAAATAAACAGTTAAAACCCTGCTGCTAAGCTTGACACTGTGTAACTTTATTGATTGACACAGACCTGTGCTAGCCTGTAGTATTTCTGGAATCAACCCTGTTATGGTCTTGTATGGTAGGGCTGAAGGGTATGTAACCTTATTTGAATTTCAAAGAGCCTCCTAGGGAACCATTGGTATTTTATGATGTCCTTTCATCTGTTGTACAAAAAGCAGTTGAACCAACACGATTCTCAGTGTAGATGTCAACAGAAAAAGTTGCATTCGTACTATAGTGTGTGATGCTGTTGTGTAGAAGGTGAATTCAGGAAGCAAAGGCTTGAACTGCATGCAAATTCCAGAAAAAAAAAATCTTTTCTGAAAGAATGACCTTGAGCTTCAAGGACAAACTGCCTTCATTGGTATAAATTGGCCTAGATTCATTATCTTCTGGGCTGCTCTGGCAACTAATTCTGTTTGATCTGGCACTCAGCTTTTTATATGTTCATTGCTTCATTTCCTTGGTTAAAGCTACGGTTTTGCCATTTCTGTCATGGAACAGGATCAGCATTTTGTGTTGTAAGTACAGTTCTAATTAAGGGAAGCTTTGCCTGTTTGTCATTGTCTTTCAGTTTCTTGAAAGAAAAAGAAAACCTTGAAATTTTTCAAGTGGACCCTGCATAAAAAATACTACAGCATAAAGTTCAAAAGTAATTGCATCAGGGCTTGTGAGGATTTGTGAAAATGTGGGGGGATTTGTTTTATTTTGTTTTTTTCTGTGCATGTTCTGTCTGAAATTCTTCTGTAGTGAGTCTTGACTCCACAGAAATCTTCATGCAGATTCATTTTACTAAGTGTTATGCCAGGCTCTGTGTGAGCTGTGACACAGTTCTCAGAGCAGTAGGACAGAAGAGACAGCCAAGCCACAAAGGATTGGAACACAAAGAGATTTTTAGACTTACTCTATGCACTGCTAGAACAAGCTTAGTTTGAATCTGTAGTGACTCCTGACCACTTCACAAATCTGCTTACAGGGCTTCAGGTGACCAGAATATTTGGATTCTGGCATTGTTGAATTTTCAGAACAGCAGGTAAGCTGGTAGGTTTTGCAGCAACAACATTTGTTTTTCTTTTACAGAACTTTTTAAAGGCACAGGTTTTTCTAACCCAATGCATCAAAATTTTTACCCATTTTAAACAAGTTTATTTTTCATTGATGATTGCTGCTAGGTATATCTTAAGTACTTCAATGATGAAATGAGAAGTTCTAGAACTGCTGACTTTTAATGAATTTCAGGGTTCACCAATAAATTGTGTGTTAGACCCATGGAGACGTGTTTTGAAAAGGTCAATTATGACAAGTTTTTTGAATTTGCATCATTATGCTTGCCACAGCACTGAATAAAAATAGCAAATGCATTGCCCTTTTAAAGTATTCAGGTTTTCCTCCCTTCCTGTCTTTAACTTGCTTCACTAAGCCATTCTAATATTATTCATTGAAGATCATGGGAAACGTGACTGTGTTAGGAGCTGCAGGCTGGGAGCAGAAGCTGGGCTCTAGACAGGCAGTGGAAAGGGATAGAATGGACAGTGGAGAGCCTCTTTGCTCTGGCTCTTGTTCAGTGAAGTCAGAAGCTGGAAGAGATCCCTGGGTAGGAGGCCTGCGTGAGGGCATTGGGGGAGCAAGGTGGCTCTAATGACATGAAAGAATTCAGACTGGGTGAAAAGAGACTTGAGTGAGGCATTAAAGAGAGGCTGTGGCAGAAGGGGCTGAATATGGGCAGGGAAGTCAAGACCAGAGAGGAGAACTGGAATAGGGAGCTGTGAACAGGGAAAATGAGTCTGTCTAAAGACATAAAGCACTGTCTTTCTCCTTATGGGGTTCTGATAAATTTCCTACTTGCAGGAAAACGTCATCCCCTTTCAGCGATGGTCCAGGTGGACAAGATGCTACTGCTGCTAGTCAGTCTATTTGACCTGAGTGTCTGAAGCATATTTAGTAGCTCTAGAGATTATGGCATTCAAAGCCAGGCATCTGCGCATCTCTGATGCTGCAGGAGGAATTTTCAGAAATTTCTTTCTAAAAACACCAGAGATAGTAATTGTCTAAATTGGAGTATGGTGTTGCAGTGCAATGCATGTTTGTTAGGTTATTTTATCCCAGAACCATTATATCAGATGGAGAGCAGAGTGCCTTGTTTCTGAGTCAGAGCCTTGGTGAAGAAAACGGTTGAGGAAGGTGAAGAAGTAGTTGTATTAGTGGGCAAATTGTTGGAAGAGGAGGAAGCCTTAATAGCTGAGACAGTATAGCTTTGTCCTGGAGATCTGCAGTCTTCTGTGCCTTTCAGTTCTCACATTAAATAATGCAGGTTACTTCAGCTGGACTTTCCACGGTGGGCTGCCAATGGGATGTTCACAATGCCAATGGGATGTTCACAATGCCAATGGGATATTCACAATGCCAATGGGATGATTCTTTGTTCACAATTTGATGCTCAGAAATTTGATTTCTGGAAATGTTGAGTATTCCCAGCTGCTGCTGAACTTGGTAGAACCTGTGCTTGAATCTCCTACAGAATTTGAGCATGCAGGCAGCATCACTTAGTAATGTCAGATTTAACCCCAGATGGTATAATAGGTCCTTCAGCACATTGCTCTGCTGAAGCATTAGGCTGGATTCTAGAGTCAGTGGACTTGTGCTTGTTAATGCAGCCTGGGCCAGCTGCCTGGTGTCTTCCACTTGAGCTGCTCAGCCGAAGGAGCTACATTGGCTCAGGAACTATCCCAGTGAAAACTACATAAAGCATTTCTGCAAGCTGTTGAGTTGCGCTGTCTGGGTGTATCCATGAAGTGCTTTATGGTCATTTTAAAATTCTCTGAAAATCAGGTCTCAGAAGTCCCAGTTGATGCAACCCCAAGAAATGCAAGCATTTCACTTTCATCTCTCTGCCTTCATTTCCCATTTGTAAAATGACAATAATATTATCATTTTGTCTCACATGGGTCATTAGGAAAGCAAACTTGTTTATGTGGAAGATAAAAATTCTGTCTTCAGAATGGGGTTTGGGTGATGTATGGCAAATAAGTCTGTGGCTTTCCTCTGAAGAATAGACAGAATAATATCCAGTTTATACAGAAAAGGAATAGCTTGTGGAGTGAGCACCAGCCATTGCATGCCCTGGGTGGTACAGATTTTGAAGCAAAATATTTTGGTCATGTAATTCTAGACCTTATACACATGGGATGGTCAAATTAGTGTTATTTAGACAGCTTGAATTGTGACACTTTTAAACTTTGAATGCTTAAGTTTGTAACCTTAGCAGTTCTCTTGCTGGATTGTGTATTAGAAGTGTAAAACATGCTTACTGCTATGAGTTCTGAATAACACTGCCAGTCAAAGCCGATGCTTCCCCCCTAGCCCATTAAATTCCTTTATGTATTGCGGTATTGTTGCAGCCACAGTTACTTTAGATGTTTTACATGCATCATAGTCAGATTGGTGAGAACTAACAAGGGAGCTGACATTAATATTGCAGAGAAGAGCAGATCTGATAACATATTGAATTATACATGGGACTCCAGCACCTAAATGCAGGAGGCCTGCAGGCTCACGAGAAAGCTCGAGGGACTTGAGTGATCCAGAGTACTCGATTTTCAACGGTGGTTGTTCAAACAAGAAAGAGTGGAGACTTGTAAGAACAAATCTAATATGAAGGGCACCTGCAGGCTCAAACAGAATAGCCTCTGTGCTGCTGGATGATGAGCAGGGTCAGGAGAGCATCTGTGGTACTTGGCTGGTCTGAGCTGGCTGTTTGACCCTGCCTGAGGGTCCTGCCGTGTCCTAGATGACTGCTTTCTCCTTGGTGCCCTGATATTGGTAAGCTGAACAATGGACCAGGAGCTGGCTTTAAATCCCCACCGGTTATGTTCGTTGAAAGATCTATTCTTTCTCTCTGGATAATCTCTGGTTTGGTCTTCTGCTTGTGCAGTGCCAGGAGCAGAGTGCCTGCCATGGTACTGTGCACAGTGAAGTCTGCTACACTGGGGTAGGTAGAGATTCAGAGCCTGCAGGGATGATGAGATATACTGGGAAACCCTCAGTTTCCTTGTTTGTGAGGATGCTTCAGTACATTAAAGCATTTTTGTTCTCTTAGTGGCACTGCCTAGGTCACCTTTAAAATCCAATAGTAATTGGATTATTGTTGATTTTTTTTGGGGGGGGAGAAGGCTCTTGCTTTGAA
Organism: Melopsittacus undulatus; assembly: GCF_012275295.1. NCBI lineage: Eukaryota > Metazoa > Chordata > Aves > Psittaciformes > Psittaculidae > Melopsittacus > Melopsittacus undulatus. The sequence continues at coordinate 27,805,245 of NC_047532.1, read as the reverse complement.
GCTTGGTATGTTGAAGGTTATTGAAAATGGAAAAAGCTGTTGTATTTTTCTCTTCCAGCTGTGTACATGGGAAACCCTCCTCACAATTACTGGAGTAGCAGTGGATACTGTCTTGCAAATGGAGTGATTTGGTTGTTATTATGTATTGCCTGTAGAGCAGGAGAGTGGCTACTTGAGAAAACATTTTAAAAATGAAATCAAAAACCTCTCAGTGATTCAGGTATAATTTTTTTCTTCTCGCATTTCATTGCAAGGAAGGAATAAGCACTAAGAAAGCAATGAAACTGTCAGTGACAGCAAGTGCTGCCCACCCGTGCTGCATGGCAGGAACAAAGAATTTAATTCCTGATTTTTTTTTAATGATTCACTCTACAGAAGGAGTTGTTCAACTGCCATGTCATTTTCCTTCTGAAATACCACAGCAATTGGTTTTCAGTTCATTTGCTGACATTTATCATATAAAACATGGTTTGCTATAGTAGCTATTAAAACCTCTTGGAAATGGTAGATCAGGTACTCATTTGCAAAAATGAGGCAGAGCATATGCAAACCTTGTCATCTGTGTAAAATCAGGAAGAATTAGAGGTCAAATGGCTTCAAAGCTGCTTGTAGATAGTGTCTACTTGTAGCTGGGTTCCTGATCCTTAAGAAAATGAAAGGGTCTCGCCAGCTGTGCACTGTAGAAGCAAGAGCAATCAAATTGTGCAAGATAATATATATTGATATTTCTAAGGCAGATTCAAGTCAGTTTTAGAAGGGATGGCTTTGAAAAATAGTTAAATATAAATTATTTACCTTTGTATGCTTTGTATGGTTTTACAAAACAGTTTCACTGTTGGGGCTGTCAGTGGACCAGTTGTCTTGGGAGAGGAATTACTCTCCTAACTTCCCTGGTCATCCCTGTTGTGCTGCTGTTGCAGGTTTTGCTCCCTTCTGAAAGCAGTGGGGCTTGGCTTCCACATCCTGCCTGGAAGATGGACAGGGACTGTCCAGAGCAAAGAAACAGTTGGAGAGTCAGGGTGGGTGTTTGGAGTTGATGACAGGAGAAGGGATGAATTACTATCTATGGGAGAGCTAATTTAGGGAGGTTGGAGAGGTTAGAGACATATGGAGTGACTTTTTCTCATGCTGCAGAGAGAAAGAAGCCTCTGCAGGAGCTAATCTGTTTTAAATCTCAAAGAATAAATATGATCAAAACAATCTCCTCTGTTTCTCCTTCCCTGTGACTGTCTGTGGTGTCAGATGGTTTTCTGCTCATCTGATGCCTGCTGTTACCAGCTGGTTCAGTTCCACCTGCTCTGGGACAGACACTTTCCACCTCCGCAGTCCCCTCATCTCCTGCTTGTGGTTCCCTTTCAAAGCAGTGTGGAGTATTCCATCTGAGAAGGAGGCAAAGACATGTAATTAAAGCAGTTTGAGAAAGACAAGGACATAGAATGTGCCTGTGTTTATGTATCACTAAGGGAAAATGCTTGTAGCCAAACTGGTTAGAGATAGGTTGGATAAGTGAGCTGATGTGAGTAGAAAATTGTTTGGGCCACTGAACTCACATTGGTGCCTGATTATTAGTGGTGTCTCTCTGAGATCACCTTCTTGGCCAGTACTGTTTAAAATCTTATTTGTGGCTTGCATTGCATGATGGGATGGAGCACACCACCAGCAAGTGTGTGAACAATACCAAATTGAATACACTTGAGGGCAGTGCTGCCACTCAGGGGGACCAGGAGGGGCTGGAGAAATTAACTGAGATGAGCCTCAGAAAGCTTAGTAAAGGCTAGTGCAAAGGCCAGCATCAGGCTGGGAGGTGACTGCTTAATAAGCAGCTTTGCAAAAAAAAACCCAACCAAACCAAATACCAGGGAGTCCAGGAGGACAGCAAATTGCCCAGGAGCCAGCAGTTTGCCCAGGTGGCAAAGGCTGACTGCACCCTGGGCCCTGCTAACAGAAACACAGCTGGCAGAGCAAAGGAGGGAATCCTGTCCCTCTGTCCAGTGTTCATGACACTGAGTTCTAGGTGTCTGGTTTGGGTTCTCCAGTGCAAAGAGAGAGTCATACAGGAGCAAGTCCCGTAATGCCACTGATGTGGTTGGGGCTGGAGCACACTCCAGGCTCTTCTCAGAGGTGCACTGGGACAGGAGGAGGGTGACAGGCAGAGGCTGGAACATGAGAAATTATGGCCAAATACAAGAGGGGAAAAATTGCCATGAGGGTGGTCAAAATGTGGAACCAGATACTAGAGAAGGAGTGACATCTCTGGTTGTTGATGTTCAGGACTTGCTGGACAGAACCTTGAGCCCCTTGCTTTCAGAAGGAAATGGATTAAAGACCTCTAGTGGTCCCTTGCCACCTCTGTGGTTCTCTCGGCAGCTGATGGTAATTGGCATGAGAACATCTTCAGATGACAAGTACCTGCTTGTCAGGCAGCCATGAATCATATAGTTGTTGAACTCTGTACCCGATTTCACTTCCGATTCCCCCTTCTTGGGATGGATGCTTTATTTTTTTTTTCCCAGACAGTTTTAGTGCTAAAGTATTTCTTTAGATAGTTTTAAAGCAAGGTGGTCTCTAGCTGCAATTAGTGTCCTGTTGGAAGAACTAGCGGCACTATATAGCTACACTAAAGCAAATTGTTCTCCCTCATGGCATTATTACCTTCATCTGAAAATTTCCCTAGGCTGCAATTTGTCATTAATATTGCCTTCAGTTAAACTTAGTCATACAAAAAAAAGAGGAGTTAATAGAGCTGCAGTTCCAGAGTTGCCATCACCATTTTTGGGGGGTGAGTTATTACTTAGTACATTTTATTGACCAAGCATGTAGAGTTCTTGGTCCTTGAAAAATGATGCAGTGGTTCATCACGGACTCCATAAATTGTTGGACTACGTAGCAGCAATATCTTAGTCTCCTACACCATAAGAAAGGAAGCTATTTCTGAAATACAGTGGATATATATGGCACTATATGGCTTGACTGATATGAACATTTGGTTGTGATTGCCAGTGACAGAAAAACTGATAGGATGATACCGAGTTTCACTCCTGCTTTTGTGCTTTTGCTTGTTTTATGCCGTACTTAACATAATTTGAATGCTGTGACAATGACAGTGACATACTATAATATAATTCCACCTGGGACAATGCAGCTGGAATTGATAAGCTGGAGAGACAAGGCTGAGGTGCTTTGTCATCACTTGGCACTGGATAACCTTTTTTTGTGGAAGTGCTAACAAACCCAGTGGTGGGAGCAAGCTGCCCCAGCTCAGGTGATGCTTTCGGCTGACACAGGGAGGCCAGGCAGGCTCTATGGTCCCTTACAGTGCTATAGAAAAAGTTGTACCAGCATCATATCTGGTGTCTGTGAGCTGAATGATGAAATTCCCATTTATCAGCTGAGGGTGATGTGCAGGGGCATGTGTGGTGTTCAAGGTGTCTTGTTTCCACCTTCATATTGAAAGATCCTAGTCATGCTGCCTCTTAACTTTACTTGGTAGGAGACCAGAGTGGGAGTTGCTTATGTGCTGCCATTCGCTTGTGATGGAGTCTGAAAGGATTTCAGTGGTCCAGTCTAGTGGATCTTAACTGGAAAATTAGGTACTGAAGGAATACATTAAATCTCAGTGAAAAAATGTTGAGGTGAGGAGCTTTAAAACTCATAACCCATCTCTTCAGTTGTGCCTTGAAGCTAACAGTAGCCACTAGAGAGTGCAGAGCATCTTTGGTTTTGGAGTCTTTACTGTTGTTTTCATCTAAAAGAGAAATCAGTTACCCATTTTTATTGGAAAAGAGGCTTTAAGCTTGTCACTCTACTGCCAAAATACACCTATTGATGAAGGCTGTTCCTAAAGTGCCCCAGAGCTATGACGATCTTGTGATCCCTCACTGCAAACTCTGTTGTCCTGCATTCACAACTGCATCAAAAAGACACACCCGTTCAGAAAGTCAAGCAAAACAGGACTGTTGCATTCTCTAGCCTTGTGCTAGTTAAAGAAGCAAACCAGAGTTAAATTCATATGGTTTTGGTCACTATTGAACTGTTGCTGGAAAGCTGAGCTAAACTGTGTTTTTCAGAGGTGAGAATGTGGCTCAGACAGGGAGAAGACAGGAAAGCTTTTTTTTATAGCCTTGTAAAATCAAACTTTGTGTGCAGTTTGTCCCTCATGTTAGCTCTACTGGCAGGTAGTTTTTCTTTTTTAAAATAGCCAAGGAAATAGAGTTATACAATCAGCTGTTACTCATGCTTTGCAAGTGGTTTTGGATTTGTGCTTCTTTTAAAATACGTTTGTTGCTAATTTAAAGGACTGCGTTAAGAGCCTAGTGAGAGAAATTAATTGACATAAGGGAGACTGTAGCAGACTTTAAATTAGTGGTTTCTCTAGTCAATAATGCATATTTAAAAATGTGTGAAATACCTGCATGCATGGTAGGCTATGATGGCTTGTCAAAGAAGAGCTAGATTGGGAGAAACTATTCATATCAGGTTGGCAAGCTTAGACTAATCCCATATTGAATAACTTCTTAAACTCATTGTTTTGCTGGAATGAAATCTGTGATAATTATGTGTGCTGTTGGGTCTCACAATGGTGGAAGCCATTCTTGTTCATGTTTCTTTTTCTGTCTTTGGGTGAGAGCTAAATTTTATTTAACATTTATAATTGTTAGTGCTCAGAGGTTGGTTTCTGTTGCTGTGAATACAAGCCAGTCCTAGCCATGATGCCCATCTAATGATGCCCTGGGTGTGCAGGTGAAGCCATGCAGCTCTGTCCTTGATGAGCTGTCCCTTAAAACACAACTGGGAAGCCTTGTATGTCACTGCTTATCCAGTCCTAGGTTAAGGATCACCTGGTCCTTACAGGCCAGTGGGTAAAGAAGATGGCAGGAAGCTGGCAGACATCTGTGGAAAGGTCTGCATCAGGAAGGTAGTTGCCATATGCCTCTAAGACCCTGTTCTTGCATGGAGCAGACATTGAGAGAAATGGAAGCTTGGGAGCCTTATGTGTGGTAGCTGGGACTGGCAGCCTATTGGTGTACTCAGTTGAGAACATGTGAACCTATACCCTCAACAGGAATTTTAAGACATCCCTGTGTGCAACTTGTGCTACATAACCCTTATTTTGAAGATAAAGTACTAAATCTGAAGGGACAAAAAAAGGCCAACCCCTTGGCTTAGTAGGTGTTTGCAATATAGGCTTTTCTTTGGCTTGGTGTAAAGGTACTGTTTTTTTCTCTCCACTGTCAAATGCCGAATGAGAATGTCAAGAAAGGGTGCAGTAAGTGGATATAATAAGCTGGTGGCAAGGGTGGGTGGCATAATAAAGTGGACAGGGTAAAACCTAGAGGGTTAAGTTCCCCTGCTGAAATTAGTAGTCACACCCAAAGAAAAGGAAATGCTCTTCATATGACTAGCGCTTCTGCATGATGTAGTACCATTCAGTGTGTAAACAAATGGAAACCAGGATATCAGTACTGTTCAGAAATATAGCATCAATTCTGAATTTAGCTAAGTTTAAAAAGCAAATCAGGAATTGCTTGTTCCTCTTGATTTCTGTGTGTGGCTTTTGTGGTCTTTTAAAAATATAGGAAAATGGGGAAGTATGGGGGGTGGGAAGAGGAGAGGAAAAAACCTGAGTACGGATAATACTTTGTTCTGTGTATGGAAACAGTGTGAATAAAGGCAGATGAATAATGGTCTTCTTTTGACATCAGCTACATGGAGGTTTTGGTTGGCGGTACAATACAAACAGCTGTCAGGCAGTACTGTGATACGATTTGGTTCTTTCCTTTGAAATCCTCTGGCTGGGATTTCTCTGAAGTAAATTGTGATTTTTATTTTGGTACCTACTGGATGTGCATAATTGAGGATATATTCAGCTAAAGGTACTTAGTACTTCCTGAAAATTTAGCTCTTTAGGTATGCCAAGTTAGGCACCCAAAATTGGTGTTGCCTTTGGGGAAGAAAATGTGTACCTTTTCCGTTCTCATACATCTTGAATCTTGGCTGTTAAAGGATAAAACTTGCACTTCAGTCTTCTTTTTTCTGTTTTTTTTCCCCTGTTCTAATATGTGATATTTCTACAGGGAAATATGCAAAGTGGTCCATTCATTGACCTGTTGCTTGGCAAGTGAATATCATTGTTAGTACATCCCAGTTCATTGCTTATCAATGTGAAAGCTGTGGTACAATTTTTATGTGCCAAGTGCCTCATTTTGTTTGCTTTAAATTCCGTTTTCTTTCAGTTTCATTTTAAACAGCTGTTTTCTGAATCCCTTCACAAATAGTAATTATGTTTTATAATGATGGTTTTTGTCACTTAAGTTTTTAACTGGTGGTTTGATTCCCTGTTCTCAGCAATGTAAAACTGAGATAGCTCAAGTGAAGTTCACGCTGCAATGGTATAAAACTAGTGTTTGCAAGTGGAAAAGTCACAGATTTTGTTTTAGGTGTTTGGAGGTTTTGCACACATCCAAGCATCTGGAATTACACTCCTTCACCCAAAGCTGATGTGGTTTTTATTTTCTGTATTTTGTCTTCAGCAGAAGATCCAAATCCTGTTTTCCCTTACAGTTTGTAGCACAAAAAAGCCCACCAACTAAACCAAACCAAACCCGAAACCCAAAGCATTGCAATTCCAGAAAAGAGGATGCTCACTAAACACAAAAATACATGTTTCTGGAGCTACAGAGGACCTTCCCCCATCCCTGCTAGTGTTTCAGTGAAGGTCCTTATGGGGTCCATAGCTTGTGGGAGAAGTTCTCATGCACTTTTGTCATGGAGGAGCCTTTCTGATCCACCTGCCTTGTGATGGTTGGGTGGCAGAATATTTCCCTGCTGTGTCTCAACCCTCAGTGATATTTCACAGGCAGAGAAATTATTTTAGTTCTTTACTTGCCTTGTGGCTAGAGGCTGCTTATTGGTCTGTTGGGTTTTGCTCTTCAGCTGCTTGTACTTCACACTACTCCAGTGTGACTTTCTAGTTTTCAGGCCTATTTATTTTTGCTTCAGGCTTCAAGAGGTATATGGGAATGTCTTAAACTAGCTTTGCTTCTGAATAAATCACAATGTGGAACTGAGTCTTGGAGCACTGAGCGTGTCCACATATAGTGTTGCTTTTTTGTCCCAGCCTGAGATGTTTATGATACCAAGATTTTCTCTGCTTTTTTTTGTGAGGGGGTCTCAAAACTTATCTCTGCTAATGTGCAATCTGAGCAGTATGTGCCATTTGAAACAGAATGTCACCCACCTAACAGCCAGCCTGCCAAGAGGCTCTCATTTGTCAAGGAATGCTGGGTTTTCTTTGTAAGGGAGCTGTGTATTGATAGCAGCTGTGTTGTAATTATTTTATTTCATCTGGTGCTTGGTTAGGTCTCTAAAGCCTTAATCTCAGTTATGGTTTACTTCTGATAATGTAAACTGTGTAACTTTTTCATAAATGTTTACTCCTTTCTTTGCATTTTTTTGGCTGTTACATATTCAGAACTTGTATCTGGATTACCAGAATTTCAGTTGGATAAAGTCATTTCCTACCAAATAAATAAAAGTATGAAATAGTCTCAATACTTTCCCCATATAAGATTTCACACTAAGCCACCCCTGTCTAAGCCTGTCTCAACCTTTGGGAGTGAGGTTTGTGGTGATCTGGAGTCCAGTGCAAGTTTTCTATCTACAGTCATACGTGAATAGGTGATGAATCAGCAGTATTTTGTCTCTGAGCCAAGAAACATAATTTATTGCTGAAAGACTGTTTTTGTCTAACAGTAGGATGATTTTCTGAATATTTAGGCAGAGCAATTTTTGATTAAAAATACTTTTGCCAGTGATATGGTACTTGAATTATGATCTGGAGACATCGGAGATTAAATACTCATTGCAGGGAGCTCTCTGGAACTAAGCTTATGAAAAGGATGCATTATGCTGCAAATTATTAAATATTGATTTCTGTAACAGTCTACAGGCATTAATGAATTTAGTAGTATGCTGGTAAATAATATGAAAAAGATTGCTGTCTCAACATAAAAAGTAATTAAAAATATGTTCAAATAATGATTTTTGTGCGTGTTAGATTTGTGGGTACCATAGAGAACTCAACTTTGGCCTTTCATTGAGTACCCAAAATCATTTAGAAAATATGATCACCTAGGACTTTTTCAGCTGAAGTTCCCAAAGTTTCCTGAAGTCCATGAGCTGTGTTGGATGCTTGATGTTTGGCTTTGGAGATCACAGCCACATGTCAGAGGAAGCAAGGCTCATTCTTTACAGAGTTCGCATTCTTCTGCATCACTCTGAGGTTTTGTGGCAGCCTGCTGTGAGACAGCTCCGTTAAGCACAGTTTACCCTCTATAGCAAAGCTGTTGCTTGCAAATTGTTTGCACTAGTGATGATTTCTTTTCAATGGTTTAGAGAAGTTGTTACTGCAAAGTGTTTGCTCTCAGCGTTCATTATGGAATTACTTCTCCACAGAGATTAGCGATTTGAATTTGTCATTACTTTTTATCTCAGTGTAAGCATTTTAGAGCAATAACTTCCTCCAGAAGAATGAAGGAGGGAAAGACAATTTTCATGCGTTATCCATAAGCATGACTTAGATATCTACGTGAGGCACATTTTTGACGTCCCGCTTCACTTTGTTCATGAGACAAAATTAATGCTTTTCTGCAGATATTAGTCATTAAATTTCATTAGGAGGCGTGACAATATCTGGGTCCTTAGGTCACTGAAAATGAGCAGGCAGCTTTAGTTGCAGTGTGCAAATTTGTCTTACATTTTCAGATGTTTATGTAGCAGCAGAAGTAGAACTGCTTATCACATATAAAGGCATCTCTGGGTGATCTGTTCATGTTAAATGAATGAGAAGAGGCGCAGTATCTGGGGAAAACACAGAGGTACAATTTGGGCTTTAGTTTCCACTATTGCAAGTACAGCTGAAATACCGGCTGTGCTGTGACTGCAGTGAGTGACCTAAGAAAATATACGCCATTAACCTCAAACTCACTGATCCAGGTAGATGTTCATTTCGTAAATGCAGGTAGTGAGAGCCTGTCACCCTAGGTCATGTGGAGATTGACCTTGTGACCACATGAATGGCGTGCAGGCATACAATCTGTTGCCCTGTGTTGACTTGAACATTTATTTGGTTTTATGTTTTTGCTAATGTATCTCAAGGATATTTGTAATACATAGTTTTTATTGTGTTCTGCTTTGTTTTCCACACTGCAATAACATTAGAGTCTTGCAAGGCCCATATAAAGGATGGCAGAGGATGTTGGTGTCCAGGAACAGTGCTTCAAGTCCTTCAACTAGGTTGAAAACTGTCCTCCTAGGATGAGTGGTATAGTCACCCCATTGCTGATTTATAACTGAAACTATTTAGCACACACTTGCTGGCCTGATATTTCGGAGGGTGGTAATAGTTTAGTGGAAGATGAGGATGCCATGAGTAGGTGAGTCAAATGAATGTTTTCAAATGAGCTATTCAAGTTTTGTGTAATCGATGTAACAGTGGGGGGGGAAGAAAAAAAAGGAAAAGAAAAATTGCAAAATATGCTGAAAGGCTTGAGGTTAGGAGCCTGCTCAGAAAGCTGTGATTGCTGTAAGGTTAGTTAACTCTAACAGATCTGTCGTGGTTTAAGCCCAGGCTGTAAAATCAGAACCACTCAGCCCTCTCGCTCACTCCCCCTGCTTTCTTCCCCCTGCTCCCGGAGAGCTGGGAAGGAGAATTGAAAGAATATAACTTCCACGGGTTGAGATAAGAACACTTTCATAACTAAGGTATAACACAAACCACTGCTGCTACCACCAATAATAATAATAATGATAAAGGAAATAGCAAGTGAGGAGAATACAAGCACTCACCACCCACCAACCAATAATACCCAGCCCTCAGCAGTGCACTAGTTCTTCCCTCGTAACTCTCAGTTACACCCTGGGCATGATGTGCTGTGGTATGGAATACCTCCGTGGCTAGTTTGGGTCAGGTGTCCTGTCTCTGCTTCCTCCCAGCTTCCCCTCCTCCCTGGCAGAGCATGAGACTCACGAAGTCCCTGCTCAGATTAAACATTTGAGCAGTAACTAAAAACATCGGTGTTATCAACACTGTTCCCAGGCCGAAAGTCAAAACACAGCGCTGCACCAGCTACTAAGAAGTAGAAAAAATGACTGCTACTGCTGAACCCAGGACAAGATCATTTACAGGTTTGCTGAAGTTTCAGAATCATCTCCTTTCAGTTGGGGAATGAAAGCAAGTGACATATGGCTTTTTTAATATTTAGGAGCTTTTCTAGTGAGACTAAAATGAAATGTGATGACTACGCTTTTACTAAGATTTTTTGTTTGTTTTTGAAGGCTTAAAATGAAAAGCTCCCCATTACAACCTTCAGCCCTTTTCAGCTGTCACAAGACACGTTCATACTGCAGTCACACAGAGCTCATGACCACATTGTAAAGCTACTTTAAAATCAGGTAACTTAGATGTTGCCTGAACCTTTTGGCTGGGTTTTATTGCCAGGATCAGATCCCATAATGTAAGACATTTTGCTGTAGATATAACTATGAAAAAGGAAGGAGACAGAAACCCTTTATTCTGCTTTTTATACCGGCTGAGTTTGAAACTAGTAGAGTCAATTAAGCATAATGCCAAGTGTTAGTTCTGTGAACAAATGTGTAATAATTGTATTTTGGATCCAGCAGTGTTTTAGAGCAAACTGCTCATAATTCCCAGCAATTAGTCTTGCTAAGTGCATTCCCTTCTTGGATTTCTTTATCTTAAAGTTATGTCTGCAGAATAAAATTGCAAAGTCAACTCATGCTTTGCAGTTACTTGAATTCCGTGTTATGTAGTGAGAACTAAACCCAACAAAGCTAGCAGAAGATAGTTGTCTATATAAGGTGGGTTTAACTGGTATTGATCTGGTCCTTACCATTCTCCTTGAGACTGTATACTGTTATGTGTTATCTTAAAAAGTTGCCTTTGGTGTCAGATTGGTGTTAAAATTCATTTCAAATATATGGCCAGTACTGAAATTGTTAAAGTTGGTAAGCTCTTGATTTATACCTAATTTGTTCATCTGTCATTTTTCACAAGAACTTTTGTTTTACTTATATGGAAATATTTAGTCTTGGGATGTCTCTTTCCCCATACACATTTGTGCATACACGCATGTTATGTATATGTTTATGAAAAAGTTATAATTTGTACACCTAGAACATAACCTCTATCCTTTGTATGCTCTTAGGTAAAGAGGGAGGGATTTCTCATGCAGCAGATCAATTTATAAAATATATAACATTTTTAAAGAGAGTTCTTTCATGCTGTTTCAGAGCATTGGAGATCTCAGTCTGAGTGATCTGAATAAGGCTGAAAAGGTTTGGGGAAAAAGGCAGAGAGGATGGGGATACTGGAGGTCTGAGATTTCTATAGGTAAGGGAGCAAAGCCAACTGTGTAAGTTTTAGCTGAGAGAAGGCTGTACGTGGCCTGGAAGAGAGGTGTTTAGACCATACAGCCTTAATATATGTGAGTGAATGGATAGATGAAAAAATTCTCTTGGAGAAACAGAGCTTATTTTGCTAGTCAGGAAATGTGGATTTGAAGATGGCCATGCATCTAGGTAAGAATTATGGCTCTTTGATCCCTTAAAAAATATGGAAACTCGCATTTATGTATATAAAAGCTGGTGGTGTTTGTATATTCGAGGTGAGTAATAAATCAGAGATGCTGGGAAAAATGTTTCACATCATGTTTCTGCAGCTGGTTTTACAGTGTTTCTGTGAAGGAACATGATGTTTCCTGTACACCACTGACACTTTTTGTTCTTCAGACTAAATACACATTTCATTTAGTCCACAAGTGATCAATGTTACCTGATTTTCTTTTCTTTGTCTCCTTTTCTCTAGCTGTTACAGCTTCTGGAGTCTGAAACCATGCAACTAGAAGCCTTTCTGGAGTGGAAGCAACTAGAACCAGTTTATTGGCAGTGGATGGTAATGAATCACACTGATTCTGATGGGTGCATCTTTCTTGATTCTAGCATAGCTGACCACTTCCAAAGGCCCCTTCTCACAAAAATAAATGCTGCAAACCAACTGTTCAACAGCATATGAAGAAAAAAAAAAAGAAAAAAAGCTTTTGGTAAAGTAAGGCATGTTTTCTTAGTTTGCCTTCATTCTTCTGTTTTCTTCAAGAAGACTCAGCTAAGCTGAGGAATTGCAGGACAGAGCGACAGAATTTCATATAGTTAACACAAATGAAAATGTCTGATCTTCATCTCTTTAATGTTCTTTAAACACAGCAGTTGTACGTTTTCTTAAAATTAAATGGCTTTTCAGAAGAGGGCCTCTAAGCTTTATTGCAGACTTGAGAACAACTAAATTTGCAAGCAGCTGATATTGAAAACAGCTTCATTTTTCCTAGGCAAATGGTGTTGACATTGTCGATTTCCCCTTGAACTGTGTTGAATGATCACAAGAAAATCAATAAGCCTTTCTTTGTGCATCTGAAGATTTCTCAAGTGAGTGTAAACGGTACCATCCATCTCACTTTTCTCAATGACTTTTGCCCATTCACAGCTGCTGAAAATAATTCTTCAGAGCACCACATTAGCCATACGAGTACAGAATTTTGAGAATCAGTGAGCTGACTGTTAATTGCCCATATGCCTTGTTCTACACTAAAAGCAAGGCAAAGATGAATGTAAAATTACATCACCTGTCTTGAAGGGTAATTCCAATGCAGAGCCATTCAAATTGGCATTAGTTTTATCATGCTTTTTGCTTTACATGTCTGTCGTTTATGGTTATTTGGAAAGCATCGTAAGCCTGACTCCAAATAGGCAAAATGTAACAGCAAATGTTATGGCATTTCAGTGTACCCACCAAAATGTTTGTCTCTGACATGTTGAACAGTGTGGGGAGTTTTGTGAATACTAGTGTGCTTCCTGGAGTTAAGTCCTAAATAAATACTTGCAAAAAGCCTGTCCTGGGTTCAGCAGTAGCAGAGCACTTCTTTCTCAATAATTCAGTAGGCTGAATTCTTTTGTTTTGCTGATGATGGTGGTTATTCCTGGATGCTGTAGGACATAAGGGAAGATGTGCTTTGATGATACAGTAGTTTTCTCTTTCCAGTTAACCCATGGTTTACATTGCTGCTCTGATGACTGGGATGGTGCTTGCATGGCTGCTGCCAGGTCTTTCTGATGACTGTAGGCAGGAGCGTGACAGCAAGACATAACTACAGCAAATGTAGTGACTGCAGTAAAGTTTCTTTAAAATTCTGTCATTCAGTGAATTTCAAATTAACAAACACCAAACAAACAACAAAACCCACAGCAACAACAAAAGCTTTGTTTTATTCCATGCAGTTTGTTAGCCTGTGGGTGTCCAAAATATGTGTTGTCATGAGCTGGGCCTTTGGTCAACATCAGCTGCTGAGGTCAGTGCTCCTTTGTGCTAGTTTACAGTTCCGATGCACACTAAGAAAGGAGGTTTTGTAGGATATCTTTTGTGATTCTTAGTTACTTAAATTATTTTTTTTTTGTATGAGCCAGAAAGTCTCTTGCTGTGCATGAAGCCAGAGTTTTTAACCTACCTGCAGAGAAGAGAGAGAAAGAGGGGGTGAGGGGAATAAAAATATTCCCATCCTCTTTATAGCAGTCTTTTATATAAGTGAAGGCTGTTAGCATGTTGCTGTGTTCCCGGTTCCTGTTTCTAGGCTAACAAAATTGGTTCTTTCAATGTCTCCTTTTAGGCCATTCAATCAAACTTCTGATGGCTGTTGCTGTTCTCATATGGAACTTTACCTTCGATTTGTCTGTGCTTAACTTCAGGTGCCTCACCCCATATATCAGCGTTATAGTCAGAGCTCTTCTATCACAAAGACTTGTGTTTATACTTTCTAAAATAGTGCTTGACTTTAACAGTGCAGCATTGGTGACTTCTGGTTTTCTGATGTCTCTTCCAGCGGTGTGGCTGCTGAGCCAGTAATTATGTATTTGGTTTTTCCTTGCCTGTGTGTAGATCATGCTGCTCAACTGCTGAATTTCTCCTCACTGTTTTCACATCACTCCTTCAATTTCTAAAGATCATTTGAATGTAAATTATGTCCTTAAAAGGGATTATGACCTCTCCTATTTAATGTCTTCTTGATAATGATACGGAAATAAATATCTGATACTCTTTGAGTGAAGAGGCCTGGGTCTTTTAGTTATGCTGTGCTACCCTGGCTGGAAAACTGTGTTTCTGCATAATCTGTGCGCGCAGTATGTACAGATGCATGCGTTTCAAGGACTCTGAAGTTATTTGTTTGGGTTTTTTGTTTTTTTTTTTAGTTTTTCAAATAACAGTTGCTATCTCTGAAGGCAGCTGCAGAATTAATTATAGAACCAGCTAGGTGCTCATGGTCAAAGCAGAGCTGACAAGAGCCTGGAGCTGGGATCTCTTGGCCTTCTTCAGCTTGCAGTTTTACATGGGCACAGGTGATCTCACGGGTGTTATAGCTCTCTGTGTCGTGTATCAGATGGGGCTATCCTGAACAGTGTAAGCATGTACCTCCTTACTGGTCATTCCAAAACACCATAGAAATGCATCCAACCTCAGAGTTTGAGGGGAAGGAGCATATGTAGAGCTTCCTCAGTAATGATCTCTGTCCCATGAGAGTTACTCTTCACTGCACTAAAGCATGAAGTATCTCACAGTATTCAGTGCTTTCTGAAATAACCTAGGTTAGCAGCATAAGTTTTCTCTTAACTTAGAAATATGTTAAAGTGAGCTGAGGAGGTTATCTCTTAAAATAACTGAAATTGTGGAGCAATTGTATACTGAGATGGCAGCGGTGAATTTCTACTTATGAATTACTGGGAAGATGGGGGACATACCATTTCTGCTTCTGAAGAAGAGTAACTTTTATTGCTTTTCCTCTAGGAAACTGTGTTAGATAATATGGTTGAAGAGGGAAATATGTGTGAGTCCCAGGACACTCATGTAGAGGGAAGTGAGCTGCCAAAGGTGACCTCGTGCTGCCCCTGGGCTGACAGGCTGACTGGGCAAATTGACAGATTATCCAGAGACCTAACGGCACTCCGTGACCAACTACATAAGCTTGTAACTCACCGAAAGGCTGCGTGGTGTGAGAAGGTAAGGCTTTGGGGTGGCCTTCTTGATCATTAGTGACTTTTAAGATCCTATATTATTCAGGTCTCACTATGGCTTGTCATAAGACAGCCTCCCTGTGTCTGCTGTGTGCCAACATTACTACAATCTTGATATCAGATCTACAGTTACTTGTCTGTTTATGCCCACAGCATGCCAGGTGCTCTTTCAAAAACAAAGTAGGCATCTGTCCCAGGGAAGCAGCATGCTGAAACAAAATAAGTGCTCTTTTGGAAGGGAAGGCATCAAAGGATAGGTGTTGCAGAGGAGAGAAGAGGAAAAATCATGGCAGCCCCTGGAGGGCATAGAGGCAGCAAGTTGAAAGCATCAGTAATGGTTACAGTGAGGAAAATGAAGATAGGCATTTGTAGGCAAAGGAGGGTGTGAGAGGTCAGAGCTTGTTATCTTTCACTGAGTTAGTAGTCTTTGAAATATCTGATGGGGGAAGGAATAAGTATGATTTGAAACCTGTGAAGCGAGAGAGGGGACTAAGCACAAGTTTTGGTAGAGGAACAGACTGGCTGTGGGAGGCTGGCTGCAGAGGAAAGCAGGTGATATGAAGGAAGTATACATGGTGTTCTCTGACATAGGGATGGGGAGACACTGGGAAGCACCCAGCGGGGGTGGTAGGACATAAATAAATAAGCTGTTAATGTAGGTGTAGAAGGTTCATCTGAATATTAACATGCTGGTACAAGGAGAAGATACGATGAAGGTGCAGCCATAAACACTATTAATTTTTTTTTCATGCATCAAGAGGAAAGAAGGATACCAGAGAATCTGTGAAACTTATGGATGGAGAAAAAGTGAAAGGTAGTTAGGGCAAATAGAGCAGTGACAAAAACGCTGTATCATTGCTTTGTGTCTGTATTAACTCAGGAGAGGGTTTTCATTTTGCTTGGGCTTTTTTTTTGTTTGGTTTTGGGATTGTGTGAGGTATTTTTTGTTTTGTTTTTTTTTTTTTTGGTTTTAAACTTTAAGTGTTGGTAGACAGGATTGCAGATCAGTTGACAAAATGAAAAGTGGCATGTTGTCAGATCAAGGGGTATTTGCCCAAGATTTCAGAAGGGTCTGGCATGGAAAACATATGTAGAGAGCTAATTGCGCTCTTTGGCTGTAAGGATAAGGAACTAATTTGGCTCAGTTTGACAGGGATAGGCACAAGAAGCTGCAGCTTCACACAGAATATGGAACTTCTTACCACAGGGCACTGTGGATAGAAGTACTGTACATGGATTTGAAATCCATTGGACACATTCTTGGAAGATGAAATTCATCACTTGCTATCAAATATACCGTTATGAATTACAAACTTAGGAAGCTGCAGGAGTACAAATCATTGCAGGCTGAGGAAATATTCTGAGGAAGTATCTCCATGTT
This sequence comes from Melopsittacus undulatus, assembly GCF_012275295.1. Taxonomy (NCBI): domain Eukaryota; kingdom Metazoa; phylum Chordata; class Aves; order Psittaciformes; family Psittaculidae; genus Melopsittacus; species Melopsittacus undulatus. Next base: position 27,788,732 of record NC_047532.1, on the reverse strand, counting down.
TGCCTCTGTCTTGTAGTCTTCCCTAAGCACTTGCTGTCCATCACTGTCAGTGATGGGTACTGGACCAGGCAGGTCTCTAGCATCATAAGAATTGGTTGCTTTTATGGCAAAATGAAAGTGACTGTTATTTTCCAGTGCATAATTTCCAAACTGACATATAACTATGCATGCTGTTAAATATTATATAATAAACACACTGAATTTTTTTTATGTTTAAATTTGGAAATTAAGTCTAAATAGATTAACTGATGAATTCTTCATTGTACTCTGAAATAGATGCACTGATTGGATTTGAATGATGGTCAGTTAAGTTCCTGTGCTCCTGAGGTTCAGTGATCATCACATTAGTTTATGACTGTGGTTAACAAATGGAGTGCATCTTAAGCGTGTTGCTAAAAGGATGGTTTATCACTAGTGTCTCCTCTTTTTACATGCCCTGGAACAGAACTGTTTTGTAACACTACATGACAGCATTTTTTGGGATGCTGGGTTGTCAGATGACTCTCCATCAATCCTTTTTATATCAGTCCTTCCTTTGAATAGTGTTGCTGCTTATGTGATGCTTTCTGTCTGTAGTCTGTCTTTTTGTTACCCACAATCAGGATGCTTGTGGAATGCAGGCTCCTATATCAATTCTATGGTTTTGCCCCCTTCAGACTTTTTCCTGGAAAAATAAGCTTATCAAGTCTTTCCTTCTATATTATATTTTTTTTAGTCAAACAGGAGATACAGACATAGCTTAAGTGGACATTACCCCTCTCTTTGTATCTTGTGATACTGAGACATCTGGAAATTATCTTGGCTCTTGCAAGCGTTGCTCAGCTGAGGGACAGTACAGTTTGTTATAGATCTTGTGCCCCCTACCATGTACTTCACAAAAACTGTGATAATCCACAGAGTAATTGTGTTTGCTGTTGTGAGTAGGCCTGATGTCTGTGCCAGCCAACTGAGCAGAAACTGTTCTGAAGAACAGAATTGAGGGCACCTGATGGAACGTGATATACTGAGGAAGAGACAGCAGTTTTTGCAGAAGAATCATGAATCTAAAATGTGTTGGAGCTCTGGGAAGGGACCAGTGAGCATGTGGGCAAGGGAGGTTGGTTTGATGTCGTTTAATTGCATTTACAAATGGCATTTAATAAAGTCTCTGAAAAGCTTCTCAACAAAAATAAACTGCCCACGTGACTGTCTTTCCTCTTACCCTTGAGCAAACAGCAGAGCAGGAAGAGGAGAGGAGGCAGCTGCGATGGGTTTGCAGAGGCAGTCGCTGGTGGAGCCTTATCATGCCGCACAGCATGTGTGTAACTGCTCTGGGAAAGGAGGTGTATAGCAAGATGCCCAGGTGGAGAGATGAGGCTAAATCCCTGAGAGTGCATGAAGGACAATAGCACAGGATTGTTGAGGGTCCTTGTACTGAGTAGTGAAGTGGTAAAATGTCAGGTAGAATTGCATGGAGATAAATCTAACAAAATGCATCTTAAGGGAGAATCATAATTTTACATGTGTTTTTTTCTGAACTGTCTGTCATGGCACATGAATGAGTTCTTGGGGTTATAATGATTGTTCTGATGAAATGTCAGTGGTCAGAAATAGTAAACTGAATCCTAAAAAGTGTTAGAAAAACAGAGGAAAGCAAAACTTACAATGTTCCCATCCATTCCTGGAATGTCATGTGCAGTTCTGGTCGTAGTTGTAACTCAAAAAGAAGCAAAAAAGATGTTGTTAAGCTGAAAAGGTACACAACCCCAGTTGTGAAAGGGCTTCTCTGTGAGGAAATTTACCTAGGCAAGGGCTTTTTGCACTATAAGAGGAATATCACAGTAGAGCAGGAGGAAACATTTTTCATTGTTCTTCTGATGCTACTTGGTTTTCGTAATGGGGGAACCTAGAGGGAATTACAGGACAAATAAAATTAAAAAGTCATTGTTAAGCAAGAAATATAGGAAGTATTCTCTGGTCAAGCAGATCCTTAAGCAGTAAACTACTAGTGTTTAAGTAGGTTGTATTTTCCAGTGAGGTATTACATATTTGTCTAGTCCTAAACTTATTCCCTAACTATTTGCTATTGAAGACTATTGGAGATAGTGCTTGGTTAGATGGAGCTTTGCTAAAACAAGGTACAGTTGCTTGCTCTTTATGTGTAGTTTTGAGCATCACAGTTCGAGAGAAACCAGGGGGAAGAGTCCAGAAGAGAGAGATAAATATCATTGTAAGTCAGAATGTCAGGTCTTTGAAGGTCTTTATGTTAACAGTGGAAAGACTGAGGTCTTTCCACTGAGTGGAAAGTGAGGTGTGTGATTGAATACATTTCCTGTGGGGGAAAGATCTTAAGGGGTTTTTTCCTCTTGTCCTCAGTAAATGGGACAAGAATGTGTGTAAATTGCAACGCAGAGGTTATAATTAGATACTAATAAAAAAAAATCCTAATGCCTTGGGCAAACATTTGAGTAGGTTGTCTGGTGAGCTGTGAAGTGTCATTCTTGGACCCTGCACAAACGAGGTTATACACATATCTGTCAAGGGTGGCTGAAGAAGAGCTGGACCTGCTCTAAGACTGGATTAGGCTAGAAAACCTATTGAAGTATGTTTCACTTATGCAAGCCTGCAATTGATTGATTTATTTATTTTGGACAATGTAGAGGTATTTCAGTGTGTTAAAGTCATTGCTGTGTCACCATTTCTGGTTATTCAGGATGTGGTTTCAGGATGTGTCTATTTGTTGCAAGTCTGATCATTTGCACACCAATTCTGGTAATTAAAGCTATTGTTTGTAAATCTTTTAAAATCCAGGAACTTAACTTTCTTATTTTCTTTTGTTTTTTTCTTTGTTTCCTTATTTTCTTTTGTTTGTTTCTGCCAGCCCCCAGCTCTTTCTTTGGTTGTGTGCTTGGAATGACACTGAAAGCATTTCCCTTTCAGGGTCATTCACTTGGAATCATCTGAATGTTGCCATGGGATTTGGGTGATCTGTGAAACCCTGATTAATATGACATTTTAACTGATACCCATCTCTAGGCAGCAATATGTTCAGTATCTTGGAGGAGAAAAGGCATATGACAGAAGTGTGATCTGAATATGTGGCTTTGTTACTCTTAGCTTTGTTTTCTTCCATGCAGTACTGGGCAAATATTCATCATTTCTCTGGTGACATTTTGGGGATTTGCAAATTATCAAAAAGTTAATCAAAGTGGTTAAGCTTTAAAAATATTTCCCTTCTTAGAAACAAACTTAACTGTTAAAGATGAAACCTCCTAATTCCAGAAGAGAACTTGTTTGTTTGCTTTTTCCTTTCTGAATAGTTTATTACCTACTCATCTATTTGAGATGGGGATTTGATTTCAGTCTGTATTAAATCTTTGGCATCCATAAATTGGAATGCAGAGCACTTGGCTCTAACTGGTGATCGTTTCAGTTTGCATCACATAAAAGCTCACATCATACTGAGCTTTTGTTGAAACTTGGGATATTGCATCTTGGGATACTCTCTGTTCATTAGCATTTAAAAGCAAGCCACGCTCCTCTGAGATGGCAATATGATGGAATGGAGCTTGCTCATGCATACACATCTGAAGCATGGCCCAGAAAGACTTAGAGCCGTTAATCTGAGCTTGAACGTGCTCTTTCCACACTAGAGTCCTCTCCAGAAGTACTGGTGACTGTGCTTGTATGCTTGGCTCATGTTGTGCCTGAGTACCAAGAGTTGAGACTTTCAGAGGTTATAATCTCTGATCCATATCAGGCCTCCTTAAATGACAGTGGAAGAGCACACTGAAATTTGAATTTTGTCTTTGTTTCTGTGTTTTCCTTCTGATAAGTAACCTCCCCTTCCATTCAGTAGCCCCTGAGCTTCCCAAACTGTTGCACACACAGACTTGATAGGGATGGGAGGATTCAGGGCTGCCCAATTCAGAAGAGATGCCCTTTGTTTTCATAGTGTGTTGGGGAGGAGCTGTATAGGACAGGGATGTTTAGTTTTCTCTTCCTGGGGAGAGGGGAGGTGCAGTGGTGGTCACTGATGGTGGCAAGAGTGACCTGGGACACCCCATCGTGTGGGGATGGTGGGGACTGGAACATAGAATCATAGAATCATAGAATAGTTAGGATTGGAAAGGACCTCAAGATCATCTAGTTCCAACCCCCCTGCCATGGGCAGGGACACCTCACACTAAACCATATCACCCAAGGCTTCATCCAACCTGGCCTTGAACACTGCCAGGGACAGAGCATTCACAACTTCCCTGGGCAACCCATTCCAGTGCCTCACCACCTTACCAGTGAAGAGCTTCCTCCTTATATCCACTCTAAACCTCCCCTGTTTAAGTTTTAACCCGTTACCCCTTGTCCTGTCACTACAGTCCCTAGTGAAGAGTCCATCCCCGGCATCCCTGTAGGCCCCCTTCAGATACTGGAAGGCTGCTATGAGGTCTCCACACAGCCTTCTCTTCTCCAGGCTGAACAGCCCCAACTTTCTCAGCCTGTCTTCATATGGGAGGTGCTCCAGTCCCCTGATCATCCTCATGGCCTCCTCTGGCCTTGTTCCAACAGTTCCATGTCCATTTCATGTTGAGGACACCAGAACTGCACACAATACTCCAAGTGAGGTCTCACGAGAGCAGAGTAGAGGGGCAGGATCACCTCCTTTGACCTGCTGGTCACACTCTTTTTGATGCAGCCCAGGATATGGTTGGCTTTCTGGGCTGTGAGTGCACACTGCTGGCTCATGTTCATTTTCTCATTGAACAACACCCCCAAGTCCTTCTCCACAGTACTTCCATGAATCTCTTCTCTGCCCAACCTGTAGCTGTGCCTGGGATTGCTCCAACTCAGGTGTGGGACCTTGCAGTTGTCATGGTTAAACTTCATGAGGTTGGCATCAGCCCACCTCACAAGTGTGTCATGGTCCCTCTGGATGGCATTCCTTCCCTCCAGTGTATCAACTGAACCACACAGCTTGGTGTCATTGGCAAACTTGCTGAGGGCACACTCAATTTCATTGTCCATGTCAGCGACAAAGATATTAAACAAGACTGGTCCCAACACCGATCCCTGAGGGACACCACTCGTTACTGGTCTCCAGCTGGACATTGAACCGTTGACCACAACTCTTTGAGTGCAACCATCCAGCCAGTTCTTTATCCACCGAGTGGTTCACCTATCAAACTGATGTCTCTCCAATTTAGAGACAAGGATGTCATGTGTGACAGTGTCGAACGCTTTGCACAAGTCCAGGTAGATGACATCAACTGCTCTACCCCTGTCCATCAGTTCCGTAGCCCCATCATAGAAGGCCACCAAATTGGTCAGGCAGGATTTTCCCCTAGTAAAGCCATGCTGGCTGTCACCAAGCACCTTGTTGTTTTTCATGTGCCCTAGCATGCCTTCCAGGAGAATCTGCTCCCAGATTTTGCCAGGCACAGAGGTGAGACTGACTGGTCTGTAATTCCCCGGGTCATCCATTTTCCCCTTCTTGAAATGGGAACTTCACCTGACTGCCATGATTTTTCAAATATGATGGCCAGTGGCTTTGCAACTTCATTCACCAGCTCCTTCAGGACCCGCAGATGGATTTCATCAGGGCCCATGAACTTGTGCATGTTCAGGTTCTTAAGATGGTCTTGAACCAGATCCTCATGTACAGTGGGCCCAAGGTCTAGGTTTTCACAGTCCCTGCGTCCGCCCTACAAGACTTGGGTAGTGCTGTCAGAGCCTTTGCCAGTGAAGACCGAGGCAAAGAAGCCATTCAGAACCTCAGCCTTCTCCAAGTCCTGTGTAGCTAGTTCTCTCGAAAGCTTCCAGAGAGGGCCTACATTGTCCTTAGTCTGTTTTTTAGCTGCTACATACCTATAAAAACCCTTCCTGTTATCCTTAACATCCCTTGCCAAGTTTAGCTCTAACTGGGCCTTAGCTTTCCTAACTTGGTCCCTAACTACCCTGACAACATCCCTGTATTCATCCCAGGCCACCTGTCCTTGCTTCCACCTTTTATAAGCCTCTTTTTTCTTGTGAATTTTTCTCAGCAGCTCCTTATCCATCCAAGGAGGTCTCGTGCCCCTCCTGCTGCACTTCCTTCTAGTCGGAATGCAACACTCCTGAGCTTGTAGCAGGTGATCCTTGAATATTAACCAAGAGTCTTGGGCCCCCTTACCCTCTAGGGCTATATCCCATGGAACCTTGCTAAGCAGGTTCCTGAAGAGGCCAACGTCTGCTCTCTTGAAGACCAGGACAGTGAGCTTGCTGCATGCTCTTCTCATTGTCCTGAGGACCTCGAATTTGACCATCTCGTGATCACTGCATCCAAGACTTCCCTAGAGAGTCACATTTCCAACGAGCCCTTCCCTGTTGGTGAACACGAGGTCAAGCAAAGCACCTCTCCTTGTTGGCTCCTTTATTGCTTGCAGAAGGAAGTTGTCTTCCACACAATCGAGAAACCTCCTGGACTGCTTGTGCCGGGCCGTACTGTCACTCCAACAGATGTCAGGGTGGTTGAAGTCCCCCATGAGAACAAGGGCCTGCGAGTGTGAGGCTTTTCCTATTTGTCTGTAGAGTTCTTCATCCACAGGTTCCTCTTGATCAGGCAGTCTGTAACATATCCCCACAGTAATGTGTCCCATCACCGATTTCCCCTTAACCCTGACCCACAAACTTTCTGTTAACTGATCACCTGTCCCCAGACAGAGTTCCATACTCTCCAGCCTATCCCTAACATAAAGGGCAACTCCCCCTCCCCTCCTACCGGGCCTGTCTTCTCTAAAAAGTCTATAACCCTCCATTCCAACACTCCAGTCAAAGGAGCCATCCCACTATGTTTCGGTGATGCCTATTATATCATAGCCCCGTAGATGTGCCCACATCTCTAAGCCCTCTTGTTTATTCCCCATGCTATGGGCATTTGTATAGAGGCATCTGATCCGAGCTCCAAATGAAGCCAGCTCAGTGGCTGGAGCGGCTAGAATATTACTACATTGCTCAGAGTATTTATTATAGGTGCTGGCAACTGACTGGGTGTGTTGGGATGGAATGATGCCCCCTTCCCCCAACATAACTAGTTTAAAGTATCCTTGACAAGTCTGGCAAGCCTCTCAGCAAAACCACTCTTCCCTTTCTTTATCAGAGCAGTTCCACCAGCCCCCAGTAGGCCTGGCCTACAAATTTGGGCCCCATGTTCAAGACACTCAAACCCTTGACTATGACTCCACCCTTTTAACCATTTATTAACCTGTCCAATCCTCCTTGCCTTTGGAAGGTCCTCTCCTGTGTCTTGGAGAATTGTCAAAGACTATCTGAGCTCCAGAACCCCTGACCACCTCTCCCAGGGTTCTGTAGTCCTTCTTTATACTCCTCAGGCTACTACTATCTATATCCCTAGCACCCACATGTATCACTAGAAGCAGGTAATAGTCCGTGGGACTTACTAGAGCAGGCAGCCTCTCTGCAACATCCCTGATCCGTGCCCCAGGTACGCAACACACCTCCCTTGCGACGGGGTCAGGCCAACAGATGAGCGCTTCTGTCCCTTTCAAGGCAGAGTCCCCTACTACTACAACCTGCCGCTTTTTCCTGGCGGCACCAGTAGAGATCTTCTGTACCAGTGCACCAGCTGGCTGTTTCTGATGCATTTCCTCATCAGCCCCTGCAGGACAGCAAAGCGGTTCTGGGTGGGTACAGCAGATTCAGGAGGAAGCCCCTTGCTTTTAATTGCTCTCTTCCTCCTTTTGTTGTTTTTTTTTTTGTTACTAATTCCCAGCTTCCCTGATCAACAGCTTCCTTCTTTCGTCTATGAGTTAGAGGGGAATCTTGAGGCCCCTGTGCTGTTTGGTCCTGGAGCAAGCAGTCCTGTTTCCTCTCAGCTTCCCTGACATCTTGCAGCTTACTGACAGCATCCCGTAGCTCAGCCACCTGCTGGAGGAGGACCTCCATCAGGGAGCAGTGAGCGCAGCCCTGCCCATTCTGCACCTTTCCCTCACCAGACCAGTGTAGGCACTCTCTACACTCCAAGCTCTGCACCGCAGCCTCCCTACTTACCGGCTCTGTCTGGGTGCCTACACTGGCCACCACCGGGGCGGCCGGGGCAGAGCTCCCAGACCAGACCCTGGTCATACGGCGAGTGCTCACCATCCTGCTCGCCTGCCCGTGCGAACTGCCTCAACCCGCTCTGTTTGCCCGCTCTGGTCGCCGCACTCCCTGGGCAGATTTTTAACCACTCACAGTTGGTGCCACTCCTCCTGTCTCCGCCCCCGGTGAGTCACCTCCTCGCGGTAGCTGAGCCCTTTGCAAGTCCTGTCGAGGACTTGAGGCTCCCTCCTCAGTGGCTCTTGTCGCTCTGTGGTGAGGCTTCTGGACGCTGATCTCCCCTGGCTCCGCTCCGGTGTTGCAGGCGTCCTCTCTCAAGATACTCACCTCAGCAATTCAGCATAGAGGCTTTCACTTCATCCCAAGAGTGCTGTGATTCACTCAAACATTTTGCCACTGCCACCTCATCACAGCACACTGCTGGAGACCTTGTGAAGTCTAATAAAAGGAGATTTTTTTTTTCTAAGGATCTTGCATTTATAAAATATTGAATGGTTTTTGATGCATTTTGATTTAAGGCTTCATTATTTGAAGTAGGGAAGTGGCTCCAGAGGCTGATGCTGAAACATAGTTCTACATACTTAGGGATTTATTTTTGTTTGTTTGTTTTCTTACCACGATTGAGTTGAATTTTATATGCTCAAACGAGTGCACTTCCAAAGTTTTTCTATATGCCTAATAATAAATTGGAGGGGGGCACAAGGAGCTGTGGATACCCTAGTAACCACTGCTAGTGCTTGTTGGCTGTGCTGTGTGTGTGGCTAACCTGCGGGAAAGTGAAGGCACGTGCAGTGTCTGTGTGGGCAAGGAAAATATGAAGTCTTATTATTTTCTCCACTGTGTGAGTGTTGAGGAGCACTGGTGGGGTTGGACTGGATCCTGGTCTGCTGCATTTTCTCCTGCACCAGTGCTGGGTCAGGATGTTTCTGCTGCCTTAAACCTGGGACTTGCAGTGAAGGGCCAGCTAAGCTCTCCATGGAGAACTCTCTGCAGGTTTGTCAAAAGCTCTTTCTTTAAAAATAAACTGTTCATATTGCATCTTTGCTATTGCTGCTGTTTACTCTAGTTCTCTGGGCTTTCTGCTAATATGAAGATATTAGTGTAGTGAGTAGTTAATTATCCAGGCTGTCTGGGGTACAGGAAGTGGAGTAGTGATATAGAATGGTTCAGTGCTGGCCTATTTCCTCAGTCAGCACATTTGCTTCCGCTGCCTGGTCCCAAAGCATTTCTGTGTTATGCTTTGTATTTGTAAACCTCCATCTGGAGCACTGAGCAGCTGTCAGTAGAGCTTTTCATGCGGGAAGAAATTGAAGAACTAGCAAGGCCACAAGAGCAGCTTTTGGAAGTGTATGGTTGGCTGGGCCCAGATGCCTGTAAGGGGGGGGAAACCCAGAGAGATCAGCAGAAACATCCATCAAAGAGAGCAATGGAGGACATGGACAGGAAGATGGCAAGGAGGGACGAGGCTAATGGCTTTCATGTGTAGTTCTTTAGTTAAATGTAGGATTAAGTTTGCTGTTGATGGAATTTGCATGTTATTAGCCAATTTAAGTTATTAGAAAGCATGGATGTGCTATAAAGCAGTAGGAAGTGAGATCCTAATCCTTGTATTAACTTTTTGCTCATGTATTTTCTTGCACTGGTTTATTTGTCACCTGCCAATAGTCCTAGCAGGAGATCTGAGGCTGTTTGCCCATGGAGATGCAAGTGGTTGCTTCTGGAGGGCAGTGTGCTCTATCTTGTGTTGGAAGGAGGAAAGAAGCAATCTCTATGTGTTGGTTCTCCTCTTAACAGTAGGACCTAACATTTGTGTTAGACCTGAAGCCCCTAGCTAGTGTGGATTAGGGCTGGCATGCATGTGGAAAGTTCTTGCAGATAAGCAGATCTAGGATGCTTTTGTAAGAATCTTACTTGTTTCTGAGAGCTCTGTGCAGGCTGGTCAGACTTGAATAGTCGGTGTTAAGCTTTCAGCATACAAAGAGATTAAAAAGATTCTTTGTTTGCAGATGCAACTTTACTATGCTGATTGCTGAATGAGTGCTGAACTGTGCAAGAGAGAGAGACAATGTACCAGTAGCTAAATCAGCAAACCGATTTCAAAACCACAAAAACTGTAACTGGAAATAAATTACCTAGCCTGACATTTTTCATGGGGCTTATGTATTCTAAAAGACTCCAGCTCCTTAGGGAAGAGAGAAACATTAAAAACATGAGAACCGTCTCCTGTTTAGTGTGCAGAATCTGGGGTTTGAAGTAAGCGTGGGTGAATTTTTTCTTGCTTCCCAAAATATGCCTTAATTTGCTGAAATGCAGAATGTTTGCTCATGTGACATTATCAGGTAAAGTATAATCAATAACCACTGTTAATATTTTACTTGTGTTATTTGCCAGGATTTTGGATACTGACCAAGGCAATGAAACGTAGTAAATGCAGCTGAAGAATTACACTCTAGTAAATTTTAGATGAGCTTTGTTTAATGATAAACTGTAAAAAAACTTATGCCAATGAGAGTCTGTGTTTCATAGACACTGTAAATGTTTTAGTGCATTTTTAAGAAATAAGTATAGTGCTTAGGTATTTACATAGTTAAAGCACACAGTAAAACATGGACTGAGATATGATATAAGGTATGTGAGATATAAGGTATGTGAGATCACAGGTCTCAGCACCACCTTTTATCTTTTGAATATGAAAAGCTTGGAGGCTGGTGAGTGGGATTTGAGGTACATGTGAGCACAGGGTTGCTGGATATGAGACTCTCCTACAATTGGTTGCACTGCAACAAATGTTGTCCTCTACAAGGACAATATCTTGGGGACATAGCTAATTCTGGCTGACAGAGCCCGTATTAAACACCATAGCTGGTGGCTGGATTTTAGAGCAGCTCTACCAGAAGCACTATTAGTGTGTTTTACTGAACCTTTCAGAGTGGGTTTTGGGATCAATAACTTCCAGGAGGTATCTGGCTTACTTTACAAATCTGGGCAGACTGCTGGGATGGGTTCTTCCTCCTCCAGCAAGAGTAACAAGGGTTGTGCACTTTGCGGTACTGTTTGCTTTTTAGGTGAGTTGATGGAGGTGCTTTTAGGAGGACTGTTTGCATTCATGCATTCAAAGCTTAGCTTTTTTTTTTTTTTTGCTTAACCTTGGCCTTTTTCTCTGTCTGCCCTGAAATCAAGGGTACTTGATCTTAAAAGAACAAAGTATTCAACTAATTTCTGTGTCTTTGTCCCTTATGCTTGTAGAAGAGCTGACAGAAAAGTAGATCTGTAACTTAATATTGTCACATCTCTTCTTCCCATCAAGAAATCCATCTAAATAAAGCCTTAGTACACGTCTGAGCTCAGAACTCACCATTTCAAACTTTTCATCTTTGCAGCTCTCTCAAAACACTGAGAGCTATTTGATTTTCTCTTTGCTGGCTAGCTGTGGGGCCTGGCCTTTGCTGCAAGAGTCATGGTAGCCATTCAGGCAGTTTCAGATCCACCTACAGCTGCTGCTCACCACCAAAACTATGAGCTGATAAGACAGATTGCTGAATGCATTTTAGGAGTAGTGGCTTTAGGAAATGTCTGCTTTTTCACTGAAACTTTGAAAATGTTTTATGTAGACAAATCGTCATTTACCTCATTGTGGATAGGCTGGATAGATGGAGTGACCTTTGCTGCTCTGGATGCACTGTTGCTGCCTCCCCCAAAAGCAGAGGGAATAGCTGCAGGACTGGGTGCTGGTGGAGGCTCTGCAGTGGTCATGCAAAGCCCCTGGAAGGGATAAGGGAGTGTTTTCTAACTGAAAACCAAACCAATCTGGGGGTAAAGAAACTCACTAGAAGTTGTGGCTTGGTTTTGTGTGGGGTTTCTTTGATGGTTGTTGTTGGTTTTGTTTTGGTTTGGTTTGTTTTTTTCCATGTATTTTTGCATAAGAAAGACCCTTTTTTGAAGTTTGTATGATTAGGTGGCAATGCCTTCCTTGTGTGTTTTAGGAGTGGTTTGTGTAAACATTGTTTTTGTTTGGCTGTCTGTGCAGGGACTGCATTGCTTGAATTTTCTTCACATCCTGTTCTCCCAAAGCAGGATAATAGAGAAAAGTACAAGTCACAAGCAGCAGCGTTTCTCAAGTGGCTACTTCCACATTCCAAACCTCTGAAAGCCACTTAGGTCTGAGATGATATATCATCAGTGTTTGTCTCTGCTGCCCAAGATAAAAGTTTGGAAGAACAAATTGAAAAATAAGTGAGCAATTTATTATACGAAGCAATACTTGTCTGTTGCCTTCCTTTGTAATTTGTAGTTGTCAGGGTCTTTTTCAAAGTAGCACTGCAACCTTTTTGCAAGTGTCTAAATTAGTTACACTGACACACTCCAGTTTTCATACCATGTATTTTCAGTGTGTGCCTATTACTATGTTAATTTTTGTGGTCTTCTAATTGAATTTAAGGATTTGGAAAAGTTTAGAGATAAAACTATAGTTAAAAAGAAATTAATTATAAAAGGCCAGCCTGTTAGAATGGATTTTTTTTTCACTACTGTAAAATGCTGAGAATCTGTAACTTGGAGAAGGAAATAGGTGTTTATCTTTTATTCTCTGTGGTGCACATTCAGAATTGTGTGGCATATAGGACTTTCACAAGCCTGAACTTTGTCTCCTTGTAGTTGATGGTAAGGAATCTGCAAGTTTGATGCTGCTCAAGAACTGGTTGAAAGGAAGAAGGCAGAGAGTTGTGGTCAATGGGGCAGAATCTAGCTGGAGGTCTGTGACTAGTGGAGTCCCTCAGGGGTCGGTGCTGGGACCAGTGCTGTTTAATATTTTCATCAACGACCTGGATGAGGGAACTGAGTGTACCCTCAGCAAGTTCGCTGATGACACTGAACTGGGAGGAGTGGCTGACACACCAGAAGGCTGTGCTGCCATTCAGCGAGACCTGGACAGGCTGGAGAGTTGGGCAGGGAGAAACTTGATGAAATTCAACAAGGGCAAGTGTAGAGTCTTGCATCTGGGGAAGAACAACCCCATGTACCAGTACAGGTTGGGGGTTGACCTGCTGGAAAGGAGTGAAGGGGAAAGGGACCTGGGGATCCTGGTGGATAGGAGGATGACCATGAGCCAGCAATGTGCCCTTGTGGCCAAGAAGGCAAATGGCATCCCAGGGTGCATTAGAAAGGATGTGGTTAGCAGGGCAAGAGAGGTTCTCCTCCCCCTCTACTCTGCCTTGGTGAGGCTGCATCTGGAATATTGTGTCCAGTTCTGGGCCCCTCAGTTCAAGAAGGACAGGGAATTGCTTGAAAGAGTCCAGTGCAGAGCCACAAAGATGATGAAGGGAGTGGAACACCTCCGTTATGAGGAAAGGCTGAGGGAGCTGAGTCTCTTTAGCTTGGAGAAGAGGAGACTGAGGGGTGACCTCATCAGTGTTTACAAATATGTAAAGGGTGGGTGTCAGGATGATGGAGCTATTTTTTCAGTGATATCCAGTGGTAGGACAAGGGGCAATGGGTGTAAACTGGAGCATAGGAGATTCCACGTTAACATCAGGAAGAACTTCTTTACTGTAAGAGTGACAGAGCACTGGAACAGGTTGCCCAGGGGGGTTGTGGAGTCTCCTACGTTGGAGATACTCAAGGCCCGCCTGGACAAGTTCCTGTGTGATGTACTCTAGGTTACCCTGCTCTTGCAGGGGGGTTGGACTAGATGATCTTTCGAGGTCCCTTCCAACCCTTGGGATTCTGTGATTATGTGATTCTGCTGCCTGGAGCTGTCACCTTCCTGAGAGCAGCAGGATTGTACCAGGTGATGGGCTTGTGTATCATCTCAGAAAGCAGCTGAAGAGGTTTAGTTGAACTTCTGGCTTCAGAGCATGGTGATTCTGGCCATCTTGTTATATGCTCTTGCTAATGGTTCATGTCTGCGCTTTTCATGCTGGCATCCTCTTTAGCTGAGCAGAGCTGATGTAGAAATTACTGATTTCTTTGAAGACTGTTTATTATTTTAAGATTTGTTGCTGGCTGGTTCACTCAAGAGTTGCGTCAATAGAATAAACACATTGCATTCTTTGTGTTCAGTTGTTCGCCTCAAAGTTAACCACTGCACAAGCAAATTACTCACGCCAAAAATCTCAGGAACAGAGTTCAGAAAATATCCATACAACAGGAAACTTCTTCATAGCTTTGTGTGAGAGGGTTTTGTCTCATGAGGCTTTCAGCATTACTGCCTTTGTTCTGGGCTGTTTGCCTCAGATCTGTCCTTTAGCAGCTCAATCCAAAGGCTGACCTTGAAGCAACAGCCTCTTTGTGTATCTCTTTGAGGGTATCACTCTACAAGTGAGGGCCACTGTCCTGGTTTCAGCTGTAACTGAGATATTTCTCTTCCTAGGAGCTGGTGCAGTGATGCATTTTGGCTTTAGTCTGAGAACAATGCTGATAACATGCCTGTGTTTTAGTTGTTGCTCAGTAGCGCTTATCCTGATCAAGGACTTTTTGGTCTCTCATGCTCTGCCAGTGAGGAGGGGCGCAAGAAGCCAGGAGGAAGCAGAAACAGGACACCTGACCCAAAGTAGCCAGAGGGATATTCCATACCACAGCACATTGTACTCAGTATAGAAACTGCGGGAGGGTTACCCAGAAGGGACCGATTGCTGCTCAGATCAGGCTGAGCATCAGGTGGTGAGCAGTTGTATGTTCATCACTTGTATTTTCTAAGCTTTTATTTATAGTTTGGGTTTTTTTTTTAATTTCTGCAATTCCCTATTAATATTATCACTGTATTTTACTGTATTTTAGTTATTAAACTGTTCTTATCTAATCTATGGGGTTTACATTCTCTTGATTCTCCTCCCTATCTCACCCGGGAAGGGGTAAGGCTGAGAAGTGCACAAGTGGCAGCATGATACTGAGTTACTGGCTGGGCTTAAACTATGACAGCCATGAAGATGCTCCAAGAGCTGGAGCACGTCTCCTATGATAACAGGCTGAGAGAGTTGTGTCTCTTCAGCCTGGAGAAGAAGAGGCCCTGGGACACCTTAGGGCAGCTTCAAGTACCTAAAGGGAGCCTACAAGAAATTTGGAAAGGGACTTTTTACAAGGATATGTAGGCACAAGACAAGGGGAAATGGCTTTAAGCTTACAGAGGGTAATACTTAGAGTAGATATTTGGAAGAAATTGTTTACTTTGAGGGTGGTGAGGCATGGAACAGGTTGCCTCAAGAAGTTGTGTCTGCCACATCCCTGGAAGTGTTGAAGGCCGGGCTGGGGCTTTAAGCAACCTGATCTAGTGGAAGGTGTCCCTCCCCATGCAAGGGGCTGGAACTAAATGATCTTTAAAGTCTCTTCCAACCCAAACCATTCTGTGATTGTGTAGGATGCAGTGCATCTCTGTTGCAGGAGGGCTGGGTGAAGCCCTTACTGAAAGCAAGTCTGCTCACAGCAGTCACACAGTTCAGTTGATTTTAGGCCTAAGAGGATTAATTTCCCCTTTGCTTTGCCTGTGGGACAGAAATTTGTAAGCTCAGCAAACAGGCAATGTTTTTATCAGTTGTTTGGGCTTGTGTTTTGTATTGATATTTGGAGCTATATATTATAGTTTTCTGGTAAAGACCCTGAAAAATATTGATGTTGTTATTTTCCTGTTTTCTTAATCCTGTATCATTTTCCTTTATCTTAAGCTAAACTGACTTCTGACTCATATCAATGTGGTATTTAGATACCTAAGTCTAAATATAGACCCATTTGATTATATCTTAAAAACACCCAAACCCAACCCAACCAACCAAAAAATGCCACAAAGCAAAAACCCCACAGAACAAACTAAACAAACCCAACAAAAATCTTCAACAAAAACCATTCAGGCAAGTTCAGGTTACTCCTCTTCATAAAATTCTTTCATTCAAATGCTTTAATTAACTTCTAACTTTCCATTACTATGCGTCCTCACCATCTAAGAGTATTCCATTGGAGAAGAGTGTGGATGTTGTTCTGAAGGCTTATGAAGGGCTTTGCAGTTTTCAGTGTATACAATAAAAGGAAGCACAGAGCAGCAGTGCCATGCCAGTCCATGGTAGCTGTTCTCATTGAATACAGCTATGTGCGTTCCTGGTATTACAACTATATTTTTAGTTTCTTCTCAGAGGACTCCTCCCCCTGTTAAAAGATGGCCTTCTATTCCTGTATGAAATAGGTTCATTGCCTCTCTGTGGCTTCCCTGTCAATCTGTTTTGGGAAGACAATAGGTATGCTGGGGAGCTAGCATTTCAGTATGAATATTTTGCTTTAGCATGCATAAGATGGAGATTCATATATTCCTCTCTAATTGCAGGAAATTGCAAATCCTGGCAAAAATTGGAATGCAGCTGCTTGTATAATTACATCTTCTGTCAGTTGCTATAGCTCAGCTTTACAGCTCTTCTAAAATGTCTTCATAGTTTATAGTACAAATAGTGCACCCGTTAATACTACTTTGGGATCACCCTTTTCATTTATTTGCCACCAGTTCCTAAGGCCTAAAATTTTTCCTCTTGCTGAACTAATAACAAGTTAGGAATTAGTAATTATATTGAAATGGTGACATGGACAGTGGGATTGAGTGTGCTCTCAGCAAGGTTGCCAGTGACACCAAGCTGTGTGGTTCGGTTCTTACGCTGGAGGGAAGGAATGCCATCCAGAGGGACTTTGACACACTTGTGAAGTGGGCTGATGTCAACCTCATGAAGTTTAACCATGCCAAGTGCAAGGTCCCACACCTGGGTTGGAGCAATCCCAGGCACAGCTTCAGGTTGGGCAGAGAAGAGATTCAGAGCAGCCCTGTGGAGAAGGACTTGGGGGTGTTACTCAATGAGAAAATGAACATGAGCCGGCTGCAGTGTGCGCTTACAGCCCAGAAAGCCAACCGTATCCTGGGCTGCATCAAAAAGAGTGTGACCAGCAGGTCAAAGGAGGTGATCCTGCCCCTCTACTCTGCTCTCGTGAGACCTCACTTGGAGTATTGTGTGCAGTTCTGGCGTCCTCAACATGAAATGGGCATGGAACTGTTGGAACAAATCCAGAGGAGGCCACGAGGATGATCAGGGGACTGGAGCACCTCCCATATGAAGACAGGCTGAGAAAGTTGGGGCTGTTCAGCCTGGAGAAGAGAAGGCTGCGAGGAGACCTCATAGCAGCCTTCCAGTATCTGAAGGGGGCCTACAGGGATGCCGGGGATGGACTCTTCACTAGGGACTGTAGTGACAGGACAAGGGGTAACGGGTTAAAACTTAAACAGGGGAGGTTTAGAGTGGATATAAGGAGGAAGCTCTTCACTGGTAAGGTGGTGAGGCACTGGAATGGGTTGCCCAGGGAAGCTGTGAATGCTCCATCCCTGGCAGTGTTCAAGGCCAGGTTGGATGAAGCCTTGGGTGATATGGTTTAGTGTGAGGTGTCCCTGCCCATGGCAGGGGGGTTGGAACTAGATGATCATAAGGTCCTTTCCAACCCTAACTACTGCGTGATTCTGTATTATGGTGACATTCTGCTTTAGCTGTTTATAGTTACTGTTAAGCCAAAAGAAATTATGTGAGTTTCATAGTGTTGCTGGGCTTTTGGTTTAGTAAGAAATACCTATGTGTGTACCTCAAACCAATTTGACTTGCCTACAGCATCAGGTTTTGGATGCGTGCAAACCTTTCCATTTCATGGCCTTATGCAAGAGAAGGTAGTGGGTCACGGAGAGTTTGTTACGTTATTGGCAACTAAGTGTTGCTATCTGCTTCTGGTAATTAAATGGAGGATAAGGTATAGGTCACAATTTGGAGCTTAATGAGATGTGTTGGCCCCACTTAAACCACCATCACAACTGGAAAATGGTTGAAAGGTTGGAAAGGATTAAAGGAGGCATAATAAAGGAATGATTTTGTCTGTCTTTTTGACAGGTGAGAATAGTGTAATTTAACCAAGGCAAAGTTACAGCTGGATCATGTTCTTCAAGTTCTTAGACAGAAGTGGAGTTTTGAGGATATAAGACTTCAGATGAAAGACACAGTGGCTAAGGCAGAACTCACTGAAAAGGGACGTATTTTTAACCATAGATGTATTTTACTGCTGAGATAACACAGTGATAGGGTAGTTTCTCAATCTGCTGGAGCCTGTGTTAAAAAAACCCCAGAAGTACATGTTTCTAGAATAGACCCTGTAGCTTAACAAAATGTAGTAGAACATTGCAAAAATTACTAGGTGAGATACTGTAGCCTGTGCTTTGCAGTAGGTTAGACTTATCAAACAGTTTATTATGGCTTTAAATCCATAAATGCATGAGAACTGGTATTAAATGGGCTATTTCAGAAGAACATCAAGGATCTCACGAAAAGAAAGAAACCTCATTTGGGCAGGACAGTGTGGGAAGCGTTCAGCTATTAAAATAGAAAATTATGATTTCCAGCATTTTTAACTGGTTACTCTTCAGTGTGCAGAAATTGCAGCAGAAAATTAAAAACCTTGAAAGCTTACAGCAAAGAAGCTTGATTCAATAAGACAAGTTTTATAGAGCTGCAGAATAACTCTGTAACTTTCTTAGAGGTTTGAAATTACATTTGGCAAGTTACTATAAAACATGAATTTGAAATTAGAGTAAGGTGAGTTTTTTTTGGTCCTAAAACACCTGCTTACTCAGTGTTGTAGTGTGTCCAGAACAGCTGAATGCAGATCCTGCTTTTGCTTAAACTCATGGTTTTGGTTTTTTATATAAGCAGCAAAATCCATTTAGATGTTTTTCTGAGGATTGGGGGGGCTGATTTTCTTGGAATTCACTGTTCAGCAAATGTTTGAACTTCTTTATAGGCTCTGCAGGGTCCTGTCTCCCCCTCTCCATAATTTTTCCCTCAAGTGGGAGCTGCAGGATTTGATATTCCATCACTTACATATTCACAGCATCCCTTGCAGTGGTGCCTTTCTCTCTGTGTCTGAAGCTGAATGGGTCACTGTCTTATAACTAAGGAAGAATTTGTCATACACTTAAACATGATTGTTAAAAAAAAAGGGAGGGGGACAAACAAAAGAAACTGTCCGTGTAGCCAAGTTATTATTTGTTTATTGTTAAAGAAGTGTAAAGCCCTCTATATATGTGTGAAAAAGGCTTTATTTAATGCCTTTGAGGATGCACAAGCACACAAAACACTTGAGTTATAAATAACTGTTCTGTACAGAAAACAGTGACAAACATGGAGAGCCATGGGGTTGGCTTGTTCAGTTTGTGCTATCTCTAATGATCTTTAAGATGAATTTTGCTTGAGCATCTTCTTTCACAGACAGACCATAGTGCATGTTTTTCAGCACTGCTCTGCATGCAGTAAGGTGTGCAAAATGTGTATTGTATAGCCAGGAAATTCTTGTATAGGAGCACAGAGAGGTTGCAGGTTGGCATTGCAGGATTCCTGTGACTATTTTTCTTGTATTCCACTTTTATTTAATGCTTACAGATCTTTCTGCTGTGCTTATAGAGGACTCTGCTCTTCACCCTTGTGTGTTATTGATATACTTTTGCTTATTACTTCCTTTTGCTCTTTTTCCTTTTGTACTTGGTGCTGTTTTTACAGTGCTGACAAGGAGGGCTTTCTTACAAGTAGTCTGCAAATCCTTCTCTATCCTGTTTTCTGTATCCCAGATAGACTTTCAGCTGGGATTGCAGTTCTGCAAGGTTTTTCTTGCTGGGTAGTAGTGGAATAAACAACTAGATACAAACTGCAAGACAGTAAAAGGTGTGAACAATGATCATCTATAAAGTGTTACTCAGGCTTGGACTGATTAATGACAAGTGTTAGCAAGGTTCAGCCCCTGCACAGATCTGGATTCCAGCCTGGAGACTGAAAACTCCTAAACTAGCCTTAATTTCCCATGCCCGGTTTCCAGCACTCAGCTGTCAGGATTTCTTCATTGCAGTTTCTGAGCATGCCAATATGTCTGTGCTTATCCTACTTTCATTTTTAACTTATAGATCTTTATCTATAATTGATGCTTGTCTGTTGAATGAGCCTGCTCAGTATACATGGAGACTGAAAGCTCTGAGAAGCTCTAACCTGGAGAATGTCTCTCAGTGCCTGTGCTTGGGCTACTGTGATGTGCTCAGGAGCTATTGGGAGCCAGGCAGGTGAGGGCACTGGCTGGCCTGGCAGGTCTCTTCTATTTTTGCAATCTGGCCCATTACATTACATTAATGTAATACATTAATCATGTATTTCCAGGCATGTCACATTCCCCCACTTCACTCTTCAACTGCCCAGATACAGGGGGCCATCTTAGATGTGACAGCCTTAAAATAAAGCTTGGAAATTAGCTTCCTTTAGGAATAAAACTTTTCACAAGTCAAATGCTCTTTGGTGTTTCCAGAGGAGCTAGATGAGTTTATGAAAGGTGTTGAGTGATTATGCCCTGATAGAAAAGGCAGTATGACTTGGTGGCTTGGATATTGCATCCATTTATATTTCCTAATTTCCTTTCACTCCCCAACCTAAAAAGACAAGATCTGAGATTTTTCTGTGTAGTATCTGTACACAATGGCAAGAATAATTTGTATTTCATGCTGTATGCATATGGGGTCTTCTCGCTATTCATAAAAGAAATACAAGAGAGGAGGAGTGAGCAGATAGGACTGGAGGCAGAAAATGCTATTTCTAGGCTTGTGCAATTTGTTTTTCTGAACAATACTCTTATTACAGCCATTTCTGTAAAGCTAGAATAATTTGAAGAGATTGTGATTTAAAAATAATGACATGATTCTGGTCTTTATCATCCACTTTGAAAGGAGCACCAACAATTTGGTTTGCTGCTTCTTCCTCGAAGTTGGCAACAACACAGTCATAAAATAGAAATGCTCCTATGCCTCCCCCTGCTCTATTGCTCAAAATAGGTGTTTGGATCTTTCATTGCTGTTGCATATTAAACTTTAGCTAGTGGCTTCCTTCAAGTACATAACCGAAAGGCAGAACATTGATTTGGTTTCTGGGGCTTTTAGGTTGTCATGTGAAGTTCTAAAAGCTGAAATGTTGATTTCAGCATTTGGAAGATTGTCACTTTTATTAGGTCATTACTTTACTTAAATAACATCATCTTTAAAAAGAGATCTAGATTTCTTAGCATCTCTTTGGGCTGTCTTGCATGTTGGTAAAAATCTCTCCAAGTAAGTTCACATTCAACTTGCCTCTTAACCAAAAAAGAACCATTTTGTGCCTTATTTTTACTGTACTTTTCATTAGTAAGCTGTTAACACTCTGAGACAGATAAGGCTTTCAGGGATGTCTGAGCCGTGCAGAATGACACAAAGTGCTTGGGAAGCTCATTACCAGCAAGGTTGCAAGCAAATGTGAGAGAGCTGAGGAAACCATAGCAATAATTGTGGAGGGCTGGAAGGTCTCCTCTTTGAGGAGAGATAAATGAGCTAAATGTGTAGGTCAGCTAAGCAGTTTATAGAAATAGACCTCTACAAGATGAGCAGCTGAAAGCCTGGGACTGTGCACAGGATGAATTTGCATACGTCCAGAGGAGGTGAATTGGGGTATTACTGTTCTGGCCTCAAAACAGTGGAACATGTGAAGAAACTGGATGGCAGCTTATTTAAAATGTGTGACACCTTTTCCATGATTTGCCTGCTGAACTCGTTGCTGTAAAATTTATTCATAGCCAGAAGATTCCCGGGACTGAAAATAGCTGAGATAGCTGTCTGGATGAAAAGGACAGCCAGTAGTATCTCAGGTTAGAAGAAATTTCAGAGAAGGTGGGAATGAGGAAGCGCTGGGAAAATGAACCATGTGTGTAGGTGTTTGCAGGCTTGAAGTCTCTCCTGCGCATCAGTGCATCAGTTAATTCACCATGGTGTGGACTGAGCCAAGCTGCCTGCTCAGCCTGTTTTGTGGATATGCCTCACCTCACTGCCCCTTTCGAGCTCTGGAGTGGGCTCACCCTTTTCTGTTTTGGCTTGGCCATTTTCCTCAGCCTTAACTTTTTTGGAAATGCAGCATCAGTCATGACGCTGTCCCTGGGGAGATGGAAATCCTTTCCACACCTGATGGATGTCCTGCCTGGCTTAATTCCAGGATGCCAGGAACTAGAGGCCACCTGTCTCTGCCCACTCTCCAGCTGATGTTAAAGAGATCCATTTCATTCTAGTGCTTATTCTTTGCATATTCCCATATGTGAATCTGTCAGGAGTGTCTGTGCACATCACAACCCTTTGCACTGTACCAGGTTTGGGAAGGGCAGTGCAGGCTGTCTGTCATTTCCGTCCCTTTTCATTCCATAATCTAAGATGCAATACTTGTATCTGCACCTACACTCATGCACTGGCTTCTCCTTAGAACATGAAAATTATTATAGCTTTCTCTTTAGTTTTTAATACCTTTTGAAAACCTACAGTGGTCTTTTGGAAGACTGAAGTTATTCTAAAGGAAATAATCTAGCAGCACTTCGGGCAGTTTGGCTAGTATCGTGTCCGAGACGGCTGTCAGTGACATGATGAGGTGACGAGCTAGAAGGAACCAAGCTGGAGTACTTGCCTTGGTGTTCACTTGTGGCATCTGTCCATCTGCAGCTGTTGTAGGGCTGGTGAGGACAGTTGTATGTCATGGGAGGTTCCTGATAGCTTATCATGGTCTTGGGAATTGGAAGCCTGGTAGGGTATGCCAGCCTTATGAAGTTTAACCATGCCAAGTGCAAGGTCCTACACCTGGGTCGGAGCAATCCCAGGCACAGCTACAGGTTGGGCAGAGAAGAGATTCAGAGCAGCCCTGTGGAGAAGGACTTGGGGGTGTTACTCAATGAGAAAATGAACATGAGCAGGTTTCGGTGTGTGCTTGCAGCCCAGAAAGCCAACCGTATTCTGGGCTGCATCAAAAGGAGCGTGACCAGGAGGTCAAAGGAGGTGATCCTGCCCCTCTACTCTGCTCTCGTGAGACCTCCCTTGGAGTATTGTGTGCAGTTCTGGCGTCCTCAACATGAAATGGACATGGAACTGTTGGAACAAGTCCATAGGAGGGCCACGAGGATGATCAGAGGACTGGAGCACCTCCCATATGAAGACAGGCTGAGAAAGTTGGAGCTGTTCAGCCTGGAGAAGAGAAGGCTGTGTGGAGACCTCATAGCAGCCTTCCAGTATCTGAAGGGGGCCTACAGGGATGCCGGGGATGGACTCTTCACTAGGGACTGTAGTGACAGGACAAGGGGTAATGGGTTAAAACTTAAACAGGGAAGTTTAGATTGGATATAAGGATGAAGTTCTTTACTGATAACGTGGTGAGGCACTGGAATGGGTTGCCCAAGGAAGTTGTGAATGCTCTATCCCTGGCAGTGTTCAAGGCCAGGTTGGACAGAGCCTTGGGTGACATGGTTTAGTGTGAGATGTCCTTGCCCATGGCAGGGTGGGTGGAACCACATGATCTTGAGGTCCTTTCCAGCCCTAACTACTCTATGATTCTACATTGACCATGGAGTGTGCAGAGGGACACCACACTTCCATAGACTCAGTTACAGCGTCTGTGAGTGACTGCTCTGTTGTGCTATTGTGAACAGCTCACCAGATTAGTACTCGATGCAGAGTGGGATCTGTGTCAGTTTGAAGATGCTGGTTCCCTTTCAGTTGATTCCCTCTGTGTTTGGTGTGGCTTTTCTCAAAATGAAGCAGGTCCCTTTGGGATGAGGTTGGTGTTGTAGAAGTGGAAACAATGATTATCATGTTGTTGTATTTATGCAAAGATGATGTGCAGCATTTGTCAGACAGTACTACGTACCTAATTGGGAATTCAACTTCCAGCTGGTAGATTGAGACTAAAAGGCATAGCAGTGGGATAGAGATGGGCAGGCACAAAATGCTGAGGCTCCTAATCTATTACAATATGTTTGTTTAATACAAAGTGGTCTGTTGAGATTGTGTTGCAGTGTAGAATAATCATTGTGTGCTGACTAATGGGAGACAGCAAGCTGTTAAAGAGCATCAATTAACTGTACAAGAGGAGGTTATTGAGTATTATCACAAGTGTTCAGTATGTGAAGAGTAAAGAATATTACTTGAAGGTAATCCTCAGAGGTTTTTAGCTGTTGAAGTCTACAGACCATACAGGATATTTGTCGACATGCATATGGTTGCAGAGCTTACCAGGAAGAAGAGTGCAAAAAAGGAACTCAAGCTAGCTTTCCAGCTCCAGATTGTGCTGAGAGAAAATAGATAGTGCTTTGCTAAACTTGTTATCTTATTTCATATTTATTACTTTAAAAATTTACCTTATTAAATTTATCTAGTGTTGGCCCAGGAAATATTGTTCTTTGCAGAAGATAACATGTGCACTACCCTTCTGATACTCAGATTTCAGGATTTGATATGCTACTTCTGCTTTCCTGGCTGCCTAACAAGGCTGTTGACATTGTCCTTACAGCTGCTCCTGCTTCAGTGTAATAATTCCTATTCCTGATACTGCACTGAGTTAGAACTTCATGTACTTAATGCTGAGAGGAGCATGCTCTTCCATCATGTGTCTTGCACAATAGAAAATTCTCCAGTTTTGGACGGTGGAGAGTATGAAAACCTATGTTCCATTACAATACTTTTACATAGCCTTACTAGTATTCTGTCTGACTTTAATGTGAAAAATAAATCACATTTTGTGGGCTCTGTTTGCTGAGTGATTTTATTCTTTGTAAGTAATGGGAAATTTTTCCCATCCTGTGTTAAATCCATTTTGTGCAAACAAAATTTTCCATTTATTCATGACAGTGGAGAGACCAGATAACATTGAATTTGTTTTTTTCAGTTTTGTCTCTTTCAAAGTGGTGTAGCAGAATTGGACCTTGGATAGGCTTTTAGCCAACAACAACAGATGTCCTGGAATTCCTTGAGGATTATGGTGAAGAGAGACCCTTATTTTTTGGACAAGGATAAAGACAGGCTTCTCTCTCTATTCAAAAGTCTTAATCAACAGTGGTCTCTGTTAAGGGGCGGTTTGGCATTGATGAGGCCTTTAACATGTTAGGAAAAATTCAGAGAAATTTACTCCTTTTCTGATTTTATTGATTTTGCTTAATCTTTTTTTGAGTGAGGGCATGGAGGGAGAATAACGCATCAGAAGACTGTGGAGAGGATTAATTACTTGGCTGAAAAACTCAAGAAGATAATCTGATGAGATGTGGGATGAGTGAAGCCGTGGTGAAGTTGGTGTCAGTGAGGAAATTCAACTGGGACTGCAGCCCTTGTGCCTCCTGTGTTTCGTACCATGAAAGAACATAGGCTGATCCTCTGCATGTCATAAGTTTCTGAGCTGGTTTCAGTAGTGAAACCCTCCTGACTAATATATGGGGAAAGCCCCACCTTTTTTCTCCACATATGAAAGCTGAGCAATTGTAGCTTGACAGTGGCAAAGGCGGGGGGGCTTTGCTGCTTTAGGACTCTTGTCCTTGCAGCTGGTGCTGCTTTGAGCTCTGACCAATCTCTGACGCTTCAGAGAGATGCTAAAATAATCCCTGACTTTACAGGGAATTTGTCAAAGCCCTAATATGTGAAGTACCAATATCTTAATGCAGATCTGCAGATTTAAAACCCTAAGGAGTTGTTCAGCTTCACCTGCAGCCAGGGAAGGGAGGGATTGCAGAGCAGTTTCAAGGCTGGAAGGGGTGTCATTAGCACTGAGCTTGACCTGAGCTGAGCTTTGGCCGAGGGATTCATCCCTGGAGCTGCAGTGAAGCATTTCATGGTCCATTATCCTCACAGTAGGAAACAATGTCTTATTCTGAAGCAGAATATCGAACTCAAATTTTCATCCATTTGATCTTCTTATGGCTTTGTCAGCAAGGTCTGGTCTCTCACCACCTTCTTTATCACTTTCTTTTACGCTCTTAAACCAAATTATGTATCTGTCTCTGTTAACAGAATAATTTGAGCTCTTGAAATTTCATACTGTGAGGCTTCTTTTCTACATTTCAAGTCATTGCATGACCTGCTTTTGAATCCTGATCTGTTTCTCTGTGGTTTTTTTTCAATCATGAACTCCAGAACTGTGCACAAGTTCCAGGAGAGCTCTGTGATTTGTGGAGGTTGCAGAGGCACCATCACTTTTCTGAAACTTTGCTGCTTTTTGGCTCAGCTGATTTGGCAGCTTGTTGCTGTAGCAGAAACAGAAAATGTCATTGGACCAAGAGCTGTTTCCCTGAAGGCCTTAGCAGGATACCTCGTCTTATGGATGTTTCCCCCCTGACAACTGCATTTTGAGAAGAGTCACTGAGTTTGTTTAATCCACTAGTAAAACTGGCAAGGCAATTACCATCTTGCAAGTTCTTCAAATCAAATTGTTAGAGAACATTAAATCAAATGCTTTGGAGAAATACCAGTACATACAATTGCTTTTATTGTCCAGACTGATTCTGTCATGAGAAAAGCTTTGTTTTACTGTGCCGCATCTTCAAGTGAGAGTGTGCTGTCTGATACTCATTGTGGTCTTAGCCTCTACTTCTTTGTCTCTGCACCATTATTTTCCTTCTCCTGTTTGTTACCCCATAATGAGAATTAAGAATTAAGGAACTTCTCACTTACAGTTGTCATCCCTGCTTTTTAGAATTGCCAAGTACAGAAAGCATTTGCAAACTGGAATAAGACTGTTAGTCGTGAGGCAATTAATCTAACAGCGTGGTGGCTTAAAGCACAGCCGTGATGGAAGTCACTCTGATGGGTCTCCCTTTTTGTGCCATGTGTTTTCCTCTGAAGTCAAACCACCCACTCCTGGGTAAGAGGGAATCGTGCAGAGCCCCTGTGTATCAGTCATCAGTGGAGGGGCTGGTGGACTGTGAATCTGCAAAAAAAAAAAAGACTACAGGCAGCTTTTTGGTCACTGAGGCTGTTGCCTGGTAGAAAGCACATGTTAGCTTAATTCAGTTTTCACTGCCATGCACTTAGGCTTACACTCACAGTGGGCTTTTTTCTCTTTGGTACAAGCTAGTTCAGTTATGACATTTTGTGTTGTTTCTTGGCAGGGGGATTTTTTTCACTGAAATCTACCATACTGTTTTTTCCCCTTTTTCCTTCTCTCTACAGGTGAAAACAAGAGAGGAAGAGCTAGAAAAGGAGGGATTCTCTGCCACTGCTAGAAAGATACAGGAAAGTGTTGAACTAAAACTGTTAGATCTTGCATACCTTTGTGCTCCTCCCAAAAAAAGAATGCATGGTTCGCACAGACTAGTGTTCAGAAGCAAACATCCTGCTAGCAAAATGGTCTTTGGTAGGTCTGTATCCAAGGAGTCTGTTTCAACTGTCAGTGCTACAGAGGTGATCAGAGAACTGCAGATAAGAGAGGCCAGCCTGGCAAGAGAGCTGAAGCAACTGCAGGAAGAGAGCAGACAGAGGCTGGATGAAGTTGCAGAAGGGCTGGATGGAGTGATTTGTATCTCCCCTTGAAGAGGGAAAGCTGGACTGAGAAGAGCAAATGAATAGACTTGATCAGAACGTACTCTGCAGCTTGGCATGGGGGAGTGTGAGGTGAGGAACCAAATGTAATTTCTGATTTTTAAGCATGGCAGTCATAACTTGTTACTGCTTTGTGATTTGCACTGGGGCCATGACCTTGGTGGTTCTCTCTGCAGCCCATTTATTGCTAACCTTGCCAATTAAATTCTGCAGCAGGCCTTGGGGGGAGTGTTCATAGGCTGCCTTTTTATATTTCAGATTTCTAGTTCTTCTGCCAAGCAGTGGCCTCTCTTACAGTGCTCAGCTGCTAGATGCAGCATACATTGAGACTGCACATTGAAGTACTAATTGCATTCAATATTTTCCAGCAAATGGAAGAGTTAATTAGTCAGAAAAATCCAGGTATTGGAGAACATGCAAAGTACCAAAGCTTAGATTGGAAATGTTCAGGAAAGCATGCTGGTTTAATTCAGCTGGTTTGCATATTTGTGGCAGCTATAATGCAGTTGTCATAAGGAAAAACAAATACCTAATAATAAATAAAGCTGCACACTGGTTTCATTTACTGATGTGTTGCACTTGAAGTAATTGGGTTCTCAGAGAAAAAACTCGAAACCTATTCCACCAAGTTATGAGTCACAATTAGATAACTATGGATCTGCTATAGAAAGTTCCTGTAAAATAGAAATATGACCTTAACTTCCAAGCTTGAGGAGTCTCCAAGCTCTGTCTCTGGAGGCTTCTTCCCCTGGAACATGCAAATGTTTCTCACTTGATATTCATTTCCTACCCTTTTCTGTTTTGCTTTCACCAAAGAATATTTTTATATTCTGGTTGTACACTTTCAGAATAAATAAATTTTGAGAAAACAGCTTGTTTTTCATTTGTGAATTGCTGTGAGCAATGGGCTTTCCTCCATCTGGATTTCTGTCTACTACCCCAGCTCAGTGGTGTCGCTGATTACCAGCTGCTCTTGGCTCACTCAACAGCCAAATATCAGGAATCTTTAAGGCCCTTCTTCCTGGCATCCGTACGGTTGCTGCTCTGCAGGGAAACTACATGCAGGTGGGAATGGGTGGACAAGGCTCAGGTCTCCTGGTTTGTGCTGCACCAAGTAAACTTCATAATCTTCCAGACACAGCCCATTTGCACCACTCATCATGGTTCTCATGCAGTCTTTGCAGGAGTGAGTGGCAGTGCCAGTGTCAGTGGAGAGCCACACAGGAGGAGGGCTGGTTTTCCTTGGCTTGACCCCGTTGAATGCACCATTTCTGGTAGGCCAGGAGTGTAGACGCTCAGTTGAATATGGGCCGAGTTTCAGACAGCCTTTCTGTTTGGACCTGGTGGCTTGTTCAAGGACCATGCTTGAACAAAGCTGGTGAGAAGTGCAATTCTCAGCTAAAGGCATCAATTCAAGTGAACTTTACACAGATGGGACAGCCCCCAGGAGTGGAGGGTGTGTTAACTGAGGCTGTTGCTTACAACCAGCCTACCTGTTGTCAGCTGGCACTGGGGATGACAAGCATAGTCCTGGGACTCCAGTGGGCCAGTGAGATCAGGTGAGTGAGGCAGGTGGCCCCAGACTGCTGCTTCTGGAAGAGTAGTCCTGACGTTTAAAAGCCAACCCACATTGCTCTGCTTTTCACACCACCTCTGTGGGTGTAGGATACCAAACACTGAACTGTTTCAAGCCGGTATAACTTTGGGAGGGTGTTGGCTTCAGGGCTGTTGATATTCAGTGCACAAGAGGGCTTATTCAGACACAGGTTTCACAGGAAATTATTAATGAATGGGAAGGAAACAGTATATCCTAGAACTAACAAGAGTGCTAGCACCAGTCTCTCTCTTTGAGCATTTTATATCCTCCTTCAGCTTTTATGCAAGCTGCATCACATTTAGGTTTAAAACATTGCCCTCGAAAGATCCTTTGTTCTCCTGGGGTTTTCAGCAAAGAAGAATGGGCAAATATTCTTGAGCATGGCAAAAGCACTCAGATTCAAGTGCAGGTCTAGCTCATGCCTTGCTATGGCTTACTGGGGTTGGCCTAATGCTGAATGCCACAATTTATTATGCTGCCATCCACTTAAACTGACAGTAGTCACTCATGGGATGATTTCCTTCAAGTATTTGTCAGTGGACAGCACTTAGTGCACAGTGCTTCAGTGTTCATCCCAGGATCCTGTTTCAGCAGAGACCACAACTGGCAGTGCCTTTCCTCTGCTTGACTGTGAAGAATTCTTTTGCTTTCTAGTGGAATGTGGAAGATGACGGTGCTCAGTAGGTCTGTATATATCTGCGTGTGTGATGTATAAAAGTGCCTACAGAATTGCAGCCAATTGCATTTGCTGCATGGCACAAACCTGGGTACTGAGGTAGCTATATGAAAAGCTGTTAGAAGAACCAGCAGGAGCTGGAACTGCTTGTGCTGGCATGTACATCCAGAGGGGCTACAGCTGAAAGCAGCTTAAAAGAAGATTACCTTTCCACCCATGGTGCTGTGCTGGCATTATGTACTTCAGACACTTCGTGCAAAGACTGCAGGCAAGTAGAGTTTCTATGTTCTGGCACTGTTTGCCTACTGTCATTTCAGGTATCAATTAGTTTATAAACGAGAGCAGATACTCTGTGGTCCCTGTTGAAGGTCAATGCGGTCTTTTCAAGCTGGCAGTGGTTTTAAAACCAATACCTGCAGTCCCCTAATTTCTTTACCCCTCTTCTCAGCGCCAGCACGGGAGCACAAAATGGGAAATACTTTAAGGGCTTGGTGTTCTAATGCACCAGATTTTGGAGGGTGGCTCTTCTGTGAAGGCTGCCTTTTAAAAATCCAACATCTTCACAGGAGCTGGGCACAGAGGGACTGAGCTGTGGTCATGCCTCAGCGACTGGTCACAACTTTTGATTGCTCTTGAGGAATACTTCTGCACCTGAAATGCAGATACTTTCCTGTCCTTGTGAACTTGACAGGGCATCAGCTGTCTCTCCAGTACTGCTGGGAGATGCTGTATGATAAACACCGCTTAAAATGCCAAGAAAATCCTCCCTGTATTAACATCAGCTGCAGTGGGGGCAGGAAACTGTACTGGGTGACTCCAGTCATACTTAATGGGATATAACCTAGGAATGAATAGATGTCTGTCACCTTATACCATTACCATTTGAAGTTATTTCCTATCCTTATTTTAGCCCGGCTTCTTTCACCTGCTATCATAGCACACTGGTTTTCAAAGCTGCAATGACCTTCTCTGTCACCAGGGCTTGGGCCCCTGTCAGCAGTTGAAGATGCTGTAGGAGGGTGAATGGCTGCCCTGGGAGATGTGCGGCAACCAACAACCAGGTGATGTGCTGGTCTCTGGCAGGTGCTGCAGCAGGTGGAAGATGTCTCAAGCAGTACCTTTCATCCATGGCTCAAACATGCTCTGTAAATGTGAAGTACTACTTCACAGAAATTGGAGAGTGTTGTAAACAACCCACTACAGACTGAAAAGCAAAGATACAAGCTGTTAAGTGGTTTGTCCTTTGCCATATCACTGTGCTGGTTGTACGTTTCCATGTGAAAGCAGGAATCTGCCCTGAAGTTGTTGATGGAGTTGAACAGAGAAGAGTGGGTATTGGTTGGAGAAGCTGGTAGAGAGTGAGTTGCACATTGTGTGCAACTGGTTGCTAACCTCAAGTAGTGGGGGAAGGCTGGTGTAGAATAGGCAGCAGGCTTTGTCTTGTTTTGTTTCTTGAAGAAGCTAAATCAGTTCTCCCTCCTGGTGCATCCTAGAGAGAGTTAGTTTAGATTGGGTTTGGATTCACCATTTCTAAGTGATCTCAGAAAGAGAGTAGCATATTAGAGATGATGGCCATACTGGAAAAGCAGGAAACTGGGGTTAAACTAGGACTCACCAGAGATGCTGCGCATGGTCATGGGTACACCTGACGAGGGTCAGACAGGAAACAGCTGTCCCACATGTTCATCTGGTGATAGCTCAGAGCAAGGTCTGCCTGTGGAAAGCTCCCTAACCACTAACCCTCCTTGTGGGGCTGGGAGCTCATGACCATTTCTTCATCATCTCATAATGTTTCACTGAAGACAGTCTCAATTACTGCTGCAATGTTTAAACCACACTCTGGTGATGGCTTTCTTCTCAAGCATAGCCTTAAGAGAAGCTTTTACAGGACTTCTGTGCTGGTAGGCAAGCATGGAGCTGTTCACAGAAGAGCACAGTTTAACCCATTTCTCTGATGTAACATGTTCCTGTGTTCCAAACCTCTTGGTAGGAAAACTGAATTGTCCATAAATACTTAATTGGCTGATAACTCTAGATCACAGTGTGCAGCTAGAAATATTCCTCCCCAAAAAATTGAGCATCAATCAGCTTGCAGTCAAAACAGGAGGTTTACTTTGCAAGAAGCAAGCAAGGCATCTGTAGTCACTGCTCCTGACAACATTGCGCCTGCTGGTAAATAAGGGCTGCAACCTATGTTTAAAAATAAGAGCTGCTGGGAGTAGTGATTTCCAACCTAGAGTGTTTTGGGTTCCCTGTGGGATTCCTCCACCAACTCCTGCAGGAGGATGAGCTGGTAGCAGTTGGTGTGAGCGTGTGTGTGTGTCAGCATGGTGCACGCCTAGTGGGAGTAAACACATGCCTGATGGCTCAGCTCCCTCTCCTCTGACCTTCAGCTACTTGCAGTGAGAGTCTTGGGTCTGTCACCCTCACCCTTCGCCTCCAGGAGCCAACAGCTTCTGTGAAGAGTCTGCCAGTACCGCAGCTCCTCGACTGACAGTACAAGCCCTTGTGGCTGGTGTCCTGTAGCCCTGAAGCTGGGAAGCTGCTTATCCTCCCAGCCTCTCTGTACCTCTCCTGTGTGCCAGCTGCTGGGCCATGGCCAGATCCCTATCCCTAAGGAGTTTTGTTCCCCATACTCTGAAATGGGTAACAAGGGAAACGGAGGTGTGTAGCCCATGTGAACTGTGTGAACATGGAGTCTTGTACTGCAAGCTCCTGGCCTGGGGGTGCCTGTCCCATACCCAGCTTTAGGTCCAATGGGCTTTGTGCATACAAACGACTCTGCCAGTCTTGCACCATCATCACCCAGTGGCGAGGCAGCTATGTCTCACTAAGCAAGGGAGCTGCAGCAGTCAGGTACCTTCATTGCTAATTGTGCACCTGATTTTCCAGCATGAATCTTAGGGTCTGCATCCAGTCCTTCTGGTTTGCTTTCTTTGGCATGGCTGGAGAGCCTTTAGCTCACCAAGAAATACTCCTTGTGCAACTCCATCCAGACACCAAAGATGAACAGAGTGCAAGCACTTTTCAAGCTCATAAGGCAAATTACTCCAAGCTTGACCTTTACTCTCCCCTTGGCTCTCACTTGTTTCACACTTTTAAAGTGGGAGGCAGAGAGCTGACCTCTCTTCAGTCCTGCAGGACCCTGGGTGCATGTCTGTGCCTTGGGCAGCCCATAGCAACTGTGGCTCCCAGGGGCTGGTACAGGCAGTAGGGCTGAACGGGAAAGGCTCGGCCCTGGCAGCCAGCCTGGTCGGGGTGGGCACTGGGAGGGAGCCATGCTCACTTGGTGGCTCATGCTTTGATTTAGCATTAAGTACAGCTAAGAAATGTTTGAGTGTTAGCTTTCTGGTGTGGCTGACTGCCTCAAAGACAAGCAAACAAGGAATTCGCAAGGGTAGCTGTCAAAGCGGGCTCTCAGCCCTTACTAATGCTCTGTCTCCTGTTTGACCTTATTAATGCAGTCTGGTTGTTTTGCAAGATGCCTCCTTTGCCTTGCAGCAGCCCAGGGCCACTCTGGAAGGAGCCAAGCTGCAAAACCTCTGGAAGGACCGAATAGCTCAGTGGAGCATGACTGGAATGCTGGGAGGGAGCAGGATACAGCAGGTGAGCTGGTGCGGCAGGACCGTGCCTGCCCTTGGGCTTGGCTGGCAGGAGCCACCAAATGCCCTTTATGTTGCAAACACAAACCCAGGGTAAAAACCTGGTATTTGCTGTATTCCAGCTGCTCAGCTGGCAATATCTTCTCCAGCACCTGGGAGGCAAGCAAAGGATTTTGCTTAATCATGCCTACTCTTGTCCTCCATGTGGGATTTGCAGCTTCCCTGGGTTATGGGTTTTGGGACTGTGGTAGCAGCTATGTCCCAGGAGGACACGCAGCATGAAAGGTCTGGCCATGGAAAGGGGGGCAGGCAGACTTTTTCTTGGGATGCTTTTACATGAAGGCTTTCTGTTGAACAGGGTTGGCCATGGAGCATAGCTGGGGAGCTGGTGGGGCCCCTACCTCCTGTTCTCTGCTGCTGTGGCCCCCTTGCATCCCTTGCTGGGGAGGGATGAAAGATGAAAGGCATGTAAAAGCCTGTGCATTTTCTGTAAGTAGAGAAATCACTGCCTCTTGCCCTGGTCCAGCCCCATCACTCAACAGCATCAGGCCCTTCTAATGACCTGGCTCCTCCTGGTTGCACTGTTGATGCTGTAAAACGCCCGCTGCTGCCACAGGCTCAGCAGGGAGCTGGAAGAAGTGTTAGTCTGACAGTGAGCTCTGAAGCATAGTTCATCTTGTGTTTGGCATGAGACGGTTTGTGATTCCTGGAACAGGATTAGCCTCTGATCCGAGCTGGGAGGCAAGTGTCCCTGCATCAAGTGTGGGAAGAGCCTGAGCATGTGAGGCGTGGAAGAGCCATGAGACTGGGGAAGTTCACTCTGCGAATACTTCATGGCCCTGAGACCTGGTATTAATTTCTTCCTGTCCTCTAAGTAAATGAGTTTTCTAATTAGCTTTTTTAAAGGATTTTTCTTACTTACACTGATTAATATAAAAATTGCTAATATGTGTTTTATAATGCTAACCACCCGCGAGGAGACCATGCTATCACCCTTGATTAACACCAGCTTTCATGGCACTGGCACAGCATCTTCTCTCTTTTCAAACCCCTTTTAAAAATGCAAACATGCTATAAACCTCCAGACGAGGGTTGGGCTGCCCTTGGGGCTGGGGGAGAATCCTGGCCAAGGTGTGCCTGTCCCCTGCTTTCTGGGTACCTCTGCAGGGGACAGGGCAACATGGCTGGCCTGTGCCATGCATGCTGACAGCCCCTATTAATCCCCAGCTCCCTGCAGTTTCAGGGCATGCATTTATTTCAGGCTCTTACAGGTTTCCATTTGTATTCTCCCTTTTTCATTGCTATCCTCTTGAGGCCAAGACCAGCAACAAAAGGCATCATAACAATAAAGCTCGATTGCAAGTTATTTACTTGGCATCGTTGCATCTGCCAAACGATATTAATTTTGTCTCTCAATGAAGGAAATATTCTGCTGATTAGCCACGGGGGCAGCATTTGTTCTAGAAAGCAGCCCTTAATAGGCCTTTATATCATGCTGTAATTCATACCACTAAATCAAGAAGAGCTTTTCATTGACATGCTTGGGTCCCGCACATCCACTCTGTGGCTGTGGCTGGGCAGGGGGATGGTGGCTCCCAGCACAGGATGGGCACAAACTTCCATTGCCACAGAAAGTCAGCCGGCCGTGATTTAAGCTGTGAGTAGTGTGGGGAAGGGTGGGGCTGCAGGATGGGAAGGGTACAACCACAGTGGGGAGAGATGGCATCAACCCAGGCTGCCATTCCCTAGGAGGGTGCTGTGGGGCCCTGCTGCTGCAGCCAGCCCAGCCATGGGGTGCACAGTGCTGGTAGGAGAGGAGATGGGCTCGTGGGTCTGTGAAACTGCCCAGGGAGAACACTGCAGAGCCCAGAAAATTGGGGAGCCTTCTGCAAGAGCACGCCTCTGCCTGGCAGCCATGGGCATGCTCCAGCCTTGCAGCTGGCAGGGATAGGAAAGGGAGTGATTCATGGTCTCTCTGCTCAGCAGGGGTTTTTGCTCGCCTGTGTTTAATTTTGCCTGGAGATGATGGTGCATTTGAAAAGAAAAATAACCTCTCCCGTACATTCAAAGAGAAAACCTGGGGCTGATGTTTCCCGGCCCTGCCCTGGCAGTGCTTAATGCAGTCGTGCCATGAGTACTTAATGTGGGGCATGCTGAGGAGCTGGTGGGGATAATTCTTCCTGTTTCAGCTACAGCTCAGCATTACTGCCTACATTGCTACTGCTCTTGAGTGCTGGCTAGACATGCACTTGGCCTTGGGCTGCATTGCCCCCAGCAGCTCCCTGCTGCCCTCCCTGCCGTCAGTGCTGCACATAGCTCCCCTTTCTTGGCACCGTTTTCCTAAGCACAGCAACGTGGTGCTCGGCATTGAGCTCTGTCTTTACAGTGGGGACCCTATGGAACAACATGGTGCCTGAGGAAGAGCCACCTTCCTGGGGACCCCTGGGAGCCCTGTGAAGCAGCAGCCCAGGTGTCCGGGTGGGAGCTGGCTTTCATCTGCCAGCTGCTCAGGGGGAGGCAACTGCCCTGGGCAATGCTGAGGAAGCAGATGGGATTGAGTTTCTGAGGGCAAAGATGCTTTTTAAAATACATTTTTCATCAAATGCTCAGAAATTGTCTCAGAAGAAATGGGTTAGAACAGAGGAAGAAACAGCGATTTTGATGTTTTGGCTGCAGGGACTCTGTATGCTAATAAATTGTCAAAAGGGCCTAAGTCCCCCTAAGAGTCCCACTGTAAGAGATGTTCCACCTGCCGCTCATTCCCTCCATTGCCACCTCTGACTATGGGGACAGGGCCTCTCCTCATTTCCTCATCTCAAGTAGCAACCCCAGTGAGAAAAAGCAAGGAGGATGCCACCAGGCTGTATGTCTTCTCCTTTCACACACTGCTTGGGTATGGAAACTGAGGTGTGTGCTGCTGTTGCGCAAGGAAGCTGTGAATGCTCCATCCCTGGCAGTGTCCAAGGCCAGGTTGGACAGACCCTTGGGTGATATGGTTTAGTGTGAGGTGTCCCTGCCCATGGCAGGAGGTTGGAACCAAGTGATCTCAAGGTCCTTTCCAACCCTAAGTATTCTATGATTCTGTGATACATTCTTGAGCAAGGTGGAGTCAGGCAGGCCTGGGGGCTCTGCCAGTGGGGAGGATGGTACAAGGTGCTCCAGGGCTGCATCTACCTGTTCATGCCCTACCAGTCTGACACAGTGAGGACAGAGCTGTGCTCAGCCCGGCTGTGGCCAGCTCATCTTCTCTCCTGCCAGGCAGCCGCCGGCACCAGCCCTATGGGGTGAGCTCAGGGAGGATTCATTGCCAGCACATGACCTGGAAGCCTTGCTGGCACATGGAGCTGCTCCCAAATAACCCTCGGATGCCCAGGGTGAAGACTGCTTTCAGGTAGGAGCTTGATAAACCTGTGGCTGGAACATTTCAGCTTTGCTCAGTGGGAGCTTTTCAGTGAGATATAGATATTTTCCGCAGCTCTGTTCTGAAGAACTACCACAACCTAGTGCTTGAGGTGAATATTATATTCACAAAATTACTATTTCATAAAATATTCCTTTAATAGTGTGAAGGTTTAATGCAGTTTTAAGTGTGCTTCTGTGCAGAGAGGCTACATATTTAGGAATGCTTATTTGATGACTGAAAACCTGCTTATCTGATAACTCGAGCCCTTTCCCCACGCACAGAATCCCCAGAGTCATGAACAGCTCCCAGGCAGAGTCACACATCCTCATGTTCATTTGTTTTGAAGAGGTGATACAGAATTTGCACTGAAAATTAAGTGGTGTCAGCCTCTCTGCCTAAGGCATTGGTGCAAGTTTAGCTCGCTGGTTTATCAGCCTCCTGAGCAATCTCTGTTTCATTCCTCTTTCCTCCTCTGCTGACCTTTGAGACCATCTCACGTGGCTACCAATCAAAGGGAGAAAGAAATCAGAAATTATTTCAGATGGGATTTAAGTATTTAATCATGTCAGTCCCCAGGATATTCTGTCTTCTAAATATTCAGCCTGTCTTCTAGGTAACATCCCCAGAATACAGTCCAGTAATATGTAATCAAATAATCAGGTCACTTATTCTGCAGGGCTTTGGGTTTTTTTGGCTGTTACTGCTGTCTGTGTACTGCTCCCAGTCTCACACTCTGCATGGTACAACACACACGAACTGAAAGTCCACAGCAGCTCTGCCGGAGCTGCACACCCCCAGCGCCCTTTGGCTCTAGAAATAAACTGATAAAGGATGAAAGGGAATTAAGGGCCTAATGAAAAGGATTATTTTTCCACAGGACAGGCCTTGTGCTTTCGTCCCTCTTACACAGAGCATCTCTGAGCCTCACTAAGTGTCAAATGAAACGGGCTAATGAAATGGATTAGGGTCTTAATAGCACATTTGATTAGTGAAGCTCTCACCTCCGGGCACTCTCTCATGTGTGTTAATGGGCACTGCGGGGGACGGCTGCCTAAATGAGCCTATTAATGGGGAAGAGCTGATGCAGGCTCCCTGCCACTGTTGGCCACAGCCAAGTGGTTCACCCAGGCTGCAGCCTGAGCCGCTGCAGCCCGAGCCGCTGCAGCCCGCAGGGAAACCTGTGTTCCTGTCCAGCCTGGGAAAGTGCACTTTTGTGTAGGAAAGAAAAGAAAAACAAAAACAAGGAGAGATAATAAATTTTTCATTTGCTGGTGAAAAACACGTCTGCTCTGTCCTGAATTTAAAGGACATCACTCAAGGAGGAACTAACAGTTTGGGATGAATGGGGATATATGAGTAGAGCTACTGTGTTAATGTATTCATGGAGCCCTGTCAGAACATAACATGATGATACCTAAGTACTGATGCACCACTTGACCTCCTCAGTGGCTGGATATCACCAAGGTCCCTGGCACAAGGAGAAATACCTCTGCATTAGTGGTGCTTTCTGCTTTAATTAATGCTTCCTGGAGTGGCAGAAGGGTGAAATCAGTGTCTCCTGCTAATTAACATGATTACAAACTGTCAGTGCCTGCTCCTGATGTCCTGGAGGGTCAGGAGGAGGATGCGGCAGGAGTGTGAGGGCTGCAGGGAGGAAAGAACCACTACTGCTCTGCCTGCGGGCAGGCAGTGGAGGGTTAACACTGTTAGAGAGATGTGAGCACTGGTGTATTTCAGGCTGCATCCGGGGTGCCCAGATAATTCCTTAGCATATCTTGATAATGTTTCTTACTTGGTGTCTGATAGTAAATAATCCAGAGCTGTAATCAGCCAGGATGTTTTAGGGAGCCAGGAGTTATAAATTGCTGATGCAATAAGCTATCATGTTATTTTAAGGAAGGGATTTAAAATATATAAATGAATAAACAGATAGAGCTGTCCCGGTTTGGTTTATTTCAGATGGCTCCAGTATCCAGCAGATCAGTGAGAAAAAGAGTCCACAGTCAGCTCTGCACATAGCTGCTGTCAGCTAGAGCAAGAGTTCCATCACCCTGTCCTGTGAATTGCCTCTGACTGGAGCCCTTTTTATGGTATTTGTCACTTAAAAGCAAAATAGTTGAATAGCTAACCCCCTGGCTGCCTTTCATATCAGCTGTTTTGGCAAAGTGCCTTCTCTCCAGAGCTTTTCCTTGTTCTGAAGTCTGATGAAATCTCTGGAATTATGTTCTGAGGGGATAAAAAGCATCTCCCAGGCCAGACACTAACTGTGCTGTAGGATGGCTCTGCGTGCAGCCCTCTTCCCTGCTGCAGCAACAGGGTGGAATGTGTTCCATCTTGCCCCTCAAAGGCTTTTGGGAAAGGGCTAAATTTAACAAAGTTGGGGGGACATAAAGAAGCCTGGCTCTGTTTTGGCCGGGATGGATCCCACCAGTCCACAGTCACTCTCTCTGGGTGTCTGGGCTCCTGTCCTGGCTGTGCAGCATCTCCTCCTGCACACCATGCAGCGATGGTGCCATCAGCCCTGCTGCAGCAAGATGTCAGGGAGAGTAGCCCTTGAGGCACTACCCAGGCAGCTTGAACAGGTCCAAAACAGCTCTTGAGGAGCCTCAGAAAAATAGGATTCAGTGTAAAAGTGGGCTGGAGCCCAAGCAGCCCTTCTGTGCCCCACAGATAAGCCTGGGCAAGGGTCCCCAGCTCTTCTCCTCCAGCCCTGCCTGGCATCTCTGCAGGTGAGGGACACATTTTTTCATCTCCCTGGGATGTTAGATGCAGATCCCTGGGGCCTGGGAATTGTTTCCATAATTTGGCTTGCCATTCTTAACACAATTAGTCATTGGAGTAACGTTAGCAGGGCCTGATGTCACTACTGTTTCCATGGCAATGGGCAGATTCTGGAGGCAGGCAGGAAGAGTGTGCATGTATGTGTGCGTGTGTGTGTGTGCACATGGGAGCTGTAGCGTGGGGAGCACAGCAGAGCAGCCAGCCCCATGCCAAAGCCTGAAGGACTCAGAGCCATAGCATCAGCAGTGCCAATCCTGCTGGTGCTGAGCCCTTGTGCTTCAACACTCTCCTTTGTACAGCTCTTTCCCATTAAGAGAGAGATTCCCCATTAGAGAAGAGATTCAGTGCAGCCCTGTGGAGAAGGACTTGGGGGTGTTGGTCGATGAGAAAATGAACATGAGCCGGCTGCAGTGTGCGCTCACAGCCCAGAAAGCCAACTGTATCCTGGTCTGTATCAAAAGGAGCGTGACCAGCAGGTCGAAGGAGGTGATCCTGCCCCTCTACTCTGCTCTCGTGAGACCTCACTTGGAGTACTGTGTGCAGTTCTGATGTCCTCAACATGAAATGGACATGGAACTGTTAGAACAAGTCCAGAGGAGGCCATGAGGATGATCAGGGGACTGGAGCACCTCCCATATGAAGACAGGCTGAGAAAGTTGGGGCTGTTCAGCCTGGAGAAGAGAAGGCTGCGTGGAGACCTCATAGCAGCCTTCCAGTATCTGAAGGGGGCCTATAGGGATGCTGGGGAGGCACTATTCATTAGGGACTGCAGTGATAGGACAAGAGGTGATGGGTTAAAACTTAAACAGGGAAAGTTTAGATTGGATATAAGGAAGAAATTCTTTACTGATAGAGTGGTGAGGCACTGGAATGGGTTGCCCAGGGAAGCTGTGAATGCTCCATCCCTGGCAGTGTTCAAGGCCAGGTTGGTCAAAGCCTTGGGTGACATGGTTTAGTGTGAGGTGTCCCTGCCCCTGGATGGGGGGTTGGAACTAGATGATCTTAAGGTCCTTTCCAACCCTAACTATTCTATGATTCTATGATCAAAGCCCAGGTAGCTCAGCTCCAGGCAGTGAGGAGGCAGCATTCCTGCTCCTTCCCGAGTTATAGTGTCCCTGGAGAATCTGCAAGTCCCTCTGCTTGTCAGCCTGTGTGTCATGACACAGAGCCATCCCAAAGTAGAAGGGTCCTTCAGTCCTGTGTCCCTTGCTGGATGCTAAATGTTGCATGGGAAAATTATGGCAGGAGAAGGAATAAACCCAGAGCAATGACCCTGCACCTCTCAGGTGTAAATACCTGTAGGAGGAATACCCTGTGCTCTGCAGCAGAAGCCTGAGAGCAGAGGGAAGTCATAAGCTGCTTATTAATGACATATATCATTAGAAATGATGTGAAATACAAGGTCAGGTGAGTTATGGCCTAACCTTTATCATAATTAAGTGTGACAGCTCTCTAAGAATATTTGTTCTGCTTTTCACCTTAAGTACTAGATCGGAGCAGAAGTGACATCTTGCTGTCTAGTGCTTGCAAGACCCCAGGTATGCCCTGGGTACCTGGAAACCTGCTGGGATGAGACCAGAGCCAGGCGGGGCCTCAGGATGCAGAAACAGCACCAAAAGCCCCAGTTAGGAGCTGAGAGTGGCTGCATCTGCTTTGCAGAGAAGGCCTGACAGGTCCCTCTCCTTCCTAAATTAACCCCTTGGTGAAGCCGGAAGAGGACCACTGCTCAGCCTGATCAGATCCTTAGCCCCTACTGCCAGCCTGCATTAAGGGGTTGGGAAACCTGCAAGAGCCTGTTTGCATCCCAACAAGGTATGACAGACAGGGTGGCCACTTTTACACTGCCTGAGCATTGAGATCTAATTCATGTTGAGGGCAACCTTAGCAAGCTGGTGGAGAGCGTCTGCTGGTGAGGTGCAATGAATGGGAGGGAGCGTAATGCAATTGCTTCATTTGAAGCAATTAGAGCGGAGCAAAACCATGTTTTTATAAACGGACTCAGTACTGGTAAGTGATGCACGGCTGCTTTCTGTTAATGCAGGGTTGAAAAGCAATCTCCCCTGCGTTAGGGGCAGCACAGAGGTCTAACTCGTCTGTGGTGTGGGTCACAGTGGGAATTTTCAGTCCATATTGGAATGAGCTGCTCTGTTTCCCAGTGAATTTAGAAACAGGATGCAGGTGGGCGGGTGGGAGAGCAGGCAGCTCCCAGTGATTGCCAGGCTCTTGACAGCACTTGACATGTCTCAGGTCACAGCAATCCTGCATTGGCAGTGTTTCTGCCATCGGTTTTTTGACTGTCCTGTCCTCCTGGGGCATCTTCTGGCCTGAAAACTGCTGCCAGGGAAGGATGAAGGGTCTTCCATCCTCACTGCATGTTATTTAAGTCAGCTCTTGGGAGAAAGGTTTTATGGAAAGCTGGAAGTTAATCCCATTGATCTGGCCTTGGGATCAAGGCTAGGAGAAGACTGTGATGTGTTCAATCTGCAGATTAGGAGATAGCAGCAAGAGCAAAACAGCATGAAAGTGATACTGTTTCTTCCAGCACTTTGTGATGAGGCCAAGGAAACTGATACCCAGCTGAGACCTTTTGCATGGCAAATATTACATGCCAGAGTCAGAGAGGATTTAAGCTGTTTCCACAACAGTGCCTGCTAGCCCGAGGTGATTCTGTGCCTGTAGAGGAAACAATAATATTACTAATAAAAATGAGGAACAAGGTAATAAATGCTCTAAAATGGACAGCAGGGTCAATCCCATCATTTGCGTGGGAAATGTGGGGATGGTTTGTACTTGGTAAGGTCACAGGCACATCCAGATGCAAAGCCATCACTGCCTCCTGCTGCTCATGCCACCCTGAAGCATGGCCCACATGAGGCCAGGCACACCAGGGTGAGCTGTGCCCCTAGATCCATGCTGAAGGACAGATGTGTGATGGAAACCTGGCCTTGGAGAGCTGCAGCTGCTGTGGCCAGCAGCTTGGTGGGCTTGTTTGGTGTGGCTGAGATGTGCAATGGTGCCTGCCCTTCACAAGCACATGCAGAGTTATTTTGCCAGGGCTGTTTGTGCACCTGCAAGAGGCCTGGGTAGGGAGGTTAGCATGGACAGATTGCCAGGCCACAGGTTTCCCATGGTGAAAACAAGAGGGGAAATCTGGAGAGCATCAGTTGCAAAGGAGGGAGACGATTGCACAGTGAAATGATTAGCTGGAAAAGAAAATGGGAAGCAAAGCATTTCCTTTTTTTGGACCTTTCTGTGGCTGTGGGCTCCCTGCATGGGACTGCAGCTTTGACTGACAGTGCTGGTGCCTCTGCAGCATGGCATGGCATGGCTGGGTTCAGGTCGCTGCCAGTGTTTACTCCAGCTTTCCTGGCAAGTTCAAAAGTGATTTGCTGTCAGGGACACTGGTCCCTATCCCACCAGACATGCCCATGCCAGCTGTGTGCAAAGAGACACAGATCCAGCTCTGAACTCAGGGCAGCCCATGGATGCTCAGGCAGTTACACCATCCCTAGGATGGGTGGGCAGACGAGGCATGGTGCAAAGCACAGGGGAGAGGCTTGATGTCACTGGGACAGCAGCATCTTGTGATATTTATCCAGCCTCTCTTGCTCTCATTACATGGCGCCTACAATGACAGCCCTGGTTTAAAAGTCACAGGCTGCGAGATTAATTGGGCTGTCAATTCTTTTTCCAGCAAATGAACTATCCAGAGAGTCTTTTCCAAGGTCCTATTTTCAGTGGGCAGAAATGTCATTGCAATATTTGAAGAGAAATATAGACAGGAGCTTTGTGAAACAGAATGTATACCTCACTTGCTTTGTTTTAAAGCTGAAGCTAATTGGAGCAAGCCTTAATGGCCAAAGAGTCGATGTGTTTGACTGATTTGAATTACTCTGTAGCAGTAGCCTGAGCTGGGTCCTAATCGGTGCATGAGTTTTCCTGTGGGATGGAGGAAAGAGTGAGACCTTCAACCTAAAAGTAGTGGGTTCTTTGGTGCCTAATATGTTTTAAATTCAGGGCACAGCTTTTCTTGCCTTTGGGATCTGAATGCACCAACCAAGCCTTCCTTAATGCATGCTTTCATGAGCCCCATAATGTGCTTGCATTGCATAATGTGCTCACATAGGACCCCAGCAGCATTTTGGGGAGGGCGAGTGGCCTTGTGGGAATCTGTGTTGAAAAGGGGCTCTGGCTCCCCTCCCTTCCCATCACCACCACAGCAGATGCCTGCCTTCATCAGTACCTGAGCCCAGCAGTCAGCATGGCTCATCACAGTCAGTCTGTTGACATCTAACTAGAAATTAAGCTTTATTAGCATAAATGCGGTTGCATTTTCAACAGCCTACTAACCTTTTCCTCTCGAATCTTTGCTTATGTCTTAAAAATCCACTTTCATTATAAGACTGTCAGATTTAATCCTTTTTAAATATCCTTCTCCTTGGTGAGGCAGCAAGATTTCCCAGGCAGCCCTGAAACTTGCAGATAAGATTTTACTGGAATAAGACATCCAGATGAAGCGAAGTCTCTGTTTAAGGCAGCCTTTTGGGGATTATTGCACTTTGTCTGTGTTTTCCTATAACTTTAAAGCATCTGTTTTATTGCAGGACAGCTCATTTAAACTTGGCTGGACAAAAATGAAAGCTCTTTCTTCTTTTCAGCTGAGAGTCCTGAACCCTGATTGCAAGGTGGGCTGGGAAGCCAATGGCAGCCAGCCCTCCCCATGGGAAGGATTCATGCTGTCACATAGCTCCAAAGGGCTCTCCTGGGCTCTCCCTTGCTAATGAAGACCACAAGGAGCCAGAGGAAGGGACCTGCAATGCAGCAGCCTCCATTGGCAAATGAGCCTGTGCTGATCACCATCATCTTCTTCTCCAGCCTCACCAGGTGAGCCATGCTGCTCCCCCTTTTTTATCACCATGCGACACATCCTGTTACTATTAAGGTCTGAAGCATGTATCCATCCTGTGTTCTAGGACTGATAATTGATGTGACCATCCATGCACATGTTAGAGAGACCACAGACAGGGTGATAGGGCAGCAAGGGAAGTTACTGCCACAGGCACAAGGGGAGCAGTTCT
This sequence comes from Melopsittacus undulatus, assembly GCF_012275295.1. Taxonomy (NCBI): domain Eukaryota; kingdom Metazoa; phylum Chordata; class Aves; order Psittaciformes; family Psittaculidae; genus Melopsittacus; species Melopsittacus undulatus. The sequence continues at coordinate 27,744,135 of NC_047532.1, read as the reverse complement.
GTCAGTTCTGGTTAGAGAGCACAGAGCACCATACACAGATGGGCTTCTCCCTCTCACGTGTGCACCCGTGTACACCCTGCAGAGCAGCTCCATCCCTGCCCTGGTGCCAGGATTCCGCTGCTGTGCTGGGAGGGGGCTGCGCCAGTGGGATAGGGGACCTCTGTGTCCTGTGTGGGCTCAGGTGGTGGGGCCTCAACGGCAGAAAACCAGGAGAGGCCCCCAACCACAAACAGCTCTCAAGGCTGGTGGAACTGCGAGCTGGGGGGTTAAGGATGGACAGGTTTGCTTTTGTGTGTGTGTGTGTGGGGTCTGTCTTTTTGAAAAAACTAATTTTATGGCCAAAAAGAATGGTAAATACCTCTTCTGTCTCTAAATATAGCCATGACCACAATGCTAAACAATCAGTAAGTAGGTATGTAGAGGTATGCCTGTATTTCAGGGAGAGCATCACCATTTAGAGACACAAACCATGGTTAGATTAAAGGCTTAATGGCTGCAATTAAACTTCCTGCAGGAACGATTTCCTTGCTGAGCTTTACCTGGCAGCAAACACTGTGCAGCCAGCATTTCTATAGCAGTAAGGAGGTGCAAAGTCACAGCCCAGCAGGAGCACAGCCAGAGGTGCAGCCTCTTGCCTCTTGGCCACTGGTAAGATTAAGGCCATTTGCAGCTCTGTCAGCAGGCATTTCTGGTGCATCTCAGGGCTTGCTCAGATACTTCTCTCTGCAGAAGGGGCATGAAGCAGGTGTGATAAAAACCAGTGGGTAGATGGCAGGGTACCCAGGCAATGCTTGGCTCAGGAAACACCCACCAGCTTTCAGCAGCACTTAGGAAAACCACTCAATTAAAAGGAGCACACAGCTCAGTTCAGAGGCAGGGAGAATGAACCCAATAGCTACAGGGCAGGAGCCAGGCGTTTGGTGCTGTCCTTTAGAGGCATCACACACCCTGTGCAGCAGCCTAACCAAGCCCTCGGGTGAGAAGGGTCCCCACTCTCCCCATGGGACCCACACTTACCTGTGGAGGTAGGTGCCAGTGAGCAGCAGTGCAGGGCTGTGCCCTGCGTGCACTTCCCCAGGCATCAGACCTTCAAAGGCACCTGCATTTTGCAGCCTATATTTCTGGAGCGAAGAGCAGCCACTCCTGGGGCAATGGAGACCTCCCATCAGTGACCCCTCTAATTTAGTCTGTGCAGTGAGTGTCTTACTCTAATTAGTTCTCATCCCCAGGGACACAAAGACAAGAAATAGGCTTTCCAGAAGTACTAATGTGAGACTGTGAGGATTATTTAACAAAACACATTCACACACAGAGGTGAAGCATTCTGGGATATTGCATGGGGAGCTGCAGCAAGGCCCCACAGCACCTCATGTCCCCAAAACCCAAAGTCCTAGTGAGCAGGAGGTTGCCATTTTGACTTATTTAAGCCCCTCTCAGCAGATTGTCACTGTCTCATTCAATACAGGGAGAAGGGTACTGCCATTGGATGTGATGGCAGCTGAGGGATGCTAAACCCAGGGTTGAAGCCAGTCTTGGCTGTCCGTGCCAGTCCTGGTGCTTGCTTTTGCAGGATGCATCTTCTTTATGCACAGAGCTGCTCTGATGAGTTTAGGGACATTCTGGATGTGTTCGCACCATCACCTGAGTTTGCCCTGTCCTGGGCTAAGGTTTGGCTCATGGCCCCATGCCATGGTGCTCAGCCCCAGATATGGCCACATCAGGCACCAGGGCATATGCGACATGTTTTGGTGAGGTAGTGAGACCTGTGCTGCAGCCACCTCTGCAGCGTGAGGATGAGCCAACAGGGTGCAAAAGCCAAGAAGCTGCACTACCCTCCTCCACCCCCCCCCCGCCCCCCCCCCCCCCCCCCCCCCCCCCCCCCGCCCCAGACTAAAGCTAACTTTCTATTCAATGGGGAGGCAGCTAATGAGGCAAGAACAAACCTCAGTACTGGACCCTGCGGGGCAGTTGCTGTGAATGTCTTTGCTCAGCCAGGCAGGCACAGGCACGTCCTGGGGGAGAAGGAGAGCCAGTGTGTCTCATTAACAAGTGGGTTTTGGGTAGAGAAACACAGCAAAGAAAGCAAAAGCCATATTTCTGCTCACCTTTAAAACCAGGGCTGGCTGCTGACAGTGAGCTCTGTTGTAAAGCACTTTGCTGTCCAAGGATGAAAATTGCAAGATGAAAGCTTTGCGTATTATTTGTGCTTCAAGTAAAACTGTTATCATTTAAAGTGATCTTTAGTGCCTGCTTTTGACATCTTCTTTTCAACCTTGCAGACTTATTTTCATTGGCTTGAAGAGTAAATCTGGCCATTTCCAAGCTGAAACAATTTTCTGGGATAAATTGCAGCAAGGTCAAAATTAAGGCTAATAAAATATTGCTTGCAACTGTTATACGGAAATGGTGTTCAGATGAAAACAAACGCAATGAGGGCCCAAGGAAACAGCCAGAAAGTTACAGCACCAAACTGCTATATTTTTTCATTACAACAGCAGTGCTCCCTTTGAGCTGGCTGTAAATTCAGAAGTCTTTAAAAAGAGGAAACAAGAACAAGTCAAAGAAAAAAAAAGAAAAAAAAAGATCAATAAACCCAAGCGAATGAAAAGCAGTGAGAGCAGGCTCATATGTAGGTTAATGTCCATCTCTCAATAATTACACCTTCATTGCTGTGGCACTGGCAGGGTTCAGGAAAGGAAGTACCACTCATTAACTCCCAGCTGCTTTCCTTGGGATCAAAATGGAAAGATTTAAACCAAAAGTGAAATGTGATCAAGTTGTTTTGGTTCAATGGCAAAGCAGGCAACCCAAGAGGTGACTCTGCTCTGCAATTGCAAGGTGATGTCCTCAGCCGTGCTGGCAGATCTCCAAATTATGCTCTGGCTAGGCTGCACATGTGCTTTCTGATGCTTAGATGAACATGAAAATCAGGGCAGAAGGTGAGAGTGGTGCTTTCTTCCACAAAGCTTCCATGGGGCAAAGGGCAGTGAAGTACTGAGCAGTCACTTACCACAACAGTGGCTTCCTTTAAGTGAGCAAAACTGCCTGAAGAAGGGTGGGTGTGTAGTGATGCTCCCAAAACAGCATGTCCACAGCAGGCTGAGTTCCAGGCTGAACCAGCTGGCTTTTCCCCAAGGAGACATTGCCTATTGCAGCCAGCATCACTGGACTGCAATAAACCTGGAAGCCTCCTTCATCTACCCTTCAAGTAGAAGCTGAGCTCTTGTCCAGCAAGTCAATAGTAAGGCCATACCTGGTGCCTAAGAATCAGCGTGCCAAGGCTGGTGTGGTCTTCTCAGCTTCCAGTTGGACACACTGTTTTTGGCCCCTTCTCAGCTAATCTGTTGGCACTGGGGAGAGGTGGGCACAGGGCTACCATGGAAGATCAGCCCTGCAAAATAGGTGGGGAGCACAGGGCACCACAGGGTGGTGGCATCACTGTGGCTTGGGCAAAATCCCCATTGCTATCAGTCTCTGGATGGTGACTGCAGCCCCATGGTTTCCATCCATTTTCACATGTTCCAGCTAGGCGAAGGCAGCTCTGGTCTGGTTCAGTCACTATGGGGGAGGAGTCACCCACGAAATGCTGCAGGCTCTGAAGAAGCAGCTAGGTAAGCCAGCCAATTCTAAAATATGCTTCTTTAGTGTAAATAGAAGGGAGAGCATCCATCATCTTCAACTGGTATAAATGCATGCCCTCCTTCTTTCAATCACACCTGCCTGCCTCCTCTGAACTGTGAGCCTTTCCTGCCCATGGGAGGAACTGCTTTCTCTTTTCTAACTCCGTTGAAATTCTCTCCTTTGGAACAGTGGCATCTATACCAATACTGAGAACTTTCTTATTACTTTGCTTCTCATCTCAATTTCCTGTGCTTTCCATAGCATCTTCTTCACAGACTCCTTTCCCTTCCTTGTTTTCCAGCTATTGTTTTCTGATTCTTAACAGCTGCCAGGCTAAACTTCTGGCAAAATTGTTTGCTTTGCCATTTCTTAAACACTTCTTAAAGAGCTCTTTAACTTTCCGTTCACAATCATTTAATTATTGTTTTTTTCCACCCAGTCAGTTTTACTGGTAATTTCCCCTGATTTATTTTAGCCCTTTTGAAACATTTAGTAGCTGTATTACTGGCTGGGGCTGCCCTCTGTTTGCTAAATCGTTTCCCAAAACGGCAATACAGCATCCTCTTGCCTCCAGCTTAACAGTTTCTGTATCAGGAAATATTGATATGAACCCTCTGAAAATTCTCCTGATGCTCCCCCTGGTCACCCACATCCCCAGTGGAGGTTTTCACACAGCATCATCATCCAAACCATACACAAGGGTGGTGGCTGGGACCTGGCACCAGCCTCTGCTGTAACTCAGCCGACTTTTTTTGTTCTTTCTTTTTCTTTGGAACAAAATCCTAAATGGCCTGATGATGCCACGTGAATGAATGATCAAAGGGGTTTTATTACAACACACTTCCCTCAGGGTGCCCTGATTGGATAGTCCTTGAGGCTTTCAGGCACATCTAATACCTATTGCATCGTCTTCGTGGCATTAGGCTGTAACACAGCAGGAGCAAGAAATATTTCCCAGCTGCTGTATAATTCTCCTACAACTATAAAACAAGTGGCTGGGCCCTGTTTGCCCATTTACCCTAGATCAGCTTCAATCTCCAGCACAGGCTCCTGCGCTGGTATTGCACAGAATGGCTGTTAAGTATTTTTTGCTGCAAGACTGCAAGGAGAGTGATTTATAGCTCAGGGATTTAGTGACATCTTTTTCTTGTTAAATCATCTCTTTCTCACCCCGGGTGTAGGACTTGGTGTCTTTCTGACAAGAAAAAAACTTTGCTTTTTGTCTTTCTTTTTTCCAATGTCATCTGACAAGGCTCTTTTTTTTCTGTCGCATCTTCAGCACAGACTGTGCTGAGTGGTCCAGGAGAACCAGCCCCTCAGAGCTGAGGGGAAAGAAAGCCTGGTCCCTTCACACTACTTTTCCCTGCCATCATGCTCAGATCATTTCAAGGGTGAAAGGGGAACCCAACTTACCTTGATTTTTACAGTATTTCTTCTCCTTTCATGGTGGCTGCCCTGGCTGGATCCACCTGCGTGGCTGAAACACATGGCAGTGTTGGGGCATGGCTGTGAGGGCTGGGTCTCCCCTGCATCCCATCTGCAGCACCTCAATAGATGAAGCAAAGCCTCACTATCCCAGACCTGCTCCCTTTATAGCTGGAGACAGCCTCAGCTGTCCCCAGAGATGCTCCCCTGGTGCATAGCAATCTCAGCCTGTCTCCAACCTCTGCAGCCCTGCTTCTCTCTGAAAACAGTCTGCACAAAAAAAAGGGCTTTGCACAATAGAGGCTGCTTTGCCTTCCTGTCCCAGTTCCAGGCAACCCTTATGGCCAAGAACAATGACAAATATATATATTTTTTTTTCCTGGGATAGGTTTTCTGCCTTTCCCTGGTACCAGTCTGGACTGTTTTAGCCCGAGCCCTTTGCTATAGTTTCCGGTCTTCTGCCACCTACACATGCCCTGTGGAGGTATTATGGGGCCCAGAACATGGAGCAGCTTTGCAGCCCTGTAATGTGTAGGGGGGTTACTGCCACTCCTCTCTGTGGTGTGGTGCCTGGGAGGATTGCCATCATCTTTTACACATGGCTCAGCCTGTATTTGCTGGGTTTTGCGCTATATATTTTCATTACTAGAAAGAGCTGAGGGCTAAGGATACTTAAACAGTAATAAATACAAAAATTGTTGCTGAAGACTCCCAAACACCGTGATGGAGGCCTAGGGAAGACACAATTACCTTACAGTGTAATTGAAGTCCTCGGAGAGGTCACTTTATTTCTATAGCCCTTAATTTTTTATGAAGAATGGTTCTTAATATGTGCCTGACAAAGACGCTCATATAGTGTTGCTAAGTGAGAATATGAGAAAAGGGAGGCAATGTGATTACGGTGCTGCAGACAGTGGCATGCCATCTTTCACAGCACCTCCACTGATACCTCGCATGCCAAATGCACACTGGGGCCGAAAAGGGTGAGAGACACACTTGGCTGTGGGGAGACAGAGCCTCCTCATGCAAAAGGATGCCAGCACTGTGACTGCACCTTGTTCACCCAACTTTAGGGACCCTAGATCTTCCCTGCTGACCTGCCAGGGCCATAAGGAGGAGCGGGTGGATCCACTGTGCTGGGCAGTGGGTGGCTGTGGGGCAGCTGTAAGGCCGCAGTGGGGAGGCAGCCTGTCAGAGCTGGGATATGCTCACCCAAACGGTCCATTGAAATCTTCCAAACAACTCATTAGTAAAACCTGGAATGTGTTTGTTCCTAATTTGTGTGTAATTGTGTGAACAGTTGTGTGTAATTTGTGAACAAGAGAGGGAAGGGAAGGGCAAAGTGAGTGAGTGATGGGGAGCAGTACTCCAAGGGCACCAAAACACCTGCCCAGTGCATCCTGGCAGCCATGGAATGTGCGTGAGGAAACCTTTTCCCTTGCTAATGCAGAAACTGGTTTTTGTGGTATTGCTTTATCTGCTGCATGAACTCTTTGCGACTACAAGTTCCTTAGCTTTGAAATGGAGCTGGGCATCCGGATGAAGGGACTGACAACTCAATTTTTCAGAAATTTATTGTGCCTGATTAATTATATGACCTGCTTTGGTTCAGGCTTTTATCTTCGCCTGCTACTTGTTCTGCTGTAAATCTCTGGCTGGGAGTTTTGACACATGGGGTACTATATAATTTGTTTCTGTATATTCATTAGTGCTTTGTGATATCACAGTAAAAGCTTTTTGCATAAAAGTGGCTATTCATTTTCCTGCAGTAAGTATAAAAGAAACCAATGTTACTCATAAAAACAGCATTTTATTTTAGCAGTGTCTCCATGGGAAGCAAAAGCATCATTGCCAGGCCAGCTGCCTGGTGTGCTTCGAAAGTGCTCTCTTACAAGGAAAAAGCAAAGTCCGCAGTGAGTACTGTCCTTGTGCAAAGGGGATGGCTGGTGTAGGCTGTGTGAGCACCCAGGGGACCAATCAGCCCCTGTCCCTGGGGACCCTGGTGGCCCAAGGCCAGGGCTGCAGGAGCAGCAGTGCTGGGAAGTAGAAGTGCAGGAGCCAAGCTCTTCTCAAACTGGCATTTGTTTGTTCTCCCTCTCCTCAGCATGAGTAAACACAATATGGTGTGTCTTCAGGCTTTTCTTCACACTGATGGTTGTCGTCTCCACTGCCATAACAAGCACTTTGCGTTTTGCCCCAGCTAATAAGTGACAGACTCTATTATTAGGGTCATTACTAAGGTGACTGGCTGATATTCTCTGGCATGGACCAACACCATGCTCCTCCTTAGGCAGCATCCTGGATGCTGCTGGCATGGGGTCCTTGTGGCTCCTGGGATGTGAGCAGCCTCTCTGCTCCCCAGCTGCGATTAGGCATTCAGAGAGGGTTCATATCAGAGGATGTAATTCCATTCCCACACACTCCCCAGAGAAGCGAGAGTTAAACAATGAAAAGATTGATTTTCCAATGAATGCCAATTTGTTTTCTAACCGGAATATCAAATTACGGAGGGCAGGGAGGAGGGGAGCACCGCACAGTGCAAGAGGGGACTTGTTTTAAATGGGCAAACAATTAATTCCCAGATTCATTACAATGATTGTAAGTGAGGGTACATGAAACAGTAAATGCATTTAATTTGGAGCCTAGCATTTCCCCTGATGAGATCAGGAGCTCCAATATGCTCTTGCCATTGGTGACGCTTCCGTTCCCCTGCAAAATTTAATTACCTCTTCACTACTTCAGGAAATTGATGGGAGACTGACATGAGGCTGAATACTTCACATGACAGCCCCCAGATTGCCTTCCCCACTGTGCTCCAAGGGCTGTTGAAATGGGACTGTCTGGGAACTCACAACCCCCCTACCTCATCTCCCTGTCTATGGGGAGAAGCATACCCTTTCTCCCTTAGGGTGTCCATAGGAGATACCACACCACCTCCTGAGCTTGCCTTGATGTGGCAGTGGGCAGTAGGGATGCATAGGACAGGGTCCTGATGGTAACAGCAGCAGCTGGAGCACAGGACAAGACCCCTACAAGGATGCTACCCTGGAAATGGACACTGAGAGAGTGGTTGTTCTTGTCCTGGCACTGCTCACTGCTCCACCAGAGAAACTGAGTATCTCCTAATGCAGCTGTGAGGATCATAGCCACTGGTATCACTCCTTGGGAGAAGCTCTTCACAGCTTGTGGGCCTGGGAGAAAGAAGTATTCACCCAGGCAAACCCAATAGACTTTCCAAGTAATTACCTAATAACTAGGTGAGAGTAACACAGCAGATATAACACCACATTCTCTAGAAAAACCTCTCCTGCATCCCTGCACATCCCAGGTGTGGGAAGGAGGTCAGGTATGAGCATGGCAGGTTTGGGTCTGGCTAATGAGACAGGCTCAGAGAGCAATGCTGAGCAGGCATGCTGGCATCACTGTGACACCAGCCACCCCTTGACACATAACCCCACTGATGGCTAGTAAGGATCCAGCTCCCAGAGCAGGCAGCACCTCTGTCACCAGTCAGCAGGGACTGGTTTCATCCCAGCAAGGCTAGATAGAGTGGGGTCCCTGGTCTCAGGTGCTGATTAATGGGTTCCAGAGATGGGCAAATTCATGCAGCTGCAATATCCTTCCTACAGAGCCTCAGTGCTGCCTCCAGAGCTCTTGAAGTGCTTTCCCTGAAAAGTCAGCTCCAGACAGAGCTGTCAGCAGTGCCAATGCGATAACAGCTTCTGTTGGCAGTGCTGGTAAACAAGCGCCTTGGAAACCTCAGCTGAAAATAAGAGTTGTGGCTGTCTCCTGCTCTCCCAAGGAGAATGGAGCATCCCCCCGCCCAGGCACTTTTCTGAAAGTCCCCAGATAGCTCAATCTGCTGGTGAAAATGAATCAGTGGTGTGCTCTGGATGGGGCTGGTAGCTTGGAGCCTTTCCCTGGGCACCCCTGTGCTCCCGGCCAGCACTGGTATACAAGGCAGACCTCAGTTGAGCTTACAATTACCTGCCCATGAATTTTAAGACAGATGATCTGGTTTATGGGCTGCCATAAATGCACAAAGAAACTCACACAAATCAGGGAAACTGCCATGTCCCTGGAATGATCCTTTCTTCTCTCAGCAACAGGGACCTATACAGAGCCCTTTAGGAGTGCTTCTTGGATCCCCAGGTGATACTAGGAAAGCTGCCAAAGCCCAGGGCCCACCACAGGGAGCTGCCTGAAGAGGTCCCAGCATGGAGGCAAACACAGCTCCCCAGGCCTGACAAAGCACCACAGGCACTCTTGCTGCTCCACAGGAGTAACAGGGCACTGCATGACCCTTTGGGCAAGGTTTGGTTTCCTACAAACAGATCCTTGTCCTGCAGACTGACCCTCCAGACTGCTAATCCTGTTAAAGTACAGTTTAGTTGTATGGAGCAAGAGGAAAGAAAAGCAGTGATTTAGGGTGTTGGAGATTGCTCAGGGTTTGGGGAAAGAGGATTGTTGAAATTATTTCTTTTGCTGCAAAGTGAATGTTAAAATTGCCTCTGAAGTGCTTGCTCTGCTCCTCCCCCCCCAGCTTTGCTTTTATCTTTCAGCCACATAGGTATGTTGAAACTCCCAAATTTGAGACCAGTAAGGTATGATACAGGAAGAATATTACAGCACCTTTTATGCATGAAATCAACAGTGTGTTATTAGAATGGCAATAAGTTATTTAATAATTTTTATTCTTATTATTTGGTCTGTGCTTAATTTCAGACACCCCTGCTGCTTGTGCCAGACCTGCTCCCCAAGTGCCAAAGGGGCAGCACTGTGGAGCTCTGAGCTGATTTTAGGGTTCCCAGGGTGGATCCCCAAGGGCAAATCCTTTAAAACACTGAAAATCTCATTTCAGGCAACACTGCAGCCACAAGAGACTTCTGCCTGTGTTTATGGTTTGAGCCTCTGTTTGCTCGGTTAACTCCATTTGCTTAGTTAACTGTAAGTTACTAAATTTGCAAGGAAGCTAGTAAATCAGCCTTGGCCCTTCACAGCACATGAGACATTATCTGCAAGCTTATTCTCTGTGAGAATAACCCAGCCTGCAGTCTGGGCTCAACTTTCAGGATAAATGAGGTTTGGCAGTAGCCACAGAGCCATCTGTCCTGCCAAGCTCAAAGCCCAGAGGAAATGTGGTCCTAGGGACTCCTGGGCACTGCCTGCTGATGCCAGCCATTGCTCTGCCCAAAGCCTGGGCATGCCCATCTTGCCTGCCTAGCCCTGTGAGCTGCCTGAGGCTCTGCCGGGTACCAGAACCTTGTGGGCTTTCTAAGCCTCTCAGCCCTATTCGTTTTGATACAGGCTTCCCGGTGAGATGCTGACACTAGCAGGACCATCTCTGATTACATTTCTTGCTGCAGTGTTTTCCCTGGCCTGGTTAGAAACCTGTGTCAAGGCTCATTTTCTCTGGAGCAGAGCAGCTTGTCCTGTGGGGCTCAAGCACACCGTTAAAATCATCACCAATTACCAACTAGGAGACACCAGATCTATTTCTGTGGCAGGGTCTTGCTAACCCTGTCCACTCTCCCCACTGATCAGATAGCTGGCTCAGAAAATTTTGCCTCCATCAGAAGCCCTGAGCCTCAGGGTGCCACAGCAGTTCCTGCTTTATGCACCCAGCTCTGGCATCCCTTGCCGGAGGCCATTGTGCTGGTCAGCACAGGCAGGCACCCCTCACAACCCCCCCCTCCCCACCCCCCTCCGTGCTTCTTTCTGTTTGCACTGTGCACACAGCCTTTACCATGGGGGTGAACCTCACATTCAGACTCTTTGCACCTTGGGATGGTTCAAGCCACTGAGATATCGAAGGTGAGTTGCTGACACACATCCATGGCCACATGAGTGCGATTTTTACTCCACCAGCGTCACCATCCTCATCACATTTCGTGCTTCACTTCTGATTACTGCTCATCTAGTTGGAGAATGACACCTTTTTACTGAGCATAGCTATAGGTTTTGGGGGATATTTATAATGCTTTCTGGGTCCCTCTCCCTCATCCTGACTCCACAGTCATTTCTCCCCACTGCTCTCTATGGTATGGGAAGGATGATGTGTCAGGATGTACACTACTTGCACATGCCTTAAGCTGTTTCATTGCCACGTGGCTAATCCTCAGTCAGCCCATGGAAACCTCAGTATCTCCAGCCTCATCCTTTAACCCAGCCCCTCCAGTGCCACAGCTCAGCAGAGGTATTCTTGGTACCTGGAGCAACTTCCACCCTCTTATTCCTCTCCCCTTACATGCATTTTGTGACTCTGGGTTTTCAGCACAAGACCCTGTGCTTACATCCTACATAGTGAAATAATAATACTGTGAGGGTGGTGAGGTGCTGGAATGGGTTGCCCAGGGAGGTTGTGAATGCTCCATCCCTGGCAGTGTTCAAGGCCAGGTTGGATGAAGCCTTGGGTGATATGGTTTAGTGTGAGGTGTTCTTGCCCATGGCAGGGGGGTTGGAACTAGATGATCTTGAGGTCCTTTCCAACCCTAACTATTCTATGATTCTATGATTCTGCTGAGGTTTTGGGACCTGCTTTCAGACACATTCCTTGTGCAGAATTCTCATCATCCCTGGCCTTTGCTGCTGCTGAAGTAGTGAGGGAGCATGTCCGTCACAGCTGTACCTGCCTGAAGACCCAGCCTGGCAGAAAGAGCTCAGTACTTGAATTACAAGTAACTGTAAGTTCATAGCTTGCTTTTTTCCCCCTGCATGTCTATCATTAAGGAAAACCTCCATTGTTTTCATTGCATAAGTTTCTTGGCACAAAGCAATCCACAAGCTTTAGCCCTTGCCTCGCCTGGCTGGACCCTGTGAAGAAGATGAGTTTGGAGTGTGGAAATGTTATTCTGGCTTCCAGTGGGATGGCCAGCACTGCATATGTGCTCTGGAAATGCACAGCTATGAAGTCCCCGTGATGTCCTGAGCAACTTTCATCTCTCACACAGACATGACTCACTCACAAAATAGGACAAAATTGTCTCAACCTGTTCCTGAGGTTCCCTTATCCAAGTGTCTCAATTTTCAGAGCTTTTACAGAGGTTTCAGGGGGGCCATTCACCTTCTAAGCTTGCAAAGTGAGTTGTGCTGGACATTTACACCAGGATATCACTGTTTCTGACCAATATCTTTTCTTTTTCAGCCATGTTTTGACTAAATAAGTTTTCCTTTCATTTTGTCTTCTTCAGCAGATCAAGAACAACATTGAGACTCAAGATAAACTCAAGAAAAAAGGTCATTAGTAAAAAATAATCTTATTTTTCCCCTTTTTTTCCCACTGGCAAAGATTCAAGCAACCACCCACAGGCTGGCTTCAGTTTGAATCAACCAAGTGCCAGTGAAGTACCGCCTCCTCCTCCTACTGAAGGACTGCTCTTGCTGCTCTATCAGGCTTCCATGCGGTGATAAGCATGTTGCTGGCAAGGTGGAATGCTGCTTTTGGGTGAGGCATATTGTCCCAGGTGGGCACCCTGGAGCCGCAGCAGCAAACCTCAACTCTTGTCATACTTTGCTCTATCATCTGATGCAATACTGACACTTATTACCTGCCAGTAATTCTCTAAACACCAACAGAAGCATTGATTTTCAATATTCAGAAGTACATCTCCTCTTGGAAAGCGCAAAGGGCAATGCATCCTGTGAGAGCAAAGACAGTGGCTAAATCCACTCCAAGCGCAATTAGATCTTCTCCTTCTCAGCACTCGCTGCTGTACCATGCCTGTCCTGTGCCCCTATTTTCTGCTTTGCCATCCAATTTCTTCAGGACTGCTTCCCAGCAGCATCCTTGAGAATGACTTTGCAGGCAGGTGTGGCACCTCAACAGCATTACATTACAATAAGCTTTTCTAAGCTGCTAAATGGAAAGGGTTTAATTTTCTTTTCTTTTTTACCCCCGCCTTCCGAAAGCCTTTTCCTGCAGCATCCTGGCTCTCCCTTCCTCCTGAATTTACGTCTCAGTGACTGTAATAAATTGCAATGGAAATATTGCTCTGTATTTCCAGGAACTAATCAAGTGTGATTGTGCGGCAGCAGAAAGCCAGGGCAGTGGATTGTAGGAGTAAATCGCACGGGAGGACTGAGCTGTGCTGGCCAAAGCTGATGCCCATGCCTGCCTGTCTAAGAGAGAGATGAAAGGAAATGTTGGCTCCCTGGCCCACATCCTTCCCCCAGTGGCAGGGACTGACTAAACCCAAGTCTTTGAAGCATTAGGAATTGAAGAAAAGGCTGCCTCTCTTTCTAACCAGTTTATAGCCATTTATTTGGTGGAGCTGGTTGCAGCCCAGGGCTGACATATGTAAGAGAAGTCGTCCCATGGGGAGCATCTGAGCAGAGTTTGTGACCAGGGAGCTGCTAATACCAGCACCAAGATGAAACAATTTGGCGAGTTATGCACACTGATGTCAGTCATCTTTCCCTTCGGTGTTTCTGTCCCTGCAGGGAGGTACAATAAATCACATGCATTTTCTGAGTGCAGTCCCATGCTGCCCGGCCTTGAGGGCAGAAGACTGAGTGTCATATGGGTGGGAAAAAGCAGGTGCTTCAATGAACATCAAGGAGAACACTTATCTGCTGCTGCTGTAAGCCAGCAAATCCAGCCATGCCTGGTACAACCCAAGGTCCTGTACAGCTGAAAAGAGGCTTTAAAATGTCCTGGGGAAGAAGCAGTGATTCAGCTTGCTGTGTCTAAATCCAGGCTCATGTATTATCCATTTCTCACCAGAGTTTCCATGAGACCACTGGTGTTACATCCAGCAAAAGCCTGCTCTTTGATGAACATCATGGTGAAACCATAATGGCAATGGCTGGTGGCATGACTGCAGGTTGGGGGAAGGCACAGCTTAAAGGCAGAAGGAGCAGGGGATAGAAGGACCACCTGCCCCAGGACTCTGGGTTTCATAGTCCTGAATTCACAGCAGCCTGGAGATGGTGACGGTTCCCTGGGGCTAAAGCGCAGAGCTGCATCCCTGCAGCTTCTGAAATCTTCACTCTTATTTATACACTCTTCCGTACACACTCTTATTTATACACACAAATAAAAGCTAGGCAGTGACCCACTGCTCTATGAAAAATCCCATCATGCCCATTTTAACTGATTTAGAGCATGTGAAGTAATTTTCAGAAGATAGGTTTAGGACTGCTTCACATCTCTCTTTTTGAGAAATACAGCAGTTTCCCGGACCACAGTAAATTGTCTTCCCTCCAGCTTCCCCTTTGCCATGGGGAATGAATTTCAGAGCTTTTTTTCAGCTCTTTATTCTAAGCATTTCCCGTTAGGTGCCTGATTAGTGTTTCACAGGCGATGTTGTGCTATAATGTCTGCTTCTGATGTGGGCTGCGTCAGCCAGAAAAGGAACCCACTGCATTTTAGATTGAGATAACAATTTAATCTGATCTGCGCTTGGGAAAGAAAAATCTGCCAGGAAAAGTCCAGGTCCCCCAAGGCAGCCGCTGCTAGCTCTCACCACGATCCCTGCAGAGAGTGACCTATTCTCAAAAGGAAGCACTGGGAGGTCTTACTTGATACCCATTTTTCATGCTGTCTTTAAGCTTGCAATAAACCCTCATGCCATGAAAGAAGAAATCAGAGCTTTCCCTGCCATAGTGGAGGGATTGATGCTTAACACAGAGGAAACCCCTGGGCATTTACAAATGCTGCAGGAGCAGCAACAGGTTTTCCTTGAGAGGAAAATCAACCTGAGGTCTGGAAGACCACACACTAAAAATGGGGCAAGGGCCCCTGCCTGGCTGCAGGGAAAGACTCTCCCTCTGCCTGCCACATCAACAGCTCACTGCTTGCTTTAAGTGCTACGACAGCTAAAAGAGCCTTGAAACCTCGAAGTTGGATTTAATTTTAAGGTGAGGTTAGCTAAGAGCAGCAAAAAAATCAGTTCATGTTTGTAGTCAAAAGTTTTTAAGCCTTTTTTTTTTTTCTTTTATTCCCTTTTGGCTGTAGACTGTCTAAACTGAAAAAGCAAGCAAAGTTTCCGATTAATCATTTCTTGTGTTTGAAGAGGAAACACTTTTGTTTTGAATTCTTCTGAAAATGGAGTCCTTCCATGCTGGGCAAACAGTTACCCAGCAACAAGGCAGGGAAAAATGAAGGGAATGGGAGGCGAGAGGGGAGAGGAGCAAAGCTGATTTTCTCCCTGATGCCCTTGGCAGGCTCTGCCTGCTGATGTAAGGGTGGGTGGCCTGAATTTCTTCATGTCCTGGGCCATCAGCCACCGCATGGCTGGCCACTGTCCTTCTCCCCAGCACTTTGGTTGGAGGCTGATATGCAACAAACCCACTCCTTGGCAAGATGTGGGGACATTCCTGGCCACCCATGGGCGCTCCTTGCTCCATGAAAGAGCGTCTATTCTGAGACCCAGCACTGAGCATTGCTCAGAGCCCCCAGAGTATTGTTTGCTTGTTTGCAGCCATCTTAGCAAGAGGTTTTACCTCTAGGTACACACTGGCTTTTCAAAGTCATCGAATCTGTTTTTGAAATGATGTATAAAGGAACAGCTTGCCTGAAGTTGTGTTGGAGCTTCTGAGGGTCGATTACACTCCTGCATAAAAGCATTAGGGCATCCTGTCCTCAATCTTTTTTATGGCTTTGCCTGCTAGTTTTAAGAGCCCTGTTTATAAACAAGCCCTTAAATAAATAGACCTGGAAGTATAATCTCCTTACAAAGATTCTTACAAAATTGTGTTCAAACCATCTCAATCTTCGGACAAAGTAAATGGATTGAAACTATTAGGTTGCTCCCTGTAAAGTGGCTTTTAGAGATGACCCTTCTCCTGGTTTTCCTACGTGTGCTTTTAGATGTGTAGGCAGATCAGTGTAAGTGCCAATACCAGCCCATATCTCTGCTTAGCTTTTTCTTTTTTATTCATCCAAGGATCTCACCAGTCCATTTGTGCACAGCATTAAACTCCTCGTGAGCACTCATAATTCCTGTGCATCCTGACAGTGTCTTCATCCACAACCGCACAGCACTTTGGAAGAATTACACTGCATTTGCTACCTGGCTGATCAGCACAGTCCTCGATCATTAATAAAAGCCTGCATGATCAATGCCCCATTGAATCATGAGTGTGATATTTTTAGAGGGATAATCCTCTAAGAGAGATTCTGGGGCTAACCTATGCTCACCCAAGTAGCTGTGAGCTACTCACAGCTCACAGCTGGAAGCTGCGAGTTCCTTATTCCTGACCAGGACAAAGCGCTGCTTCCACCCTTCAAGTGTTTTTCACATTAGAGAAGTTGTAGCTAAGTCTCAGTTGAAAGAGGGGTCGGGTACATGATTTATGATACAAGTACAGTTCATTGTAACTCCAGCTGGCAACTTCATAAGCCAGACATAACTCACCTTTCCGTCTCATGGCTCCTGGAGTGCTATTTAAAGAGGAAGAGACTGCACCAGGAGAAAACATATTGAAGTCTACAAGCAAAAACCCATGTGAGGCACTGTGCCAGTTCAGGAGGGTCTGTGGGGATGGTGGGAAACACTGCATTTTCTTCTGGTCTGCTCTTCAGGAAGCTTTACTCTGAATTTCATTGTGTTGCATTCATCTGTCCTCTCAATTCCCCCCCCCCTTCCAATTTGGTAATTGAAGACAGCAGAATTATCCTTCAAGCTACTTTCTCTAAGCAGACCCGGTGCTGTTGGTCTCTCCTTATCAATATCTTGGTGGCCTCTACCGGATTCACTCCAGTATATCCATAGCCTTCACTATCCACTGCCTATTTTTCTTACATGTCCAGGGCAGAAATAGTTGTTTTGCTTATCTCTGAGCCTGGCAGCCATGTGGCCAGGCTTGGTTTAGAGATGAAAGGCTTTTCTGAGAGCCTGCCTGTGATTGCTGCTCCTTAGCTATTGTTGAGCCTCCTTGTGTTTGAGCCAATATCAATAATCAGCCAAGCCTAAGGAGAGAAAAATCATTACAATGCACCAGTTTCTTTTACTTAGTGAAGAAAAAATCATGCTGCCTGCAGATCTGGAAGTAGTGTATCATGTATTTCTAGCCAGAGACATCAGCTAAGTCCTTCCCAGGATGAGAACAGCTCTGAGCAACACAGGGCAGACAGCCAAAAAAGGCCCTCCAGGCTCTGCAGAAGCAGGATTTGCAGAGTCCTCTTGGTAGAACCATGTCAGGGACAAGATAGCAGCTCTACAGAAACACAGGCTGCTAGGTCACCAACCTGCCTGGACCAGGTTCCCTGGCACTGTGACTGGCTGCATAAGGATGCCAGTGGTCACATGACCTGGGTCACATGCTCCAGAAACAGTCTTGGTGCAGAGCACATAGCATTATCACAACTGGTTTTTCAGCAGGAACTGAAGCCATCATGGATGCTCTCACCAGCCTCTCCATCCCAAGCTCAGTCCGCTGCATCCATTCTCCTGCTGGTCCCGCACACCCATTCTTTCTCCCCCTCCCTCCCAAAGGGCAGGAAACACCCTCTCTTTGTGTTTCACTGGTTCCTTTGCTTAGCCTCAGCTGCCTTCCTGGGGTCCACTGCCTGCAGAGCCCTCCTGGTCAGACAACCAGGTACTCACCAGTGCTGCCTGATACAGCATCTCATCTCCAACTCCTTCCAGAACCTTTGCATCAACTCCTCTTCCTAGCCTGCCTAATGGCCTGAAAGGAAAAGGAAATTATCTTTTCAGTCCCATGCAGAAGGCTGAGCTTTTGTATGTAAGCCTACGTGCAACTCAGAAGTCATCATTAGCCTAATTCATTAAGTCATTAACGATGCTAAAGCATGCAAAGTACATTAAAACCCTCTTAAGCAGCAAATTTATCCCATGGCATTTAGGGTCAGTGCAAATTGATACGCATGGCTTTAGTGCTGTTGCAGGATTTAAGAGCTCTTGCAGAGCTCCTGCCAGTGCTTCCCTCTCCTCCTCATATCAAAACACAGCAACCTCCAACCTACAGACATGCCAAAATTGCCCTGAACTTCTATAGCAATCTGCTCCACAAGGCATGCCTGGCCAAAGAGATGTTTTTTCTTTCTGCAGGTGACAGCAGTTAGATACAATTTATGGTGCCATGCCAGTGCGTGGGAATGCAAGAAGCATCACTTCAACATGGACCCAGCTGAAGGCATCACAGAGCCTGCATGCTTGCCCCAGATATGTGTTCAGTGAGCACTGCACTGCTGGGGGTTGTCTCTGATTCCCTAAGGGCAGGAGGTGGGTGCAGGGGCTCAGGGCAGAGGCTGGGATGCCCGCAGCACAAGGACACTGTGCAGAGCAGGCATGGACAGGAGGTGGCTGTGGGGATGCCCTTGTTCTCGGGGAAGTGCCAGGCTCGGACTGGAGCGTAGCAGGAAGATGTTTTCTGGGGGGGCTACAAGTTTAGGGTTAGTGCACAAGCTGCATCTCTCCATCTGTATTTGGTGGTGTTTCTTCTGGACAGAGCCATTAGTCTTGTCTTGAGGCATTGCTGCAGTTTCACTGGACTTAAGGTGGCATTTACCATTGGATCTGCAAGCTTTTCCAGAGAAAGCAGATTGCTGTCTTTGAAGAACCTTTGGCTTTTGAGTGACTGCCTAGCTGAGCAAAGGTGCTGAGCAGAATCCCACTTCTATCAGCCAAGAAAATCCAGCCACGTCCAGCAGCTTTTCTCTTGGTGTAGCACAGGGTGTGAGGACACAGAGGGAGGAGGCAGCAGGTCTTTATGTAGATGAACATTAAGGCTCCCTCTGAAGTCCTAAATAACTTGTTACTCTCCAATGCTTACTGTTTCTCCTGATGTTTGAAGTCACATAGATCTGGCCACCTCAGTAAATAAACAGGCCTGTATCGAAGGAGCCACCTAACAACAGCAACAAACAAGAATAGTTCACTTTCATGGGAATAATAAATATATCATGCCAAACTTCCTCTGGTGTCCTCTGTCACAGGCACCTGTGACAGGCTTTCTGGTGAGATGCTGAGATATTGAGGTACCTCATCCCATTTTCTCTCCTCCAGAACTTGAAAAGAATATCAAATGACAACTTCTATTCTGCAAATTAGGATATCTTCAGCAGACAAGGATGCAGCATGGGGCTAGCAGGGCTGTCACAGATGAAGAATTGATTCTGTGTTCACTGTTTCTGCCTTCCCCTTGTACAATGGGACTCGTTCAGAGCAAGCAATGGGAAGTAAAAGGAGAGTTTAACCTCTGCTGCTTGTTCCACCCTCAGGTGATGCAGAGATCATTTCTGTAGTAGTACACAGCATACCTGGGAGTCTGACCCCTCCATTTCAGGCATATCATCACCTCCGTACTGGAGGCCCAACCTTTGTGCATGATGTTGGCCAGCCAACATCAACTGGCTCCAAACCCGGTGCCCAGCTCATGAAGCAAGTGTGATCTCAGCAAGGCCTCTGTAGCTTCTCCCAGCATGAGATAAAAGTGGTTTATTGTGCACCACTAACAATGTGATTTGCTAATACATTACCCAGGGGTGGCACAATCTGTACTGGTTAAAGGGAAATGTTAAAACTGTCACTTCAGCAGGAGACATCTGAATGTGCTAAATGGGTCATGCCATTAAAACAAATATTCCCAACCTAAATTTATAAAGTACTGTAAAGGGACAGCTATCTGAATGCTGCAACATTCAGAGCCTCTCTCTAGTCAGCTGCTGTGGCACCTCTCAGGTGCTGGTCCATGGCTGAGGCTTCTTTTGAGCAAACAGAAGTTTCCATGCAAGACAAGTGCACTGGCAAGGGACAGAGTGGTTACTGCGATGAAATGGGCAGGTTGGAGGGGTCTGACAGCAATGAATGGCAGAAGCAGGAGCGGGCTTCACAGGGCTCCACTTGTCCACGGCATGTGGGAAAGAAGCAGGAGGGCAGGGGCTGCGGTACCTGTGGGCAGGATGGAAAGCAGGGCTGCAGAGCCCTGGTCCTCAGTAGTGACCAAAAGGGCGCATTTAGTTTCCAGTCAGCTGAAGTCTCTGACATGGCACCTCCAGGAACATGGTGGTACCTACCCAACACTGGACTGATAAGCACAGCCAGCACAGAGAGGGCACAAGGGCAGGAGGACATCAGGGGTTTGGTACTCATCCTGTAAGGACACCACAGCAGAGGTGTGTGGTGGCAGAGGGCTGGTTGTTTTGATGCACTGCACGTTCCCACTGTAGTGAGAGATGCTCTCTGAGACAGGGGACGTCTTTGTGTGCATCTCAAAAAAGGCCCGAAGGAATCTCCTAGCAGAAGAGAGAGCTTCTTATCAAGTCTGCCAGAAACATTTTGCAGGGAGCTGGGCTTGCAGAAATGACCTTGTTTCCACCAAACACAGACATGGGGAGGGGCTGTCAGTGTTCCCAAAATTTCCTTTTCTCTCTCATCTGTTCCAGTGTTATTCTCAGCTGACCTCTTCCATGGGAAATCAAACATTTGAAACAGTGTCAGACACTGATGCTGGCCTCACCCATGGTGCATCTCCGTGGGAGGAGAGCAGAGACTCAGCCTGGAGCTTGTGTGAGTCACAGCTCACCCTCTCCTGGCTACAGGGAAGTGGTGGCATGCAGAAGTCTGAGCCTGCACATCCCTCGTATGTGAGCTCCACTGGGTTCTCACATTTAGCTCTCACTGCCCATCCATTCAGGAGAGTGAAGAGAGCTGTTGCCCCTCACAGTGCCTGTGAGAACTATCCTGCCAGCACAGTGGTGCAAGCAGCACTCAGTAACTTGGTGGGAAGGGTACAGCAAAAGCTGAATCCTGCCATTCCCATGGATGAATGAGACGAAGGATTCCTGCTTGCACACCCCCCTGGCATCTGAGCAAGGCTGTTGTGCTCTGCCATCCCCTCCAGCTGCCTGCTTTGCTTAGATCAAAAAGAAAAGAAGATAACTGTGTCTTATCCCAGACACTCCAGGGACAGCAGCTTTTGGGTGCAGAAGGAACAGTGTCCTCCAGTAAGCTAATCTTACTGCCGAGGGGTGGCTGGGAACTTCTCCAATTTCTAGCCACTTCAGTCCTGCATCCCAACAAGGTTTTTTGAGCTTTCTGACCCAGGCAAGGAGAAACTTTGAGCACTTGGATGCACCTGCAACGTCAAGGGACCTAGAAATGTTCCTTCAAGAGCTGCTACCAGATGGCACAGCTGAGTTTTTACATCTCCATCTCTTCTCTCCTTCATTTCCTGTATTACAGCTCTACTATCTGATCTTTTCTTCCTTGGACATGCTGATAAGCACATAATGAAAATGCCTCCTGCGCTATGAGTAGGAGCACAGCAAAATGTACACAACAGTTGGCATCTTGCAGTAACTATTTCAGGCTCTTTGCAAATCCTAGCAGCTGTCTCCAATTCCATTACACATTTTCCATTTTGAAACCATTAGTTGCAAAGCAAGAGGCATTACTTTTGCTAACAAAGAAGGTCAGGGGATAGGGAAGAATTCCCAATCTTTGAACAAAAAAAAAAATAAAATTCAACATTGCCATGAGCTCCAAAGCTCTAAAATAATGCAGTATCAAGCTAAGTGAGTATGCTGCCTCTGAATATAATATAAAACAACAGCAATAGAAAAGTATTCTAAAACTGTATAACAATTTCCTGTCCAATAAGATGTACCTTGGCCATTTCCCAGCCTCACTGAAGTCACAGCTGTGGGGCTGGACCCCACACTCAGGCTATCATGAGCAAAGAGAGTCCTGACCATCAGCAAGATCCAGAGTCACACCATTGCCTTCCAGAGAGCTTAGATCAGAGTAAACCAGGAGAAATGAGATGAGGTCCATTTCAAAAGCATCAGAAGCAGGAGTCCCAAACCAACAGAAAAGCCTGGAAACATTATTTTAAATTAAGAGCTATTGTTTAGTGCAGTCTCCAGCTGCTTTCTCATCTACAGTCGCCTTATCTCTCTGTTGGTAACAAAAGCATTGCCCGGAAACACTGCAATTATCATTTCTGTGGAGAAATCCCCTTTGCACACATACCTGTGCAAACCCCAGGCCTGCATGTTGGCAGCAGCTGAAATTGTGCAGACATGCTCATGTAACCAGTGAATACTATCAGCTGCATGGCAGAGTCATGGGCAAAGCATGGAGCATGACAGAGTACAACGACCCAAGAGCAAAACCTACCCTGCTGGTGTGTATACTCTGTGACAGCTTTATTTTCATACAATTGCCTAGGAACTTTTCAAAGTCATGCAGATGCTTATCACACACTGCACTCCTGCAATGCTGAAGCCCACCATTTAAGTACCTACCACAAGGAAGGGAGTGAGGAGGTCCAGTATACAGAGACTTGTTCTGGTTTTCCAGCCCTCACCAGCAGAAACCTCTGCGCTGTCACATAGGGGATTCAGAGGATCTCAAGATTGCATCCCTGCCCGAGCAGGGCAGAGAGACACTCCCAAATCATTTATTGTTGTCGTGTCGGTTCAAAAGAACTATTTATGTTGGTTTTTATTTTGAGAGACCAGGAGAGGAGGGAACTAATGGACCAGCAGAAAATGCAAAGGGACTCTTGTCTGCTGCTCATCATATTCTTACTCCTAACCTATCCATCTACTCCTGGCTGCTCAGGGAGCCTTCAGGCAGAAGTAAGCCTTGGTGAGCCCTGGAAACATCAGGGCTGAAGAGCAAATGTTGAGTTGTTGGAGTGTTTTTATCATGCTCAGCTTCTCCTGGGACTTGCTACCAAGGCCATTAACTAAATGAAGAACTGTGATCCCCTCTGCTGCCTGCCTGTCACTCCCACCTGTGGAAAGGCCTGTTGTTGAAGATCTGCAGACAAGCTGGCAGGGACCTTTTCTCTAGGCAGAGGAAGACATAATTAATGGACATAATTAATAGCATAAGGAAGGTCTTTGCTTTATCAGTCCATTGATCAGAAGAGAGTTTCTAACAGATAAACTGTGGGTTGTCAGCATGCTAAAAAAAAAAAGGAGCAGACTTTTTCCAACTTTGCCCTTTCTAGTCCTTTCAATGTTATACTGGGAGTCACTAAATAGGGATGAAAGTTGAACATGAGTTGGATAGTAGGATCTATCTCTACTGTACATAAAACCTGGATTCAGTAAAGCAGAACACCAAGGTTATCTCAGGAAAGCAGGGGACATTGGAGGGAAACCTGAGATTTTTGCCTTTTCTTCTTTTCCCTTTAAATCTGACCTAGGGGTATTAAACCTTGGACTGGGGGTGACGTAGCATACTCAAAACATATTCCCATGGGCAGATGTACTGTATTTTACCTTACACAGCTCTCGGTTTGGTAGCAGACATTTGTGGATACTCACACAAGTCAACGTGTAACAGCTAAATATAGTCCTCTCATTGCTATTATCTTGTTAACGAGCAACCTTTGCTACTCTTTCTCAGTACAACATGGTTCTCTGAAACCCCCATGGCATTATTCTGTCACTGCCAGTCAGTGGCAAGACAATGCAACATGGAAAAAAATATATGAGTGGGGGTTTTTCACAGCCTGTCCCTGCAGCAAGGGGAAGGCAGAGCCCAGCCTGGGCTCCCTGGCAGAGCAGAGACCATGGTCTTGCACTGCAGCTGCTGGGTTTCTGCTCTCCGAGCTGTAACAGCAGCAAGTGTTCCTCTGGGACCTCAGGCAGACCTCAGCCTCTCTGCTAATGAGCAGCCCCAAGGGAGAACAGAGCTCTTCACCTCTCCCATGATCCTGAAGGCAAATTACTCAGGCTTCAGAGGCTGCCTGGGGAACTTTATTTTTAGAGGATCCTCTGAATTATGCATGAAACATAGGGAGAGAAGGTGGCATTTTATAGGAAATTGTAGCATGGGCTGCATCAGCCCTTTCTTAACATGGGCACTGGGGATTCAATCAGGCACCTGCACAGAGTGCGGGACCGCTCCAGCAGGAGCTGGAAGGAAAGCTTTTCTGTAAGCACACCCTCCAAACACATGCCAGTCCCAAAGCCAGCTGCAAGCTCAACTTAAAGCATAGAGAAGCTTAGAGGGGTTCTATAGATGATCTGGACCCAAGTGCTCAAGTTTTCCCTTGCCAGTGGCCACCAGCCCCATGCAGCACAGGAGTAGTCCCAACAACCATGGCACTTGGATCCCACTCATCTGAGCATGGTGACTCCAGGCAGAAAACTACCAAGGGGAGACACTGGGAGAGGGGCCAGAGACAATCCATGTGTCCAAGAGACTGGTCAAGGATGGTGATGGAATATATAAACATGTTGCTAGGAGACATCAAACTTGAGATCAATAATTCATGAGATCTGTGCAATGAAGTGAATAATTCAGGGGTGTAGGAGGCAGGGGGAGATATGGGGAAGAGGACTGAGGATTTAAAGACCTCCCTCCCCCCCTCCACCCCCCAGTCCCATCACATGACTTGAGACAGGGAATCCAGCCTGAATGGGGCTAGAGGTGCCTCCCAACCAAAACCAGTTACTTTCTCATAGCAGGAAGCCTGTTATTGCTGGTCCCCTGCCTGCACATCATGCCAAAACAGCATCCAGCCAGACATGGACAAAGAGAAAGACCTAGGGCTTCTGTGTGCCTGGAAGGAATATCCAAGACACCAGCTCAGCCTGGCTACTTCAGCATTAGTGGACCCCAGACAAAGCTCTGGATGCATGGTCATCTGTTTAGAGGCTGTTTGCCTTTTCTGACTCACTTAAATGATTGTAAATTTGGCAAAGTGTTTTCCCTTCCCCAAAATATTATGGTTTCTAAGTCATAATGTTAAATAGAAGCAATCCTGAGAGGCTCCAGTGATCTGTTAGAAATGTTTCATTTAGAAATCAAGCTAAATTTAAATGAGAATGGTAAGTACTACAGAACAAAACCAAAGTGTTTTCTTTTGAGTAGAATCAAGTGTTTCATTCAATGTGAAATAAGGATTTTAAAAGAACCCAAACATTCTGGTCACTGAACCAGTGAGAAAAATCAATTTTTCCCTTTTTGCAGAGTGCTGCAGAGTGTTGAAATGCATCTGTGCAAATGAGTTTAGGGAGGTAACTTGGCTGATAGCACATGCATGTTTGGATGTTTCCCTGAATAAGAGCTCAAGGCTTTACCCAGCCTGACATTCAGTTTCCCCCCACCCCATCCAGCTACACAGGTTCATATCAGCTTCCCTGTATATCCCTGCCCAGTTTGCAAGACCCACTGGAGGATGGGCCTGCTTCTTTCGCTGGGAAAGGAGACGTGTCCTTGGGAGTCTCAGCACTGTGTGCAGATACACAGAGGTAGCTGGGAGCCATCCTCACTGCTGAAAAGGATACCAAAGCTAGGAGAGGAAAAAATCTTGCATCCCCCCAAGAATGCCCAGTACGTTGAGTCTTCCAGGAAGATCTCCGATAGCTCTGTAAAACCCAGAATCCATTAGCATTCTAGAGAAAGAGTGTTGTTTGGAATTGCCTCAGCTCCTCACAAGCCAGAAACACAATTGGAAGAAAACAACCGGAGTTCGATTTGCTCTGAAATGAAATGGGCTTTGGACAGGGACTGGGTCCAGAGTTGCCTGGAACTACCCAAGCAGTAAAAGCTGAACAACTGAGCTGTTCACCAAGCAATGATGAGGGTTCCCCTCCTCCACAACACCCCCCCCCAAAAAAATATCACTTTGCCACTAACAAAAGTCTTTGTGAACAAGAAGGGTAGTTTCCCTTCCAATGTAGTTTCCAAACCCAGTTATATCCCACTGTTAGGCTTAGGAGTCCTCCTAACAGCAAGGCTTTCTGCACCACACAGCTCCAAGCTGTGGTGGGAAGTGCTCTTGGAAACAACTGAAATGGAGAGAAACTAATTACTCAGAGCCTGGCAAAGAAGGCAGCGACCTGAGGGGGTTTCAGTAACAGAGAAGCCAATTCTACTCTAGCTACAATATGATATCCCCTTACTATGGGCTTTATAAAGTGCTGGGCCCTGAAGAGCTGACCTTTTCCTCTGAACATATTTTTGGGGATAGAACTGTAAGAAGCTCCTTGCAGGAAGCTGAGTGTAAATGAAACAAAATAAGTACTGATGTGCTTTTGGATCCAAGAAGACCGGGAAATGCTGTGGCAATAACTCCAATTTTTGCACCTAACTGGAGGGAGCAGGCTCAGCATGAGGAGCAAACCACATACCTGTCTCCTCCAGCCTCCACATTCACTGCTGCTGGCACAGGAGCTTGTGAGCATCACTGAGCTGTCAGAGGTCTTCAAACAGGGAAATAGATCAGCTCACAATTTCTAAAAGGACAAAGCTCAGCTGATCTCAACATCCTTTTCTTGCACACACTGTGCAGTTGTAAGACATAGTCACATTACAATGATCTACAGGATCTTTTGCTGGAGCCTTGCCACATCCTGGCTGGGTTCCCAGAGGAGCTTGCACACCCTGCAGAGGAAAAGGCTTCAATGCAGTGTGGCCTTTCCCTCTCCCTATTAGACTCCATATTCCTCCTCCCCAGACACATTCGTTGCCACGCTGCAAGTAAACATGCCTTTTTGGTGCTGCCAAATCAGTACTCCACAGCACATTCAATGGCAAGTGGTGGTAGTTTTACTTTCACAACAATAATTACACCACAAGGCGCTTGTCAGTTATTGTGCTCTGTGGTAATCAAAACCTCCACTTTGAAAATACAGGGCGTATTCCCGTCTGTTCCTGCTCTGCTCTGTGTGGGAAGATTACTCATTCATGGCTCTATCTTGCAGCCAAGTCATGACAGATGGGTGGGCTGGAGTGAAATTCAGGACTCAGTGACTCATGAATTGCTCTGGCACCTCAGGGGTTTCACTCTCCCTCCCAGCACCCAAAATCGTGACCCGGCTGCTGGTGCTTCCTGAGCATTGTCCCTTCTTCTTAAGAAGGTGTGACTGTCCCTCTTGCAGCTTCTGGGCCAGGAACCCTGCTGCACTGTGCCCCTACAGCACCCCCTGAGCATGGCTGTGGGGGGCCTATCCATCTCACCCCAACAGCAAGGAATGGGAAAACATCAGTGGTGATTCATCCCCATTAAGGGAACAGAAGCAATCCTCACCTAACTCCATATTCGGTTTCATCAACTCCCATCTTCCATCATCACTGGTTCAATCATACAATAAAGCTGCACATCAGCACTTGGCACATTCTTGTCCTGTTCCCAGCAAGCTCCCACACAAGTGGCCTGACAGAGCTGGCTGGGCTCAGCTGCCCAAGCCATGTCCTGGAGACCCTTATCCCAGCTTAGGGAAGGTCTGGAGGGTGTATGGGATCTGACACGGGGTGCTGTAATGGTTTGTGCGCCGTGCCAGCACTACGCAAGCAGCCATCACTGCATTTGCAAATGGCAGATCCTGGGGGGATCCACTGCCAGAGCTGGAAGGAAACTGCATGATACTGTCAGGCAGTGACACAAACCCAAGGGTCTGCAGGTAACCACATGCCACAGCTGTTTCAGCATGGGCTGAGACCATCCTCCATCCCCAGGACCACACATGCAGCACACATGACTGTGGCCCAGCACTTACACTACCGCCTGCTCCAGCTCCTTGCAGCCCTGGAGATGTTTATATGAGCTGAGTATTTCCTACAGGACATGTATCCCACAGATCCAGCTTTCCCAGCCTCTGATCTTGGAGCTGGGAGTTTTAAAATCCCAACTGTTCTGAAATCTGTGGCTGTTGCTCTGACCTATTTCAGTGCCCATTGAGTGTTTGCTACCAGGACAGTGACAGAAGATGTTTCTGATTAGCTAAACCTTCAGGCACTTTGACTGAGAGAAAGGTGCATGCAGAAGGTCAAGTTCATTTTTTAATGCTGGGAAATTGCCCTGCAGGGCACGTCACCTGAACCCGGTGCACCAAGAGCTGTGGCAGGCACATACCCTAGGGAACTGACACAACATGAGACCTGGGTGACAAATTTCAGCTTGAGAAGTGGCTTACCTAAGGGCAGAGGCTGCTGGGGCAGAGCACAACACGATGGAGCAGGCAGAGGTGACACACATCTCAGCTGTGGGAGCACATAGCAGCACCATGACCACAAGATGTAACACTTTCTCCTACCTCCCCAGGATGGATCCATGGCAAGGACAGGAGGCTGTCTCTGAAAAGGGGACGCAGCATGAGGAAGCCCAATGAACCAGGGCAGCCACCTGACACAGTGCCAGGCAAGAGCCATTGAGTGCAGCAGTAACATCCCTGCCACAGTAGCTAATATATAATACTGTGGTTGTCTGGCTACAGGTGCCTGAATCTAATTAGGTATTTCAGCACAATGATCATTTTAATTAAGTAAAGCCAACTGCCTCTGCTGGATGCACTAGTATCCAAAATTCCCAGGCAAGCTTCCATTGCATCTCCCCCACCCTGTACTTCATTTCCTCTGCTTTGTGAACAGTTTGAACAAAAAAGCCATTTTTCTCTCAGGTACAAAACAACAAAACAGGACCTCAAAACCAGGCAGAAGGCTCCCAGGACAGCAGGAATGTGGCATGAAACACACACCAGGAGCTGTGCATGCTGCAGTGCATGCAAGGCTTTGGTCCAGGCTGGATTCCCCATCCCACTGACCAGAGAACAGGAACACAGGGGCAAGTTTTGACCAACAGCTTCAGCCATGGTGGATTATCCAGCTATAAGGAGGCTGTCAGGAACCTAAACCAGACCATGTCTGTATGTGACAGTGAGAAGCAGCAGGAGTTAGAAGCACAAAATGCAGACCAAGAGCACAATTTCATCCTCCTTTACAACTGATAAAGAAAAATAAAATAAATTGCTAACATGACAGCTTTAAGGACTCAGGCTCATCCAATTTCATTAGGGTCTAAGCCCTTCTAACATATGTGATATATCTTATTTAATGTATATACTTCCACTGCATAGGGAGGCCCCTTCCATCACTAGACAGCAGCCTGGAAGTGATATCAGGACCTGCACTGTGTTTGGGGAATAACTAGGGAATTTACAGGCTGTCCCACACAGCCCTTCTCCAGAAAACTCCCAACCTCTAGGTTCACCCCAACATATCTCCAAGGGAGAGGGGCTACCCCAGCAGGATGCTTAACCCAGAGGCACTTACCATTTTTAGATGTCATAGGAAGAAGCAGAACACCATTTTCTCCCCCTACAGAATACCAGAGCTGGAGCAAGGACCACACAACTACTTCCAGTTCTTCTTGAGAGCCTGTGCCACATCCTCAGCCCTACTCACACCCCAGAAATCTTCCTGTATGCCTAGAGCTGCTGACTATCCCCCAGCAGCCCTGCCCCAGGCTGATTCCCACCACCTGGGCTGGCCCTGGGAAGCTACCCACCCACTGTCTCCTAGTGCCACCTAGGTGTGCTCAGCAGCCATGGTCCAGCCCCAGGAGCAGGACAAGCTCACAGCAGGGAAGACAGCCTGGACAGTCAGGACCTGCCTGGAGCTCCATCATTCACAACCATGGGAAGCCCCTGGGTGGACGTGGGAGAAGTTTGGGTCTGACCTCCCCACCCTGGCTGTCTAATGAGCCACTGCGCTCCTGCCCTGGCTGCTCTGCTAGTGATTTCCCATGCAGGAGGCATTTTATTCCCGAAAGAGTTGTGCCAAATGGCGCCTCCTGCAAGTCCCTATCTCCCTGTGCATGACTGGTGGCAGTTCTCGGAACTGAAATCTATCAGCTTCTGGAGGGATAAATGATCTGCAACTAACAGTTTCTTCAAGAAATCAAATAAACCAACAATATATGGAAAGACCAAATGCTTAAAAGGAAATCATTTGGGCTGCTTAATTTGTGAATCCAACCCTACTTAACTTTTTTTAATTACTCCCATAAAGCCAGTAGTTTCAAGCACACATGCAATATTGTGAGCAGATTCAAATCTAATTAGCTGTGTTCATGTTAATTAGATTCATTGTGTATTTGATGCTCAGCTCTTCCTTCAACTTTTATCTTGGAGAATGTATTCATAATTAACCCAAATTTAATGTGTAGTTA
Organism: Melopsittacus undulatus; assembly: GCF_012275295.1. Lineage (NCBI taxonomy): Eukaryota > Metazoa > Chordata > Aves > Psittaciformes > Psittaculidae > Melopsittacus > Melopsittacus undulatus. Next base: position 27,714,210 of record NC_047532.1, on the reverse strand, counting down.
AGGCCAGTTCTGTAGCAAAGGATCTGCTCTTGCTCTCCCTATGGACAGTTCCTCGCATCTGTTGCCTGTGATCCATAAGGAGTAAGGGGAGCTAGTCCTGCAGGGAACATGTCAGAGCGATGGCTCTTTTAAGCCTCAGAGAGGTGTGATTTGGAGCTCCAGAGAGACCTGAAATGCACAGCAAAATTATCAAGCTTAATGAGTCAAACCAACAAAGCCCAATAGCAATAACACCAGGGGAGTTGCTGGTGGTGATGGGTGCTGCATGGGAGCTGAGCAGCAGAACTCAGCTGCTCTTCTGCCCCTGCCCGTGGCTGCTTGGAGCTGGTGCAGACTGGCTCTGGCAGCCTTAGAAATGCTCGTGCCTCTCAAACATCACCTCTGACCTCTGGGTCTGCTTGGTCCTGCTCTGTGAGCACAAACAGTAAAGCAAAGTCTGAGTGCTGATAAAAAGTGCAAGCTTTCATTGGGTAACTGGGGGTTTCTTCCCACACACTTCCCAATAAACATTTACCAACCATTTCTGACCACTAACATCAGTCAGGGTCCTATGCTGGAGCTGTGTGTATCCATGGAGAGGGAGAAATGAACCTTGGGGGATGAAGGGTGATAAGGGACATTGGTAGGAAGAGGAGAGTGCCGATGAAGAGTCATCTAAACCATGGCTGGAGGAACCAGAGCAAGAACACTTGTCACAACTGGGAGCCGAGCACCCATGCAAGCAGGACCTGAGGCTGCTTTATGCAGGGTGAGAGGTCTGTGTGCTCCTCAGAGCTGGCTCTGCCAGGGACAGCGGTGTCTGCAGAGAGCGGTGATGAGAATTACCTTCTCCTTATGAAAATAGGCTATCACTGGATTTGGGGCTCAAAGTTGTGTCAAGGTCCCTTGTGCTCAGTCTCCATCTGGCTGAGGTATGTGTCCAGGCAGAAGTGCCATGCTGGGGACATGACATCTCCATGAGCTCAGCGAATGACATTGGTTTTGGGAAGCATGTCAGTTGTATAAAGCTTGCTCAGCTCTATTTTAAGGAAACTTTTTTTTTTCCTTGCCTTGATTTCACTAGTTGAGTATTTGCTCTTACAGGACACTGGTAATTAGATTAATGTGTGTTTCTTGCTTATGTGAGAGCAGGTTTGGTGGACAAAGAGCTATGCAAGAGGTATCCTATGGTATGCATGCTGGTGACCTCTGAGAAACAGCAGTTTTCCCAGGTCTGACAGAGAGACACCATACAGGGAATGGAGGAGCTGAAGGGGATAGAGGGGATGGAGGAGCAGTCAGGGAAGGCAGTAGCGAAGGTCCCAGCATCATTCCAAGCCAGGGGTTCTCACGCATCATTACCCAAGGGGAAACCTTTCACTAAACATCTTGGAAGAGAATTTGGAAAGTTGGGTTTGCCTCCTTCCCCCTAAAAAAAGAGAAGGAAATAGTGAAGTGTCCAGCGGCGAAACAAACCCCTTATGCAATTTATACTCTTTTAATTGAAGTAACAGAGTTACTGGTTCCTTCAAAGAAAAATGTAAAGACCATGAGAAACCAGTCACATCTGAAAGCGACTCTCATTTGAGATCCAAGGAAAGGGTTTCTTGCATAACAGTAAATTACATTATCAATTTATTTGGTATTTCCAAGCCACCAGAAAGTCTGAGGAAGTGCCCTGTTGTGCTGACACTGACCCAAAATAACCATGACAGGTTTTTCCGACTCTTCAAAACTGTCAGAGGAGCAAACAGCAGAGATTTGTTGACTTGTTCAACTCTGCACACAGATAAACCAGGGCAGAGCCTGGCCCTGGGTACCATTGCTGATGGGGACAAAGCAACTTTCTGAGAAACGATTTTGAAGAACAGCATTATACAGAACAAAGGAAAAAGTTCAGATTTTATAGTCCCTTTTTAATTACTTTTTACACAGTAAAAAGGCTTGTGGCTTTTTTTTCTTTTTAAGAAAAAAACTTTGAAAGGACAGCCACTTTATTTTACTTTAATATCCACAGTGGTACCTTCTAGAGTTGAAAGCATTTGGTGCTGACAGATTTAGGCTGTCAAAGGGAATTCCTGCCAGCTGGCACTCTGCAGGCATCCTCAGATCAAAGAGAGATGAACCATACTGCGGGTGGCAAAGGGAGCTTGAAGGGCAGGAAAGACACCCTTAAGATGCAAAGTCACCCCTCTGCAAGGCAAGGATTAAGGTTTCTGGTGTCACTGGTATTCCGCCGTTTCTGTCCTTAGTTAATAATTTGGGTGCTACAGGAGCCCCCCGAAGGCAGCAAGCTGTGGACAGGAGGAGTCTGCAGGGCTCAGTTTCTCCTTGGCCAGGGAGCAGCACCTCACCTCCCACAGACCCTGGGCAAACATCACTCTTGTGGCCCACCCCCAGTGTTTGCAGAAGTCACAGAGAACTGTGATTGATGGGACTGAGTGAACAAGTGAGCCCTTACCCACACCTACAACCACCCCTTTGGGGCCAATGGCTGCAATCAATGCTGCAGTTCCAACAGCACTAATGAGTGCATCTAATGAGTAAAGGGGGCCAGGGATTGTGACCACTCTGTGTGACAGGAGGGGATGGTGAGGGGACCCAAGTGCCACTGGAGTCACCTTGGTCCCCATTTGGTGCTCTGCTCTGAGCTGCCCTGTGGGCTGGATCATCCTGTCTGTCAGTCCTTCACCCATTCAGCCTCTGAGCCACATCTTGCTGCTTCCTCCACCCCTCATGACATATGCCAAGTCAAATACAGCTTCTCCTATGGAGTTCAAATAAAATCTATGAGTTTGACCTTTTCTAGGCCAAAAAAAAAAGGAATAGAAAGTCCTTGGTCTGTTGAAAAGCAGTGTTCACGGATAAAACAGATGTGGCAAAGCAGAATAGAGTTGGCTGAACAGTCATTCCAGCCAGAAAATGCTATTTCATCATAATCTTCTGGAAGACGATATGAATTTGGTTACTGCAGAAGAAAAAAGAAGCTACAGATCTCCCCATCTCCCCATTTGTGCTAGCAGGGTGCTACTCTGACGAGGACATGCAAAGGAGCAGAATGAAGCAGGGCAAAAGAATACAGACATCTTAAGCAGAGGCCAAGGTCTGGGACTCAGAGTATCCCCTGCCATACCCCAAAGCAAACACAGGCTCTTCACACTCCCCAAATTTCCTGAGCAGGAGCAAGAAGGCACTGGGTGCATCCCAGCCTCGTCTCCTTCATTTTTGAATGTTATGGCACTGAGGGAAGATGCACAGTGGAATCTGGGCTTCCCTATGGCTGAAATCGGGTTTTCAGGGTCTGAGTGTAGGCAGGACATGGTCCAACAACACAGACATAAAAGGCAGGAGGGATGCATGGAATTCAGAATTGTCTTTCTTTTGAACACCGTCCACTTCAGTTTCATGGAACAAGTCTGGGAATGCCATTGAGTAGTCAAATGCCTAATTAGAGTCAATATTTAGATTTCTGCTTTCTGAATGAAATAAACCTCAGTGTTCTTTGTCAAATCTTTGACTTGGTGGGTTTTTTTGTTGTTTGTTTGGGTGGGATTTTTTTTCCCCAAGATATTTTTTGAGGAAAAAAAAAGTAAAAAATGCATGTTAAATTCCCTTTCATTCCAGTTGCACAAAGTTTGATCAATTAAAAATTATTATTTTAGATGGAGGGGGCAAGAACAGGGGTTTGCTTCATTTCCCTATACTGCTAACAATATCCAAGCTATTTTTATCAGATCTGTGCCAAAATGAGTTTTCCCTGGATTTTCAGAAAACCCTTCTGCAGTCCAAGCCCTCCTTGCAAGTTTCCCATTGCCATGTGCTGCTCAGCTCGCTAATAGAGAATTGCAGTAGAGCAGGCATCTAGCTATAGAAATCAATATGAAATTCATCTTTGCAGGTGAGTCTTCTCTGCGGACTGGGGCTCAGGAGACCACAATCTCTGCACCATCACTCCACTTCTAGCATCCACAAGAGCAAAGGAAACTTGCCCCTGGAAACAGCCTCACTGGGGCTGTCCTGCCTGACATTACACACCAGAGCTTTTGCAGCAGATTATTTTGTAAGGTAACACCTGGGACTAGGAACAGAGGGGCACAGCACCAAGGAGATGGGTTGTGGGGGGGTCCAGGAGCTCCCCAGGGGCTGCTTGCATGCTGTGCCATCCAACACACACGCTGCAGAGGTTTTATGGTTTTTCCCCTCTCTGATGGATCACTGGGTGATTTTTCTTTGCTTTGGAACAAGATGCAGAAAGCTTGACAAATGACAAGAAGAAAAATTTCTCACGCCAGAATAATTCAATTTTATTGTAATTCTTCGCTGTGCACCACGCTCCCTCGAACTTGCTGGGGGGTGAAAATCACTTGACAGAATATAACACACAGAAAGCCTCAGGAAGCTCTCTGGAGCTACTGTGCTTTTGTCCTCCTCTGCTCCCGGTCTTCACTGCACCGTTAGGGTGGGAAATGCAAAGTAAAAGGGTTCTGGGTGGTGTGAGTTTGGTGTCTGCTCCCTAAAACCTAAAGGGTAAAAACTACTTAGAATGAAAAGCCAGCTCACTGTTCTCTTGTGTTGTTATTTTCAGCTCTTTGGACCTAAAAATCAATGGAAGACGTGTGAGTTGAGCAGAGGCACCCCCAGCTTGGGTTGATACTCTCTGTCCCCAGTACTGGGGAGGCAGTGGGGCATCTCTGGGGCTGCAGGTGCCTGCTCCCCATCCTTCTCACCAGGGTTCGCTGGTATCATCTGTGCACATCTCTGCCCCACAGGGCTTCTTGTTTCAGATGGGATTCAGCGTCTCTCAATGCCACAATGTTTGTGAAGAGGTGCCAGTGCCCACTCACTGCAGGGAATATATCTCTTTGAAGGTCTCTTGGCGCTGCTGCACTTCAAAAAGCCTTATGGGCTTATGCCGCTGGAGAGGAGGAGGAGCAGCAGGGATAAATTAGAGCCATGAAATTGGAAGTGCTCAGTGAGTGCTGTTGGCAGGACTTGCATAAAGACAGGCAGGAGGCTCCCGCAGCAGAACGGGCAGCATGAGATGGGCAGCACAAGACAGGACAGGCTGTGCATGAGAGCTCTCCTCTGTCCTCTTGAAGCAAAATGTGGCCCTGACCCTCTGAGCATGTGCTGGTTCACGTGTGTGAGGACCCTGCAGGATTGCACCTGAGCCCCTCCTGTCACAAGGCACTGATCCCTGTCCACAGCGTAGGACAGCCCAGAGGCCTCCCTGGATCGGCAGTGGCAACCATGGGTGATGACTCCCTGCTGATGGTAGTGTCTGGCCTGGCCAATTTTTCTACCTCATGACTTAGGATTTACTGGTGCTAGGCAGGGCTATTTTTTAAAAGCAGTGTCAGGTAGTGCTCGAATCAAGTGTCTTACAAGAACCTGGAAGGCTAAATATATTTAATTTGCACAGTAACCTTCACCTGCCAAGCCAATGTAAGTTGGCAGGAGAGCTACAACTTTGCTTGATGGCAGAGCCCGGAGGCTGGATTTTAGCTCCTTGGTGTATAAAGACACTCACAGAGGGAGAAGCAGGAAGAGGAGCCTGGGGGACAGTGGCAGGATATGGGCAGTAAGGGTATTACTCATGAGATGGTGGTTTCCAGAGAGCTCAGATAGCTTTGGAAGGATGTGTCTGCACTGGATCAGCTGGTTTGGGGGAGAAAAACGACCAACCTTGCTAGTGTGGGACAAGGTGAGGTGTGGGACAAGATGAGGTGTGAGGGAAGGTGACATTGCCCTTCCCTGGCTGACAGCTGGATGTTGTCTTGCCTCAGGCCATTCACAGCATCTCTTCCCTCTCCACTAATAGGATTTGGGAGCTTAGCTACCTTTGTGCAGTAATAACAGCTCACCCCAGAGTCTTTCAGGCATGGCTGCTTGGCTGCCTAAAAGCCTGGAAAACTGCTAATGAAAACTAATTTCTGTCTTGAGCCACAGCACCCTGCGCACCTTGGGAGAAAGGTTCTGCTGCACATGCAGCCACCCCTTCTGCATGTGCTGCCTGCATGGCTGCTGGTCCCCACACTATCTGTAGTGAATGGGGTCCTTCAGGGATGGCAGCCACTCACTCCATGCCCCTGCCACCCATCCAGTTCCATAAGGCTCTCCAGCACAGCCTGCCAGGGAGCTGTAGAAGGGCAGGGCACTGATCGTGGCTGCAGAGCCCTAGCAAGGAGGGCATCTCTAGCAGCAGGAGAGTTTGTAAGCACGGAAAAGGCAAAACAGAATTCAGAGTCTAGAGCATTTCTGGCAGGAAATGTGGCAGATGTGAGTGTACAAAAGCCTATGACTTCCCTATGTCCAGGGCCTGGCATCCATCCTGACCTCTTCACAGATGCCCATGGAAAAGCTCATGTTTTATTTAGCATCCTTGGACTACTGAAGCAGTATTTCTAAACTCCCCCTCCATTCCCACCCAGCTGTTTTTCTCTCTTCTTTGACATAGTCTGATGCTTCCCCAAGCACCTGCCCTTGGTACCCAGTCTCTCTGCTGCAGGAATGCAGTGCTACAGGCAGCCTATCTATGGCCTGCAAGTACTGATGAGATTAGAAAATGTGTTTTGGGTATTTTTTTCCAAAAAAAAAGAAGATGAACTGTGCAATTATTATCCTAATGGATGTGACACGTTCTCTATGTACTGACACATAACATATGGCGCAAGATTACATCCTTCTAAATGATTCATGCAGTTCATCACCACCGTGATTATCTGCTCCTTTCCAAAGCTGTGTCTTCCCATGCAGCTACAATTCACATCCCTCCTCCCTGTGGCTCCATCTCAGCTCCAGCTGCTGTGGCATTTTCAGCCTCAGGTAGACGTTAGTCAGCTTTGCCCATCGTACCACTCATCTCCAGCCTGACTACCAGTACAATGTCTGCAGCGTGTGGATGGCTTGTCTTCACTCCTGGCTTATTAATAGCACCCTTTGGCCAGGCAAGGGTTCCCTGCCAGCACCTTTCCAATGAGGCAAGTGTTGGGAATGCACACCCCACAGGCAAGGTGGTTGCAGCAGTTTACCCACGAGAAGAATTTATTACTCCTACCATGGAAAATTCCTTCAATGAAAAGATATTCATTGAGATGCAAATTCACCATCCTCTCTGCAGAAAATAAATCCATTTTACCTGCACAAAGCTCCGGTAACCTATTTGTAAGAGCACAGTTCAAAAGCGGTACCTCTAGCTCCCCAGGAAAATTAGTGTGCATTAGCACTGAGCAGTGTATGGGAGCAGAGAGCAGCATCTTGGCCTTGCTTATTCTTGGGACGTTCAGAAGAATTAATACAATTTAACTTTTCTAATTCACAGATTTTGCTGGGAAACTTTAAATGGGTTTTTAATACAGAAGCCTGGTCTGCAGCATGTGAATCAAAAGAGCCTCTTGGGCCCTTTACCAACCAGTCTGCTTTAATAGAAAAACTGTATCACGGTGACATGCAAAGCCTTGCATTAGGGGATGCCAGGTAACGATGCTATACGCTGCTCTGTTATAACAAAGAACTAATTATCCGATGAATTCCATGGGAATGGAACTGATGCCTAATGATTTTAGATGCTACAGACAAAAAGCTCTGTTAGAAAAACATTGCTCAGGCGGCAAGTTAAGTACTCAGATGGTGGAAAAGGCCAGATTTGTGGCTCCTGAAAAACTTCAATTTTGCACCATATACACTGGAACAAGAGAAAAGCCCCAGGAGAAAGGAGTAAGCGATAGTTTAACTAAACACTGCATTGTAAAATAAATGGGGGCAGAACGAAGTTCAAACCCAGAACTATAAAACTAGCCTTGCCTAGTTTCTGAAGATCAAGCTTTCGAGCAGTCCTTTAACAGACCCTTTGATGAGATTTCCCAACCTTTTCTCTTCTTTTCTTAAAACAAACAAACAAACAAACAAAAACCAAACCAAAATCCAATGGCTAAAATAAAAAACCCCAAGGAAAGGAGAGATGATGTGCAGAGCTTTCCCGTGCCTTCACCCTGCCAAACTGGCTGACCCACAGGGTGAGGAGCAATGCCAGCAGCTCCGGTCCTTGCTTGACTTGACAGCTTCAGCTGGGGTTTTGGGTTAATAAAGCTCAGCTGACAGATCTATCTCATCAGACTGAAGTTCTTGTTATCCAAATGTCTCCTGGGCCTGAATCATTTATCTCTTTCTAAAAAGTATTCAAAGGCCATCAGTTGCCTCCAAAGCCATTTCTGGGTGGTTTGTCCTGCTGGGGTGGTGCTGCTGCCTGGAGCCTGCCTGCCCATTCCCTGCCTGTGATGTGCATGGTGCTGCAGTCTTTATGGACTGTGCCACCCGCTTTCTTCTGGCCTTCATCCTGCCTGGGACCTTTCCTCCTCACTGAGCAGAGATATCATCACACCACTGCAGTTTCTCCTGAAGAGCCCAGCAAGTGCCCATACACTGTTTGTAAAGAACCTTAGATGTACCTCAACTCTATCCATATTAGGTCCCAGTCTGAAATCCTTGCAGAAATTAGACAAGAACCTTCTGAGCATTTGAAATTAAACATAACCCAACTTTGCAAATGCCTGGGCTTCCATGGCAATCCATTGTCTCACCTGCACAGTCTCCGGTTGTGCATTCCCTACACCATCCTTTGGTTTCCAACCATAAATTACACAGCGAGACCATGACCTTATCTCAGCCCTGACAGGTTTGGGTACAAGACAGTGTTTCAGCGTATCACCAGTCTCTGGAAAGAACTTCAGGACAAATCAGTCATCAGACCCCCGATTTAAAAAAATATTAATCTCTAGTAAATATTGTTTAACACCCTCCAGCATCAGTTAAAAATAAACTGGGAAGTCTTTTCCCCAGCAGAGGAGGAAGAAGAGGAATTAACAATAAAAAGCAAAATCCACCAACAGCCAGAATTGGAAAATAGACAGCAAACAATGTGAAACATAACGAATGGTTTGGGAAGCAGAAGTGAAGGCAGAACAAATCCCTGGTCCAAGGAGGAAAGAAAGCAGCAGAGGGGATTTTTCAGGCTCTGAAGGAAGCTGAGCAATGGGGAGCTGGGGACTATAACCCAGAGTTATACTGATATGGAAAAGGTAAACGTGGACAGTAGCTATTCCTGGCTTTCCAATAGAACACACCCAGTCAGACACACAGGCAGGAACAGCCTTGGCCCACCATGAGCTCCCAGACCCCCATCTCAATGCCTCCCAGGGGTGTCTGTTCCTCCACAGCTGGCAGCCTGATGGCTCCTGTACACCAGCTCCATGTAATTGCTTTTGCAGCTATAAATAATCTTTATCTCCCTCTCTGCTCTTCCCATGATGTTCACCTGGCATGCAGAGGCATGGTTTCCCTGTGATTCAGCCCCTCAATGCTGCTCAGCCCCTGATACCACGACTCTGCCTGTTCTTGGAGTGCTGACATGTCTCTGGTGGGTGAGTGAGCAGTGAGTGGGGCTTTGCCTCACAGTGTACAGCTGTACAGAGCTGTATACTGGCCAAACACAAGAGACAGATTTGGAGGAAGAGGAAGAAATTTCAGGGAGGGAGACTCTTTTTAGTGAGTTTTGTTTGCAAAGGTGAAAAAAAGAAGAAAGAAAAGGAAAAAATAAAAATGTGTGATCATTTTCTTTTCCCTCCTACTGACAGAAACAAGGAGCGCTTGTGACAATTTGTCTCTGCATTTTGCATGTCTAGAAGGAAAGTGCTAAGAAACTGCTATGTTTTCTCCAGCTCCTTTCCTTGCCATAGGAGGCATCAACTGACTCAAATGGTTGGTGTCCCCCTGGCACCAACAGCAGCAGGAGGCACCACACTGGGTGTCCTCATGGGGATGAGCAGGCAGATGCTCAGCAAGGGTGCCCAGCAGGAGTTAGGCACTGTTGCTCCCCTTGTTTTCCCAAAACATGCCAGGGGGCTTTTTCTGCCATGGCTGAGTCCATGGCTGCAGGAGCAAGGTGCATCACTGGAATGTGCTGAGCCACCTCGTCACCCCTGCCCCTGCCTGGGGCAGGTGTGGACACAGGTACCTACCAGGGAGCCCATGGAAACAGGCAGCTGTTAACAGGCATGAAGAAACCTCTCATTGGAATCATTGTTCTCTGGAGAACCATTTTTTCAGCAGCAGCTATGAGATTCAAAGTCATGTTTCCCCCTTCCATTATCCCACCAATAAAAAACAAGCACAAACCCACATCGTGTTCCCATTTTTCAGTTTAGAGGAAAGTGAGAATTACACTGTGTTATGGAAAGTCACAATCCAAATGCCAAGGACTTGAAAAAGATTTTTCCCCCCTGAAAGGAACTGCTTTCATCATTATTACAACTGAGGAGGGGGGAAGCGGGGAAATCCTCAAGGCTTTCCACAGACAATTTGCTATCTCTTTGGATGCATCAGTCACTGTCACACACTGACACAGTGTGCTCGGTGTCACCCCACTCGAGGACACCACCCGGTGTGCCTTCTCCCTGGGCACACAGCTCTGGCCTCTGCCCACCCACCAAAGCAGACCAACCTGGTAACTGGGAGCTGATTGAATCCTTTCCCAATTACCTTTTCCCTGGTTCTGTTTTCACCCTGCTTCAGGCCTAGAACAGAATCTGAAATTATCAGTGTTAATTCCCTATGGCTCTGTTTATTAGGCCAGAGGACTTCCCCAGAGTAATCAAACCCAGCCAGAAATTGCATTAAACCCACAAAACAAATACTGGTGTTTGCAGCACAAAGCCCTTCCTGTCTCATTAAGATCAATTAGGTTGTCTTGAGCAAACTTTCCTCTTTCTTTCTGTTAAGCTTTGACCATTAAACCCATCCTCCACCTAAACAAACTCAACAGCAAATCTGAAAGTGAAATACCCCCACATCACTGTCATTGCTTCCACACACACTCTCTCCAAAGTGGGTTGCAAAAATACAGGCATCAAGGTAGGGTGGGTATCCAGGACATCTCTCACAGCACTTCCCCAGCCCTGAAGGGATGCCTACACACAGGACATTTCCTCTGCATTGCTTTCAGGACCATCCTGGCTCACCCTACGCTAACACAGGCTGCAGGAGCCTCTAGGGTGCGTGGTGTGGGCTGGCAAGCAGCTACTGCCCCCCCTACTCAGCCTGGGTTAATGCCTTGGTGTATTTATTGGGAGCCACAAGCCTTCCAAGGCCAAAAGTCCCAGCTGGTGCAGAGCAGCTAGGCTCATCTGTGGCGCTGATTTACATGGAGCATCTGCTGCAAGGGGAAGGGAAGAATACATTAAAGCACTGTAAATTCAGGTGGCAGAGCAGCCCTGGCAGCCCTGGCTCCACAGCAGCCAGGGTTAGCCATCCCTGGTAGTGTTCAGAGTCCCAGGGGAGGACATCTCAGAGTGAAACAGAAGAAAGGAGAAGGGGTATTGGCTGGTCCCCCAGCACCAGATATGAGGGGGCTGGAAGGGCTGACATCCCAAGGTGCATCCTGACCCTAATGGGCTGCACAGAGCAAAAGAGCTTCCCAGTGTGGGGGATGCTCTGAGGCATGAGGGTAGCTGGGGTCCCAGACCCAGAGGACTGTATCATCCCCTCTTTCTAGGCCAGCTGCCAGCCTGGCATCAGGGACCATCAGCCTGAGGGAAGCACCCAGAGTAGGGACTTCAACTGCAAACCCTTAGATAGCAGCCTCCATCCCCCACGTCTCTCCTATGTAACAAGCCCACTTTCTTGCAGGCATGGCTGAGTATCGCACAGGGCAGAGCAGACGTGTTTTTGCTGAAAGCCAGCAAGAAAAGGAAAGACATAATTAAACTGTTGACTCTGGCTACAGACATTGCATAATGAAATTAGCCCCCCAGTCCCAGGCTGTGAACTTCCTGCAGAGTGGGCAGGCGCAGACTGCAGCAGCAGAAGCCCTCCAAGGCTACAGCAGCAGTGCCAGCTCATGTTCAGGGGCAGAGGGGACCCTGCTCAAGGCTGGGCATCCCCTGAGCTCTCCACAAAATCACTCCTTCTGGCACAGACTCGCAGGGTTCCCTCAGAGAGGGAGCTCTCTGCACCTGAGCAAGATCAGCAAGCTCATGTGTTCAGACAAGCGTCCTGTTTCCTTTAATCATAGTAGGACTTCTGCAGAGATTTCTGAATTGTCCCAGGTTGAACTGGAAGAGGAGGTTCTCATTTCCAAATGAGATCAGCCTGGCGCAGGAGCGCACACATTACAGGCAGCTCCTGAATTCTGCTTCTCAGTATACCCAGCCATGGAAAGAACAAATTTGCAATGGCTTGTGAGCACAGGAAGTCACTTAGAGAGGATGTTGCAGGGAAAAGATGATGTTAATTCAATAGTGAGGGTGTCTGTGTGTGGCTTGGGGGTGGGAAAGGAAGAGGGAGGGGAGCTGCCCCTGCCAGATCTGGGAACCATGGGAGAATCTGATAGGATTTCTGCTTGAAGGCAAATAACATCAAGCAGCCTCTGGAGATTTTTTGTTTTCTCAAAAATCTTAACATGCAAGGACTGTCAAATAAACAGCAATTTTAGAGAAACCTCAAAGTATCTTTTTCCCTACTTTTATTTTTGGAACCCAGAAGTGGTACAGGTCTTGCCTGCTTAATTTACCAGGTGCTGTGAGCAGTGTGGACAAAGGGAGGACCAGGACTCACGTAGATGCAGGAAAATTGACATGGTTATGAGCCCTGCTTAAAGGTTTAAGCTTAAAAATGGGGTTAGAGCCTGATTCCTCCCTAGTGCAGCCAGAAGCTGGTGTGGGATATTCCTCCTCCAGCATGCTTGGCCCAGCCCTCTGTGCCATCCTTTTATTGGCCCAGCAGTGCAGTCGAGAGGCAGCATCTGTGCCCTGAAGGTTGGCTGCACAGGTACCTTCTATGGGGCTAAACCAATATAGCAAAACTTGGAAAGAGCCAGGAACAGATTGTGTCACTCACACATATGCACCTGCATTTTCCACTTTGGCAAAGCTGCTAGGTGCCTTGATCCTGAATGAAGGATGTTAACTGAATCCTACTTTGAAAGATCAGTGCAGCTCAGAGGGCCTGTACTTGCAAGGACACAGGGAGGAAGAGAAAGCTTTGCAATGTGAGGATGATGAAGAAAAGAGCTGATGCCAGTGGCGCACGAAGTAGTGGATAGAGCAGAAGAACCATGGTGAGTGTTCAGGATGTCTTGAAGAGCAGCCTCTGCCTTTCAAGCTGAGGAGAAATCTTTGGGGATCCACACTGGAAGGCAACAAGTGTGAGGTGTATTTGCAAGTGGACAAAGCCATCAGCTGAAAAATTGAGTGTTTGCAACTAATTATTTTCAGTAACCGACCAGCTTTATGGATGGTTGGGTAAGATTGGTCAAATAAATTATTCATGATTTCTTTCCACTGATCAGCAACTCAATTAACCACAAACCTCTATTCAATTATTCATCCAGCTCCAGCAGGATAAATGGGGATATTTATGACACACAGCCAATGGATGTATATTTCCAAACAGGGACCCTTAAAAACCTTAAACTTTGTTCTGAGCTGGCTTAAATGGCCCAAAGCTTTGATTCACAGTTAAACTCTGAGCTCATGTTCTGTATGCTGCCTGTTCTGTAATGTCTCCTGCCACCCAGCATACCTGGGTATGATACCCAGTGTGGGTCTGTGGGCATGCGGCATGGGCAGGCATGGTGTCAGAAGGTTCAGCAGGGCTCCCAAGTGGGAAACACAGACATGCTCCATGATGAAGAAACTAGCAGATATGGCTGAGTCAGGTACAAAATATGGTGCAGAAGTAGCGGGGTAAGCAGCCTGTGTTGTGCATGAGGTCAGGTACAATGACGTACAAATCTCTCCAGCTATAAACTCCAAGGGTATGAGCCTGTTGGAATGTTGCATTGCTGCAAATTAACCTCTACTGTTATAATTCACTGTAAAAGCACTCTCACACCAGAATTAAAGAGTGTTGACAATATTAAGCTGCACAGTAAATGCAAGTAAGAGTTATTATACTAACAAATAGTCAAATTAGCATAAGAACTGGCTTTGCCTCACTGGAGTAGCAACCTTAGAGGTTGTGTAAGTGAAGCATAATTCAGCATAAGTGTGATAAGTGACCAGGACTGCACAGTGAGATGTCTAAATTGCCCTGCTTTGCATGACTTCACATCCCAATCGTATTGGTGCTCCACCTGGCATGGCCACAGGTCCCTCATAGCAATCTATAGTATTGCTCATTAATATGGTTGGAAATTAGGGTTGTGGCTGGCCTGTGTAGATAAAGAAGGTCCGGATGTAGGAGGGCAGCTGCTGTATATGCCAGACAAAGCTTCTTTTCCTGAAGCAATGTAGGAATAGGCACAGGAATAGCAAGGTACTCCAGGGGAAAAGCATCACTTGCAGCTTTGATTGACCTGGTTAGTGGATTAAGCTCATATTCATATAAGCACACTTGCTGTCTTAATCTGCTTTCATACAGCTGCCTGAGAGGGCCCCCTTCTCAAGTAGTCCCATCCATAACTGGAGAGGGTTTCTTCTTTTGGAGCAGCTTTGGCTACAGATGACTGGTTGTGAGGGCACCTCTGCTCTCCTGGGGTGTGTGCCCAGCCCATCATGGTGACCTGGTGCAAAGCAGCCTCCAGCCTTTACCTCGAGAAATTGCTGGAGCTGGGTTTGATAATCCAGTGCAGAGGAACAGTAGACACACCAAAGAGCTGAGCCATTCAGCAGTGTCAGGGGTCTGCTGCTTGAGAAGCAGTGGAACATTGCTTTCTGCATCTCACAAGGGTCCCCCATTCATGGCACGAAGGGCCAGTGCTTTCCTTTGCAAAGAGTGAAGGTGCAGCAGTTCCTCCTTTGCAAAGTGGGGTGAGCTGGCAGGCAGGAGGGGTGCGAGCAGGGCTGCAGGCTGGGGTCCCTCTGCTCTTTGCTTTTCAGTGCTGCATGCCCTTGGTGATGAAGACAGCTAACAAAGGAGCTACTTCTCTTAGAGCACTGGTTCTACACCCCAGGAAACTCAAATTTAGGCTGGATCTCTAGGACAGGACACACCACATTTCAGCTGCTGCTGTCAAAATCCAAGGTCTGTGGAGTTAAGAGATTTCTAGCGGCATCAGTTCCCATTCCTGTTACCCACACAGAAAGCCTACCTATGGCCGGATGCCTTCAGTGCTGTTGGGGTCAGAGATGCCACAGCAATGCTGCTGATGAAGCACTGTACCCGTGGCTGGGCAGGGCTGGGGGAGGTAGGAAGGCATGGGCAAGAGGGGGACTGAAAAATTGATAGTGAGACAGGGCATGTGCCTGGCCTGGGTTCCCCATGGGACGTCTGCTGTGGGGTGACAGGCTAAGGGGTGTGGGAAAAGACTGGGCAGCCCCTTCCCATTTTCCAGCAGAACAGCTTGGCTAGCCCCGGGGCACAGTCAGGAGGAGGGCTGAAGGACAGCGTGCTGGGCTCTGATCACAGCTCCCCAGGATGGTGACAGGGAATACTGGCCTATGGCATTAAAATCAGCTCCGGGGGTTGGGGCTGAGGACTCCGGGGCTCTAGGACTCATCGCAGCCTCCCGGGATGGGGATGGAGACGGTGGGATGGAGGCAGGTATTCTGGACTCTGATTTCGCTTTTAGGTCGCAGGGATGCGAACAAGCGTCCCGAGGTCTGGGACCAAACCCAGCCGCCAGCTGCACGGGGATGGGATCCCTGAGGACGGGCTGCTCTCGGGTGCTAGGAACAGGGATGGGGGTCCCCGGCCGCAGGATGGCGGTGAAGGAAACCCCAGCTGTCGGGAACTGGGGTCCCGGGGGACACGGCTCCGCACGAGTCCTGCGGACACAGTGGCGGCCTTGGGGGGGTCCCAGCCCCCCTCAGCGGCGCGGGGCGCACGGCGGTGGGCACGGCCCCCCCTTCCCTCCACCCCGCACCGCCCCGCCGCCCGCCCCCAGTGCGCCTCCCGCGGACGGCGGCGCGGGGCCGCGGGGCTGGCGGCGGAGCTGCGAGCGGCGGCGGGCGGCGGGGAGGGGGCGGCGGGCAGCGCGGCGGGGGCGGTGGGCGCTGCAGGGCTGAGCGGCGGGCGGGCGGGGCTCCACGGCCCCCCCGAGGGGGGGGCACCCGCCCGCCCGCCCGGCGCCGCACCCGGCACACGGATTTACGGCGCGGACTGCAGCCTCCGGAGCGGCTCCCGCAGGTAAGGCACGGCCGGCAGCACCGGGGGTCTCCGCCGATACCCAACCCCCGGCGCGGCTCCGAACACCCCCTCGTTGCCTTAGCGCCTCACCGGGCTCCGGACGCGGCGCAAGTTTCCCCCGTTGCGGTCCTACCGGGCACCGTTTCCCTGCTCCCTTCCCCCCACCGCCACTCCGCCATCGGATGCTGCAGGGATGGGGCTGCCCCGGGCTGCGCCCCGCCGCCGGCCGCTCGCCCTCCCCTGCTCTCCCCGCTGTGCCCTATTGCCCCCGACCCACCCCTGGCGGGGCAGCGGCAGGGGCCGGGGTCCCGCTCGGGCAGCGCCACGCACCGCAGTGTCAGGGTGCCGGGGGGCTGCGGCCAACGCTCTCCCCAGGAGGGTCGGCCGCCGGGTCGCAGGGGGAAGCAGAGCCGACAGCTTGGAATGATGCGGGAGAAACCTCTCTTGCTTTTGGACCAAACTTGGCTACGGGAAACCTGCTCTTAGCCCGGGAGCCCCTGGCCGGGACCTGTGGGACGGGGTGTCCCTGAAGCACATACCCGAGCCTCCCGACCCTCGGGATGCTGGTGTCGTCCCGGTCTCAGTGATGCTCTCCAGCTAGGCCTCAGCCGGAGGATGCGAGAACAGTGCTTGATCTCTTTCCTCTGGGAATGCGAACTCTCTCCAGCCCTCCTCGCAGCAGGGCTGAATGCTGGGATGCTCGCTTTGCGGGCAGGGGATGCTCCCGGTCTCTGAATTGGAAATCCTACCTCTTTGCACCCGACCTCAGACAGACAGCGCCGGAGAGGAGGCGCAGCCTGGGGATGGGTCACTGCACTCCCCGGGGCACGGTGAGGGGCTCGGCTCTACCCTGGGGATGCTGACCATGTTCTGAGTGGGACCTTTCCCTCTCCTACACCCTAGCAAAGGTGCTGCTCACTCACAGACTAGATGTGCACAGGAGTACTGCTGGGGGTCCTGCCTCGCTGGAGCTCTCAGGTGGCTTTTACTTGGATGGGGGGGGGAGGGGGAGGCTTTTCTGCACCTGGAAGATCCGAGTTTTGCAGCCTTTTCCACTGTTTTGTTGCACGGTGGCAGTGTCACCATCGTTGGACAGCCAGGCTGTGCAGCTGAACTGTGACTTTCCATGGGTGTGGGGTATTGATTCTTGTGTGTGTGGGAATCGTGCTCAGCCCAGCATCACCTGGGGAGCCTGATCTGATGTTCCTGAGCTGGAGCAGGGTCAGATCCCAAGTCCTCACTCCAGATGTGCCACTGTCATACTTATTATTGGGCAGTGGGACATCTGACATAAGGCTTTAGGTGCACCATGGTGGTTATGTCAGGAATCTGCATGCCTCTTTAGTTGTGAGCTGCCTTCTCCTGGGCCTACTGTCATGCCCAGTGCTGATACCATCCCCTCCCCATCTCCTCAGCTTGTTGGCCAAACATGTCCAGGGTAGCTCCTTAATCTGCCAGTACTGACACTGTGCTGGGCTGCATTCAGGCTGCAGGATGTCCACCCCTGGCTGCACATCTCAGGTGGAACTTCTTTTCTCTCCTGGGTGCCGGTTGGGTGCAAAAGGTGCCCTGGGTTCATCTGCAGAAATGGATGTGAGTGGGAGACTGGTGACTGCATGCAAGATAGTCTGCCAGAAATCCCTTTCCCCTGAGTGTCACCAACATAAGATGAAATAAGGGCAGATCCTGCAATTTTAGGGCTCTCTACAGGTTTTGCTGCAACCAACAGTAGACCTGGCTGAATTTTTTTTTCTTTTTTATTATTTCCCAACACAAAGCTTTTTCCATCGGAATGAAAGCAGAGGTTTGTCTGCCTGCTTAAGCCACTTACAGAAAAACATCTCTGGTTGAGACACTAGCAACACGAGGATCTCCAGCCCTGTCCCATTTACCTCTGTGGCTTCAGGGGCTGCCTGAGCGTTAACTGTTCTTAAACTCTCCTGCACCTGGCAGGGTTTCTGCCAGAGAGGTATCCCCCTGCTCCTTTTAAAAAATAGCAAGGGGAATAAACAGAGAGCACTGTGAAAGTGCTGGAGGAGGGTTTCAGAGTGGTGAGCAGAGGAAGCGAACGTGGCTTGGCACAGCGTTGCTGTTGGAGCTCTCGTCTGGAGCTGAGTCCCTCATCCTGCGTTCCCATGTCCCCATCTGGCTCTGGGCACACTGTTGTGTGCTGCAGGTGCTCTGAGGGGCTCTTCAAACAGTGGAGGATCTGAGCCCTAGCTCTTCTGCTGCCTTGCTGTGAAAAGGCGGGGATAGCCCCTAGGAGTGCTGTGTACACGTACCAACCTGGGAGACAGCCCTGCTTATTCGGTTATTTAGCACCCACATCAAGAGAGAGAGTGTTTTCGTGTGCCTGTCTTTCTGCTTTAACAACCCGATAGGTTGCTGCAGGCTCAGGGGTCCCCCTCCTGTGCACAGGGGTACAGAGCAAGGCTGTGCTGGCCCTAAGAGCCACAGCACGGCTCTGCTGAATCACAGCTACCTGGATGCTCCTTCTGCCTTCACAGGTTCCTTCTGGTGCTCTGACAAGTAGCTCCATGTGTAAACGGGGATTTATTCAAGACTCCTGGGAGGAGCAGCTGGCAATGGAATAACTCTATGGCAGAAAATGTGTGTGTGCATGTGTGTGTGTGCGAACTACAGTCTAAACGGAAGAGGGAAAACATCCAGAGTTACAGAACTAATGCAAATGGAGTTGGCTTTCATCTCTCCCTGCAGCATCCTTTGTGGAAGGCATTTGCATTTCCCCAAAGTCAGTTCCTCCCTACCTGTCCCTTAAGCAAATCCAGAGCTGTGGAGCAGTTTTACAATGTGACGTGTAGTTCTCCAGATCTGGAAAGAGATGAACTCAAAATATTTGAGAAGCAAAGCTCTTATTTTAAGGTAGCAACTCTGGACATGCCAGAGGATTGGCTACGGACTGAGGTGTGCCTCACTATTGATTGCAGGGCTGGGGACCATTCCTGAGGGAGGGATCTGAGTGGCTCACACATGCCTCTGACCTGAGCACAACTCCGGGATGCCACCAGGAGCATCCATTTGCTCCTGAAAATAGATGCTCCAAGTGGTCCAGCATCATGGGAGACTCCCATGGCTCCCATCTAACAACCAAGCCCTGGGGTTCCCTGAGTGTTCTCTTCCCTCCAGTGCCAGGGTGGACTGCTGCCATTTTGGAGGGAGCCTCTAGCTCAGCAGAGACAGAAACAAATCAGGATTTCATGAGCAATCTAGCAATAGCTATTAGTTATGCTAAAAGGATTAACAGCTCTGCAGGACTCATCAAGTGTTTAAAACATAACTCAAGCTTCAAAGGCAGCTCTTATAGGCTCACATTTTCACTTCAAGTAACTCTGAGAATTCCTATTCAACTTAATTAAAACATCCACTAGGCTCCTTAAAAACAAAAACCCGAAGGCTTTTTTTCCTTAAGCACCAAGCCATTTTGAAGACAGCAGTTCACAGAGAAGTATGCAGATGTCTTTGTTAAAGAATCACCTTTGTGGAAGTCTCCTATCCCCAGACCAGTGTGTCTGATTAATCCTAAGCTTTCCAATGACGATATAAATAGGGGGGTTGGAGTGTTGTTTTGGTTTTGTTTTGGTTTTCTTTCTTCCCCTGGCTAGGGACCACAGAGGAAAGATGAAAAAGTGCGAAATGCTTTGTAGAGAAAGTTAGACAAGAGGGTGGGGGAGTGTCAAAACCAAACCTATAATAGGAAACAAGCCACTGAAATGCTGGTGAAAGTACCTTTCATCTTGAAGGCTCCAAAGTGCTGTGCAGTGCATGAATGCACACAAGAACTGCAAAATAATTGACAACAACTAATGTCATAAGATGAAGTCACCAGCTTTGCTGGCAGTGGAGTCACCTCAGGCAGGTCACCAGCTAGCTTGCCATTAGTCCCTGACCGCTTGCTCCTGTGTTTTTCACCGGTGTTATGAGCTGGTTCAGCCAAGCTATTCTGCAAGACCACAGATGCTGCACTTGTTTAACACTTCTGTGAGGATGTTCGGTCCTAAGCTTGCCTGGCATGGCTGAGGTGTGATAGTGATAATCAGCCCTTTCCCCAGCTCTCCCCCTTGTCTGCTTGGTCCTGGACAGCATTGCCATCATCTTGCACAGGGTCATGATTTAATTCTTCTCCCCTGTGACATGTCCAGTCTTGTTGATGCTGGGTCATCCCCAGGCATGTATCCTCCCTGACCACTCTCACACCCCTCTGTTTGCCTCAGAGGCCTTAGCTATTTCAAGTGCCCTGGAGAGACTTGAAATAGGTAGAAAAGCTCCCTCTGTATGAGGTATAACTTGGGTGGTGTCACTGGAGCTATGGGTGCATTAAACACAATACTTAAATCTAGTAAATGCTTTTTTGATATGCAGAGAGTCCTTGAACATTTAGGATTTCATTCCATTATGTTAATTTTGTTTGGCTTGATCAATAATGAATTAACATCTTCCAGAAAATGCTTAAACAGCTCCTGCCTTTCCTCTTGTTTACAGGTGAGTTTGATTGCTTCCTCCTCAAGCTGCCCTGTGTGGCCAGAGGGTGCCTGGAAGGGTGGTGCTGAGAAGTCCCATCAGGAGCAGAGTTGCTCCCATTGCATGTTGTGAGATCTGAAGCACACCTCACCTCTTTCCTTCCCATCTGGCCATTTTTCTTCAGGCAGATTGTAGTACTTGAGCATATAGCCTCCTGCTCCTGAATATCCTCTGAGCTGCCCCTGGGGACATGCCATGCACTGGTGCTGAGGACAGCAAGCTGCAGTCATGTAGGGCTGGTGGCTTGGGAAGATGTGTAGCACAGACTTCATACCCATGCGCTCAGTGCATGGTTGGGATGTGAAATGTAGGAATTAGGTGGTAGGCAGGGTTTTTACATCAAGTGTTTATAGCACCTTCTTCACTTTGTGTCTAGACGTAGCTATAAATGAGGGAGAAGGCTATTACCTAGGAATAAAACTACTGAAACCAGCCCTGGAGAGCTTGTCGCTGTATTTCCAAGGAACTGGGAGATTCCTTATGATTAATGTAACAATATCGAAGGCTATAAACTCACCACGGTTGGGTACTGAGTCAGGGGACACACTTACAATGTACCTGCCACTTGCAGCTTAGACTAAGCATTTAACTACAGTCCCTCACCACCCCTTGGCCATTCCTAGGGCTGCCATTTGCTTGCAGATCATGGGTTCAGTTCAACTGACTCCACCAATTGTAATGGTGTAATAAAACAGCCCAGCGATTGCTGAGGTGTAATTCCTCATTGCAGTGTGAACCAGTGGTGATGTGGAGGAGAGGAGAGGCTGTGAGCAGAGCCTGGACTGTGTAACTCACTGGGAAACTCTGCCTTCTCGTGTCCTAACTTCGGGCAGGGAAAGCAGGAGCTCTGCTGTGTACATGGACACCACTGTGGCACACACTGTGATGCCGGGTATGTCTGTGTGGTAGTGTGGTGTGGGGCTTCAGGTGCCTGTGCAGATGAGAAATGCCTGGGGTCTGAACCCAGAACCCACAGTCCCCATCCCAGGCCTGATGCACGAGATCATGCCCCATAAACACTGATGGGAGAAGTTGGACTGCAGTGATCTCTTTTTTGATGCAAATTCTTTTCTCTGATCTCTGCTTCTACCACATCCAGCACAGTGGGGTCTCAGTCTCTGCCTAAGGCTTTGCAATGCTGTTATAGCACTGGCAAAAGTAAAAAACAAGAGGATGGACTCCCTGGAAAAATACCATGAAGCAAGCCACTGATGCTCTTGACAGTGTCCACAGCAAGAGCACAAACATTTAACCTCAGCTAAGAGGAACCTACCTGTGCTAGGTCTAAATGATGGTCAGGGGATGTCTCTTCTGAGCCCTGAATTGAAGCACTGTCATTAGAGGATAAAAAAGGGGAGGGAAATGGTCATACTAAAGGTTGGGACCTGCTAGCCCATGGCTGACCTGTCTTCAGAGGGAGCAAGGATGGGAAGGAGCAGCAGCATGATTGGTTGGTGCAGGAGGCAGCAGATGGGAAATTTGGGGTCAGCACCTTTGTGTCTGCAGGAGATGCTCCCCAAGTTAGGTTTCCTCCCCAAAGTTAGATTTTCTCCTCCAGGTTAGGTTTCCTCCCCAGATTGTGCACCATGTCCAGGCTTTGTCCCTCCTGGGAGTTTTCTTGTACCATACATTGAAGATTAGGAGGCACTTGGGTAATATGGCCTTCCTAAGTACCTAAGATCTATTAAAAGCTGCTCTCATTTGACTCTATAAAGAATGCCATTGGGAATACAGCGGTGCTTCTTGGATGTGGGTAAATATTGGCCTCAAATGAAGTTGCTGATAATGGGAGATAAGTTATCAACAGCTGTTTAACCTAATATTACTTACATATATGATAACACTGAGCTTTTGCGAGAGGTTAATAACTAGATGCAGAATTCATCACTGCATACAAAGACACCTGACAAACTGCAGCCTTAATTTTTCCCCTGGAGCTTTATTACAGCTGAAGGAGCACGTAGCAGGAAAACGTGCTGGTGGGTCAGGCCTAAGCTGTTGATGCCAAAGGCGAAGGTGATCGTGCTGAGCACATGGCTTTGTGCAGTGACTGGGGGGACAAATGTGTTTCCCTGCAGGTTTAGGTTCTCCAGATCAGAGAGGCTGGGATGGTGTTGTTGTGTGGTTATATTAGTAGAGCTCTTGCTGTGCTAATCAGGCTTGAATCCCTGTGCTGAGCAATGCCTGCATTGCACATCCAAGTACAACGACCACAGAGCTAAGAGTAAAGGAAGGTAGATTATACCTGGCATTACTACAGATATTTGGGTGGTGGTGTCAAAACACAAAGTGTGCATCAGTTGTACATCACAGGATCCCCACAAAAGGGAGCGCAGCCTATACTATACAAGGTTGTGACCCACGGTTATGGGTGTATTTTCTGCACTGTCTTAGGCAGCTTCTGGTCTCTGTAACAGCTGTTACAGCCTGTTGTTGGACCTGTAATTCCACAGGGTTTTTAGAAAGAAGAGGTTGGCAAGGGACAGAAACACTCACTGAGATTGGAAAGGCTCTGGTGGTGAGCAGTGCTTGGCTCTGCAGCCAGCCACACACACCACACTTAATCCACAAAAGGGCTTCTCCCCAGTGTTACCCAAATAATAGAATTATAGAATCAACTCATTTGGAAAAAACTTTAAGATCATCAAGTCTGAAGTGTAGAGCTGAGGCAGAAGAGATGTCTCCAGACATCTCCCCACTGCCATGATTTAGGACTGTGCCAGCTATTTTAGCTCTGCTCCTCTCACTTGATCCTGGCAGTGGATATTTTCAGCATTCATCTTCACAAGTCAGAGCCATCCACCAAGGAAAGGGCTAGCTTGTGATATAAAGGGAGTGGACCACTGCCTGGCTGGAGCCACAGGGCTTCTCGATGCTTCTTCTGAGCATCAGGCAGACACGAGGTCACTGATGTTAATGCCTGGCTGGGACATGCCTTGGATGTCTCTGAAGACACTGATCAGCTCAATTGAGCCCTTGGTGGAGGCTCCTGGCAGGAGCTGGGCTGGCTTTTAGTGCTCCTGGCTCCCATCCCCTGCTTTATCCAGCAGACCACACTGCTGCTCATCAAAGCTGGCTGCAGATGCTAGGATGGCAGCTGTAGTCCTGTTGATCCCTGTGGGGATGATGAGCCCAAATGAAGACCCTTGGGAAATCAGCAAGAGTATGAAAATCTGGCTACAAAGCAGAGGCTTGGACTGTGACAGCTCTGCAGATAAACCTGTGTGAGAGCTCAGCTGTGCAAAACATCTACAGAGATCTTCCTTTGCATGTGAGTTTGATGCTTGGGATACATGAGAAAATCTCCATCCCTTCCCATAAGGCCATCACATCTTTCCCTTCTCTCAGAGAAAGTGTCTGGAAGCAGATCCAGGCCCCTGCACCCATGGAGGGGATAAGTCCTTAGCTCCTCTGGGGCCAAGAGGTCCTCCCTCAGGTTGTGAGGCTGGAGGGAGCAAACAGACAAGCATCTTTGAAACATGCTCTCTCCAAACCTCCCATGGTCTCAGGGCCAGGAGGAGGGTCAGAGTAACACTGTGGCCCCAGAATGAGAGAAGTCTCTCCATTTCCTACCACTGCAATGGCTGTTGCACAAGTAGATGGGAACATGTGCATTTGCAGGCCATGCTGTACTCCTGGCATTTAAACCTTGCCTATTGAAATAGCTGGGCACCAGTACTGTGTGCACCTGAAGGCACTTTGGCCTCGCTCAGGTGGGTAGCAGAAAGCTGCTGTACTACCCAGCATGTTGCAGCCTCTGGGTAGTTGCTTTTGGGCTTACCACATGAAACGGTTCATAGCGTTACCTGCTTAGGCGAGCGCATCTCTGGGGTCTTGCTCATAACTCCAGTTCAGAAGAAAGCCGCTATTATTAATCCTTGAATGTGGCTCCTTTTTCCCACTTCAAGCATTTCAGCTGAGCTTTTTCCCCACGTGGTGTTTGCAAACCGTGCAGATTGTGAACATGCCCTTGCCCTTCCCATGCACCAGACTGAGCAAGATGGCAAATCTCAGGTCCCTGGCTGTCCTTAGCAATTAGCAGATAGCTCAGGCTGCTGGCTGCCCCTGTCCTGGGATGGCTTTTCTCAGGTCCCTGTGGGTTCATTTCTGCAGCAGCAGCAGAGCTGGGCAACTTAGGTTGGTTTGTCTATAGCCACCCCCTGCCCTTGCACATCATTTACATTGCAAGGTTAAAGTGTAGTCTGGTAGGAGCTTTATTATTAAAGATCCTGAGTTCCTGTGTTATTAAAGTTAGGACAGCCTGGATTAACCCCTGTGGGCTTGCCTGCATTTAAAAAGTGTAGGAGATTCCTGGCAGCATGCAAGAGATTTCCTTGTGCTAAGGCTGGGCAAATTCTGCTTCCAAGCAACTGCTCCCTGCTGCTGAATGTAACCTTGTGTTTCTATTCCAGAGCTGGATTTTAAGTTCCTTCTGCAGTTTACCTCTGCAAGCAAGATCCAGGCTGGCAACACCTTTACTGGCTTTCTTCGTTTCCAGAACCTGCTGCATAGTGGTTCTGTGTGTCAGCACCTCCCTTTGCCCCGCACAGGCTGCGTGCCTGCACTTCAGCTTCCCAATGTGCTGGTACCACACACCAGTGGTGCTCATGAAGCTTTGATTGCTGCTACACATCCTTTTCCTGGGCAGCTTCCACATAATTAATTTACCTGTGCAGCAATTTGCTCCCATTTTAGAGCTTTCTTTCAATCCCTTTGCAAAATATCCAGCTTCTGGTTTGTTCTTGTTTGAATTCCCTTGATGTACCTTTAAATTTCAGTGAGCGTGGCTGCTGATTTTCGGTGTGTGGCACAGCAGTGAGACAGGTAGGGCTCCCCTGGAAGGGAAATTCATACTTTCCACTCCTTCCATCACTTCCGCAGTTGCAGTAATACAGTCACTGGTTTGATCAGTTCTAATTTCATTGATAGAAATCAATCTCATGTTTTCTTTGGTTTCTTTGATTTTTTAGCTTTTCTGTTCTTCCCGTGTTTTCTGCACCTGCGCAGCTCGTACAACCTAATAGCCAGCACACTTTTTTTTTTTTGCCTCATAGTTTCATGTACCCTTAGACTTTGGGCAGTGCTTGTGCCTCCCTGGCTCAGGATGGAGGTCATGGTGGAACTTCATCACTTCTTAATTAATTCTGTCCTCCTGTGTAGCTGGCAGTGAAGCCTCACAGTCCTACATGGATCTTGCCTAAATTCACGGGAACAGAGGATCATTGCTTTGAACTTCCTCTTCACACCCAAGTCTAGCAGGGGGAGTACGGGAAATTTATAGTTGTGACAGAACTTTGCAGAGTTGCCCTGCACATGATTTCCTTGGCAAAGGCAAGAGAAAATCATGCAGGGAAGAGGGAAGCAAGAGTACTGGAAAATGCAGCAGACATCAAAGGAGAAAATGCTGAAGGAGAGGAGAGAACTGGCAGCCTTAATGTGAATTTGTGGGGAATATATAAACCTGAAGTCAAATAATGGTAGGGCTTGGCTAGTTTAGGTCACGTTACTGGAACTCATTGCTCTTCATTAACCTTCCAGCACCCAGGTTCATGTGTCAGCTCAACATCAATCCTCAGCCAATAAGAACTTTCCTTGTCCAAAAAATTGCTGGAAAATTGGGTTTTCAAGTGACTGAATGTGATTTTATGAGGCACTTGACTTCCTCAATGCTGTTAAATCATTCAGGATCAAAAATTTGAAAATGGATGTTTGTGCCTGAAATCCAGTACTGGGCTCCAGCCGAAAAGAGCTGAAAAAATGCTCCTGCATTTATGTGGAGTCTGTATTTCCCCCCAGAAGATATGGGGGCTTTCTTTCCCCTGCCTCCCAAAAGAGGTGGAGCAGGATCCAGGCACTGCCTTGCCCAGAGGGCAACATAGAAAGCAACTTTTAATTATTTCCACAGTAAATAACCTCATTTTTCAGCTGTCTCTGCTGGGGATGCTCTCCCCTGGCTCATTGGTAGTGGAGTGTGCAGAGAGAGAGTAAGAAAAATGCCGTCCAGCTGGGAAGGACAGCTGGCTCAAGCAGCTCTGGGATGAGGGTTGTCCATCATGGCTGTTTATTTGGTTGGGAGAAAAAATGGAAGCAGGTCCAGAGAGTGAGAGAGACTTTCCTGGAATGGGACTTACCAGGGGCCATGAGACACAAGCAATGGAAGCCCTGGGTCTGCTGTTTTATTTCTGCCTCCCTCCTCTGGAATATAGGAATTATTGCTGGAATGACAGAGGTATCAGATGAAAACCGTTGAATGAGACATTACTTATGGTAGATGCTGTGTGAAGAGTGTCTGTCTTGGAAGATGTGGTGGAAGCTGGGGTGATCAGCCTGGCTGCAGGCAATGACTGAGTTCAGATCAGCTGTGGGTGCTAATGCCACCAAGGCACCCCAATGCCTTTTGGTTCCACAGTGGCCTCCTACAAAATTCATGGTTCAGGGTGGCTGAGAGCACTTTTGCATTACATTCACAGCAGAGTGACCTGCTGAGATTGAGTCATAGCCAAAATGTATGCAACCAGGCATTCAGTGTTCTTGTAACATCCCAGAAGCTCAGTGGGACCCTGTGACTGAGGGTTTGCTCAATGCATGCAGCTGGGGGAGTTAAGGGTCCCTCCTAAAACTTGTAGCCTGGTGTTGGGCTGGTACTCAGCACTGGATGAGGTGAGCTCTGTCTCCTGTGGCATGCAAGGACTTTAGTGGATGTTACTGTAAAGATCATGGTGGACCCTGCAGTGGTATCAGCAAGTAAAAATGTGAAATCCCACTAGTAGCTTCTACTGGTCTTCTGCATCATGTTACCTGGTTTAATATAAATTGTCTGCAAGCCATCACTGGGCTGGGATTCATTGTCAGCCAGCTGTCAAACTTAATTGGGTTGTCCTGTAAAATATCTTGCATATAAGTAAATCAGAAAGAGTGGGACCCATAAAAAGGCCAGCATGTGGTACATTCATGTTATTTATAGGCTGCTTTGTGATGCTCATCACCATGGCAGCTATGAAGGTCACTGCTGACAGTTGTAAGGAAATGCCACATATGTCTTAAAAAAGCCACGTGTATGAAATAAAGTGGGGATTACACATCCCACTGGAGCTGGGAGGCAAGGGATACAGTGTCCTTCAGGGCGTCCCAAGTGCTGAGTCCTGCCATATCCCTGGAAAATCTGGAAATAAAACCCAGTTCCTGTTCTCTGTGTCCTCCACACTGGGGACGGCCCAAAGTTCCATCTTGCCTTCTTCCAGCCTGAGTATTCATTGCCAGTTTATCCTCATCTCTTCTTGTGACAGCACTGTCCTTTGGCTAAAACAGCTTTACTCCCTCTCTGATGCCTATAGCCATGCTGCATTTGGCATTGCTGGTCCTGCCTTGCAACCTCAGCCAGGTGCATTCCTGGGCTGGCTGGAGCTGCCAACAGGACGTGTTGAAACTAAGGCCAAAGGTCCCAAAAGAATCCACGTGGAGGAGGCTGGAGATCACTTAATCCAGTTTCTCCTCTTCAGGATGAAGCCCTCATCCACCAGCCTGTTTTTCTAACTATACTGAAGTCAGTGCTGACTGCTCACTCCAAGCTTATTTTCTACAGCTGGCTTTTTTATTATGTGCTTTCAACTTAAAAAGCAAACAAAAGCAGCATCTCTTCATGTCAATTCTGTGACTGGCAGGTAGGAAGTCTGCTCCAGCCACATCCAAGCAGAACCGATTTGAGCATCTGCACCTCAGTCTCTGCCTGGAAAGCAGACTCTTAAAACACGGTATCAGTCCCAGCAGTATTGCTGTCTCCAGCACTATTGCTGTCTCCAGCAGCATTGCTCCAAAATGACTCCCAGGGAGATGTATAGCAAACCCTCAATGTGATCCTTTTATTCCAAAACTACCTGGTTTCTCAGCTCGTGCCAATGATCCTAATTCCTCCATGCACCTGGTCAGGCTCTTCCTTCTGTGGATATATCTCCATCTTCTTGTTTACATCAAACTGTTTCTTTCCTGACCCTAGAAATCCAAGACTCTTAAGCCAGTCCTTCATAGTTACCTCTCTCTCACTGTGAGAAAACCTTTCTATAAACCCAAACTTTCCTTCTCCTGAGCTAGCTGGTTCCCATCTTTTGTCAGGAGTTTTTTTCTTTAAGGGCTGGTGGAGGTCTTTTGAAGAGGGCTGGTTTTCAGCAGCATCCCTGGTGCATGCAGTGCCTTTTCTGTCATCCTTGATGCTCTGTAGCAGAAACCCAACTGTGCCCATTTTCCCCTCATGTGAGGATAAGCAGGTGCCTCTTCCCTTCCTGTTCGTGTCTCCTCTCCTTGCTCCCTGTGAGCAGCCTTAGTTCCCTGGCTTCTGTTGATGATGGACCTTTTGTTTCCCTGAAATAAATGCTGTAACCCCACAACAGTCACCTATGGGCTCGGGTCACTGCTCTCAACCCTGCACCTGAGCTGCAGTGGGGACACATTCCTCACCATGTCAGGAAAGCCCCAGGGGACATAAAAGTTATTATTAAAATCACTGTTTCTGCCTGTTGATGGTAACCATATCTCTATTCCTGCAGGAGCATGTGGTATCACAGGTATATGTTTGCAAGCATTCAATTTATGCCTTCTTAATAACAGTAAAGTACCTTTGCAAAAGGCATTTGGTTAAAGAGCTGAAGTAAGTAACCTCACTGGGATTTTTTTTTCTGTGGAAAAGGAAGTAATGAGCTCTCCTGGAGCTTCTATGTTATACTGCCATCCTGTAGCTTATATGTTAGCTCCACTAACATTCACTGCCCTGCTGTTGGTTCCATGGACATGATGGGTCTTGCCTGTAGAAATGAGCCCTTTCATGAGGTAATGAATGTTAGGCAGTTGATGCAAAGGTTTGGCTTCTGCAACTCCATTCAAGAGCCCTTCTTGCAGAGCAAATACATAGGTTCTCTTTTTGCTAAGACTTATATGCTTATTAAGCTTTCTGCAGCAGAAAAAAGATTGCAAGGCAATTCAGCTTGCTAGCTGGGTCATGAATCCATGTATATGTTATGGATGGCAACGATATGCACACACCCTGGGCTTTGCCCAGTCATATCAAGTAGTAGCACAAGTCAGGATGAAAATGAATCTTGATACCAACGACCCTACATGAAGCAAATATTTATTTTACATAAGCCCTAATTTTAGAATGTCAGCACTGTAGCCGACCCACTTTATCTCACCATGACTTAGCATAATGACATACACATTGATGTATGCATATAGATATATAAATACATGTATTTGTAAACACACTCTTCCCCCTCCCATTTTTTAGCTGAATGTAAGTGTCCCGAGAGCCAGCCCTTGCTATTGAGCAGGGAATCTCTCTGCACTGTAACAATCCCCTTCCTTGCCTGGGCACAGCAAAAGCATCATGGGCATCCAGCCCTGCCATGTTAACATGCAGTAAACATTATTTATTTGGGCAGCAGCAGCTGGGAAATGCCAAAGCATGGCTTTAATGTTGACTTCCAGCATTGCTGGGATTAACACACTGCCCTGGGTAAAATGAAATGTTGATGGGCTTGGGGATGCTGGCAGAGGATGCTGCCTGTGGCCCTGCCTCCCTCTCCTGCTGCAGCTGGCCCCTGCTATAGTGATCTCAGCTCTGGCAAAACAGCAGCGTCAAAATGTGCTGTAGTGTGAGATTAAACAGTTTGCATGCCCTTTGTCTGGTACCCACAGAGAGCAGGGAATGCCAGAGGTTTCCAGGGAATGCCTTGAGGGAGTCAGGATGTGCTCAGGTTTTCAAGTGCTCTGGAAAAAGTAGCAGAGAGCTTTGCTTTTCAGCAAATAAAGTACTTTTCAGCATTACGCTTTCATGCTTCCTCCTGTGCTGAGTGTCTTGAGTTTGCTTATGCGGCTGTATTAACTTTCACTTCACCTTTCAGTGGTGCTCCTTCCCCACCCCACTTTTTCCTATGCACAGCCACAGGACTGGCTTTTATGGGAAGGGTTTGGGTGTGCAGCAGCGGGATGGGGTCAGGAGAAGCTCATCTGGTTCTTCCCTGCCCACGCGGTGATTCATGCAGAGGTCTGTACCAGCCAGCTCAAGGGAGGATCGGAGTCCTGGTGGCACCCACAGACCAGAACTATGCTGGGGCTCAAACAACTGATCCCCATGATGCTTCTGCCTGCCTGGGTCCTTCAGGCCCTGTGGAGCATTGGGGAGGCTGGGGTGTGGGGCTGGTGGCCCCTATGATTGCATTAAGAGCCTTGCAATCCTTGCCACCTAGGAAGCAGGCTCTTTTGTGGCTGCAGGAGGTTTTTGGCTTGCACTGGAAGCCAGCATGAAGCATCTATCACTGCTAGCTGGAGAACAAGGCTCTGCATGTGAGCCAAGCCAGTCTTGCAGGCTCAGGAGCCAGAAAGCAAAGTGAAAGGCATGGCTTTGACTTCCTTTTTAAAGTATTGCCATGATCACGAAGCCGCTCATGAGAAATCTGTTGTGGGAGGTTCAGATGCTTGGGGCTGGCTGCCGATGCTTGTGTGAGGCCACATCATAGTGTGGAGCAGCTCTAAAGTGGCAAACAAATGCCCGTGCAGATGTGTAAGGCTATGCAGTTCCCAAGAAGCTGCAGGGAAGGGGCTGTCAGCACAGTGCTGCTCTCCCGGTGAAGGGGAGAGGTCTGCCCATGCCACCCTGAAAGGAACAGAGAAGTGCTGCCACCCTGGGAAGGTGCAGTCCTGCCTCTGCTGGAGGAGCAGAGCAGGTACAGGAGATGAAATGCCCTGCTGCTGTCTGCTTATTGGAAGAAAATGGTGCTTCCTGGCAGCACTACAGATCTGACATTTTGATCCATTGAAAGGCTTTCAAAATATAAATCAGCAGGAAGTGATCAAAGCCGCTGATGGGGGGGGGAGGTTCTCCTCCCCTCTGCTGCCTTCTCCTGGGGTGGGAGAGCCCAGTACCCCACGGCAGGGTGGATGTGGATGAGGGCTCCCACTGCGGCATTGGTTTGTGGGAAGGTTTCGACTGGCAATGCATCACTGAGCCCATTGCTTCTGGCTCTGCCCGAGCAGTTCTGGAAGGAGAAACTGATTGTGATTTAAAGATGTCAGGATCAGGAAATCCATCATGTCCCTCACTAATCTGCCGCTGTGATTAATTACCCTCACCATTAACTACCCGTTACAAATATACACCTTATTTCCAACCTAAATTAGTCCCTAGGCATGGCAAGCGATGATGCATGGTGGAGCGTGCAGGGACTGAGTAGCAGCGGGGCAGCACAGGCTGCAGGCATGGACACCCAGTGCCACTCATGCAGGGCTGCTGCTAGCACCCACAGGCCAGGAGCAAAGGAGACAGGAATCTCCATGATGGAAATACCCAGAGTGATGCTGCTATGGGGATGGGATCCCTATGGAAGGGCTTAGGGACATTGCAAGGGTGATGGAGTCTGCAGAGAGGAGGAGGGGACAAGGGATGGCACCATGCCCCAGCCCCTCTCAGGAGCATCCTCAGGACCTGCTCACAGAGCAGTACATCACATACCGGTCTCTCCTCATGCAGAAAGATCTTCCAGCAAACATGCGGGAAGAGTCTTGCTCTGGCCCTGAACTAAATTGTGTGGTAAATTAAGCCTTACCTGCATGAAATTTGCTCCTCATGTACCTTTCTGGGGTGAACCTGGGAACAGGTTTTATCCAAATTCTCCTGTCTTTAACTTAAAAAGTTAGAATCTCCCGTAATTGCCTCTATGTTTCTGGAGAATTAGGGAATACCAAGGAACCCTCCGGTGGTTAATTGAATGCCTTATGAATGTTTCGACTGTAAGCAAAGTTCTCTGTCTTAACATTATGAAGATATTTAGGTCCAATTCTGTGCCTGGGTGGTAATTTTATAAGGGATTTTCATATCTTTTGGACGCAATATGGACTGGATCATTACCTTTTTTACACTTAATTGCTTTTATCATCCAGAAACACTCAGCGTTTAATGATAATAAAGCACTTCTGTTAAGGAGGCCAAACACCATATACATTACTGCCTTGTGGTGCTGTAGTGCACAGCTCCTTGGAACTGCATTTCACTGTGTCATCCTCTCCACTTGGCAGAGGGGGATGCTGAGGCCAGGGGAGTAACAGCTCATCCCAAGTAATCCTTTGGCCAAAAGGGAAAAGCACTTTCATGCCCAGAGGCGCAGGCCAGAGCCCCATGGAACTGGTAATTTTTCTGGGTTTCCCTAGCATCTATGTTTCCTGCCTTCTAGTGCCTTCGCTTGGGCAGCCAGTGCACAGAAGGTGCTTCTGCAGTGGATGGGGAGGAGGTGGACAAGATCCCTGGTGCAGGCATTTCTGCCTTCCACTGCCAGGGAGTGCATTCCACTCAAACAGGGAATCAGGAGGGTCTGCTTTGTCCCAGTCCATGCCAGGCACAGTTTCTCTTGAATCAACCAGATTGCCTTGAAAGGAGGAAATTTGTAGCTCTTCAGGTGGCTAGGTTGCCTGAGGGCTGGGCTGGCATCTCTCTGCCAGTTTTGCTCCTTGGAGGCAGGGATTTAAACCCAGGTACAGATGTTTGCTCACAGTGCTGCCCATAGCTTTCCAAGAATGGATTTTTTTATATCCTTCTACAGCTTTTAGTTAGAAGCAATTGCATCATATATTAATTATTTATTAACCCTTTATAGATACTACAAGCCCAATGCAGACATCAGTGGAGTCCTACTGATGCTTATAAGCTCATCAGCAGACATTGTAATTGATGGCTATTAGCAATCTGCTGACCTGATGGACCCTGCAATAATTGATTAACTATTCATTAAAACATCTAGAAATCATTTATGAACCTTTTATAAACTATTTGTAAGTGAGCAGGGACAGATTTATTCATTACTGTTCATGGGCTTACAGCAGTGGGACAGAGGGAGCTCTGAGCTGAGACTCCAGCAACCTGGATCCATGCAGCAGTATGTCCATGGAAAACATGCCCAATGTCACAAGAAAGCCTTCATTGCTTCACCCATTTCTGCAAATTACACTGGCTTTCTGCAGGCCCGGGGGGTCAAGTTTCCTGATGGATGTGGGTCATTCCCAAGGATCAGAAATGACACAGAATGGAGAATTTTCTGCTGTTTTGCAGAGTCAGGCAGTTTAGCTAAGTAGGGGCTGGCGGGAATCCAGTAGCAGCTATTTAATACACTGTTGGGCTAAACTTAGAGGAGAGGAAGAACAGGCTTGTGTGATGCTTTGCTTCTGGTGAGATGGGATAAAATTACCCATCCCATTTTCCTTCCTATGGGCATGCAGGGGTATATAGAGCCAAAGGCATCACCTGCCAGCAAAACGCCATTGGCTGCTGAGTTCTCTGAGGCAATGAGCTGATGCCTGGTTAAATTTGGGATGGGAGACAAGCCTCAGGTTCAGAGTTCTGAACATGAACCTAGCATAGATTGTTGTGTGTTCCCCCCCCCAACTGCATGAATTTTCTACTACTTTCAGTGCAGTAAGAAAGGGAAGGTGGAGTAGCCTTTCTCAGCTTAGACTTCATTAATGTTTTCTATATCTTCTTGATAATGTAGCATTTGCACCAAAAAATAGAGACTTTTATGGAGGCTTTCCCTTGTGAGCACTGTCCAAAATGAGTAATACTGTTGCTTGCTGCAGAATCCCAAAACTGTCACTGTGGATTATCTCCAGCCCATGACATGTGTATCACTTGACACTGAAGAGCCTCCTCATCTCTGGGAGCTCACCATCACCAAACAGAAATTGCAGATACAAACTCCCCATGCATTGAGAGAAAAAGTGACACCTGTAATGGGACCTTAGCATCTACTATCACTTCTAGCAGTCCATCTATAATCTCACCAGCAGCAGATGCTGTCTAGCAAGACAAAGGCATAAGTGATGACTTCTTAGGAGCCAGTGTTCAGTGTAGCATGTCTATCAGCTAGCAGAAAAGGCACAGATGTGCCCTGTGTTTATTATAAGAGGTTCATTCTTTCCTTCCTCCTTATCTGCATTGTTTTCTCAATGAAGATGCTCAGTCGACTGTGGTAGACCAAAGCATGTGTGAACTATAAGGATGACTCCTTGCTCAGCAGAGAAGGGGATCCCAGCATTAATGGCAATCTGAAAGTGGCAGATGTGCACAATGACAGATGTGTACAGTGACAAGGGGTTAGTTGTGTTTCAAGTTGTGCCTTGTTTAAATTTACAGAAAGGTTATATTTATGCACATGTAATTCACTCAGTGGAAAGCTGTTTAAGTTATTTTATTATAAAACTGGACTAATTCAGGATTCGCACTGGGTGTACCCTATCAGTTTAAAGCTGACCTGAGGTCAAGTTAATGCAAGCCTGAATGTAGCTGTGCTCTCTCAGTTCTCCCATTGCTCAGGGCCAAAGGCTCATAAGGTATCTTGTAGGATGTAGCTCACACAAACATCACTCAGAAAGCCACTTGTATTTCAGCTCAGAGGAAAGAAATGACAGCTCTCCACAGTCTCTCCTGCAAGTACACTTCAGCTAATTTGGAGTACAGCACAAAGAAATAGGCTTTCAATGGGAAAGGATCAAAAAGATTCACCCAAAAAGCCACAGATGACTCAGTATTCATGTAAGAGCACTCAAAACCAGTGTGCTCCTCATCCAGCTCTGTCCTAGGACCAGGGCAGGTTTGAACAGTCAGAGGACCCACTACCCTAGCCAGGAAGCAGGGCTGGGACCTGTGGGGGGTGCACCCCAAATCACACAAGCTGGAGCTGCACTTATTACTGGGGGTCAGAGAAGTACAGGAGGTGGAGAGCATGTCCTGCTGGGGCCAGCTCACTCTGCTCCAGCAGCATCACATCAGGTTTAGCTACGTAATTAGAAACACCTATCAGTACAGGCAAGATGGCCATCTACTAGCCCCAGCACATCACACAGGAGCAGGGTAATGTCTGTGACACACAAAGGGGACTGGGAAGAGAGGCTTGGAAAGAAGGTCAGGGAAGGGCTGTGGGGCTTTCAAGGTGGGAGGAAATACACAAAAATTGAGCTGAAGCAAAACTGGGGGAAAAAGCCCAAAGAGCATCTCAAAGAAGCAGTGATACATCCTCCCTGGCCAAGAGGTCTTCTGAGCAGCATTCCCTCCCTGTGCCAGCATTCACCAGGGTAGCAGCAGGGTGGGCAGAGCTAATGATTATCCCCAGGGAAGGAAGAATGAGTGAGTGCTGCAGTGCCAGCCAAGCACAGCTCAGGAGGCCAGATCCTCCTTTGGCAGGAGCCTACAGTTGAGTGAGCAGAAAGCTGAGCTAAGTGATGAATGTCTTGAGCCATGCTCTCATCAGGAGGGGGTCAGAGCTCTGTAGAACAGTACAGGGTGAAAGGAGGGTCCCACCATCCTCATATCCTACAGCAATATGCTGGTGGTGGGTGCTGCTTTGTTGGAGAGCTGGGCAGCAGCATCCCAAAGCACAGGTTCCCTTAGCAGAGCACCCAAGCCCTGGCCCTGATGGGAAAGGTGGCTCTCCCAGCACTAAAAAAGGGAGAACCATGAGCCCCCAACCAGTGCACCCTCCCAGTGCACAGTAGAAGCAAACACAGCCCACGCCTGGCTGCTTGCAGCAGCATTTGCATTTTGCACTCACTTGGTTCACTGAAGTCTGAAATAGCAGAAATTACAGAGATCATCCCCCAGAGTGCTAGAGATGCTCCATGCATGTAGACAGTGAACAGCTACTGCTGCTTCCCCTAGAAGGACTCAGCTGCATTGGCTTCTATGTTTGAAAGCCCTTCCCCACCTGTACAGAGCCAGGTCCTTAGTGCCTCTTGTTTTCCGGGTGGGAATGAGTGGCAGATGCTTTTGTGGTCAGCTAAAGCTTTGCCTGGTGCCTGCTGCCCTGCTCCTTTGCACCCTATTCAAAACTGTCTCCCCACAGATGACAGGGGCCAGTCAGGCACCAGACAAAATGAGAACATCCCTCTCAATTGTACATTCCTGCTGCATCCCTCAGACAACAGAAATTTGTGATTTTCTGTCCAGTATTTGGCCTTCATGCTCATACCCAGCTGCTGTGGGCTGCTTGTACCCAGAGAGCAGTGGCTGCATTGGATGTAGGGACATCTCTGCGTACAGGAGCTGGTGGCAGCTACAAAGCATGGGCTTCACAGATGTGATGTATGTTAGCTACCTGTTCACAAGGTAATTAACTACAGAGAGCAGGCGATGGCTTGTTTCATGCAAATATGTAAACGCAGGAAAGCGTTGTTGTAATATATGGAGCTGCAGAGCAGACAACCACCCTTGGAGCTGCCATGGCAGAGGGTCCCCTGGGTCCCCCCATGCTGGGAGATGGGCTGCCAGGAATCCTAATGAGAAATGGCTGCCTAATGAGACAAATCAGGCAGAAAGAAGGAGCTGTGGCCACGGGAACCCCATGGTAAGGTGGTGATGTGCCCAACTGGAGGGTGGCAAAGGATCAGGCTGAGCAAAGGTGGGAGAGAGAAAATCAGTGCCAAGTGTTCCTGTAGTGCTTAGGGAGGCCAGCAGGGCCTCCAGGAGCAGTTTTCACGATGCAAATTAAAATAAAAGCTGACTGGAAGAGCACCCACTCTGCCTCTGCAGCCCAGTGGGATTTCTGCCAGCTCAGCAGCAACCCAGGCTGCAGTCTCCCCCAGTCTCCCCCAGTCCCTCTGCTTTCTTAGCAGGGCTTCATAGTTTCTGCTTTTGCACAGGAGGGATACCTGTTGCTCTACAAATGCCAATTTTCCTGTGCCTCTTACAGTAGAAAATTCAGTGAGAAATACCTGCCAGAAAGACATTTACTGCCTTTCACATTTTCACTGAGAAAAATGGAAAATGTCTGATCTGTTCCACACTTTATTGCCACCTTGCCAGGGATGAGCTTCCCTCCCACTAG
This sequence comes from Melopsittacus undulatus, assembly GCF_012275295.1. Lineage (NCBI taxonomy): Eukaryota > Metazoa > Chordata > Aves > Psittaciformes > Psittaculidae > Melopsittacus > Melopsittacus undulatus. The sequence goes on along the minus strand of NC_047532.1, from coordinate 27,676,714 downwards.
GAGCTGATGGTTCTGTGGCCATTAATGGATAGAGAGAGGTTTTATTGCTCTTTCCTTTGTCTGAAGTTACTTGGGAATGAGGTTTGAATCCTTTTCCACTGGAACTATGTTTTGCACCAAACCACACAACATGATGTTCATCTTCTTTATTCTTCCTGAAAAGTCTGAACAGTTTGCTACTTTAAAGTCAATCTAAAGTTAGCGGCAGAGAGGAGGGGAGGAGGAGGAGAGTAAAATAATCCCAGAGAGAAAGGATGTCCTTCTGAGGCTGAACAAAGCATTCAGGTTGACTCCTAACCATTCTTTGCAGTTCTTTATTTCACTCTAAAGCCCAAATGAAAATAACTAAATGGTGATCAGACAGAAATAGTTTATATTAAATTTTCAGCCTGTCCACTAGCCCAAAATTAACTTGTCATTCAAACACCCCTAATGGAAACATGGGCCCAAGGAGGAAAGCTGACCTGCTCTAGGGATGCCCTGCATCCCACCCGTGCTCCCCTGCCTCCCTCCCTCCTGTCTTGTCTTCCCAGAGGGACATCCATCTCTGCAGCTGCCACAGTTTTGGGGTGCCTGGGGACTGCATAGCATGGGGAGAGCTGCACACCGGGGCCTGGAAGTGATGCACACTAATAACTCCATGGCTGTGACCATGAGAGGTCAATATTGTGATGTGGAGCAGGGGAATGTAGTCACCGCAATGGGCTGATGCAGTTGTTCCTGCATCCCACATGCAAGACGTGATGTTAACCATGGTATGTTTGCTTGGCTGTGAGCAGCAGCAAGAGAGCTTTCTATACACGTTTTGATTTAAAATGTGAAAAAAAGGAATGAAAAATTAGCCCATTCTGAGCACAGTTAGAAAGAAACCACTTCAAAAGTTGACAATTTGGGGCAAGTCTCCCTTCTTAAAAGATGTTTTTAAATTAGCCATTTTGGGTCAGTCTCCATCTCTCGTTCTCTGAATATCCCTTGTCCCTACCATTTCACAGTGGGGAGAAAACAGTTAGCAGCTCTTTGCTCCTAAATAGCATCTTTCAACAGCTGGCTAAGCTGTAAAACGGATTAGCTTTGCCTTGCAGCTCAGTACACAACAATTTCAGACTTGCACAGAAGTTGCACAGCCTTTCCAAACAAAACATTTCTTACGAAGCCCCTTCTGGAGATACAAGGAGATAGAAATGAGACTCTGGGGTAGCAGCATGCTGGAGATCAGGGGGCAGAGAACACCAGGCAGGTGGGAGACCTGCTGTGATGGACAAAGCTGTCACCAAGCTTGGGCAGGGCATGCTTTCCTACCAACAGAAATGAGCAGGCAAGGAGTCAGTCTGGAGCCTGGCAGGGACTGTGGTGCTGGGAGCCCGGATCCAGGGCTGAAAAGGTGGGAAGAGATCCTGGGCAAGCATCTCCTCCATCTCCAGGCACCTGCAGTCGTGAGGACCCGGATGTTAGAGGGGCCAGTGGCTAGCCCCTGGAACAGCACTAGCACTTTCAGAGGTGGGTTACTTCAGCACTTAGCAATGTGCTAGAGCAAGGCAGGCGCTGCCTCCAGGGATGCTCTGTCTGTGTACTTCAGCCTGTTCTTTTGTCCAAGCACAGGCTTTTAAGCCTGACAGCCTCTACCTCTGCAGGGGACCTGACACAGCCACATCACTCCTGGCAGGAGCTAAATTGCTCTTTTTTTATGGTAGGAATTAGCTCCCGCTGCCTGCTCTGGTTGCACTGTCCCATGCAGAATGGGGCTGGAAAGCAGATGCAACAGAAGCCCTGTGGATGCTCTGGCCGGGAAGGCAGTCTTAGAGAGGATGGGAGGCAGCCTCTGCCCTCTACCGGCGGGCAGGGAGTCCATGTGTCAACAGCACAGGCCACGGCCTCAGCCCAGGGTGTTTATTGCCAGTGCAGATGTCGGCGGCACAAGGCCACGTGGACTCAGCCAGTCATTCTGTGGCTAAAGCGCATTCATCGTGCACCCTCTCTCCTTCCCTCCCTTCCTCCCTCCACAGAGATACCCAAATAGCTAGAGCCTGCTTTTGAGGTTGGAAGTCAGGTTTAGAATTTTAATGATATCCTGTATCCCACAGCCTTTCATTTGGGGAGAAACTGCTCTAAATGACCCATTTTTCTTAGTATAATGATAATCATTACCAAGAGGAAAATGAGCACTGAAGCTGGGAACAAATGCAGGCACACAGTAAATGGGGTGTCTGATTCTGACTGGCAAAATGCTACATGGAGAAATAAACCTTTTGTACTTGGAAGAAATGTAAAGATGTCTTTAAACATGTGTGTAAATTTGCAACAAATAAGTCACCATGGCTTGAAATGGGAAGCAAGAGAGAGCAGCCATAAATATTTTATCTCCTTGGCAATGAGCTCCAGCACAGCAAATTGTCACATCCTCCTGGGGTAGATAGAGGACGCCTGCTCATGCTGTTGGATGGGAAAGCCACAGCATCTCTCAGTTTCCATGCAGCCTCCGCACAGGCACCCTCGTCTCCTGGGATCTGGCAGAGAAGAGCCCGGGATCTTCCCCAGTGCTGAGGACAGGGCTCCTGCACTTTACCTGCTCACCCTCTTGGTTCACACCATTCCACAGGCCAGCATGACATGTGGGTCCTACCAAGCCCAGTACTCAAGCAGGACTGATGACTGGGATTTTTTCCTTTTCTTATTTTTCTGAAAGGTTTTTTTTTGGAGAAGGGAAAGATTTTGTAGCAAAGCAAGCCTGGAAAAGCAGTAGCTCATGCAAATGAACAGCTCAATCCAAACAGGTCCCATGCGAAACAAGCAGCATATAACTCCCACACAATGGGATGCTGCCCAAACAGCAGCTCAGACCCCTGCAGGGACACCACACAGATGTTTTGGCTGGGCCACTGGTGGTCTGAGCTTCACAAGTTGCATGCAAGCATCCTCCTGACTGGCTGACAACGAAGGACAAATGTAAAGGAGAGGGTACTGGAGATCTCAATCAAGATATACAGGTTGCTACTTCAAATCCCCCAGCACATGCTTACGTTAGCCACCCCAACCCTTTCCTGGGTGTGTACCAGCTGGTGCCCATGCAAGGGCTGCAGCAGTTCCCAAAACCTTTTGGTCTGGCTCCCAAGTGGCTTGGAGCACTATTGTGTCAGTGTCTGGGAGGCAGGTAGAGGACCTCTGGGAGGACAGCACTGTGGAAACACAAATCCCTCCCACTGGGAGCTATGTAGTTGTTCATTAGCAGTGTTTGACACAGCACGGGTGATCCTCCTTGTAAAGACAGTAAGAACAGAAAGCTTCATTAGACATGCTCCTGGAAGCTCAGATTAGGACATTTGCAGCTCTGGCTCTGTGAGCCTTCAAGTTCTGCTGAAATGTGACCCTGCTGGGGCCAGAAACCAGAAGGTGCTCCATGCAGCAGAACCACCACCAGCCCCTGTGCTTTCAAGTGATGGAGCAAATCTGGGGAAGTAGGCTTGGCCACAATTCTTCACATGACCTTGGAAGTGCTTCACCTTTAGAGCAGGAATCAAAGCCCAGCTGCTCACTGGAGATGGCATTAGGTTGAACACACTGCAGACTGCCAACTGCTGCATGAGGGTGTAAACAGGAGGTGCTGTGGAGAGTTGTCCTCAAGACGAAATATGATACACCTCATTTAATGCCCTGACTTCAGTCTAAAAGTCATCAGCTGCCTCTGGCCATGGTGTTCAAGCATCTAAATAATTCAGTTAGGTGAGACCCAAGAAAAACCTGCAAACATAAATGATTGGGAGAGTGAGTTCTGATCCCAGGTAATTGCTCTCTTCTGGAGTAGCCTGCAGCAGCCCCTTGGCCTGGCTTGTGCACCAGGGATGTAGCTGTTTAGGTCTGTGAGTGATGTAAGAAGTCCAGTCTCTCGAGGCTGGAATTGAATTAGACACTGGCAAGACAGATATTATTAGATTTATTAGATGGCTGGTAGAAGGAAGTCTGGAAATCAGAGGAAGAGAAATGTCTCCCTGGCAACCTCTGGGCTAGCATTATTTTTCTTGCAGTGTGTTGAGATGGGTGCAATGCTTATCTCCCAGGCAATGCCAGAGCAGCAGATACCAGCATTGCCCTGACCCTGGAGGCTGAAGCACACACAGGATGGGGAAAGTGACCCTGAGCTTGGTGCCTACATGTGGGGCCAAACACATCTGCCTGCTGTCCTCTGAGCCTACCAAGCACTGTGACCCCCCTGGCACACCATTCTTCAGATCTGGCAGTGGCACAGACTTAAATGATGTAGAGCAAATGCAGAGCAGGGTCCACTGAGGCCCATCTCCAGCTCTGTGGCACCACCAACGCTCTGCCATGACTCAACCATGATATAAGACCAGACAGGTTAATAGGTGTCTGTCTGCCAGAAGATGCACCACTGGGAGTGCTAACATTTCATGATGACAGCCAGTGAGCTGTTGTCATCCATAATCAACACTGGGCCTGCCTTGTCAAAAGAAACTCACCAAGTGCCTGGCAATGCAAAGGTCCCTTGGTTTTGCAAGTTATCCACAAGTTGTTTCCTGCTTGCTGTCCCTGTGTTACCAAGGTTTGAGACGTGCTCTGTGACACTTGAACTCTAAAAAAAACACCCCATGGTGAAGCTTTTACTGGGTACACCCATCCCTGCTGCCTGCTCCCAAGTCACTGGGGAGCAAAAATAGCTGACATGCCTTCTCTTTTCATGGGAAGCTGGCTCAGATGCAAAAGCAACAGGCTGAGCGGCTGCACTCCTGTTCACAGGGAGGCTTGTTGCACCATGCAGGGCAGATGGCTGCCTTAGACCTGGGTGGGCAGCAGCATGCCACGTGTCACCAGAGGACAAGAGCTATTGGCACAGGAGAGGTCTGTCTCAGGAAGGTCTCTGAGAAAAAGATAGGGGCATAAACCCTGTGGGAGCAGCCAGGCATTGCCAACATTACCATCTTAATGGGAGAGCAGAGAGCAGGAAAATTACCCCACAGATTAACTGGTTTACCCCCCTCCTCCCCATCTCTGCTTCTAGCTCATACAGCAGCTAAATCCTGGCATTACCTGAGGGGAAGAGTTCCCCTCTGGGCTGTGGTTCCCTGGTGAGGTTTGGAGGTGGCATTGCACAGAGCCTAAATGGCTGGGGAGAGGGTAGTCTTGCCAGGCTCAGCAGGAGCCAGCAGGCACAATCTCTTTTATCACAGTCCCTGGGCTCTACCCCTCTATTCTACCAGAGTAGCCAGCAGCTGCCTTGTGTTAATTAAGAGCAGAACAATTGCTCTTAATCAAAGGCCAGACCGACAGCAGCAGTAGCAGCAGCTTGCCCAGCTCACCCCACCTTCACTAAACCTATGCTCAGGGCCGAGAAGGAATAACAGAGGCATAATTATTTCTCTCCAATTGCTGCAACATGCCACCACAGCCTGCCAGTAGGGACAAGCCTGAGGCAGCTTCCAAAGAGAACAGAGATGTCCCTGTGATTTGTGGAGGAGCTCTCTCAGGGCTGGTAGGTGAGCTAATCGGCCTCCAGAGGTGCTTCCCTCTCTACATGATGCTGAAGCATCCTCTCCTCAAGTGCCCACGCCCTCTGCTCACTTGGGGAAATTATGTAGGAGGGATAGGGGAAAGTTTTCTCTTGGCAGCAGAAGATACAGGCATTCTTGCTGTTCTTCTGCTCCAGCACAGAATTTGCTCTGGGAGCCAGTGCAGCACCTCACAAAAGTCACTGTATGCAGAAAGTGCTTAATACCTTCAGCATCAAATAGCAGGGGTCTCCAGCATTGCAGCTTAAGAGTCAGATCGCTATGTCTTCCCACATCTTCCCTTTTGAACTTGATATGCATCAGCCACTTGATGCCCACAACCTTTCCTTTCATCATATGGGTGAGGGAGGAGGCAAGACATGGGTCTTTCACCTACTGCCTTTATTTAGTCTGACATCCAGCCCGGCCCCAGATCACAGAAACTAGCAGATTCCTCTCTGCCTGGGTCTCTAGAAGAGAACCTGCAAATTAGCCCCTCATCCATTCAGCCATCTACTTACTGCAGAATAATCCCTGCCTAACACTTTCTCACACAGGTAGGGAATACCTGCAGAACTCAGATGCAGCTTCCCTAGGAGATTTCTAGAGTTCTACCCAGGGCTCTTAGCAGCCCTTTCCCCTACAAGTATGCTTTCAGCACCAGGAAGCTCCCAGCACTCTCCTATTTATAGCTTCACACACCAGCTTTCATTTCCTTTTAATTAGCTGAGTCCCTTTCCGTCATGCCTAGATGAGGCAAAGGGTACCTGAGGCTTCCAGAGCAGTGCTGAGGGCACTCTGGGATGCTGGGGAGCAGTGCTTTCAGGAAAATTTGTGCCTCCCTGCCAGCACCCAGCAGAGTTAGGACAAGGATGAGCAAGAAAAAGGAGCTTTTCCATTCTCCATCTATGGGGAAGGAGGAAAGCAGCCATGTGAGGACTGTGAGCTGGCTCTGTATTTTCTTTCCCTCCTAATAATGGCAGTGTGAGGTTATCTGGGGACCTGGCAGTGATTCACACACACTGTCCCAGTTGACCTGGCTAGGGGACCAGCAAGGGTGGTGGTTATATCTACTGATGACACATTAGGGTGGGCTTGGATCATGCTGGAGGAAACACTTAAAATCCATCAGTCTCAAAAAAGCAGACAAACTGCCTTGAAAACAGAAAAAGGTATAGCTGGGACAAATTCTCCTGGCAGAGGCAAGTCATATCTCCCCTGGAGAGTCAGAGCTGGGAGCAGGGATTGCAGGAGCACTGGGATCAGACGGGAGCCTGGGAGGACAGGGGCATGGGGAAGTGCAGGTGAACTTTGGCAGAGGAGAAGCAGGTCCCTATAGGTGAGGCAGGCCCAGGAGGTCTTCTGAAGTAAAAGGGTGAGGAAAAGCCCCAGCACCAGTGGGGAAAGCTCTGTGGAAAAGTGAGGATAGTGTGCAGGGAGCCAGCAGGGAGACGAGGATGGGGACACCTCCGTGACCGGGCCCTGCACACCAGAGTCACTGAGCTCCAAGTACATCTCTCACTATGGCAAACACACATGCAACCAGAAGTTTGCTAAACACACCCCGTTTTGCATGCCCAAACCAACAAATCATGGGGGATTTTGACACTATTAAATCAGGGGTTTAGTACAGATCAGAATGAAATCTTGCAAATCCACCCGACTTAGAAACGTCAAGCAATTCCTCTACAGAAACAGCATGTTTTGCTGGGGAAATAGTAAACAGTTTCAGAAGTGTCAAAACACAGTATTATAACTTAACATTCTATGTACCAGTCAAAATTAATGAATTTACCTTCTTTAAACACCTGAAATATCTGAAAAGCCTTTTTTTGCGTTGGTTTTTTTTTTTGGCACGTCTGTCAAATACCATCAAACTCAGAATTGTGAACAGGGATTTGCTCCTAGCAGATCCAGCTGCCTGTATTGACAGGAGATCCCTGGCCAGGACGGCCATGGGGGACAGGGCTGTGAACACAAAAGGCCATCCTTACTGCGCAGGGCTCTGATTTGGGTGAGCAGCAGTTCTCCACTCCATCACAAAAATTATATGATTAAAGAGGGTGGGTTTATTTTTTTCCCACTCAGGCAACAGGTCTGATACTTTCTGCTCAGGTTTCTTTTGGGGAAAGGGGGTGAAATGAGCCCCTTGAGGGAGCTGTGGTGGTTTGCAGGATGCACAGTGGACGCATTCACTGGTATAAGCAGGAGCTGGTTGTGTCTCATAGCCCTGATATATTGTTTATGTTGGACAGGTTCTGGGAACAGTCTGCAGCTCTTTCCCTGTTTCTCCATGTGCCTACAGGGTAAATTATCTGTAATCATTAGCAAGTGGGCTGTTTCCTCCTTCAGACACAATTAGTGGGCAAGGTCCGGAAAAATCTTCCTCAATCTCATTTCCTTCAGAGGATGCACTTGAGATACCAGTACTGCCTCAGAGAAGGCAGGGTGCAGCTGCTGCCCAGAAGCGATCTTCCCTACTCCTTAGGGTACAAGCATCCCCAGCTCTCAGTCCCTAGTGTCTGCCTGGGGCAGGGGGTGGAGATTAAATCCCAGTCTGCAGGTCAATGAGGCTGAATGAGACATCCACCAGCCCTGATTTTCAGCAAGGTGAGGTGGGAAAATGCAGTGGCACAGGGATGACATGATTTACAGTTTATTGGCCAGAGGAGGATCTGCTCTCCCTATAAACGCCATCCTTAAGCAGTGCACTCATAATAATTGAGTGGGTCACAAGAGGCGTAAGCAATTAACAGCCACTTCTCAGCCCCGACTCTGCCAGAGCCCATCACTTGGCTGTTCCTTAGTTGCTCTCTGAAGCATGGCTGGCTGCTGGTGAATGATGCCATCACCCATGCCACTCTGCATTTTAGTCCCTGCAAAAGGTGGCCATGCCATCACTTCCATCTGCCCCACACTGGGGATGGTGCTGTGACACATGGCATGGTGGGGCGGGCACTGCCAGTCAGGGAAAGGGCTTTATGGAGCAGCAGCTCTTCAGAGGGCTGAAGGACTAAGTGAAGGGGAACTTTGGATTTACACTGGGGAAAGCTGGAATAGATCACAGCAATTAAAGTGCAAATGAAGCTTAAAGCAGTGTGGCATCCTAACTAACTGGGAAGTGTGTTGTGTATACTTTTGTCTCACTCCCTCCCTCTTTTATTTATAGACAGAATTCAAATCACTTAAATAATTTAAACTAATTTGCCAGGTAGTGCCAGGGTTCAGGATGCGCTGGCTGGCATTAATGAGCTGTGTTTTGACAGTGGCTCCCAAGCCCTCCAGGCTTGTCTGTGGCTACTTGCTCCCCAGACCTGGGAAATGGGGTTTGTGCTGACAGCTCCCTGCACCTGCATGGCTCTCATGTGCATTGCCTGTGCCATGCCAGGTGATGCCAGGCACAGGCAGGGAGCAGAGATGGGAGAGGATGTAGAGGGCACTGGTCGTGCGTGCCAGCGTGTTGCAGACACTGGTAACGGCATAGCTAGGGGTCATTAGTCACACCACAGTGTGCCACCAGCATTGCAGTGGGAAGCACAGTTTGATTTTCTTCCAAAGCGCCAGGGCTGATGGTGAAGCAAGGCTGTGAGCACACATCCTCAGGTAGGTGCAGGTGCTTTATAGCAGCCATGAGGGCTGGAAAAACAGGTACAAGACCAAGAAATAACTCCCCAGTCAGAGCAAAGAGACCAGGGTATTAAGGGCAGGGGCTGGCTGCACCTCTTCTGGCTGCTCATTTTCTCTTGGTGCCAGAGGAAGCAGGGTAGAGATGAAGAGTGCAAACCCTGCACTTCAGTTAGGTTTAGACCCACCTGCAGAACCTCCAGGTCTCTCCAGGAAATCAGTGGGTTGCCCCCATTCCCACTGCATCCCCTCCTGCCCTGCAGGAATGCTGGGAAGGGGCAGTCTGCACTGGCAAATGGGGTGTCCCCAAGAAAGTCCCCAGATGGAGAGGAGACATGCTGCTGCTGCCTATCCCTGTGCTATGCTGTCAGTCTTCACTGGTGTGGCTGGATACTCCTCTTGGGCTGCATCTTGCCAGCTGATCACAAGCTGCTGTGGGTGTTACCGAGTGTGTTTGCTCACTCTAGTGCAGGCAACAGAGATGTTTGCATAGGATAGTGGTACAGGAGAATATGGAATTATGGATTGAATCTTGTCCTGGTAAGGAGGCCTGTAGTTGCCAAGAGTGAAGCATCGCTGCAATACCTGCTTGTGGGAGCCCTGACACCGAGTGGGATGCAAAGGGTGCTAGATTCCTTCCCTTAGGAAGCTGCCAGTCTGGCTCGCTGGCATCTGTAACACTCCAAGCTCATTACGTTCAGGTGAGCTGCCTTTTATTTACAAGAATTCCTGCAGGAAGAATTTTGTGAATACTTGTCTAAACAAATATTTGCCTCAGATATGCTCTTGTGACTGACATGCTCATTTTCTTGTTTATCCAGCACATTTCTCAAGCGGTTTCTGAATGTACTGTCAAATGCAGTCATTTAAAAATTATGAATTGGGATTTTCCGGAGTAATGGTTGCTTAAAAACTACCTGCTTTGTTTAATAGTCCTCTGAAGAGAGTTTTATGTGACCCCTCGCTGGTAGGATGGTCACGCATCATGCAAACAGGTGAGCTCTGCTCCACAGATCGGTAGAGACCTCCATGTTTCCATATAGCATCAAGGCTGCAAGAAGTGAGAAAAATACCAGCTACTGCACAGCTGGAAAGGAGAGCTTGCACTGCAGCAAAAGCTTGAAACTATTTGCAAAAGGCAAGAGAGGTGCTTGCCCTGGGTAATACAGATTTAACCCAAGAGAAAGCAGCACTCGAGCCTTGTGATTCAGCTCAGCCCCACGATCCCCTTACTCCGCTCTGAAAGGTCATGATAACAAGTGAACATGTGTACCAAACCCATCCCAAGCTGCTACGAATCATTAGGATGTGAGGGAAGGGAAGAATCCACTCTTTTTTTTTTTTTTGCTGAAAACAGTCTGCTCAGCACCAGCCATGAAAGACTTGTTTGCTGCTGTTGTAAACACCATGAATTAGTGCTGCCCACTGCCCTGGATGTTTATGGAGAGGTAGGGTAGGGTTTCTCTGTGTGCCTTCATGTAGCCATGAGGAGCTTGGGTTGGAAGCCTGTCCTTCCCCCAGCTTCCCAGACCACATATGTAGCACACAGGAGCAAAGGGGCAGGATTTACAAGCAAGCTGCTTCCTAACCTTAACGTGCTGCGATGCACCCATTGCCCTTTAAATAACCACTGTCTTTTGAAGGCATAAATACTTATGGGGGAAAGGAAAAAAGTTCTATTCCCTTCTGAAAGACCTAATTTATCTGGAATTATCCATTCTTGGCTATAAATCCCCTGTAAAACTTGGCATGAGTTTAAAAGCAGTTACAGCAGTGACTGTATATTTTTATCCAAAACCTCAAGAAAGAACAAACCAAAGCTCTAAATGGCAGCTACAAGACATTGCAGAGATGCTGGTAAGAGCAGAGCTGCAGTGAGTGCCTTGCCTGGGAAGCACTGTTTAGAAGGATTCACGAATCCCTCCCATCTTTTTTGTTTCTTTCTGGACAATTCCTGCTTGAAAAATTATTTTAACATGCCAGTTTTCCCTGCTGTGCATGAGTTTCGCAATGGACACAGAATGGTCCCAGCTTGGGGACTTTAAGTCCCATGCTAACATTTGCTGAACACTACATCCTCGCCTGCCACATCCTTCAGGAGCCAGGACAAAGGTACATTCATCCCTGGTGTCCACCTACTCAGGCACACATCCTCAGGGCTGTCTCTGAGTCACCTGGCTTCCCACTTTTTCTTCTTTATTCTTCTCTCCATGACACAGAAGAGAATCCAGCTTTTATTTAAATGAAGTCCCATAAACATAAGCAGCTGTAATACACTTCCCTGTACAAAGTAGGGCAGGCTTTTAATGGCTTACAATTCCTTAGGCTTGGCTTCTTCCCTTCAGCCTCCACCTCTGCCTCTCCCTAAAAGATGTGAGAGCCCAAGTTTCCATGTGTCCTTGTTAAGCCAGCCAGTGGGAGCAGAAGCAGTGCCACCGAGTCCTGGACAGGCTCTGGCAAGAGCATCGATTTCCTCTGACAGCTCCTGGAGCTATCCCTGGGTCGTGGTCCCCTTCCAATGGTCAGAGGCAACCACAGTGGCTGGGATCCACAGGGCAAGATGGGGTGATCTATAGTGAGGATCTGTGGGGTCAAGCACTTTCCTCTCAGAAAGCTGCTATGCACATAGGGCTAGCTGTGACATGGCATGTGATGGGCATATCTGGCTGTGATCATTACCTGTCTCCTCCATTCTGTAAGCAGTTTGATAGTACTCCTGAGTGCACTATCACCTATTCCCGTCCTGGGAATGGGTCCCTGCACAGGAAAGATTTGCAAATCGGTTACACAAGCACAAGATGGTGAGAAGGAGCTGTGGCCGTGAGCAGCTGTGCCTGGCCAGAAAGCTTCTGGGACCTTGTGTCATTCTGGGGACAGCTTTTCTGCCCCTTCCCCTGCCATGATGGGGACAGCCCAAGCACCACATGCCAGCCCTAACCTCAGCCCTACTCAAGGAGGAAGGTATCCCACACCCTGCAAGATGCTTTACCCCTTCCACTGCTGCAGCCTGCCACCCCGAGCACTAATTCACACCCAGCCAGGTGGCTGCTCAAGCAGTGAGGAAATTCAGAGTCCTCTCTGGAGAGCTCGCCTTTATTCCTTGCTGGAAGCTGAGTATTCCCCTCCTCAGTTACCAGTGAAACCCTATGGCCATCGTTTAGCAGAGCCATGTCCAGGATGGGACCTCTGCAGAGCATGTGGGTCCCTCTCCCCACTGCAGTCACGGCACAGCTGGGCTGGGACACGTGGAACTGGGGGTGCCACGGCCCCCAGTGGGACTTCACAGTATCATGGCACACTCATGGATCTGCCTGTCTCCACCAGGGTTGTGCCTCTGCTTTCTCTGTAGTAGCACCCAGAGCTTGAACTTGCTGAGCAGTTTTGTATGGAGAGTGCCTGTGTAAGGGCATCACACCATGTTTCCAGGCAGGACACCCTAGGCTGTGTTCGTCCTCAGTAAAATCCTGTTCTATATTCAGCCATACACAGAGCATGGTAGTGGGTGTCCTGGCAGTGGGACATATTACCTTGTGGTAACACAGCTCATGCTGCCATGTGATGTGAGCTGACGGGGAGCTGTTGTCCTCGCCATCCATGTCTGGCACATGGAGAGACCCTTAATGCTTATTCTCTGCTATCTTTTCCAGGGATGGAGGGATGCATGTACAGCTGGGAGCAGCAGACGCATGGCACAGCCCCGCAGAGATAGATGTGAAGGTAGTGCTCTGTGAGGACACAGCAGAGCACCCTCAGACCAGGGAGGAGTGTGAGGTCTTGCTGGGAAGAAGAGAGCTCCCTTTCCTTCCCTGCCAGCCAGGTCTGCCTCCTGCCTGGAGGGTGCATTTCCAGGGATCTGTACCAGGATCTGGGGCTCGAAACCTGGAGGTGTATTAGTGCTGTGGGATTGCTGGAGAGCCTGACAACAATGGGGGACCCACCACAGATGAGGGATTTCTGCCCAGGAGGCCCTGCATGCCCATGAGCCCTGGCTGCTGCTGGAGGAGGGTGCCTGGGTTGCTCAGCAAGCCAGGGCCGGTGGCAGAGCCGAGGTGCTTGCAGGGCACAGCCAGCAAAGGGTGAAGAGCTGGGAGAGGGTCTGCAGGGGCAGCCCAGAACCCCAGGAGAGTGGGAGCTGAGCTGCTGCTCCTCCAGGGATCTCTTCCTGGGGCTGGCAGACAGAGCAGCCCTTGGTCCCTGGCTCACTGTGGATGTCCCCCCTTGCCCTGCCAACAGGACTGCTTCCCTAGTGCTGGCGTGGAGGGAGGGCTGCTCATCTCATCATGGTGCTGCCACCGCCCGACAAGCGCCATGTCTGTTTGACCACCATTGTCATCATGACCAGTATGGCCTTCATGGATGCGTACCTGGTGGAGCAGAACCAAGGGCCCCGCAAGATTGGTGTCTGCATCATCGTGCTGGTGGGGGACATCTGCTTCCTCATCGTGCTGCGCTACGTGGCGGTGTGGGTGGGGGCAGAGGTGAAGACAGCCAAGCGGGGCTATGCCATGATCCTGTGGTTCCTCTACATCTTCGTGCTGGAGATCAAGCTGTATTTCATCTTTCAGAATTACAAAGCAGACAAGAAGAACCTGGAGACAGTGGCCAGGAAAGCCCTGACCCTGCTCCTCTCTATCTGTGTGCCCGGGCTCTACCTGGTGTTGGTGGCCTTGGACAGCATGGAGTACATACGGACCTTTCGGAAGAAAGAGGACTTGCGAGGGCGCCTCTTCTGGGTGGCCCTTGACCTGCTAGATATCTTGGACATCCAGGCCAACCTGTGGGAACCGCACAGGACCGGCCTGCCCATCTGGGCAGAGGGGCTCATGTTCTTCTACTGCTACATACTCCTCCTGATCCTGCCTTGTGTGTCCCTCAGTGAGATCAGCATGCAAGGGGAGCACATTGCCCCACAGAAAATGATGCTCTATCCCGTCCTCAGCCTGGTCACCATTAACATCGTCACCATCTTCATCCGGGCTATCAACATGGTCTTGTTCCAGGACAGCAGGGTCTCCACCATCTTTATTGGCAAGAACATCATCGCAATTGCCACCAAGGCATGCACCTTCCTCGAGTACAAGCGGCAGGTGAAGGAGTTCCCTCTGGAAGCTCCAGCAGAACTCCCTCTCCCACAGCCAGAGCATCCACAGCACACAGGGCATCCCTCACGAGCCATCACCCACGAGGGAGATCCTTGACACATGAGGGGTCACCCCCAGCCGAGCATTGGTTCAGATAGCCCTGTGCCAAGCAGAGGAGGGATGCTGCTTTCTCGCTGCATGGGCGAGCAAGATGGACAAATCCCGCCAGCGAGGGCTCTTCTAGGAACAAAACACCAACACCAACCACGTTGTAATTGAGCTATGGAGTGTCCCCTAGACGTCTTCATCTCAGGTATAACCCTAGGAGTCCTCCAGACAAACCAAATGAACTTGCAAAGGACCTGAACCAGCTAACCCTTTCTGTCTGTCCTTCCCACCACCATCACTCCTGAGTAAAGACTACTAAGGTTGCAAAGTCCCTTTTTACTCCTTGAGCACCTCACCTTTACTCCAAGCCTGTAACAAAGATTTTGTTACTGAAGACCTTTTTATTGAGTGGGGACAGGGGCATAGGTGTATGGGTTGGGGGGGGAAGGTGGGACGTTTGAACCAGTAAACCCTGTGATTGTAGATGTCTCTTATCTCCAATGGTTGTGTTTACAATTTCATATTTATAGCAGCTCCCAGGGGCTTCTGGGCTGCCCCAGGGACCAATGTCCTTGTGGGTTGGTGATGGCCAAGAGCAGCAAGCCCTGTGGCAGGGAGCAGGGCTGGGAGCCAGCATGGGTCCCTCACCACAGGACAAGGGGGTCTGCGCCTCAAGCAGTGCACCACGCCAACCCTGCTGGGAGCAATATTTGACAAGCTGAATCTAATCTAATGCTGGCATTTTATGGATTTCATTCACTCCAAACAACTCAGCACAATATTTCTATTTTTAGAAAGGTCTCTCCCTGCCGTTGCAAGCCTCCCCTCCTGCAGCATCCAGCGCCGCTGCCCTGGCCCCACCGGCACTGCTGCAGGTGGGCACCCAGGAGGGTTTTGTAGTGAGGCTGGCGATGATGCATTTCACTCTGGCATCGAGCGTTTATAAAGAGGGCTGCTTTCCACAGCTACTATATTTTTAAAATAAAATATTTCCAAAAAAAAAAAAAAAAGAAGAAAAGAAAACAAACCTCAAACAAGAGCTGGGAAGGATGTGCTGCCCGGGGCAGGTGGTTGGACTTGGGGATGGGCATGGGTCTCCTCTGGTGTGTGTGGTGGTGATGGGCTTGGCTGGCTGTGGGCAGGTGGTGGGAGGTGAGGGCCAGCCGGACAATAAAAGCCCCATGAGAGCAATGGCTTTTGGTGGTCTCTTTTCTTCCAGTGTGGGGAGGGAGGGGGCAGCTCGGAGGGCAGCTCCCATATAACTCAAATCCCTTCTCTCCTCCTGCATCCACCTCCCCTGGAGCCCAAGTGCCATCCCGAGAGGTGCTGTGCCCTGCACTCATCCAGTACTGGGTTCAGCAAGCAAAAAAAAGGCTTTTCCAGCTGAAAAGCTGCCCCAGGGGTTGGGCACCTCTCAGCTGCCTGCACCTGGGAGGAGGTGCAAGGAGGCAAGCAGAAAAGCTGCATCTCAAACATGCTGAAATGGGATATTTTTGCTTTTTCTAAACCAAACATTTAATTTTGAGGAGCCAGAACAAAATGCCTGATGCTGTTTACATTTCTCTTCCACATTTTCTTCTGGCTCTACTCACTGAATTTGACCTAAATTGACAAATTATTTTAGTCTTCATCTTTTCAGCCCATCATCATCTGTCCAAAACATTGAACGACCAGGCAATTACAGCCCTGCTTTGCCACCCTGTTACCCAAGGATGACTTTGTGGGGTTCTCTACTGGGAATAAATCTGCTGAGAAATCAAATGGTATCTTTGCCAACAAAAGTGAATTTGCAATAAATTTAGCCAGCTGGAAAAGTTTCTTCATCCTTTCCCTCAGAGAAAACAAGAGGAAAAGGGCAGGTGATTTAAAAGGTATTAGCAGAAATTAATTAAATTGCTAAATTATTCTGGAATACCTATGGAATTACATATTACATCTCTACTGGAGCCATTAAAATACATGCGATTAACATCACTGCAATTAACTCCCAAGTATTTAATAACATTCTGCCACTCTTTCAGGTAATTAATTTATGAGGCTTTATTTTACAGCTC
This sequence comes from Melopsittacus undulatus, assembly GCF_012275295.1. Lineage (NCBI taxonomy): Eukaryota > Metazoa > Chordata > Aves > Psittaciformes > Psittaculidae > Melopsittacus > Melopsittacus undulatus. The sequence continues at coordinate 27,660,349 of NC_047532.1, read as the reverse complement.
TTCCCCAGAACTGAGTGTAGGAAACCCTGCAGCTACTGGCAGCACGGTGCTGTGCCCAGGGCTGGGACATGCGGCTCAGGCAGTGCTCAGCATCAGGCTGCACCTGCAGCGGTAATTTATCCTGAGGATAAAATGAATTACCCAGGGGTTACTCTGACAGGTTGCTGTGTGGATTTTTGTTCTGTCTCAGCCTGATAGCTAGCTCTGCAGCCATGCCTTATGGTGGAATGTTCATATCCTTTGAGCCTGATCTGTTGCTAAGGTTGCTTGGAGGAATGTTTGGCTGTGCTCCCTGGATGGGAATAGTGCTTTATCCTTGCTGTAATCTCCAAGCAGGCTTAGGAATCACCACAACCTTTTCCTGAGGCTGCAAGACCCTGCTTTTCACTGATGACATGGTATTGTCTTTGTGGAGGGGGGTGTCCTTGGGGAATGGCTGCCCTGAGCCCCTGTGTTAGGAGCAGGAGTGGGAGCAGAGGTGATGGAGGTGATGCCCACCTGGAATGCGGTGCACTGCATCGTTCACATAAAGGCACATGAGCTCACTGGTGCTTGAAGACCGCTCTGTGGCAAAGGGAGGGAGGAGAGGCTTTTTTTGTCTTCTGCTGTTCAACATTCCCCAGGGGCTCTGCATCATGTTTCTTACCCAGCAATACAACTCTTTCTTTTCAAAGCCATCTCAGAAACAAGTGTTACGGGCTGTCCCCTCCATAGAAATGGCTGGAGGAAGGCTGGGAAGCAGGATAGAGGAATGCTAGCTGGGAAGGGCAGTGTGGTGGTGTCTGTTGAGCCAAGCAGCCAGCAAAGACCTTGGAGACATGAAGACAGCACAGCAATGGGAGCACTTCACCTGTTCCTTGCCCAGTGCTTGCTGAGGGCAATGCAAGCACTGCTGCCTCCTCCCCAAAATCTACCCCTGCCCAGCAGAGACAAGACCTTTGGGAGCCATGGGACTTGAGAAGGAACAGCATGGTGGTGGTGGCTGCGCAGGGTGACTGGCTCTCAGCCTGGCAGTTTGTTAGGGGAAGGTGATATTTTGCCAGGGGCAATGAGAACAAAAGGAAACAATTAAAACTAAATAGGCTGGAACTGAGCAATTTTTCAGCTTTCTGTTGAGAAGGTGTGCTTGTAAAAGAGCTCCTTTGTGAAACACAAAATCCTCCTGGCAAGCTATAGACTCCCACCTGCTGAAGTGAAAGCAGCACAACAATAATGCAGAAGAAAGGACAAAATTTCCCAGCCCTCCACTGGAAGAACCACATGGATGTCATCCCTCACTAACATTGGAAAACAGGCCACAGGCACAAGGAAGCCCATGCCCTTGGAGGGGAGAAGCTGGCAGTGCTTCAGGGGCCAAACTGATGCTGTCCTTTCAGTTACTGATCTGCTGGGAAGTGCTGAGGTGAATGTTTCTTCCAAGCCAAGAGACAGCCCCTGAAGTAGCCAGGTCAACTCTGTAACTTGTAGAGACACTGGAGTGGTGGCACCCTATGGAGATGCAAAACCCCAGCCTCTCTGAGCCTTCCTGCTAGGCTGGTCCTGAAAGACAGCAAATTGTTCCAGTCCTGTACAGCCATGGATGATCTGCAATCACTTCCTAGCCTCAGAGATGGCGTGGTCTGAACACATCCACTTCCCATTGCAGAACTGAAAAACGGGAGCTCACAAGTAGGTGGAGCAAAGCAAGCCATACCAGGCTGTTGCAAAGCATCAAGCACAGAAGAATCCATCTGGGTCCTGTTCCCCTGCCAAACATTTGGATGAAGAGGCAGCAACAGACTTGTGCTGCTGCATGCCTGACACCAACTGCGAGAAGAGCCCGGACCCAGCTTTTGTGTCCCAACAGTACCTGCACCCTTCTTGCTGCCTTGGGCTGAATCACCAGCTATTTTACCCACCTGGGAGCTTGTATACAGCTCTCAGCAGCACAAACACCTTTCTGCCACTTTGACCTGTGTGCTGGTGTTCTCCACAGACAAGGGCACTGGCAAGGTGAGAGGGGTGTGAGCTGTAGCTCTTCTTTCCCAGGTCCATGGCAGCTCTCACAAGTCCTACTTGTCCTCTGATGGTCTCCTTTTGGCAGGTGAAAATACGCGATGCTGCAGCCCCTGTGCAAGGCTGGGGGCAGGCACCAAGGTGGGAGTACCTTGCAGTCTTGCAGCCAGATTCTCCACGTGAGCACAGCACTGATGTCTTTGCAGGATCTGAAAGTGCTTGGGAGGATTTGGAAGAAGAAGGACACCCAGCAGGACGATGCAGCACAAGGATGAACCTGTGGTCAGGTCGGCTCTCTGTAGTGTGAGACTTTGCAAACCACACACCAAGAGCAGGGTGCCTGGGGACAGGCTGCTCTCCAGCCCAGCATCTGCTTTTTTTTCCTGAGGTTTGATTCCACTCTCATGCTGGTACTTCCCAGAACACAGGCTCCCTCACAGCCCTGGGGCCTGGCTGCTCACAGGTGTCTGGGCAGCAGTGAACCCCAGCTCCAACCAAACACGTGCTGCTGCTTTGGAGGTTCCTGAGACCATCACCTCCTACAGTAATCCACAGGAAGGTGAGGGGGGCAGAAGCTGCTTGAACTGAAGGGAACCTATGGAAGGGTGCAAGGAGATGCTGTCCCACAGGTAGTGAAGTAGCAGCCTCCAAACTTGCACCACTCTGGTTTCCTCCTCAAGCTCTCCATGTGCTTGCATGCACAGCCTCACTGTAGCAGGCACCGCACTGTATGGCAGGAGGGATCAAAGCTGTCAGGTTGTATTTAACTGGGCAGGGTGAAAAGGTTTTCCATTCCCTCATTGGCAAAACCCATATGCATTCCCTCTGCAGTGCCACGCATCTGGTGCCACCCAGGGCAGCCCCATGCACTGTCAACTCACACCATATGCAAATAAGTAATTTATTTTATGTTTTCCTTTGTTCGATCCAGGTTGGTTTCTTGAGCAGAGGGAGACTGAATGCTTATGCCAATAACTTCCTCCTGCCTGTCCCAGATTCAATGCACTTTTTTAGCTCAGGTCAATACTGCAATAAAAAACAAAGAGCAGGTGTCCAGAGCACCCTAACAGCAACTCCTGTTCTCCTAATTCCTCCTGCCCAGGATCTGTGGCAAAAGTCTGAGTTTCTCAGTAATTGAATCCTAACTTTGTATGCCCTGGATTTGTAAACTGCATTTGCGTTTTAGGTCTGGCGTCCTTGAAGGATAATATCTATTTGAGTTACTGAGTCAGGCTTGCTCATTTAATTTCACCTTAATAAAGATTTTATGTGGTTTTGACATGTTCGGTGTCTCAAGTGTATTGACACAGCTGCCTGAAGAAGTATTACGACCATAATGGTCAGCATTAAAAAGACACTGGCAAGGTATATTGATTGCCCTCTATTACAGTAGTTTGAAGACAAAGACCAGTCATAGGGAAGAGTGAGTACCATAGTTTGGTTTTATGTGAACTCCCTGATGCTACAGCATTTCACCTGCACAAAAAAAAAGCATTTGCAAACGTATCTCTGCAAGTTCTTCATTGGGATGTGAAGAAGTGGTGGTCCTGTTGCTGGGATGCTGTCAGGAGGCAAATTTTAAAGGAAAAATGCTGCAGATAACAGAAAAGTCACCTCCAAGGAAGGGGCGTTGAAGTGTAAATAAATAAAGAGTGAAGAAGATGCCCAGGTCCTTCCCAGTGGTGTATCCCCGAGGAAAAGCCCACAGGCTGACTGTGGCTCACTGGAGACGTGCTGTAGCATGTTGAGGGACAGGGTAAATCATCTTCTGAAATTTGCCCTTACAGCTGTAAGTTTCCTCGGTGACCCTTCCCAGCTAATGTACCTCATCATTTGTGTGAATATGCAGGTGCCTTATGGGCATGGTACGCTAAGTGGACCAGAGATAAAAATTAGTAGAATGATCCATTAGCAGGTGTAGGAATATGCTTGAGATGGGAAAGGAGTGTAATTAATGCCTCATGGCCAGTATTTGCATACAAAGATACACCCCACAGGCCTCTGTGCAGCCACCTACTCAATTGCTAATGGGAGGATTATTTTAAAACACAGTTTACTGATTGCAAATCATTTCCTCCAACCCAAGCCGTGGTGACTTCTGTTCAAAGGCACCATGCACCAAGGAAGAAAACCAGCTGCAGTAAACCAGCAGCATCTCTAACTGCACAGCCAAGTATTGCTCTGCTGGGCGATGCTGGTGCAGGCTCTGCCCTCTGCACCAGCTCAGTGTGCAGGTGCAGCGGCTGGGCTCCTGCTTGGCTTTTGGGTAGAGCAGAGGGAAGGAGGGTGTCCAAAGAAGCAAGTCAACAAAACACATGTAATGAGGAGACCGGCACAGATTGAGGTCCCAGGAAGGACCTTCCTTTTTCACCCTTAAAGTATAACGTGGCAGAAGAGATATTACTGTCACCAAAATAACATTTCAGGTCATAAGGTGAGCAGACATAAGGTCTGCAGGGTGCCACAGCCACAGACCCATTTCCTAGTGCCTTCACACTGCCATCGCTGATGATCACTCTTGCCTTTGTCTCCAGGGCTCCTTCAGTTCTCCAATCTGCCATGAAATAAGTACCCATCACTTACAGGAGCTCTTGGGAATGAGCATGCTGAGAAGCAGAGTGTGGTGCCTTGAGAATGTGAGGCACATCCTCTCATACCCTGAGTGGGCCACGCCAAAAGGCATCTAATAACCAGTATGTCAGCTCCCAGGGATTTGCACATGAAGCCTGTTCTGCCCAGCAGAATAAATACCTTAAGCAGAAAAAGGCACTGTTTCCCTTTTTTGCACTAGCGCCAGGGAGAACTTAGTATTCAAAAACTGTTTTCAGATGTTTTACTTCACAGCTGGGGAATGAACTCGGAGAACTCAATAAACCTCTTTGTAAGAAATTATCTCTCATTAATCTCTATGGTGAGGCTGGCACCTGGAATAGCATAAATCTTTACCTGCACCTACTAGGAGACAGGGGAATGGGCCATTGGCAGTAAGCATGTTATACTGGGAGAATCCCAAATGCCAAATAAAGAATAAATCCTTGTAAAATTTTCCTGCTGATCTCCCCCTGCGAAGAGAAGATCAGCACTTGGAGGAGATGGATCCTTGGTGGGAAGGGCTTTCAGCAGGAGATAGGGCAGCACAAGGGCCTTGAGCATTTTGCACGTGTTTTGGAGGAAACCTCTTTTCTATCAGACATTTCAGGAAATGTCCAAAGGTTTTAAATGGTGCTGCCTGCTCAGAACTAAATCATTCCACAAGGACTGCCAGCTTGCAGCTCCCTGCCTCATCCTGACTGGCTGCTTTGGAAACTGTATGCTTTCTTCTTTGTCCTTATCCACAGCAATAAGCTGGGCTTGCTGTGCTGGAGCACACCATGCACCTTCAGCATGTACAATCACACTCCTACAAGTCTCACAGTTACCAAACCCATCTCCCCGCAGCAGGACATCTCTGAAAAATGCTACATTTGTAAGTGGAAAGATGATGTGAGCAAGCCTTGAACAGCTTGCCGTAGAAATAGCATCCAGTTTTCTCCCTCATAGGAGATTCTGAAGTTTATTTTGGTGTCCTTTGCTTTAGTGCAACAGATGGCAGGGAGATGTGGTGGCCCCAGAATATTAATACTTCCCTTCAGGATCCATGTCCTCAGAGCAACTGGCATCTCTGTGCTCTTGCAGAGCATCATGCAGCTTCATCTTCTGACTAAGGGCCATGCCCTTCCCACATCAGTTAGGAATTAAAATGTGTGGCTCTGTCCACAGTGACCCCCTCAAGGATGGAGTATTTTGCATCAGGAAAGCTGCAGGGCAAAGCCTGGGTCTGGGAAGCAAGGATGTGTCTATGGCAGAGGTGTCAGCTACTTTGCACAAATGGGAAACAAATGGAAAACTAAAACTGCAGTGAAGCAAATCTGTTCTGCAGCCATAACCACTACACTGTGCTGGGAAGAGTAGTAAGCCTGTATTTTAAGAGTTGTCTTTTATTGATACCTAATGTCCCATTACCAGTGTCCAGTGAGAAGCAATTAAGCATTTGCTTAGGTAAAATGTATGTCTTCAGTGATAACTGGGCAAAGAATCTTCCACCATAATGTCAATATAAGATTTTGTACTATGGAAATAATTGTGTCATAAAAAATCCCTCTGCTCCTCTATAATGGCTACCTTTTTCCTGTTCTCAGCATGTCAGAGTGGCTCTCTGCATGCTAGAGCTATGGAGCCTGTGGCTCAACTTCCCAGCTCACTGGTAATCCAGAGTTGAACACAGCCTGCCATGATCTTAAGGTCCTTTCCAACCCTAACTATTCTATGATTCTATGGTAACTCAGACTTAGGTGACAGCTGTAGCAAAGGACTGTAAGCCATTCAGAAAGGATAAAATTATACAGCTCCAAAGTTTAATAATATGAGCCCCAGAAATCACATAGATAAATTTAATGGTGACCACTTAGAGACCTGATGGCTGGACTGTAATATTTGACAAGGTTGCTGAATAATAAGCCAGTCTTTCTCAGACCCAGGGAGGCCTATAAAAGGCAGAAGGATGGAGATTTCAGCTCTCTACAGCTCTGCGTAGGAAGGAGCTGTCACTAAGTGTGGAGGGCCACGAGTCTTACATCTCCCAAGCACAATGTTGCCAGTGGGGCAGATGTTTTCTGCTAGGAGTGCAGTGCCACCAGTCCAGTGGTACTCTGCAGCCCCTTCTACTGCTTCTTGAGGCTTCTTCTCAGAAGGCTCTTGAGACTTCTGAGCATCCCTTCCCATGACTGGCTGTGCCCTGCAAGATCCTCTGTTGGCTGCCTCACACCTCTGCCAGGCACTTTCCAGGGACTCTGCCTGATGGAGTTCTTGTTTTATTCATTTTTGTTAAAAGTACAAAATTACATCCATACTATTATGTGCAAAGAACATGAGTGCTGCAGGATTCAGGATTTAAAAGTGCTCATAGCATCTGTGTCTGTGACATCCTAACACGAGCACTATAAAGGCTCTTTGATTTTTGTTTCAACATGAGTAACCCTTAAGGTTCAGGGCACACAGACTTACAAGGGAAGAAATATGCTTTAATATCTGGCTCTATTTTTCTTCCATGGGTTCACAATGCTGGAAAGGTTGCCTATGCCTGCAGTGAGCTAATATCTGGGGCCTTGTGGAGGGAACAGTGGTGCTGCCAGGAATGTCCTGGCTGCAGAAGGTCTCCTTTCTTACAAGCCCAACCTTTCCAAAGCACCCTGCGCATTTGCTTTCTTCAGGATCAAGCTTACAATAGGTTTCTGCTTATTTCGTTTTCCCAAATATCCCACTGCAAACCACCCAATGGCCCATATCAGATTTCCAGTCTGTCCCTGGAAGAAATCCTTAAGCAAGGATTATAGCAAGGCTTAAGCCTTGCTATGGTGCCATTTAATCACTCATTTACTAGGCTGAGCAGCTTGCTATATATATCTTCATCAGCCTTAGCCTTTACAGAGCATGTTGCCACCAGCACAATGACCCCAGGAGGGTGAGTTGCACCCTGGAGCAGTTCTTAGAAGCAGTGTAGCAAGCTTGGCATTTATCTGCTGCAGCACCAAGTAGGATTTAGCAAAGCATCTACCTGCAATTGTCAGTGCCTGAAGGACTTTTAAATATGTCCTTTAACTGGTTCCTGGAGGACTTCTACTATTTTAATAAGCATCTCAGGAAAGAAAATCTCTCTGTGGAGCATCAGCATTGAGAACCGAATGCAATCTCACCAACACACAGTATCAAGTTTGATTGACAAGGCCAATACCTATAAGCCATGCTGATTGACATTAATTAGTCTGCCAGCCTTTAATTGCTTCTGATCATGTCCTACATCACTCTGATTAAAAATTAGTCCTATGCAAAAAAAAAAAAAAATCAATGTAGCTGGGGTGTTTGAGATGTGAACGGGGGCCTGGGATTGCGTGCTCAATGCCTTCACTCACAGAGCATGGACAGATCTTTTCTAAGGGACATCACGAAGCAGGGTCAGGCAGCAGGGAAGAAGCCTTTCAGCTGAACAGATATAACAAATCTTTCCTGCTTAAGGTGTTTTTCCTTTAGGGGAACCCGAATCTCAGAAGAAGAGAGTGACTAGCCAAGCAAGTGAGGCCACGCCAGCAGTCGGAGCTGCAGCATTATGGGGCAGCAGGAGCAGGGATGCAGGCAGGACCCAGCAGAGAATCCAATGGGATGCAGACAAGGCTGCCCCCTGTCCCCTGTATCACCGACAGCAGTGCATCATCACAACCCCTGCTTTGAGGCTGGGCTCAAGTAATACACTTAGCAGAGAAGCCTTCCTTTCTCCTAGGTCCCATAAGACCCCTGCAGCAGCCCATGTCTCTGCGGTTGCCCCCTTGCTCAGCCCAGCAAATGCACATGCAAACCCACCATGCCACATTCTGACCTTCAGAGATGCTGATGGTCTGAAAAGCATCTGACAAGGCACAGGGGAGGCTGATTATTTCTCCCTGTGTCACAGAGGGTGTGAGCCAGGGACATGGCTAATGTCAGCTCACCTGGGCTCAGTATAACAGCCAGCTTTCTGAGCTGGAGCCAGCTGAGATGTGCTCCAGCCTAGGGCAGTATGGATGTACCTGGAGCCTGCAACCGCCTGCCAAGCTTGAAACACTTAACATAGTCAGGACTGAGTCAGTTTTCTCTCGTTCCTTCTCTTCTTCCTTTGCATTTGATTGCAGTTGTGAATACATCCTACACTGCACCCTCAGTGCTACTCACTGAGCATGCAGTCTGAGGGGGTGTGCAGGCTGCTGACCCTGTTCTCCTTTCCCACCACTGCCCACATCACCACCCAGCATTTTGGGAATGTGGTGGCTGTGGGACCCAGGGAATGCCTCCTCTGTCCTACTTCTCTAACTGCCCTCAGATAACTTTCAGGAAGCCTGTTTTCCACGTGCCGCAGAGGCACATTGCAGCAGGGCAGCTTCCTGCAGGGCTGGGGACAAAAGGGGGTTTGTTTCTGTGAACAGCCCCACCACGGGGCAAACACTGTTCCATTCAGCACCCACATGCAGGCTGTGCAGCTTAGCAGAAGAGTCCTTCCTTTTCCCTCTGCTTCCCTTCTCTGTCATTCTTGGCTCTGCCCAGCCCAGCTGCAGCAAGGGGGCTGGCGAACAGTGGGGAGAAGAAGGGCAAAGCTGAAGCACAGCCTTGGCCAAGAAAGAGGGGATTAAAAGTCCCAGTCGGTGAGTCTCTGGGGAGAACAGCTCATCAGCTCTTTGTGAAACAAGGACATCTGGACATTCCTAACCTCTTCCCTTCACTTCTTTTGATGCCTACAAACCAGAGCTGAGGAGCTACGTGAAATACGCAGTTCCCATGGCAGCCAGCAGCAGCTCCCAGACCAATAAAAGCCAGGATATGATCACACTCTATTAGTTTGATAATATCATTTATAGTTGACATGGAGCTGCATCCCATCTAATTAAAAAGAAGCTGCTTGCAGAAAGCGCAAGAGCAGAAAAAGGCAGAGAGGATCATTGCCCTGAGCCCCATGCCTGCATGGCTGTCTTGTCCGTGAATGGCTTTTTATTTCCTGTTTCACATTGGAGCTAATTTCATCCATCACCAGAACCAATGTGATTCATGCCCCCAGCAAGAGACCAATGCAATGAGAAAACACCAAGGAGGGGAAAGCACTGTTCTTCAGAGACAGTGTCATCTGGAACTCCTTTTTTCTTTAATTACACTGTTCTGTCTCCTGGGTTTTTCAGGGGCTCATGTTTCTACAAAGCCAGGGGAAAGCAGGCAGTGGAAACACAGAATCCAGCCCCAATCTTCCTCCTCTTCCTCATAGCAAGCAGGCAAGAGGAGGGAAGCAGGGACAGCACAGGGCTGGATCAAGAGCACTGGTAAAAAGGGTTCAGGTTGGAGGTGTAGGAGAGGGCAGGTATTTCTCAGATATGTGTCTTCTTGGCAAACTACCAATTTTTGTGGAAAACAAAATGCTGCATTTTTGCTCACAGCCAGATCATCAGAATTTCCCAGATTGTCCCCACATTAGGTGTGTAAAGGCAGCAGTTGTGTACACAAAGGCATAAGAGCTGCCCAGATCCTATTTTCTACCTGGGCAGCTGTGTCCCCAAAGCAGCTCTCAGCTCTGGAGCAATCTGGATACTGCATTTGCTCCAGGAGCCATGCAAGTGCAAGCTGATGGATTGCTGCAGGGCTATGATGCTCAGATACCGGATGAGCCCATGGGCTGGTGAGCAGCCTCCCACTCCCCCAGGCTGTGGTGGGTCTCCTCTTGTGTCAAGGAACAAAACACATCTGGGAGCTGTCTGGAGCCCACCTTAGCTGGACAGATGATGATCCTGTGTTCTGCAGCAGGGCTTTGCAAAGATTTGTCAGCATGAAGCAATCTAGCATGATTCATGCCAGCATGAACCAATTTTTCTCTACTAAGCAAGTCATCCTGGGCAGGAGCATTGCTTCTTTCACAGGCAACTAATTGCCAGAGCTGGAAACGTGCTGGAAAACAGTTGGAGGATATAGGTCACAATGATAAAGAAAATACAGATAGATGGGTCCCTGGCATCTCACAGCCTAATGGAGCTGCTGCAGCTGTAGTGCCTACTGCCTTGCCTTCCTTGTGAGGAGAAGGAGCAATGGTGGGCTCTAGAGCTTGCTTGGGTCCTTGGGTCTGTCACCAGCACTGTGGGGTGTTTGCACAACTGTGGGTATCACAAGGACTGTCAGAGACATGCAGGCTCCTGAAATACTTAGGCATTTTCAAAAGATGTGTCCCTGTGCAAAGACACTGAGAGAACTACCAGTTTGGAGGTTCCTGGAGTTCTGCTGCAGCAGCATCATCCCCAGGGATCTCCTGATGGTGTAGAAGCATCAAAGAACTTCTCTCCTTGCTCCCACCAGCCAGCTGACCAGAAAATCCCCCTGGTCCTGCTACAGCCAGCAGCATTTCCAGCACAAGCTGCTTTCTCAGCCTACTCCGGAGGGCTGGGGAAGGTGCTAGCAGCATTAATCACAGCTTTTCAAGATCAAGGGGATATGAACTGTTTCCTTCCTTAAAGACTTGTTAACCGGAACACTCTCCAAGGAGAAAGCCGCGCGGGATGCTGAGTGCAGAGCATGGCCAGAGGGCAGCTTTCACAGCCCTCAGGAGCACACAGAGAGGGGTTTTTACACTGGGGAGATAGCAAAAGCCCTCATCTAATACTGACCCTGTGCAGGGACCCATGCAGGCCATAACCCCTGCAGTGTGGGCACAAGCTCTTCCTTGCTCACCCCCAGGCTGCCTCCAGGAATGGTGGGAATTTTCTCTAAGCAGGTCTTTCCCGATGCAATTTACGGAGTGCAATGTCCTATTGTCTTTCCTTCAAGGTGGTCACAAGCATCTGGTGGCATCATCACTCAGCTGCTCCTGCTGCACCTGGGCTTACAGGTGTGATTTTCTGGGCCATCAAAGCACGCAGGGCTGGCCAGCAGTCCTCATTCAGAGGGTGGAGACCTGCTTGCCTTTCAGAGCGTGATAATAGAGCTGTGAAATTTCAGCTGCTTTATTCTGCAGGCAGCCTTCAGCACACTGGTGTTCTCAGAGAGATTGCCAAGTTGTGTGTTCGCACACCACATTAGCTGTGCTCATTGCAGGCTCACACCTGTCCTTGTGAATGCAAACATCTCCCTGATGGATGCAGGGTCTGCTCATCAAAAGTCCAGCTGCAAGCCCGGGGTGCTCAGCCTCCAGGCTTCACAATGCGCCTTTTTTCTAGGTGCTAAACTGTAATCTTGCCGGCTTTACATCTACCTGAAATTCACAGCTTGATGTGCATCTCCCTGTCAGAAGGATGCTGCTGACAGCCTCTGACTTGTCCTTTGCCGGGGAGCTTGGGGACCAGCTCCCAGCAGTGCTGCACAGCTGTTGGCACCAGGACATTCCCTGCTACCTGGGCTGGAGCTCCACCCCTTAAACTCATAACCTCTATGCTGCATTAAAAAAAATAATTGAACATTTCATCTAATCCATGTATATACTGGGATCCAGGGCCATCTTCCCACTTCCTCTGAGGCCATCCCCAGACTTCATCTTACATTTTCCAAATGCAGCCATTTATTCCCTCTACAAACACCTGCTTCTCAGGCTTTCAGTATCATGTTGCTGCTCCCCTGCCCAGGAAGTAGAAACCTGAACAGAGCCACATTTCCTCCCAGGAATGGCTAAACTGACTGCGAGTCAGTCACATCTTCGACAGGCTGCAATTAGTGAGTAGGATGCTTTCTCTAAGCCCTCTGCTTTTGCAGCTGCCTCTGTTAGCTTCACCCTGACACTTCTAGGGGACATGCCAAGACCCTGAGACATTCCAGGGAGCAGGTTAAAAACTCTGGGATTTATTTCACCTCTGTCCCTTTGTGCTCTTTCCCTGGAGTCTGGTGTCAGCTCTGCCGATGGGGCATGGACCACAAGCAGAGTTTTGAAGCTTGGGGCTGGTGTCTACTGCCGTATCCTCCTGTCAGGTGCTGACATGGGGAGCGCAGTCAATAATCGGAGCCAATGAGCTGTTTAAAACAAAAAACTCTGTCTCCTTGTTAGCACACACCACCAGGATGCAGGAAAATTAAGCAACTCATGAAGCAGAAGCCAAATAATCTCAAAATGGGTTTTCTTTCCAGTGTTGCCTAAGAGGTGTCAGTCACTTTTCAAATTAGTTTCCCTAGCTGGGGATGATGAAGGAAGACATCTGGGCTAAAGGTGCTTTCTGCTGCCATCATGCAGAGTGGCTGTGTGACAGCATCTCCACCTGACAGGCCTGAAGAATCAGAACATTTCTCTGTAAAAGCTGCTTTCACAGCAGTGTCCCCAGGAGCTGAGGGTGACAGGCTGGGAAGGAGTGAGCAGCCATAGCAGGACAATTGCCAGTGATGAGCAGAGCAGCTTGCAAAGCATATGAGAGCACCCTGGCTGGTTCAATGGAAGATTAATTCCAGTCCACAGGTTTTAATTGAAAATGAATCTTGTCAAATCCTGTGTGTTGGCTTTCTTTTTCCATGTAGTTACAAGCTTTATTGATAAAAGTAAATGTGTTGACATTACACATAGGCACCTGCCATGGTATCACCCATCAGACTGATTAATACACACACAAGGTACAGATGTGTGCAGTTTATAGACTGAAAATTGGTTCACAGATAGAACTCAAATGGAAAGGCATTACCTGATGATGGCAATTCTGGTAGCACCCCACAGATACCATTCTTCTGTGTATTTTTTCTCTATGAGAGGGTTCAAAGTCAGCAGGAACAAGATTTAGGATAATAAATAGGCAGGGCCAGGAGCTGCTTAGTGAGACTCCGCATTTATTCCCCCCCCCCAGAGCTGCTGCCAGCAGCATCTATCACTTTGTGGGATGCTGCAAGCAGGACAGAGAACAGGTTGGGCCATGCTCTAGGATGCTGCTCTTCCCCTAAAGCCCATGTTCCCCTAGCCTGGAGGCCTCTGATACTGCCTCTGCAGTGCAAATCAAAGCAACCACATCAAAGGAGACAACAGCAGAGGAGAAAGCAGCCTTCAAAGACAGCTGGGCATGGGGCCAAGGAGAATTTATCTTTAATCACTTTCTCCTGAAAGGGAGAAAATCCTGCCCGCTGCACTAGGCTCACCCTGCCTAGAGGCACAAAGTGAATGGGGGCAACTTCTGCCTCTGCGGGAGTAAGCGAAGCGGGAGAGAAAGACGTGTCTCCCAGGGCTGAGGAAACATGAGGAAGTTTATTTAGCCATACAAATAAGGAAACTCTGAGCTTCCCCCTGGCTGGAGAGAACAGGTGTTGGGCAGTTGGGGTGCTCCTGCTCACTTTAGCTGTGCCTGGGGTGCAGGAGACTCCTGCCCTTGATGGGGTGTTCCCTGTAGCAGATTCCTAGCGCATCATGCAGCCCTTCCAAACCAGAGGTGGCAGCAAAATTTCCATCAGTCACATCAAGAAGTGGTTTTGACCATGGCATTTCCCCTGTGGATTGCTCCTGACTGCCAGCTTTGTTCCTTTTGATCCTAATATCCTGCTGCTGTTCCTCATCCTGCCACCCTGGCTCAAGTGCACCCGTCCATCATTTGCTTACCTTTATGGGCTGCTTCTGAGATGCTCTCTCCCTCTGCAATAAATATTTAATTTCTAAAAAAAAATAAAATAAATGCACTAAGGACAAATCTCAGATGTAAGACCAGAGACATCCAACCCAGAAGTCAAGATGCTCTTGAGCCAACCTGCCTTGAGGAGCCTTCACTCTCATAAAACAAGGTGAATAGAATGAATGCATCTGCAATATTATTGCAAATGAACACATCTGCTTTCCCTTTTTAGTAGTTATGACCCTTTTTATTTGTGAATGTTCAAGAATATCAGCTTATGCTGACAAAACATTGGTGGAAAGGAAATGCATCATGTCCAAGAGCAGAAAATAAGGAAGGCATTTCCCTGCCGTTTGGAAAAGGTCCTTTCGTTATCAGTATAATAAATGTACAGACTTCCAGTCTGAAGACATTAGCAGAGGACAAAGTACTCTCGGTAAGGGTAAAAAGTCATCTAAAATAAACCTCTTTTGACAGAAAAGTATTCAATTTGGATTTGGATCAGGGTTTCAAACTCACGCTAAGTGCCTTTGCAAATCACACCCCTCACACATGGTACCATCTTTCTGATGATCCCAGTGAAAGAACCATGAACATTTGTATCTTGAGGGTTGAAAGTGATCACTTTTCAACATCTAAATATTTCCTGATGACCTTTCAGCAGAAACACACAGATTCTCTGTAAGAGCTCTATTTCTTGGAGTGCAAGGCATCTCTGATAAGCCCTGTGATTTTTCTGAATATCCACCATGCAAATTATGTTTGTGCATCCATGAGCCCACACCTGAAAACACATCTGAGGATGATAACTGGCAGTGCATTTACCAAGAAGGCAGCTCACAGGGTCCAGATGCTTTAGCTGATGGAGGCCATACAGTCTAACCGTGTCTACTTTGGTGCAAAGATAGCTGGAAGCTAGTCTGCATGTTAGGAGCTTTCTGGGCCAACCTTGGCATTTCCATGATAAGATCTGCACATGGAGAGTGGTGGAACAATGCAACCCTCAACAAGCCTGGGTTTGAAAAGGGTCCCTTGGGTGAAGAGCTGGTGTCTTCTGGCTCAGAGACAAGCTAATGAAGATGTCCTCTGTTGCTGACAGGTACAACCTGTGTTGTATCTGCTGTAATGCAGTTGTAACATGCAAAGTGACTTCTTAACTGCTCTCTGTTTCATGTACACATGTTTTTAAGGAGAATGTAAGTAGTTCATACAGTGTTCTGACAGCAGAACCATTGTGTAAAGCAGGGTGACCCTGGGCAAGCAGGATGGCCTGCTGTATGCAGGCTGCTCCCCATGCATGCTGCTCGCCTTGCATCCTGCACCACTCAGCTCCCACCATCCAAAGACCATCCCTTGTTTCCATGGCCCCCACCAGCTGGTGACTGTTTCCTTCCCTTTCCTATTCCCAAATCAGTGTGAAGCAGAAAGCAGCAGGAATGATTTCCATTTGAAAGCTTCAAGGCTGATTACACTGGAAAAGCATCTGGGAATAAGGCAAACATAATCACAGGTAGCAGTATTAGCATCACTAAATCAAGCTCTGAAAAAGCATCCTCTTCCAAAAAACTTAATTTCCTTTAATTCCTGCCTTTCACTGGGCTGCTGAGGTATTTATAGTGCCTTGTTTGGTGTGGCATTAAAATCCCTGCTGTCCATGGAGCAATACCTGGACTTGGTGCCTGGTACCTTGCAGATTAATAGCAACCAATCATATGTGTAATCTCTGCAGCCCTGACAAACAGGGCTCAGCCTCGCTGCTCAGCAGAGGGGACAGCCTCTAAGAACTTCTCTCCAGTGCTGTTATTCTGCTTATGTTTTTTCAATTATACAATAGGTAAGGGAAATATTGCAGAGGCAATAATCAGAGCACAAAGCAAGGAAAATCATCGTGGCAAGGAAAAGACCTTACATACTGAAGCTGTCAAAATATAGCCTGAATTATTTAGGGAGGACTCTGATGTCTTCACACAGTGAAGGAAACCACTGTATCTACAAGCTGTACAGAAAGCAGCTGCACTGGCATCTGACACCTAACATCATAAGACAGCCCAAACTGGCAGTGTTGTTTTTCCAGCATTAATTATGGATGCTGCTCCAAGCATCCCCTGGCAGACACCCTCTGCTTGGAGCTTCACTGCTCTGTGAGCTACACTACAGCATCAGCTTGCTTGTGAGAAACACAAACACCCATGAGCAGGGAGAGGAGTGCCAGGGCAGCACAAGAGGTCTCAGGGTGATACTGGTGGGCTCTGTTGTTAGATACATTTATTTTCCAGACATGAGCAGGCTTGCCCTCATATGAGGATACACCAGCATGGCCAGGTCGCAGGGCTGCTTGTACTCTGGGCTTCGGGTGGGCTCAGTTTACCTGAGTACTTCAGACCATTCTTTCCTTTTCTAAATGTACGCTATGCCCCCAGCAGATAGGGCCTCTCCCACTTCAGCATTTTCATGTAAGCTTAATTCTTGATTTTACTAGAAACTGGTGTTCTTTCTGGAGTTGCCATAGTTACTGATGCATGTGTTTCTGATTTCACACGCTAATGACTGTCCCAGACTCTTGTTTGTGGGGTAAACTGTGTAACCTTAAAAGCAACAGAAAATGAAATACTAAAGAACTTATCATTAAGAAAACAGACATAATGAATCGTCCATCAGAATTAATCATATTATCAAGCCTGGATTAAAATAATTCAAGCCTCCAGGCCAAGCATGAGAGCAGGTTAGCTCCAGACAAGATTTGTGGGGGATATTCCAAATCCGAGGTGCAGCATGGTGTTATGGGGAGTGTCACCCTCCTTGTGCACACCAGGACTAGCCAGGCAGTGACTCTGGCTTTGCTGCTCTATGAAACGATGGTCAGAGTGACCTGCTAGCCCAGCACGGGAGGAGCATGCGCAGAAGCTGTGTTCTGGAGCAGCTCAGCCTGAAGAGCAGCATCTCTATGTGAGATATCTACTTCCAAAGTGTTTTTCCCACAGAGAGGAAAGAGGAGAAGTAGATAACTTATGGGTAGCATTCAGAGCAGCACTGGCCATGGGCAGTGATGCATGGGCACAGGCAGAGTGCTGACCTTACAGCAAAACTCAGGCTCTCAACTCCCTCCCTCATTTTGCCAGTTTCCCAGGATTGGGCTGTGAAGACATTTCTGGAGCATGCCATTGCCTTGGGACAGCAGCAGCCTGCTCTTAAAGCCTGGCTCTGCCCTTGGGATACCCTCAAGACCCTGTCCAGAGGCTCTCAGCACCCTCCAGCATTTGACAGGGCACACGAGTCCCAAAGGGCCACCACCATGCTGAGGGCTTCATGGTTCAGAGTTTGAAGAGGAGGGTTTCTGTAGCTCTGCTGGTCCCATTGCTCACCTCCCACCTGGAAGGGTAATTAGTGAGATCCTACCACCCCCAGAGCTCCTGTCTCTGCCCATTCCCACACCATGTCCCCTGGGGACAGCCAGCAGTTCTCATACATCCTGAGATAGCTCTGCTAGCCCAGGCCTGGTAACCAATGGCCCTGTCCTTAGAGTGGTCATTGGGCAGCAATTGTCCCTGTCAAGGGCATTCTTCACCACCCAAGGACGTTTGGAGTAGTGGGTGAGCAGCCAGTGCCAAGCAGGAGTTGCATTTCCCTGTGCCGGTCCTGATACAACTCATTACGCACTTGGCTGGCTTGAGACTAAATTATAATAAATGCATAATGAAATATTTAAATTTCCAGCAGTGGGATGGAAGTGCAGCATCATTTCCCTGCAGACACCAGGTTCTACTAACAGCCACCCTTTCCCCTTGCA
This sequence comes from Melopsittacus undulatus, assembly GCF_012275295.1. Lineage (NCBI taxonomy): Eukaryota > Metazoa > Chordata > Aves > Psittaciformes > Psittaculidae > Melopsittacus > Melopsittacus undulatus. The sequence goes on along the minus strand of NC_047532.1, from coordinate 27,642,466 downwards.
CCATGGGGCCCATTGCCTTTCCCTCAACACATCCATGTCCATGACAGCTCATGGAGACCAGACCCCTGGCCCAGGCATGGCAGTTCTCACTGGGAACTGTCTGTTGTGGGTTGACCCTGGTTGGCTGCCAATTAAAATAGGCTTGGATAGTTAGAATTAAACCAAACACAGATTAGAACAGAGGCCAGGCTGGGGGAGCAGCAGCAGTGTCTTGTCCTCGCCACTTGTGCTGCTCTACTGAGCGCTGCCTGCTCCATCCGCTGGACAAGCACCCATGTCCTGCAGCAGTAACAGAGCCTTCCAGCCCTAGGTCACCCAGGGGCCAATGATGGCAAATTCAACAAACCCCTTCCAAATCGTTGCGTGGCCTCCAGCGCACAGTCTCCCCTTCCATCGTTCGGCAGCATGGCCATGTTTTGCCCAGGAGCAGTTTCCAGTCTCGATCCCACAGATGCAGGGTTATTTTTAACCCACTCCCTGGTCTGGCAGACACTGGTTTTGGCAGGAGATTTTTGCAGTGTCACAATGCCAGGCTAAGCTTGGAAACATCCCACTGAGATTGCAGGGGGGACTGAACAGCAGAGAAGCTCTTGCCAGCTGCAGCCACACATGTGCCGTGGCAGGCATGCTCAGGGAAGTGTTCCTCAGGGCAAGCAGGAGTTCTGAGCTGGGCTGCTCCTCTTTGCTGCTTCAGCTAGTGCAGTTCAGGCACCACAAAGTGAAAGCAGCAAGGTTCTTACCTGAAGCTTTCCTCATGCTGTTACAGGTCAGAGACCAAATGGAGATGATGCTGCATTGCTGAAGCATGGGGGTCCTTGGGGCACTGTAGAGAGGGAAGCATCTCCTCCTCTCCCCCCCTGCTGTTGGTCCTGCTGGAACACCTAACAGTGCTCTTGGGCCAAACCAGCAGTGAAATCAAGGGTTCTCCTGTTGGGTCTGAGGCCCTGGTAGGTGCAATGAGGTGCAATGGGATAGAGGTTCACCCTGGAGACATGCTCTGCTCACTGTTGCAGACTGCTACCCCTGTAGCTCTGGCCTCAGCCCCAGGACCGCCCAGGTAATCTGAGGAGATTTTATCTTCCTGTCAAGGAGCTCTCCATAGCTAGGGCCAGAAGCCTGTCATGCACCTCAATGTGCCCGTCTCAGGCTAGCTGCTATTAGTTCACAATCAATACCTCCCTCGGCAGGGTGCCTGTGGTTTGTCAGCACTGTGAGAGGCACACAATAAACTCACAGCTTATCACAGTACTTGGGGCACAAGAACCCCCCTGTTACAACTGGGAGAGTTACACCTGCCAGGTCTCTACACTCAGGAGGTTTCCAGTATGCATCTCCATGGCATTACATCCCTCTGGCAAATAGGGTTGCAATAGGCTGAGATGAAGAGGAGGAGGAGAGAATAGGATGAGACTGCAGACAGACAAGTAACAGACAAACAGCCCAGGTGCATGAGTGCCATCTTCCTTAGAAAGCCAGGCTAAACGTCATATCTGCCAAACCATGTTCATGTTGCTTTGGGTTCTGAGTCCTGCCTCCAAGGTAATTAGTTCTATAGCTGTCTTTACACTGAAGAGTGATCTAAGCAACTCAATCTGTTTAGCTTATAAAAAAATGGGTAATGAAGAAACCTGACCACAGTTCGTAAGCACCTGTCCATGGATATGATGTATGACATTAAATAGGTCTTTGCAGTAGATTATGAAGACACCACAATGTCCAGCACTGAAAACTCAACAAATTTCAAGAAGAAAATGCTGTCTAAGAGATTACCAAGACACGTGATAGGCTCAGTACCTCTCAGAATCAGGTCACCCACAAACTGTTGGTGTCCTCTGCAGATGAGCAGGAAAACCCCCTCATTCAGACTTATGCAGGTGCTCAAAAGAGAAAACCTACAAATCCCTCCAGCCTCCTAACCTGTAGGTAAGCACAGCAGTGCACAAGAATTGCTGTCCTGAGCAGGAAGTAGTGGATGGGCAGACCTGTGGAGAATGAAAATGGTGCATGGAGCAGGAGGAAAACCTGGGAATTAAGATAATAGATGTAAGGGAATGAAAACTAGAGAAAGAAGTCAAGCAGAAGTCCTTTAAAAAAGGCACAGGAGAAGGTGTGCTCCAGGCAGGCTTTCACAGCATGCTCTGGCACAGGGGTATTCCCTGCAAGCTCACAGAACTAACTGCTTTTCCTCATCATCTCTGTGGGCACAGACGTAGGCTTTGACTTCTCTCATTGTTGTTGCTACAAATTCTTCAGTTTCCCTCTGAATCACAGCTTTTCTAAACCTTTGTAAGAACAATAGAGGGGAGAAATTCTACATGGAGGAAAGCTATTAAAAAAGTTCACTTTTTTAAAGTTGTTGAAGAGGCAAAACTGACCTCATTTCTTAGCACAATGTGTGCTCAGGAAAGACACAGTTCAGAGTGAAAACATGGAAACACGGTGGCTACCTCACCTTTAGGACTGGTAGCATGGAGCTGGCCATATCTTGCAGCTCCTAGCTTCTAGCTTTGTAGAAATCCAGACATCCAAACACCAAAGGATGCTGAAGGAGATGGAAAGCAGTATACAGAGAAGATGTATTTTTCTCGACAGCCCAATCTGTGCCAGGCACTTGGTGCTCCTGCAAGCCATAGCTGTGGGGTCTTGCAGGTCATGAGTGGGCCTGGCAGGGCCCTGGGGATGGTAGAGAGCACCAAAATCATCCAGACACATGTTCTGCACCATGCTCTGTGACCCTGCACACCTGGCCAACTGCCTGGTCAAGTGACTTGGTACAAAGATTTCTTAGTAATTCTTGGAGGTGTTTATTTTACTGTCTTATGCTATGTATTTGCATACATCTAATTTACAGTTCCCATCATTTAACTGCCTCAGTAATTGGGCAGCTGGTCTCAAAAATGCTGATTTACCGCTCTGCTGATGACATAATGTGTGTTTGTACTTGCAAAAGGCAGCCGTGAAATCCCTCCCTCCTGAACTGGATTCCACTATTGATTTTTGCTTTATTGGATTAATATTACCACAACCTGTTGTTTTACTCAGCGCACTGAAAACACCAGCAAGAATGTACCATGCACCTCTTTTCCGCAAACCACATTTCCCAATGGGGCCCAATGGGGCACATGCATCTCCCCTGTCTTGGCACTCTTGCAAGGAAATAATAATCCGTGCCTGGTGGAACAGCAATGAAGCTGCAGCCAGGAGTGTGAACAGTAAGCACCACCTCAGAATGTTTCTGGTTGGGTTATGTTTTGTTCTGCTGACACCTGCCTGGTCTGGGAGCAACTTTGCTGCTGCTTCCCCGCATATTTCCACTGATGGTTGCAGGATCCAGCATGGCGGCCAAATGAAGGGCATCGTAGTGACTTGTTCAGGTGACTGCATGCATCCCTGCTGAGCTCCACGTATCACCCATTGCCAGCACTGGCAGCAGTGGAGATGCCTGAGCTGCGCAGCACACTATTTCAGCTGACTCAAGGAGGACAGCATACAGGACAAGGGAAAATGGTAAAGGAAGTGTTCTCATTGCAGAGTGAGAGCGCTCAGAGCCAGCTTCCCACACAGCCAGCTGTCCTGCTTGCTTTTTACGTTTGGTTTTTGTCCAACCTGAAATAAGAGCTGTCTCTGAAGGAAAGCATTTGGCACTGCCCAAAGGACTTGCAAGCAAGGTCAGCCCAGACCACAGCAGCGCAGTTTGCTGGTGCTTTGCATGGGCATGAAAGTATCATCACAAAAACCTCTGTCTGCATCCCCTCTCAGCCTCCATGCGCACAGCAAAGGAAACAGCGACCGTACAGGCTCAGTACAGATTAAAAGGGCAAGAAAGCAATTTTGTTTATAAACATGCTTATTCTTCCAGCCCAGCAAACCTGATTATTTTTTTTCCTGTAGCTGGTAACTCTTGCCTTTGCTTATTTCCTAAAAGAAAGATTTCTCTTTGAAACCAGAAATGACAAATGCTGGTGTTACATTCATACGGTGCTTCAGAAGCTTGCACATTCCTGTGCAGCCTGCCAGGGCAGAGAGCTGGTACCTGGGAGTCATGGTGTCACTTTGCATCACTGACTGGCTTAGAACATCAAGTGGCAGAGAGCAAGAAGCTTTTAAAATTTCTATGCAATCCTTTTGTATTGGACTTACAGCAAAACCCTTATTTTCCAGCGCTGCATGACACGATTGAGTCATGCATTTCCCTTAATGTGCAATTCTGGGTAGCCGAACGCAGGCACCAGAGGGATAATTTCAAGACAACAAATTATGAGGAGAACATCACAAAAACTGGAAGGAAAACTACTTGCAAAAAGCAAGATGAGGCTGCCTGGAGGGGACTGGTCAATGGATCGGATCTCAACCTGTGTGATGGATGAAGTTTAATTTTTACTAGTTCTTTAGTTGCTTTTATTTCCATGGAGCAGCAGAAACAAGCTCAGACCATGCCCTCTACCTGTGCCCACCTCGCTCTTCCCTGACCCCTCTGTTTCCCATGATGGGGGTCCCATAGGAGGCAGCAGCTGGGAACTCAGGGTGGAGCTGGGAGCAACCCAGTACTGATAAGTCCCAATCACAAACTCCTTGCAGCAGTCGGGCTCAAACACATTAAAATGCCAACCTTCCAGCTTCACCCATACTAATTTTTTCCTGTCTCTTAGTAACTGGCTGGTACAGGTTATGTTAATAAGGATTTAAATTCTCCAAAGAACCAAAAATTAAAGGAAATTATGAATCACTTTATGTTTCATCTGATTCATAAACCTACACACTCTCCAAAATGAGTTGATTTGAAATAATTAAGGTTAAGAATGTCCTCATCACCTTTTCAATAATCATACTGGATGTGCTGCATTTTCCCTGTCTTTACTCTTGTCTCTTTAGCATTTCAAATTACACGTCCTCCTTTGTTGTTTTTTTTTCCTCCAAGCTATTGCAAATTTACCAGGCAATTAGAAAGCGATATGTAATAATAATAACAGCAATAACAATAATGACAGTAATAGGCCATGTCTGTGGGAGGATGCTGATAGAAAGGAAATAAGTGGGGAATTCCTGCTTGGATGTAGCCCTTTGCAGAACAGCCCCGGTGCATGTTATTTGCCAAGCCATGGGAGTCAGATTATTTGTAAGCCCTTTAACATGTGAAAGGTGGGCACAACAGCAGGACTCCTTCTCTGCAAGCAGACCCTCCTTGCAGCTTCAAAACCCTCCCCAGTGCAGCAACTGACTTTAGCATACATCTTCCTTTGCCTAGCAGACACCCATGCTCCACTCTAAGAGTTTCTTCTGTGGTGCTGTGAGGACAATCACTCCAACCCTTCTGAGGATTTCTCATTAAGGTAATATTATCAGGATGGTACATTTAAATTAGCTGAACCACAGTTGACTCACATGCGAATAGCCCCTAATGAGGAGCAGAACCCATTTGTCACATGGAAATTTTACAGGGAAATAGAGAATGGAATTTTCCAGCTCCTCAGACCTGGTATGACGTGATCCCCAGGCCATTTGGATGGTAAGAAGACCCGCTTGGGTCTGACATCCCGCAGTACAAATGTGTGGCAATTTCTTTACCTATTGAAAGTAAGGGAGGGATAATGGCTGTTTCCATAGATGCATTTCACAGCAATGGGGTGCATTGCTCCAGTATGCACTTGCTTCTATTGTTGGTTTTTATTGGTGATTATAGATTTGTGGTTACAGTAATTCTCTTAATGGGAAATAAACATCAGCTATATGCAACTACATGACAGCAGCTGTATTTTGCCCCATCAGACAACTGCTGTATGTCCAGATTGCTAAAGTGCTAAAGCAGAAAGAAAATCTCATGTATCCCCAGTATTGCTTCCAGTGGTCTCCTGGGAGCAACAGCGTGTCCTTCCCCACCCAACCTCAGTCAAGCATCATGGCAGGAATTTGTGACCAGGAAGTGCCACAGTCCTCTGCTCGGAGTCAGGACACAGGAGGCAGAAAAGTACACAAGAAGCAAGACCTGTTGCCACTGCTTTCTTGCAGTGCCTGATGCCAGCTGAAGGGCTCTGCAACATCACAAACAGAGCAGAAGGGCTGTGCAGGCATTGATGAGTGATGTTAAATAATAGTGAATCGTGTCTTTCCTTGGCTTGGCTTGCTGAACCCATCAGTGCTTTGCAAAGGAGAGGGTGCTTGATTTGATTGAGGTGATGCAGAAGCTGTCATCTCCTTCATGCATTGATCCAGCTACATGCACTGCAAGCCCAGAGCATTTGTTCTGTGGTGGGTGACTGGTCAGTGACTAGCTCTCTGTCATCTAAGGCAGGAGATGGATTTGTGCCTCAGAAACAGGCCCACAGGCCTGCCAGTCCGCAGACACACCACAGAGCAAGGCAACCATCCTCCTGGGCTACTTTAGAAAGAGCGAGGCCAGGACATGGCAGGGAGTTACTACCCAACTCTGCTTGGTGTTGGCAAGACTGCACCTGACGCAGAGCCCTGTTTGGGTCTTTGCCCCCAGTTCAGGAGAGACACAGAGAAACAAAAGGCTACTAAGATAGTCAGGGGCAGATATAGCACTGATAATAATCCTACCCCTAGCCAGGGACTGGACTAGAGACCAAACTGCAACCTTTGGTGATTCTGTTGTTCAACATGCAGAGCCTTTTCTGAAAGGGAATTGCTATGACATCTTTGGGGAAACAAACATGTCACTTCTTGGCGTGCTGCAAAACCAAGCTGAAGACACTGAACCCCTGTGAACCATAGTCTGAATTTCAGCCCTGCTAAACAGACTCAGCCACATTGGAATGGCAAGAGAAGTGTCCTGGGGTGATGTCAGATCCTGGGAAATGCAGATCAATTACAGCAACATACAACTAGGCAAGCCTGTGTCTCCTAAGCTGTGTTTCCCTTTTCAAGTCTTCCAGTTTGTACTGCATGTGTCTCAGGAGCTATTCCCCCTCTTCCTCCCCACTGTGAGGACAAGCAGTGTGGATCCCACTTCTTGTTACAGTTGTAAATCACTGCTGACAAATTTAACAATGACTCAAGGGCAGCAAAGAAACAGCAAACAGCAAAGAATTAATGTTCCTGCCAAAAATCAGTGCATGGCCCTGTGCCTCCTCCCACAGACACCTGAGCCTTTTGCCGTGGGGCTGGGAACACATGCTGGCCACAGCTGGAAAGGTCACTCACCCTCATTGGAGATAAAATGCCAAATCACAGCTGACATTTAACTGAAACTCTCCTTGCCGTGTGTGCTACAACAGGCATGGGAGCCTGCTCCAGCAGGCTTGTGCCAGTGAAGGCAAGAGGAGCCCAAAACCTCAGCAAGTAGGCTCACCTCTGCAGCTGATGATAGAGGATGAAAGTGCTGCCATTGCCAGGAGCTAATGACCACAGGCAGCACAGCTCCTGGTTGAACCTCCCCTGCAAGCTGCAACTCCTTCACAGTCTTGGATTGTGCCCTTGATGCCTCTTTAACCAGGCACGATCACATACATCCTACAGAAGAACCTATCTCCCCTTCCATGTGGCCAGCAAAGCAAGGGGCTGGATTTTCCTCTAGAAAAGATGCTGGAAGTGGAGCCACAGCTCACTGTGCCAGCAGCTAATTCTATGGGCCTGCAGGCCACTTTTCTCCTAAATAAAGCCATGGAGCATGGTCAAGAGCCCAACCCTGAAGTCTGACAGCCAGGGTAGTCCATGTCTTTTGTTCCCAGCTCAGGTTCTCACCAGTGCATGCAGAGAGCACAGTGAGCATCAAAGGGAATCCAGAACTGGGTGGGTCTGTGGCATCCCCCTCCAGCCTGGCTCTAATTGCCTGTGCCCTGCAGCCGCCCTGACCCTAGTGCAGGGGTTTTTGGAAGGTGCCTGAGGTTGTGGAGGGCTCCTGTCACCAATATGTCTCTCCTTGATTTGTGTCTCAGCCCTTCTGCTCTCCAGACTCCTGGGGCTTGGGTGCTCTGTGTGCTCCCAACATGACCATGTCAGCCAAAGAGGCAGGCAGGAGTGGGAGAAGCTTGTTGGGCTGTTTGCATTGATGGCAGGAGGTACGATGGGAGTGAATATCAAACTGTCATCTCCATCATCTTGTGGCCAAGGTAACTGTGGGAAGTGGGTTCGCCTTGTTGAATCCCTCTTCAGATGAAAAATAGCTAGCATCAAGCTGCTCTTGTTCACAGATTCCTCCTGTTCGGTTTCTAATATAATGTTCCAATTGGCTCAACACAGCTGCAGTTTTTGGGCTCCTTCCAGCTTCCGTGTCTGATATAGAAATTCTGCCTTCTGTACAGAAATGAGCTGTCCATCCGTACACAGGATCCAGCCCATCACCCCTGCAATGCTCCCCGAACATGCTTTCTCCCATGCCTAGAGAGCAGGACAGGAGCTGGCACGCACAGGAACGTTCCCTGCACTTTTAAGGATTTATTGCCCATGGCAAAGGCTTTGGAGAGTGCAGACCTGAGAAGGTCTTCTGCCCAAGCCAACAGCTTCCTCTACCCGAAGCTCTTTCCTGAAAGCACTGGAAGCATTTCCTTAACTGAAGTCTCCCTTTAACACAGGTAGTTTGCTTCCTGAATAATTTTGCTGCAAGATGTATGGCAAAGAAGGCAAACTGCCCAAATGGCATGGCTGTTTGTCTCCAGAGAAGTATGGGAATCTAGAAGTCTCTTGGGAGGACCTGCTTGCCTGGCTGCAGGGGAAGCTGGTAGATCCCAATTTCCTGCATGGGGCAAATGAATGTTCCCTCACATGTTCCATTTTTCTGAATTACCCTAATCCAGCAGGAAAGGAGGATAATGTGGATGGAGGTGTCCCCATCATCTCTGCATTCTCTGTGCTTAGAGGTCAGACTTTATTGTTCTTGATTCTTGCTTATTCTTATCCTGAACACTGCAGTTTCTCCAGTGCTGTAGGTCAGCAGAGCCCCCATCCCCATGCCATACAGCCTGCAGGTAGAATTATCTTTCTGGCCCCTGTTTAGAGCCATAAACTGCTCCCATGGAAAAGACAGTGTGTTTATAAATCTGACTCTGTTCCCTCCACTTAAACAAACCACATCCTAAATATAATCTTGACCAAGCTTCCCACACACTACAGGAGATCAGCACTCATGGACGGGCACACAGCACCCCACACACTCATTGCAATAGCTGTAGGGGCTGCTCTGATAGACAGACACTTCAAACTTCTGCTGTCTTGCTGAGCGGCCCTGGAAGAGGGGTCAGACAGCAGCATATCCCCCCCCCCCCCAGAAGGACAGCAACTTCTGCATCTGGTCCTCCAGCTGTGCTAGGAGCTCTGACCTCTTAAAGGGGATGTGCAGGTGCCAAAACAAGCCCTGTCCCCCTGTTTGCAGGGGACAGGCAGGTACAGGGCACTGCCACTACTTGGGGGGAATGGATGATGGAATTGAAGGCTCATTTCTTCTTCACTGACAGCAATAGAAGAGCCACACAATGGAGCAGTCAGAGGCAGGTGCAGCTCTGGCCAAGCAGTTTCCTCATTCAGCCCCAGTTCTGCTTCTTGAAGATGTCGTCCACTTATTTAATCTTTCCAAAAGATGCCTGATGGGTTTTGTAAAGTGTCTGAGTGCAGTTTATGCTCTTGAGTTGCAGGAAATAAAACACTTTTCAGTTGTATCTGAGGGGAGTAAAGAAAGAGTTTGTGAGCCTTGTTAGACTTCATTTCTGTTTCTCTCCATGTCCAAAGCATACTAAATAACTCCACCCGGGTGGATTTGGAGTATCTGTCATTTGCTTATCTGCATAACAAGCAACAGTGTTGTCCTGGTTTGAGCAGTAGCAGTCATTTTTCTCCTTCTTGGTAGCTGGTGCAGTGCTGTGTTTTGACTTTCAGGCTGAGAACGGTTGCTGATAGCAAGTATGTTTTGAGCTACTGCTCAAATGTTTGGTTTGTCCAAGGCCTTTTCTGAGCTCATGCTCTGCCAGGGAGGAGGTGAGGCCGGGAGGAAGGAGAGACAGGACACCTGACCCAGGCTAGCCAATGAGGTATTCCATACCGTAGCACGTCATACCCAGGATGTAACTGGGAGAGACCCGGAAGGGCTGGAGCTCTGGGGGGATGGAGGAGCTATCGGTCAGTGCTCGGTCGGGCAGGGTGGGGTGAGTTATGGGTCGGTGGCTGGTGAGGTGTTGTATTCTCTTCACTCGTTGTTTGCTTTTTCATTATTATTTGTAGTAGTAGTGGCAGTAATGATTTGTGTTATACCTTAGCAATTAAACCATTCTTATCTCAATCCGTGGGGGCTACATTGTTTGGATTCTCCTTCCTAACTCTCCAGGGGTCAGGGGAGCAAGGGGGGGAGGAGTGAACGAGCTGTGTGTGGACTTGGTTTTAAACCACGACAAGTGTAAATTATCTCAAGTTCAAGATTGAAAAAAAAATTTCTCATTTACTTTTCCACGTTTCTCCCCACAGTTTTTGTCTTGCACTTGTGAACAGCAGAACTGTTTTGTTTCTCCCCAGTTTCAATGCCCTGATCCCAAACCTGGAGTCTTTAAAGACAAACCCAGATAGGAAATCACTGCCACAAAATCTTATGCTAGGGTCATGTTTTTGCTATGCTGTCTCCAGGACTACGTGTGTTGTATTTCTTTGTTCTGGGTTCAGAAGCTTTTTTCTCCCATGTGTTTTGGATCTTTTTCTCCAAACAGAGCAGTCTGTGGATGGCCAAGCACAAAGCAAGTGTAGGATGAGACTCCCCCATCATCACATCTGCCTTTAGCCACTGAAAGTCCTCCACTGAATCACTGAGCCCTAGAAGACTGCAAGCATCTGGGCTCTAGAAATTTGACACAAGAGGAATAATTGACTTTCTGTGAGGAAAGGCAGCTTTCCCTTAGAACACTACCTGGTGCTCCACCACTGTCACTTCTCACCACAGACCTAAATACCAAACAGGCTGCAAGATGTAGGGGTTAGTGGAGAGGTAGACATCATTCAGATCAGGGAAAAAGGCTCCTGGGAACCTGGAAGGGGAGAGGGGCTTCTCATTTTCCTAAAAACAAGACTTGCATCACAAAAAGCCACTTGCTTTGCTACAAGTGGCAGAACTGATGCTCTTTGACATTTCTGTTTCCCTGGGACACTTCTCTTTTTAATTTTGTATATTAAAATATATTTTAAATTACTGTTATGTCACAGGGAAATGGCATAGCTATTTCAGTAATTATCTGGTTTATAGATTCATAAGCATAAGGGCCAGAAGGGACTATTATGATCTGCAGAGCCTCAGCCAGAGAAGCTCGCCTGATGATTCCTCCCTCAAGCCCAGCATTTCTGGCCAAGCGATGATCCATACTCCCACAGACAGAAATCCAGACATAACCAGAAAACTTCAAGTGCTGGAGAATTTACACCACCAGCAGGTGCCCTGTACCTGCATGGAGTGCTTGTCAATTCTGCTCCCCAGACATCTTGAGCACAGCGGGGGGCAGCCCACGCTCTGCTGCAGCCAGCTCCCAGCTCGCTGTCGTTGAGACAGAGCTCTGTTTATACCAGTAAAAACACCTCTCTGCTTTATCGGTTTTCTTCCAAAAGTCTGGAGCAATTGCAGAGGAAGGATGAGCTCAGGCTGGGCTGGCAGCACCAATCCAAACGGCTGCTGCCACCTATGGCAGGAGCGCGCACCCTCAGGGTTCTGCCAGCCCCGGAGAGCCCAGCCTGGAGCTCGGTACCCACCTCCTCACCCCGTTCATCACCTCCCTTCTCCCTACGGGCACCAGCGTCTGTAACATCCAGGGCAGCACAATTGGACATCACAGACTCTGCCAGACTCCCCGAGCCTTTCATTTATTACCCTTTCCTATGTGGGGAAATGCTTAGAGATGAGACTTGGGGTCGTTTGCAGAAGCAGCAGGCACTCCAGCCCCCGGGGTGTGAGGACCAGTTAATTGCTCCGATGGGAGTTGTCGATCCATTACCTCTAATCCTCTCTTTTGAGGCTTCGAAGAGTTTTACAAGTGCAGTGGAAAAAGAGACTGATTCATTCCCTGCAGCCCAGGGCTGCACAGGGCAACCAGCCCCAGTGCCAGCTCCCTCGCACCCACTGCAAAACGGCTACAGGTTGTTGTGGCACCGTGATCTGTTTCACCTACACACCACAGTGGAGGACTAAGAATTAAGTGGACTCTAATTTTATCGTCAGGGTTCATTAGGTTAATTAAATACCGTGGACGCACTCTGTTAATCAGCTTTGCAATGGGAGAGTGGTTTCAGCAGGAGTCAAGGAGCTGCTCAGAAGCTGCTTGTCTAATGGTGCTAAATTCAATTTCATGCAACAGCACAGTACCAGGGAGATGATTAATGGGTTTCATGTCTCCCCATCTGCAGGGGCTGTCCCCAGCTTCCCCTGGAGCCAGAGGGAGTGGGCGCTTGGCCAGTGCAGCTCACTGCTGGCTTGCAGTGCAGCATAGACCAGAAGAGCTCCTTATTCCTTGAAACAATCCTGGGATCTGGGCAAGGGAGAGAAGTTTTTCAGGGCTGGTGTCAGTATCCCGATACCATGCAGGATCAGCCCTGCTTGAGTAAGCACACTTGGGCACTCCAGCAGCACCAGCCCTCTGTGCCCAACAAGGCTTCAGCCAGTGGGTAGATGCTGATTTGGAGCCGTCACAGCAGAGAGCACTCCAGTGCTGCACTGAGGCAAGGCAATGATTTCAGGGACCAGTAACAAATTGGCTGTACAAATATATTGCTGAATTCAACGATCTAATGCCGTTTAGAAAGGATTTGCATTTTCATATGTCTGAAAGGAAGATTAGAGACACCACCTTCAAGAAAGCTCTTGTGGGCTATTCTGCTCTCTCTCCTCAGTACATAAGAAGTGACTTTGAAATATGAAACGGCATTGGCTGCAAATTAGTTGAAATAAAAGTGCATGTTTTGTGACCCAAAGGATTTCTTGGTGGGGAAAATTATCACCTGAGCAAGTAGAAGGACATGACTGGTGGTAGCAGCAAGCAGCAGTTTGAGATCTGAGCTCCATACAGCAGCAACACAGGCATCCCTGCACCAGGGGCTTGCCCTGGCTGCTGAGCACAAGTAGGAGGGGGTCATCTGAAATAACTTTATTTTCCCAAATTGCATGAGAGGGAGAAGAGGTGAGCACCAGAGAGTGTTCCATTTATAAACATCTACTGAAGGGCAATAAAGGAGTTGGTGGAGGGCTAGACTGGGACACTGCTGTGGATAGTATCCCTCATATCTTTCAAACAGCAAATAAAGAGCAAGTTTACTTGGATTCAATGGTTTTAGAGTGGGAGATAGGAGGAAAATTCATTCTCATCCTCTGACTTTTACAAGGACTCTGTGCTTATCAGATAATTCTGATTTTGCTCTTTGATGAGATTATGACTTTTGTTGGTGAAGGTAACAGCACAGATGTGAAATACTTGGGCTTTGCTGGCATTTGAGTCCAGATAGCACAACAATCTGAATTTAAAAGTTATCAGGAAAAGGCACATTAGGTGAATTAAAGCGCAGCTGACAAGACCTTTTTAAGAATTCAGTGTGAGCCAGAAGCCCTCAGCTGAGGACATTTGCTGGGGGCTGTGGGGGTAATTTCTGCCATTCTGTTGGCCACCAGCATTTGCCCCTTGATCAGGATGAGCAGAATAGCCAAGATAGTGAACACAGGGCTGAGCTTTGCAGCCTGAGCCAAACAGGGGGCATAGGGACAGAGGCTTTTTAGATAGATCTGCTTCTATTGTCTGGGCTCTCCTCGTAGAGCCTTGTGCTCCCGTCCTGGCCACAGCGGTGACCTCACAAGACTCACTCCAGGATGTCACCATCCTTGTGCTGGGGAGCCCCAGCCAGCCCCAGCTCTGCAGATGCAAACAGGCATTTTTCTCACATCATCACAAACTTAGTCAATGTGCTATTTTAAAAGCATAAATACATCCATGTGCGCTTTTCTTACAGACAGCAATTTCAGCATCTGTTCGGGCTGCTGAAGCACCTTGTAACACTGGAATCGTGTGCTCCAATATTCGTCAAAAGACAGGATTATTTTCTGTTGATTTCAGGCTAATCACACAAAGAAAAGCAACATCTGCGAAGTGAATGGGCTCCCAAGGAGAATTAACCACTCTCACACAGAAAAGAATGGGAAAGAGTTGAACCAGCAAGATTCTCTTTAGGAAGAAAAACATTTATTTTTAGTGCCTCGTGTACCCCCATCCCTCCCTCTTTTCTGTCAGCCCCCTTCAGAGGCGGGCAAATACTGCTGGCATTAGCTTTTCTCCTTCCCCCCCATTATCCCCATCCCCACATTTTGCCCCCCCCCTCACTGACTGAGCCACTCAGAAATAAGTACAGTTTCTAGTATGCCATCCATCTATAGTGCACATGAACTTATTTGTCAGTGAAAGTGAAATGAGTGCAACAGCAATTATTTGAATCCATGCTAAGGTTACCCATAAAACACAAGTCAGCTGCACAAAGGTGGAGTGGGGATCCCTGGTAATAAGATGGAAGCAATATAGGAAACCATCCTAATAAGAGTGAGGTAATTAGGATTGGGCTGTTAGTTTCCTGTTGGATGAAGATGCAAGCCATAAATCAGGAAGGCATCTGCCGTTCAGGATCCAAGGGCTCTCAAAGCAGTAGGAAAAAGCCATCCATCACTGTTAGCAGGAGGAGGGTTTGAGTTTAAATTACAGATTCTCAAACTATGCATTTACAATTGTTTGGAAACAAAGTCCTCTTTAATTTCTCACTTGGCACTGGGAGGGGGCTGAGCCAGCTACAGCAGGGTTCAGCTGAAGCCTAATCAGGCTCTGAAAAGGATCAGAAAGGGAAATTTAAGTGGGAACCCAATGGCTCCAGTGTGTAGCTGCTGTCTTTCTGCTAAACACCCACAGCTACCCTTTTCCCACCTTGCCTTCTTTTCTTTGTGGGCATCTTTCCACCTACAGTATGTTTCTAGAATAACCTGCTCCTTAAAACAGAGGTAAGGTAAGAGAGGGACAATCTCAAGAGCTGTCTTCCTGCTGGGCATTCCCACTGGCATACTGCCCTTTCCACTGACCTCCCTGTGTTTCCAGCAGCACCAAAGCCTTCTGCAGGGAAGCAGATCCTAGGTGCCTGGGGATGCAGGCACATTTCCCCACATGTGGTCCTCTGAAACCCCAGGCACTCACTCATAACCCAGGGCAAATTCTGTGCCCTGTATGTTTGGACAGATGACCCTTCTCTGGGTGACACCTTCAGCTGAGGCTATAGAAATAGTTCCCTCTGGATCCCAACTCCCAGCTCCTCCTGTGAGGCTTGGTCACTTCCATGTCCCCATCACACCACCTGCAGTCACCTCCCCATGTCCCTCTCTTGCTCAATTGTTGTCACCCTGCTGGCATGCCCATTGCATTTCCACATCTCTCCCCACACCACCTTCCACACGTCTGTCATGATGTCCCATCAGCAGCAAGCAGCTGAGCACCCATGCACCCACCTGAGCTGCTTGCCCCTCCTTTTACTGGGGTCCAGCCACAGTGAAATTACGTAAAGTCTGTAGTTCTGGAAGCTGGAGCTGGAACTGTGCTGCTCTAATTCTCCCCCAGCAATTGTAGTTGCTGGGATCTGGGGGCTGAGAGTACATTTTTTTATATCAGTACATCTCCAGGCAAGAAAGCTGAGCAGCAAACAGAAATGTTCATTGCCCAGATATGAGAGGTCCCTTAGGATAATATATCAGAGTTACAGCATTAGCATGTAAAATATGTGGGAAAGTGAAATATTGCCTTCACAGGCCATTGCCTTTCAACAGGCTGTCAGAGCAGGGCAGAGCTAGGGGAGGTTTCCCAGGTGAGGGCCAGGACTAATGTGTCTCTGAGGGTTTGCATGAGCACTGAGGGTCATATTTGCCATGGACTTTGACCAAATGGGGCTGGGCACAAAGAGTGTTTCTGAGAATGCTGCACCCGTTGGCAGGCACTGGTCCATGGGCACAGCTACTGCACAGGCACAACTGTGATTTGAGCACCCGTGGGTTTTCATGTCCCCTTGCATGGGGGAAGCTGTGCTCTCATGTTTCTCAAGGATGAGGACCAATCTCTTACACCTAGCGGGAGAGATGCTCCCCCCATCCGATGGGGGGTGTCCCAGCCCTTGCCTTGCCATCCTCATAAGTCACTGCATGTCAATCCCCAGACAGATGCAAGCTTGTGTCAGAATTAATCATTCTGGCAGTTTATAAGGCAATTAAAGGAAGGGGCCATGTGTCTGATTATACAACAAATAAGCCTTGGCAAATTATAAACATATCAAAGGTAGTTCCAATTAGCCGCAGTGATTCACAGGGGAGAGCACCCAGAATAACAGCTCCTCGTCAGCTTGGTGTTTTGCACTTGGGAACCATGTCTGAAGATCATAAGCTGCATTCCCAAATGAAGAATGCCAAGTATTGTATTTATGAGGGATTGCAAGAAGCTTGACAGCTAGATGCAGCAATTAACATATCATTTGAATATGGCTACTTGCTTGTCACACAAATGAAGAAGATGCTCTCCTTCCTTACTCCTTGGTATTGAAGCTGAGAAGAGTCATACTTCTTCAGATTCCTTCTTGTCTCTGGTGCAACATAAAAGCTATAGCCAAAGTCATGCCCTCTGTATTGGAATCATAGTGACAAGGCTAGCCTGGAGTCCCAGATGCCCTGGGCTCTTCCTGTAGAGATGGAAAGTCTTGCTGTATAAATTCCCATATATCCAGCCAAAACCAACCCCAAAAGCATTCCTTTTGCAGTGATCCTACCTTGGGAACAGCATCAAGACAAACCGTGAATGAATTTCAGACAGACAGCTCACAGAGTCAGCACCTTGCAGTGTCACACACTTGAAGCAGGTGCTTCTGCCATCCCACTGTGGCATTACTAGAACAGCTCCCTCTTGCTTCAGGTCCTCACCTTCTCTTGGGCATCTGCCCACAGCAATTCCCATCGCCATAGCTGTGGGCAGCCCAGGCCTCATGCAGCCACCTGGGAACAAGCCCCCTTGTTGGATTTTTTCCACTTCTGCATTATTTTTTTCCTCTCTGTAGTATGGCAGGCCATGTGGGGCAACTTGTTTCAGTCATTGGAAGAGCCTGGAGAAGTGGTGATTTAAGGGGATGTGACTCCCCTTGCAGTGAGATGGTTTGGTCTGGATAGAGAGGGTGGTAGGAACTGTACCCTATGTGCAGCCCTTAATGGCTTGCTGCAGGTGTTGTCCAGCTGTGTTTAGATATAGCCTAAAGATTCTGGGAGCTGGGAAAGGAGCTGAGTCCTGGGGCCGTATGCTATGCTTGCTGTGGGGTTGGGAAACACTGTACATTGAGGAGGTAAGCACTGATTTTTATAACGAGAAGCTAATCTATTTATTGATAAATTTACTGACAACTGGTACAATTGATCATGCTGAGGATGGCTAAGAGTTGTGTATATGCAGTGTGTATTTCTTATAGTACCATTTAGGTTTGTTTATCATTAATGGGCCAGTGAGATCAGAATAATATGAATACTGCATGGATTGGCTCCTGGGTGGCTGTGAAACATTCAGTGGATGTGGGCACTGCTTCAGTCTGCTGTGGGAGTACTCCTGGTCCTGAGTAGCTCTCACGTGTGGAGCACTGTGGGAGGCTCCCAGGGATGAGATCCCACTGCCACCAGCTCCCTGAAGTAGTACTGGGACTCTGGGTGCCCCAAAGCTTCCAGGCTCTCATGGCTTGCTTGCAGACTGTGGAGAAGCTGGTAGGAAGGAATGTTAATTTTAGCTGGCACCTGCTCTGCTTTGGGGAGTGTATTTATTCCAGAAGCACCATGTGTTGTCTTTCTGAAACAAAAATGTTTCAAGACTTGAGGTTTGTGGAGAGCTTCCAAAAACCTGGGATAGCTGCAATTTGAAAGGAAATTGTCATGCAAAGAATCAAGATGTCTATGAAGACAAAATCTGAGTTTTCAGGTTATTCCAGTAACAGTTTGTCTGCACTACAGTGGATACCAAAGATGTGTCTGTGTTTTTAAAAACAGCTCTGAGATGGTTCTCAGTCTCACCTCTAAAGTAAATAAATGCATGCATAAATGTGTGCCAGAAGAGCATGAGCTCTGCCAGCTCATCAGAACAAAATGTCAGCAAATGCCAGCAAGTTCCTGACCTTAATTCCAGCAGTTGCCTTCCTCGCCTTTCTGAAGACTTTTGCTTCCTCCCTAGCCCTTACTAATTAGATGTTAATCACCAGGTTTTATTGAGCAGGAAAGGCATGTGCTTACTGCGCCGACCCTCACACCTTTCTCGATGCTTCCTCCACTGGGGACTGTGCAGGTGACTTGGAGGGAGCCTCCTTGTGGGCTCCCAGGGAACAGGCTCTGGGATGCTCTGGTGTTACAGAGGTGTGTGCTCTAGAACACCCGTCAGCTGCAGGAGTGTGGCGCTAAAAGAATTCGCAGCTACAGATTTTGTGGAAGGACATTAAAGCGATCTGGAGCACCCAGCTAAGAGCTGGATCCTACCTTTCCTGTCTGAATGCCTGCCTAAGGGCCAATTTGCTTTACAATTTATTGCTCAGAGCTGCAGAATCTGCCATCTGCTCATTTCCTCTCGTATCCGTGCTCTTCCATGTTTCTCATTCCCACCCACATCCAGCACAATAAAAAAATGATTTGCATACCTGGCCCAAAGCCCTTTTATTATTGCTCTCCAGAGGAGGGGCCCTGAGCACAAACAGCGTGCAGTGTGTTTTCCCCAAAACCACTGTGCTGCGCTATTGCTGTAGAAGCGACACGTGTAGTGATGGCTGGGGAGTGACCAGCTGTGGGTACATTGAATTGCTCGCTTTGAGAGCACTCAGAGCAGCATGAGAACGGCTCCAGTGGCCTACTGGGGCTGCGGTGGGTGCTCGCCGCTGCCTCGTTTGCAGGTGAATGTCCTCGTTTCTAACAGTGGTGCGGCACACGAGCTGTTCGAGAATGGCAGACTTGTGCTGGCACAGTGTTAGAGGTACAAAGTGCACTGCGAACACTGTGTTTCCCCATGTCTCTCAGGCTAGATTGCAGGTGCCTTCTGTTACAGGCTGTGGAAGTTACAGTAACAGATACATCTTCTTGCTGGAAATATCACCGGATTTCCATAATGTTTTTGTTTTTTTTAAAGGGTGAGACTAGACAATGCATGCTGACACTGGCAGGCCAGACTGCCTTTAAAAAATATTTGCACAGTATCAGGTCTTTTCTGGTTCTGAAATCTACTGATGCTTTGAAAACCACTATGGGCAAACTTAGAACTCCTGACCAACTCTTCAAGGTCCTTTGCTTTTGGATATATTGGTGAGTGCAGACCAGTGCACAGGTGTGCTACCAGCTGGGGTGACAGACATTCTCCCAACTGTGCCCCACTGCAGCTGGCATATGGTGATATGCTTTTTTTTGTCTGGCTTTTGCATAAGTGCTGCAAGAACATCATTTCAGCTTAGCGGGATGAAGAAAGGAGGCCTGTGAATGGCAGAGATGCGGCGTGGGACTGGCTTCCCTGGGTGCTGGGGCAGGACCCCCCACCCCGACAGCTCTGGGCCGCCGGCGGGGGAGCTGGGACACGCAAGGCTGGAGATGGCAGCTCCGGTGTGGGCTCTCTGTGATGCATTTCACGGCCTTCCCAGGAGATGGCAGGCCAGTTTTATGAATGCACAACCCGCGGCAGGCAGCGAGCAGTAGCAACAGGCGGCGGGAGCGGCCGGGGCAGGACCGCAGCACCGGGGACAGGCGGGGAGCGATTCCTCTTACACTGGCCCGCCCGCGGCTGAACAGCCCCGGGGCTGACTGGGGTCCACCGCTAGTGGAGGTGTCCTTCAAATGCCCTTGATGAGCCCTCAGGGTGGCCCGGGCCATGTCCCCTGCCGTGTGTCTCCTAGGCTCAGGTGAGATCCCCTCCTGCCCGGGTGGCACATGGGACCTTTGTCCCAGACTGCTGCGCCAAGGCAGGCCAGCCACCGTGTCCTCAAAACCAACCAAACCGGTTATACAACTTCAGCCTGCAATTCCAGGGTTTCTAATTATTGATTTGGAAAGGGAGGAGACAGGTTCTGCACTTTCAGGGCAAACAAGAGTGTGAGTTTAATCCTCTTCCTATTCTTTGGGGATCTCCTGTATCTTTTTGTGTGGTGGTGGTGGACTAGTCTCAATGTCCTAGGATCAAAAGCCAAGAAAAGCTCTTCCAGGAAAAGGTGATGGTTTAGCAGGCATAGTGCAAAGTCAGGGGAATCCTGGGACAAAAAAAAAAGACACAGTTAATCTTTGTAACATAACAGGAAGGTAGAATCATATGAGAAGCCACCTGCAGAGCTCGTGTGACTTTGGACCACTGCCTGATGCAGCAAATACCACCTAATCACACTTGGGGCAACAGGCAGGTGGGGGTTTGGGACAAACTGGTTGCAGGAAGAGTTGCTGCTTCCCCTCCCAGGGCTGCTGTTCCATATGGGGCAGCAGCACTGAGCTGCTGGTGCTAGAGGCACACTAACAGAGTTCAGAACTGCAGTGAGGCTTGTCCTTTGGCTCACCCCCAGTATTTAAGGGCAGTCTACAGGTTGACTCTGGGCACTGCAGCAGTCGGTGAGAATAGCCACTGTCACGGCAGAAGAGGCAGAGGAGCAGGGTGTGGGGCTGCCCAGAGCACCCACCACACAAGGGTCTGTGAGCTGCCACAGTGCTGCCAAGTAAACCCACTGGGACCCCCTGGGAGCAGCTGGTTTGCTTGTCAGGCTCTGAAGGCTTTTTCTATCAAACACGTCTGCCTGGGAAAACCCCCCTGAAGGCGCCATTCACTGAAGAGATGCTTGCAAGCTTTCCACGCAGGAATTCAGCTCTTCACTAAATCTATGGGCCTTTGCTAGCTGTGGAAAGACAGCAGCTGGCAGACTGTATAACTTTAAGCAAATCTAGCACAAGGCTCCAAAGAAGCTGTGGGTTCTCTGTCCTTTGGAATACTTTCAGATCACCTAGGCACAGTCCTGACCTGCTGCTCTCATCCTGAAGCTTACCTTGCTTGGAGCTGGTATTGGACAGGAGACTTCTCCAGTGGTTGTATTACTCACAGCACCTGGAACCTCTTCAGTGTTGTCAGCTAAGACTTTGCTAGAGGTAAACAGAAACTTTCTGTAAGAACTCAGAGCATCAAGCACCACGGAACACATCCAGGCTCAAGACTATCCCACCACTAATATCTACCTGGCCAAGGCTTAAGTGATTCCAAGTCCATTGTGGGTGTTCACCCTTTCTGCCCAGAAAAGGCAGTGTGTGACCAGCCTGTTATCTGAGCTGCTGGGAATAGTAGAAAACCTGATCCAGTTTGAGAAAAATTTCTTAGATGTGGCTGAAATGGCGTGGCTGGCTCTGAACTATGTTATGAACTCAAAGTTTCACCACATTGATTCAGTCTGAAAAATCAATGGCCCTGTATGCCCAGAGTAGGGTCAAAAGCCAGCAGTGTGGTTTGCACTGCAGTCATTTAGAAGAGGAAATGTACTCTGGTGTGTAGGACTGCACAAACAGGGTGGGACAAGAGCTTTGGGAATTATGGGTCTCCTGTGGAGAGGGAGGATGCATCTGCCTTGGGAAAGGCTAATTCCAAATGGTGCCTCTAGCGTGTGTGAAGGCCAGTGTGAACTCTTTGGCCATACTGCAGTAAGATGAGCTTTGCAGTAGTTATACAGCATCTGTGGGTATTAAAACACAGAAGAATGGAGCCATACCTTAGGGTGTACTCTGTATGTGTGGGTAAGGGGTGAAACAGCCTGGACTTGCAGTCAGAGATACATGATTGGGTCCCTGCACAGCTGGAAGGCAACTCTGGGGTGCTTTCAGGGTGTGTGTGAGCACATTCACAGCTTTTAGGGGTTTTATAAAGTAGGGCACAATAGGATCTAGTTTGACCACACGGACTGGCCTTTTATTTAGCACAAGATGGAGATATTTTTACTTCCAGCTTGCTTGATTTCCATCATGTCTGGTGTTGACACCAAGACGTGGATGGCTTGAGCGCTTGCAGCACTCCAGGCTCCCCGAGAGAGGAGGTACACGTTTCTCGGGGCGCCGCTCCCAGCCGAAGGCTTGCCATGTGCGCCCGGGGAGGCTTCACGGCGTTCGGCAGCACACCCCGGGCTGAGCTGTGCCCCGGCCCCTTTCCTCTGTTCGGAACTTCGGCGGGGCTGGGTGCAGACCCGGCACCACTCACTAGGTGTCAGCGGCGCCATCCCCAGCGCCCCTCCGGGGGCTCGTTTCGGAACGCCTTCCCGCCCCTCCCGCTGCAAGAGGGGGAGCCCCGCACTGCCAGACCCCCTCCGCTCCCCGCCCTTCCTCCGCGCTCCGCGGCGGCGCGTCCCCGCCCCGGGGCCGGCCGGCGGCGAAGGGCGGAGGTTCCGCGGCGGCGCCGGGCGCGCTGCAGGGGCAGCCCGGCCGCCGCGGGGCCGCCATGCCCGCCAAGTCCAAGTACAACCTGGTGGACGACCGGCACGACCTCCGCATCCCCCTGCACAACGAGGACGCCTTCCAGCACGGCATCTGCTTCGAGGCCAAGGTGGGCGTCGGGCGCGGAGGGGTTCCGCGGGGGTCCCTGCCCAGCGCTCACACTCCGACCCCTCGGGATTCCGTTTTCTAGCTCTCTGTTGGCATAGCCTTAGGATTTCCCCTCTTTCCCCGACAGCCCTTCCTGTTGGCGTTGCCTGCTATTCCCCGAACTCAGCTGCAAAGAGTTGGGCGAGGCTTCCCGCCTATCCCGTAAGGATGCCGGAGCAGGTTGGATGGGTCAAACTGGAGCGGGGTCACCCTGCTGCCTCACCCGAGCATCCCTCCTTGGCCCTGCATCCCTCCATGGCTCTGCAGGGTGTTGCTTGGGGACGCTGGCCCCAGAGAGCTATGGACTCTCCCATGTGTGTGTGTATCTCCCCGGGAAAGAGCGGCGTCTCGGGCTTTGCTCTGTGCTCCCAGTGCGGTGGGTAATGCTGGAGTGCTGGTGTGATGGGGAACGGCTGGTGTCTGTAGGATGCCGTGTACCCTGGTGCTCCCTGATGGGATAAACTCTGTAAGCAGAAGGAAAGACTGCATGCCATTTGAGGTCAGGGCTGCCTGCCCAAAATAAAAGATTGCTGTTTTTCCTCATATATATAAGCCATTCTTGCTAGTGGATTTGGCAGGAAGCACGCTTTTTTTCTTTCTTCCTTTTTTTTCCCGACCTCTTATTCTTACTCCACTTAGGCTGTGGCTTCCCACAGGCTGAGTACTTGCAATCTCACAGCAGGCTGGGAAAAGCCGAGTTACCTGTTCGTGTTGCCCAGCCCTGAGCAGGTAGCGCTGGCCAGCAGCTAACTGAGAAGTAGCTGGCCATGAAATTTGTAAAGGGGAAACATAAAATCCTGCTCCTTTTGCTGTTCCCAGGGGATACAGTTATCACACTGACAAGATACTTGGTGAGGCTGAGTTGGGAAAAGCCCAGTGTACAACAGTTTTGAGTGGCAGGGAGGCAAGCATCCCTCGCACGCTGCTGTTCTTGGAGCACGTGTGTTGGCAGGGAAAAAAAATAATAAATCACAGTTTTGGCACTAATTGTGTGCAGTGACCTGGGGCGAGGCTGCAGCTCCTTGTAGGGTGTGATATTTTTCACCTTTTCTCAGGGCTGGGAGGGTTTTTCTGCAGAGGCCATTCCTGCCTGACCGCAGGCGCTTTGCTGCAGAGCAAAACAGCCCAGGAGTTGTTTATGGAACAAACTTAAACCTGCTTTGCAACTGTTTCTTGGGAAAGGCTGTTCAAATTCAGCTCTGCAGCCTTTTGCTGCTGAATTACTGGAGCTGATTGCTGCCAGCACCTGCTCACTCCTCATCTGCAGGGAAGCTGAAAGCATCTCTCTTTCTAAATCCCATGTACCTCTTCTATGCCAGTTTTGGGTGGCCCATCTTGGGGGGTTAGAAGTGCGAAAGGGCTTCAATTGCCCTCGGTCTGCTCATGGCTCATCTCTTTTTCATGCTGCCAGCCTGGCTGCCTTAATGGGGTGGTGCGTATTAGTCTTTGTTAGCTCCTCTTTCTCTTATTTGGTATCCTGTGGCATGCATTAATGCGAAGCACAGTCTGTATGAAACCCAGCTTCCGAATCTGTGGGCTTCTCCAGCAGTCCCTGATGCCAGACACAGAACACAGATGGCTTAGGCAATTGCTCCAACCTTTTATTAGATTTCTGGAGATTAATTAAATGCTTACTCCTTTAGTTCCTTTTATCCAAAAAAAATCCCAAACGTTTAAACCTGCACTGCTCTTGTTTTGGCCAGGCATCCAGTGCGAGTCACAACAATGAGGAACTCTGATTTAGAGCAGAACTTTGGGGAAGATTAACGAAGAAAAATGCTCATCTGGGGCGCCGGGACTCGCGTGCCTGTCTCCTAAAAGCCTCCTGGGATTGCTTCTAGTGAGGGTAGTGGGGATCCTGGTGTTACAGCCCTCGGCAGCTGAATCACTGCTCTTTGCTCCTGCAGCCTGGGATTCCTGACGAAGTTGCTTGGGGCTCACTGCAGGGGAGCAATGCTGGTCTGAGTTGGTATGTGCTGGTTGATTGGTTTAGTTTTTACTTTTATTTTTACATTTAGACCTACACTGTCTGCTGCTGCCTTTAAATGGCACACATCGTGGTATGTAGTGGTTCAACACTAGCTGCTGGCATCCATGGTGTCATTTCTCCTGAGGGAGTCCTGGCATCCTGGCCTGGGTAGTTGCGGGCAGTCAGGGTTTGGGCCATATTCCAGCACAGAGTGATGGACTCTGTCTGAAGCAAGAAATGTTGTCACATGCAATGCTATCAGGAGACTTGTGTTGCTTGTCCTCAGTGAAGCCGTATGCCCTGGCACAGGGACACCAAGTCTGAGCAAACTGTCCTCTAAGGATTATGTTAATCCATTTTCTGGAGATATATCCAATAGCTGGAAAATGCCACTCCATCTTCTTAGAACAGTAATAGATTTTACACTTCTGGATCTGTTCTCATTGGCCACCTCTCCTGGCACCAAACACTTCTGTGTCCCAGAGGTGCCTTGGCTGGGCTGCTGGGAATTGGAGGAGCTGTCTCCAAGGGGAGGCAGGACATTCATTTTCTTCTGTGTCTTGTGGTCTGAAGTGTTTAATAAAATCAAAAGCCTGGCCTCTTGGGTTAGTTGAAGCATCTGGATGAGAGCTGGGAGCTGCAGCAGGGTGCAGGGGAGTGGACAGAAATTCCCACTTGTGCAGTGATTTTCTGATTAAATAAATGGGTATGCAGAGAGTAAAGATGCCTCCTGTCCTTCTCCACCCAGCACAGCTCCTCCAGGTCTGTGCAAGGAGAAGGGGGATGTGAGCTTACTCCTTATCTTCTCGAACCCTCAGTGCTGCAGAACAAAACCCAAGGGCCACCTTGTGCAACACCAGCAATTCTGCACATTCAGAGATCATGACTCAGGCTACTCCAACACCTCCAGGGAGATCTGCATGTAGAGGGAGGTAAATGGGGTGGTGAAGCCTGTCACCTGAGTGCCAGACCTGCTCACTCCTAAGTGCAGGGGTGCTGAGTACTGCTGAGTTTGCACAGTGAAGCTGTTAGTGGCCCCTCAGGAGGTTACTGGCTCAGGAGCTCAGTGGGCTAGGTTCTCCTCCTGCCCTGGAGACCTTGTGGTCCAGAGCAAGATCCCATGTACCATATACCTATTATTTAGAAACAGATGTCAGTCCTTCAGTCCTGAGACTCGTTAATCCATTCACAATATCCTAATGTGTGTGGTTCCCAACAAAGGGGTGGATGAGTGTAAGGTCCCTCTTTGCCGCATGTCATCTGCAGGCACAGGGAGAAGGGGCTAAATAAACCTTGGTCTTTGGGCAGACCCATTGCCTGCAGTCTGGGACTGCCATAGGCATGCTGAAACCTGGAGTCCCTGATACCAGACCTGTTTGCAGATAAATGTGACACTAGAGGTTTGGGAGGGAAATGCTGTTCTTCTGGGCAGCAGGTGGGGTTTGGGGGTTTGGGTGGCAGGTTTCTTTTTTTTCCCCTTAAGGGATCTTGGCAACCAGGCATTTTCTCTCGTATTTGTCAGTACTTTGTGTGGGAAACTGAAGTTGAACCAAGCATCTGCTGCTGTCTATGTTTGGAGATGGGACATGAAAGAGACTTTAGTCTGATTTAGCACATCCCTTCCTATGAACCCCTTCAGCAAAACTGCCTGCTGCCCTCCCAAGGCTGTGAGCTCTGGAGGTGCCTGCTGATTGCTGCAAAGATACATCCTACACCAGGAAAAGGATTGTAGCCCCAGATGAACACTAAGCAGTGAGTGCATGTGTGTTTCCACTCCTGTGTGTTTTGTTGTGTACATAGGGGCCATACACAAAAGCATTAGGAGTGAGTTGAATTGCAGGCAGCTCTGATGGGGTCTTCAGTTTCCGATCTCTGCTTCAGACTCCCTACCCAGCAGGTCCCTTTTCCTGGAGGGATGGGAAGCTCAAGACTGGTTATGTGAAGCTCTGCACCTCTTTAGCTGGCTAGGAGCGACTTGGCGGCTTTGGGGGCTGTTTGTGCTGGCACCTCTGGAGTATGACATGCTCTGTCAGGGCTGTGCAGCGCAGAGCAAAGCTGCAGTGTGATTTAGTCTGGGATTGCTTGCTCAAGGCTATAAATAACCTTCCCAAGTGCTACAGAAGTTCTCTGAAACAGTGGCATATTTCTGCCATACTTGTTAAGTCAATTCACAGGCTGCTTAGTGAAGCTCTTAGTGAAGAAGAAAAAATCTCTGCCGGGATTTGGCAGAGCTGTGTGTGCCCAGACTGTGGGTCCCAGCTGGGCACTGCAATGGGCTCTGACAGATGCCAGAAGGCCCTGAGGAGGATGCAATGGAAGTGGGATGCTCCCAGCTCTCCTTCTGGCTGCTGAAGTGCTCAGGTCCTTTGTATCCTGTCCATGGAATACCTGTTAAGGCTGTAACTGTGTGTAAGTGCAGGAAGCTCAGCCTCTGCGTGGGGGGCAGCTGTGGGCTGGGTGGGGTGTGGAAACAGGAGCGAGTGGACAGCCCTGCTTCATTGGTATGGAAAAACTCCAGCTCTTCTGCTGCACCCGCCCACTCTGTGCCTTAGTGTCCCTGCTGCAGGGCTGCATCCTGCTGTAAAGGTGTCTCCCATTATCACATGACCCCTTTTTTGGCTGGTGAGGGGGGGGGTGGGTGCTGTGCACATGGCTCTGGTAGGTGCTGGGTCTTGTCTTGGGACCCCCAAGAGCTCCGTGTTTCTGTGCACCTTCTAGGCAGTGCAAGCATTTGTAGGATCAGCAGACAGAGGAGCACTAATATCCTTAGGGCATCAGACTGACCAGTGCTGCCTGGCATGAGGTGTCCCGTGTCTGGTTGTGTAGCTCTGATGGGTTGATAGGTCTGACATGCTGTGTTAAATTACCTGGCTCCCAGGGCTGGGTGCACCCTCGTGTTCTCAAGGTGCAGAACCCTGTTAAAGGGTCTGGGCAGGGCTGGCACCCTCCAGCTCAACAGAGAGCACCCTGCCCCCTCCTGCTGAGCTCAGGCTGGAAAGGGGGGGTGAGTTTCCATTCCAGTCAGCTGGTATCCCGACTTTTCCACCCCCTTTGGCCTCTGAACCTGCACCACTGCAGTCTGAGTAAACTTCCCTCTTTTTCTTCCAGCGAGGCTGGGTGTTCCTGCTGTGCAGGACAGAGCCGGGCTGTGCAAGCCCAGCCCTTTGGCTCCCTGGGCACAGGCTGTATGTGGACAGCAGGAGAGCGGGAGCACTGGGACAGAGAAAACCTGGGAGCTGGATTTCTCCTTGCTTTCCCTGATGGCAGCAGCCTGGAAAGAAGCTCTCATTAGCCAGGCTGCAGACAGGCCACTGGGGAAATAAAGAGGCTTCAGATCTCAGAGCACCTGGCTGGGAACACGTGCCCAAGCACTTTGAGCCTTGCTTTGTGGCTCAGACTTGTATCATCGGGCCAATGTCTCAGTACCTCGTGCAGCCTCACACTGCCCTGGATTCTGCAGAAACCTTGAGACCCTTGTGGCCCGTATGTGATGTCTCCAGCCGCGCTGCTGGTACCTTCAGTAATCCCTCCCCAGCCCAGGCTGAGGATCCCCTCTTTGGACAAGACTCTTCTGTCCCTAGGGATGGCTGTGTAACCCTTGGTGTGATGCCCTAGCCTGAGCTGGTGCCAGCCTGTCTCCTTTGCCTGCGCTTGCCCTGCTGCCTGCCTGCCTGCGTACAGCTCATCTGCAGGAGCAGTGTCTCCTCATCCCTGGCAAGCTCTCTAACTCAGGGTGGCTTTAGAAGCTGGAAACCCAGTAGCCAGGCAATGTGGGCTTCCCTGTTTGTTGGGTATGATTCAGCCCTGACCTTTGCACACAATATTGGGCTGGCAGAGCAGCAGCGTGCCTCCCTCAGGAAGGTGGCAGCTCCTCTCCAGAAAGCCTTTTGCTGCCCACCACTGCCCATCACCTGCAAGGGATCTCATCAACACCCCTTGGAAGGTGTTCCCTGTCACGGATGCAATCAGCCTTTGGCTTTCCGAAAATACCTGCCACCTGCTGTCACACAAAAACCAGCTTCTCAAGGAAATTCACTTGTGACAGAGTAGAAAACAAGCAGCATTGAACAGCCTTAAGGGAAAATGAGAAACTAAGTCACTTGTGCAAACACTGCTTTGGCAAAATGCTCCCCTTTGTTTTTTTTTCCTCTGGCCAAGGCAGGACTGGTGTTTCCTTGACCTGGACAGGTCTTTTGTAGGCCATGGGCAGAGGGTGCATGGTATGGGCTGTGTCTGGAGGCCCCTTCCGGCCATGCCTGGGACAGACGGGGGAGCCTGTTTGCACAGGAGGGGTACAGTGAACAAGCTCCATTCTGATGTTGAGAAGCCTGATGGATGACGGCCACCAAGCCATGGCAGAGAGAGTGGCCCTGGAAGAACCAGTGGAAGGCTGGATCTCACACATGAGGCTGAGGAGCAGCAGGGTGCCTGGGGAACTGAAAGCACCCTGCAAAATAGGTCCTTTGTGCCTGCCCACTGTGCTGCTGGGCGACACAGCCCGCGCAGCTCTGTTTGCAGTCCGAGGGCTGCCTTTGTGGGGCTGCCAGGGCACCTCCTTACAGAAGGAACCCCCTTGGCCACCCATTCACTGGCTCTATGAGTGAGTGGCCTTTCTTCTCCTAATTGGGCCGGGGAGAAGGGGGCTGCCCTGGGCTGCACCTCCCACCTTCAGAGCATGGGGATCAGTGACCTCCTGAGCCTGCCTGGCTCTTGGATGCAGGAGGGAGGCTCCACCTCTGCCCCCCATCCACTGCAGGGTGGTGGGGCCATGGGTCTGGAAGTGATTATTTGGAAAAGCTGTGTCCTGCATGCATACATATGATTTCCTCCTGGTTCCCGGGGGCTTGGGGAGGGTAGGTTCTTTCATGGGTTCATTGTCTTTGTCAGCACTTTTTCACACAGCTTTATTTTCCTTCCTTTTGTTGTGGGCACCTTCCTTTCTCCTCCCCATGCTCAGACCCAGCTCCACTGCCTCCCTTTCCTGTGGGTCAACCTGCTGGCATGGATGCTGGCACAGATACTGGCTTGAGGCTTGGGAGCTGGGGACACGGGCCCCTGTGGGGACCAGGACCACTGCTGCACCTGACACCTCGCTTGGGGAACATGGATTATAGAGGAAGGCAGAAGTCCATGCTTGGGGTCTGGGAGCCCCTATGCTCTGGGGTCCTTGGGGCTGGGTTTCAGCATTGGAGTGGAATGAATGGGGAGTTCTGTTCCCTGCTGCTTTACTGATCCTCACCTCTGCCTTGCCTGCTTTTTCCCGCACCTCTGCCTAGAATGAAGGTCAGTGGTGTGAGTAGGAAGGCTGGAGGAGAGCAGAGCAGGAGCAACCCTCAATGCACTTATTGCCTGCAAATCATTGGTAAATACAGATGATTTCGCAGGCCATCCACACTCCCTGCCTGGGAAATAGTAGTTTAGCTGATAGGCTGACCTCCAAGGGCACATGTTTTTGGGCAACATTCACCACATTGTGAAGGTTTGCTCCTCTGCAGTGCAGTTCCCGCATGTGATTTATGCCCAGAAGGCAAAAATAATTTGCGGAGACTTTGTCCATCTGTTGAGTTTAGTGAAACATGCAAGAAATACCTGCCTCCAGAGCGGAGGAAGAGGTGGGTGGTTTTGGAGTTATGAGCACAGTAATTGTGTGAAGTGAGCCCACGCTGGGGCAGGAGGTGCCACAGGCTCTGGTGGGGGCACACTCCCACAGGATGCGGGATGAAGCAGGATGCGCAGGAGCCCAAGTTTGGGAGCAGAGGCAAATCTTCCATGCTTTGTGACTGGAGCCCCTTGGTTTGGGTACATGGTAACATAGGCTGCAGGGGAATAGCTGAACAAAGGGGTGTAGGTAGGACAGCATCAAGACATTCCTACTGCTGTTGCAGTTTCCCAGGAGGGATGTCCAAAGAGGTGCTGCCCAGTCCCAGGAGGTGTTTGGTTTCTGTTCTATCACTCGCTCGTGGGGCTGCCAAGCCCTCCCAAGCTCACGCGTGCAATTATGGGCATGATTGAACATTGCTGCTGTGGTCATCAGCCAGGAGGTTGGCATTGCTCAAATTCATATGGCTGTGGAAGCCATTGGTGGATGTGGCCATCTTCTGCCCAGCTTATAGCTGCCACTGCTCACCTTGTCCTTGCAAGTGGCTGCATTCTGTGCTTGCCTGGGAAAGGAAAACAGGGAGAAGTGATTACCCCTCCACTGGCAGTGATCTCATGCTGTCAGGAATAGCTAGTAGAAGATAGGCATCCTCTGGCTGCAAAAGTCTGTCCTTGTTATTTAAGCTAAGAAGCATCCATTGCAGTTGAGTGGGAAGGAGTGCTGGGTGGTCCTCTGCAGAAGAGTGGCATGAGCAGGCATGGTGGGAGAGATGCCGTGCAGCTGAGACTTTTGCCTGGCACAGGAAGGTGGGGAAAGGTCTCTTCCTTATATACTGCGTGGTGACCCTGTGCCCATGGCCTTGGCCCTTCTTGTCGTCTCGTAGTCTCCTACTTTTTATTGATGGTTTCCAGGCTTTATATAAGAAAAGGGAATTGATTGATGTCAAAGATGCTTCTCTTCATATGACTTGCACCTTTGAGGAGTTGGAAGGCTCTGTTTAGGGGATGCAACTGAAAACTTACTGAGACCTGTGCTTTTGCAGTCAGGCAGCCAGTGGTTGGGGTCTGGGCAGCTAAAACCATGTTTGCCAGCAGCATGCATTGTGGGCTGTAATGCCCAGTTACATAAAGCTGCCCTGCACTCGGCATGTGATGCACACGCCAGCTGTTTGGTGTTTATTTTTATATCCTCATCTCCTCTCAGCACTGGCTGCCTGGTGCTGGTCACTGGACACCTGCCCCATCTCCACCCAGGGCAGTAGCCATGCAGCTGGGGATGGCTGTACCAGGCAGGTGGCCCTGTTGAGTTTGAGATGTGGAGAGTTAGCAAGGAAGGCTCTCTGGAACAGGATGGACACACAAAGTCCAGGTGTGGTTATGCAGCCACAGGGCTGTGCCATGGATAGAGGTGACAGCAGTGTCCCAGTGGAGAGGAGCTGGGAATTATCAGGGTGAGAAATAACCCTTCTCCGTGGTCTTTGCTTCTACAGTGACCCCTAGCACATGTTCAGCCATTTAAGCACCCATCTCCGCAACAGTGCTTGAAACCAGTGACCTGAGTTTTCATGCTGTCAGTGAAGGCTATAGCTGTATTCACAGGAACACATAGCCCTGCTGGGTTTAGTGCCCATGCTGTGCTGCTGGGGGTTACGTCAGTGCTCGTGTCGAGATGAAGCGTGGGAGCACACAGGGCTAGTAAATAGACTCAAAACGCTTTTCTTCTAACTACACGTTTTTAGTGCTCAGCATTGACTCTTCATTGCCTGTCTGTTTTCTGAACCTTCTTCTGAATCTGCCCTCTTCCATTTTATCTTTAAAAAGGTTTTTGTTCAGCTCCTCTCCATGCTGGGTTGCAGTGGTGCTGCCTTTGGTCCCCTTTGAATAGCAAAGCGGCTCCTTTATTCTGGAGGCTTGGCCTGGAGGCTCAGCATTGCTGCAAAAACAGACAAGGGTTTGGCAGGGCTGTAATTAAACGCTGAAGGGCCTGTCACAGGACAGGTTGCTCCAGCTATTTTAAGTATATTTCAATATCCAGTTCTATAGTAGGTGACTCAGTGCAGCTGATGGGATATTGGCTTATAGCTCCATACTTTGATCACAGCTTAGATGCATAAGGTTTGGTGGCCTGATTACTGAAGTTGTTTTATTGTTAGAATAAGGGCTGCTGAATCCTTGAAGCTTTGTGTTGAGGGAACATCTTCATGGTGGGAGGGCTGTGAGGCTTCAGGTGCAGTAGGCAAATTGCTGCCTCTTTCACAGAAGTGACCCTCAGTTCCCCCTTGGGATGCAGTTGAAGCAATAGTGGGACCATGAGGTTTCTGGTGCCATGGAAACTTGACTAATCTGCTCTTTCGTTCTATTCAGTACATTGGGAGCCTGGATGTGCCAAGGCCGAACAGCCGGGTGGAGATTGTGACAGCCATGCGACGGATCAGGGTGAGTGTGGTGGGGATGTTCCTTCCCTTCTGTGCTGGGGTGGCAGGATCACCGGTCCTCCATCTCCACTTACAGCCTTCTCTCGCATAAGTCCTGTCCTCCAACTTGTCCAGAACTGTATTTTTCACTGTCACTCTCTCCACTGAGCTCTCCATGTTACCCAAGCACAATGCCTGCAAGCCTCATGTGCCACACTGTCACGTTTGAGCATCCCTGGCACTAGCTGTCTCCTGTGGTACCTGGTATCCTGTGTGCTGTGGCTGGAGTTAGCTGCAGCCCTGGTGGCAGCAGGGCTGTATCCATGCTCCCAGTGCTATGTCCCGTGCAGGAGCATGTGCTGTGGCAGCAGGGATGAAGTGGAAGGTGAGTGTAGGATGAGGAGCTGTTGGCACTGGACGGAAACCGTAGCATGTCCATGATTCAGAGGATTCCCTCATGTGTCACAGAATCACAGAATTCCAAGGGTTGGAAGGGACCTCGAAGGATCATCTAGTCCAATCCCCCTGCAAGAGCAGGGTAACCTAGAGTACATCACACAGGAACTTGTCCAGGTGGGCCTCGAATATCTCCAACGTAGGAGACTCCACAGCCTCCCTGGGCAACCTGTTCCAGTGCTCTGTCACTCTTACAGTGTCAGTCCCAGTTCAAAAGTAACAGCAAACTAGTTGTGAAGAGGCAGATTTGTGTTTCACTGCTTGCACAAGCGTTTCAGCTGCATGAAAATTTGAGTTCTGCCTCGATACACCAGCATGTTAGTGCCAGGTAAATGGCAATGTGCAAATTAAAGCACTGAGTAACGAGCTCTGGGGCCTGCCAGCAGCAAGCTTGTCTAACAGTGAGTAGGTCAGGGGATGTCAGCTGGCAATGAAGTCATCTGGCTTCCCAAAATAATTACAGTCAGGATATGGGGAGCTCTCGCCATATAATACTTGGCCAATAGCCAGGAGAAGAGCTGCTTTTCTGATCTCTGGCCTCACCTGCACAACTAGAAGGGGATCAAGGACAGGTTGGGAGGCAAACAAGCCATACACTCAGCAAGCTCACTGCCCCCAGGCTTAAAACAGCAGGAGCTTGATTGCTCTTTGCATTAGACAGCTCCTTGGGCCATGGTTGGACCTTGGCCTGACAACTTTGAGGGCTTAGATGAACACTAGGGAAAAAAGCCTTCCAGCCAAATAAACACCAAAATGTCCTTGTTGACCAATATGAAGAAATTTAAGCATAGTCTAGAAAAGTAACAGATAAAACTCTGAATAGCAGAGAAAGGACACAATTCAGGGTAAAATAATGATTTCTTATGGTGAATGATGTGCTCAAAATGTGTACTCAAGTGTTCCTGATCTGAGTTGATCTCAGGTGTTGAGAGACACAAGTCATTGGAAGTCCATGCTTTTGCAGATGGGATCTGCTAGGGAGACTGTCTGTTTATTTGTTGTGGGGTACTGTTTGTAAAGAGGATGCCAAGATAGTTTGTGTGATGGGAGTTTATGTGTATAGCCCTTCCCTGGTTTCCCATGTTCTGCACTGGCCTTGCACCCAGCAGCAAGATGTTACCCTGGCACTGCAAGGGCATTTGCTGGCTGGGCTGGAGCCTGAGGCTGGTTTTGGTGTGGCTGGAGGTCAAGGAATGTGTGTCCTTCTTAAAGCAGAACTGTAGTTGTGTTCTTTAAGGAATAAAGTAATCCCCAAATATTGGCATGGGGAAACCAGAGGAAGAGAAACCTTATTTAGGCACAGAAAGCAAGTGATGGGAGATCACCAGGAGCAAGTTGCAGCGGTTCTGTATGTGGTGTGTGAAGCAGCTGCTGACCCTGAGGTTTTGTATGGTTTTAATGCAGTTTAGAGGAATGTGCTGTGTCCCAGTTTGTTCAGTCAGTCAGTGTTGGTGAAGGAGGGGGAGTTGCCACTGCAAATCCCCTTTCTCAGTGGTGCCTTCAGCTTGGCCACTCACTGGGCTTTGCCTCTATTTACTAAATGCAAAGACGTAGGGAAGCATCCTGCCCACCAGTGGGGGTGCCACGGGAGAGGACATCCTGGAAGCCCCCCATAACTGCCTGTGCTGAGCTGGGAGCAGGGAGGAATGGTGCCATGAGCAGCAGCTGCCTCCCTTCTCTTCCCTGGCAGTCGGGACTGGAGGGTCAGCATCTTGAGCCTTGGCTGAGCCTGTCTTCCTCACGGCTTCCTGTTTAGATAGAGACCTGACCCTCTGGGGGCAGAGAGGAGGCATAGCCAGCATTGCTGAGATTCCTGTTCTGGGCTGGGATCTGCCGCCCTGCTGCCATTCTCCCACAAGCAAAGCAGAACATCTCCAACAGAGCAAGATGTATATATTAAGTCCAAATATAGTCCATTTTGTGGATCTGAGTTGAGAGGAACTTTCTACAGGGAGCTGGAGAGCAAGAGCTCAACTGATGCATCTTCCCAACTATAAATGACAATGATAACTATATATATTTTTATGTTGTCATGATGTAAATGTACGTAAATGCTTTCCTCTTTGTGTTCCTGGTATGTCTCCAGTGCTGCCAATTCTGCCTGGCTGGGGCTTGGTAGCAGAGAGAATTTGGGATCATCCGTTTTTGATCCTTGTGTTGCTGAGTGCAGCTTTAATCTAGATTTTCTTTGGTGCCAGAAAGGATGAAATCCTTTATAGATGCTTCTTAAAAGCGGTTTCTGTGGAAGTCTTCTTCAAGGCTGTTTCTGGGAAAGGTCCAGCTGAGTTTTGCAGGCTCAAAACAAGGAGGCATTTCAAGCGCTTTAAAATATAGTTCCTCTACACCTCCTACTCTGTCAGGTACATCTGATTCTGTGGGGCTTCTGCTGCTTTGCATAGCTGAGCTCGATCTTAGCAAATTGGCAAAATTCTTGAATTTCAACTAGCTTGTTTTAAAATAAGATCTTGCTTCGCCTGCAAGCCACATGCACAGTCGGACTGGTGTGAAAATTGATGCATGTGGCCAGTTATTTGTGTAGAGCGTCTGGTGTCATATTGAGCTCATTTAATTAAAATATTTCTGAAATACTCCTGTTCCTGCCATGGGGAATTTTTTAAAGCATTAAGTAATTTACAGTGATGTCTTCTTTTTCTTTTTCTTTTTCTTTCATCATGCAAGGAGCAGCATGACTGTACCCAACATAAAATGGAGCAGGATTTGAAAGCGAGCTGGCCCTGTGTGCATGAGAGCCCTGCCCTGGGGACAGCCCTCCCCTGGCTCCAATGGGGGACCTGCACGGTGGGCAGTGGGCTGGCTGGGAGATGCTCAGGCTTTGGCTGCCTGAAGAGCACAGCCTGCTCTTTGCCAAGCCACGGCACTCGGCGTGAGGTGAATTATCTGCAAGCTAATGACTCGACGTGATTTTCTGAGATGAAGAAGATTATGTTGTATTAGATCTGAGAGGAACTGAAGGGATATCTGTAATAATTTCAATTGCTCTTTCAGTGCTCTGACAATCGCAGTAAAAAGGGTGAAGGCTTCCGGGCAGGTTCACTGTATTTCTCCCAGCACCACCAGTGGCACTTAACTTCATAATAAAATAATGACTAGCCTGATATTGCTAACAACATGCTGCCTACTCGATTGCATGAAATAGGTCAGGATCTATTCCTGTGGTGAGTATTTAATCAATAAATTCAGATTCACCAGAGCATCCCTCTTGACCAAGACTGCCCATAGGGAAGAGATGGTTTCCAGAAGGGTTGGCCAAAGCATGGTGGCCCTGGCTTGGCTGTCTCATTTAATACCATGGCCAGGATGTGACGAGTGCTTTCCAGTGAAGCTTTGAAGGTTACTGGCAGCATTAAGTAGTGTGAGCTGTAGGCACACTTTGTTGTAATGCACATATAGTAAAATTACAAGTTTAAGGAGGAAAATTACCCCATGTGGCAGGGGGCAGGCATCTGAACTGGTACGAATGTGTGAAGTGTGAGCCATTAATGCTGGAAAGCAAGGTCTGAGCCAAAGAGGAAGCAGGGTAGGAACGGGGTTTTGAGCACTGCTTGCCAGAGGGACTTTGGGAAGGTGCTTCCTGGCAGACATGAGCAAGTACTGCCTGTGTTGCTGTCTGCCAGTCTTGTAGGGTCACACGGTGGCAGGAATGACATGGCTCAGCCAGACGTGTGACCTGATGGGTCCTGAGGAAATGAGGAATGGGCATGCTCCTCTTCTCCTGGTCACTGGCCTTGTGGATAAGTCATGATAGACTCACTGCTTTTTGGCTTCCAGCAATGACCTAACTAACAGTTCTCTTCCAGGCTTGGA
Source organism: Melopsittacus undulatus (assembly GCF_012275295.1). NCBI lineage: Eukaryota > Metazoa > Chordata > Aves > Psittaciformes > Psittaculidae > Melopsittacus > Melopsittacus undulatus. The sequence continues at coordinate 27,605,634 of NC_047532.1, read as the reverse complement.
GCAGCCTGTCACTTATGGCCAGGTTCCAAACCATGGTGGGGAGGAGAGCTTGGTGGCAGGGGGTCCAGCCTGGGAAAGAGCAGAGGTTTCCTAGCTGGATAGTGACTTTGGCTGTGGAGCCAGCGAGGATGAAGGAAACCATAACCCAGATGGGGGACCATGCTTTGGGAGGTGCATGCCAGGAGACGCATGCTGGTGTGTGGTCTTACCCACACCTCCTTTCCTCTATGAACACTTCTGCTCTGGGCAAGTGTCCTGTGGGCATGAGAGTGTTCAGGGCTCTGGCAGGAACACATCAGCTGATGCAAGGCATGCCAGTGCAAACAGTGGTGTCCTGGTGGGTGATGCTGGCCTATAGCCACTGAAGTGCCTTTGAGAGGGCTGGGAGCCAAGTAGGCACTGAGCCCAGGGCAGAACTGGAGCTGCTGGAAAAAAGCTGGGAGGTGGTAGTGACTCCTGCCCTCTGTGTCCCTGTCAGGCATCCTTGCTATTGTTTTCTTGGGTTGGCCTTTCCTTGGTTGATCTTCATTCCTTCTCTTGGGACCTACAGTGTCTCCCTGTGACTCATCTGGCTTCCTGGCTGGGGGCTTTCCTCACCATTGCTCTCAGTGAGTCACGTTTCCAGCTTGCTGATGCCATCATCTGAGCCATCAGCAAATATCTGCTGGGAGTTCAAGGGAGAAGAAGGGGAATAATGTCTGCCAGGCTCCCTGAATGTGGGGGAGAGTGCAGACCTTTGGCATTGCTCCTTCCCAGCCAGTGGGTGCTCTGCCAGCTCCCACTGCTTCTCTAAATTCATATGCATGTAAAGTCATCGCACAAATGTCTGTCCCCGTTTGTGTTCTTGTGCTCCCTTCTTTTCCTCCTGCTTTACACTTGTTCTTCCTTAGAAATGTTTCTTCAAGCAGGCTTTAAACATTGCACTAGTGGGCTGTGTTACCTGTTGGGCTCAGCAGAGCATGGGAGGGGGTGTTGGTGTGTGCTGGACAGGTGCATGGCTCCTTCCTTAGAGGCTCCTCCTGTTGCACACATAGTTCTGGTAGCACAGCAGGCCCAGCTCGGTGCCAGGGCTGAGCTGCAATAGAAGCAGGGAATCTGGCACCTCAATCCTTGCTTTCCGCCGGGACATGGTGTAGCTGGAGCACTGACACATGTAACGTCTGTGGTACTGCAGATGCCGCGGAAGCTGTTGGTGGTGCGTAGGTGGCTCTCCTGCTCTCCGTGCTTGCGCTGGCTTCTCCTCCTGCTTAGAAGGGAGTGATTTGTTGCACAGTCTGGCTGAAGGGCATGAATGGATTTAGCCTGGCTGTCAAGGGGAAGGTCTGCAGCTTGTTCTGGGAGATTTGGGGTCATGAGAGCTCTGGTAATTGCTGTTTGTGAGGATTTGAAGAGTTCTTACGGAAACAATCAACCTTTGAGAGCTCTCTGCTCCTTCAGCAAGGTGACAGAGCTGCCTTTGATTGCCCGACCCTCTAACTTGTAAAAACCCCTGCAAAAAGCATTGCTACTGAGGGTGAAGGCTGTATTCGGTATCACAAGCCATAACACACCCAGCTCAGTGTTCTCTAGCCCCACCATGGTCATGAAGAGGTGACAGCCTCTTCTGCTGCTAGAAACTTGCTAGCAAAGATAACCATCTCCACTTATCTTTGCATTTTAAAGTAAATCCCTGTGTGTAAGGATAAGCTTCTGGTGCACCTGAGAGGTTGTTGAGGTGAGAAAACAGGTTTAAGAGGGGTACACTGAGGTGTGGCTGATTTCAGTGTCTGCAACTCATCCTGATACCTCTCAGCACTTTCCTGATCAACATAGTGGAAAGCTGGCCCCATCCCCCTTTTCCATTCTCTATAAATGTCTCCTCACATGCATGGCATTGCTTTTATTTGGAGTTTTCCTTCTGATTTACTGCAAGATGGAATTTTCCTGTGTTTTTTAATAAATCAAGGGCTTTCGTCAGTTTGCTGCTGTCATGGCAGCGCTTTACTCTTGGGATGAAGTGAGGTCCAAGTGTTCCCTTGTGCTGAACACCAAAACTGGTGTACGGACCTGAGCATGAGGGATGCAGGTGGCTGCATCCTGAGCAGTCAGTCACCTTTTCCAGCCAGGCATGAGTGTGTCCAGAGACGGTACCTGGCTCTTGCTCTGTGATTAAGGGGAGAAATGGTTTAGGAAAAGGGGAGCAAAGACTGAAAAAAACCTCACAAGCAGAAGGTCAGGGTTCGAGCAATATTTAGTACCTGGTTTATGGATGCAAAACCGAGACACAGGGAGACTGAGTGACTTGTCAGATTCCTTCTGAGGGAGGCATGCCTGCACAGGGAACCAAACTGAATTATAGCTAAAATCAACACTTTAAACACTACTCTTGTGTATGATCCTTTCTGTTCTTGTGCTTCTCTGCTGGTCCTCAAAGGCCAAGGACCCCTTGATTTAGTTTGTTGAAGTATTGTCCTCTCAGAAAAGAGGCAAAGTATGGAGATGCAGTCTTGCAGAAAAAAAAAAGGCCACATGCCCCAGTTTCTTCACTGCTAAAATTAACTCGTGGTGGTTTTGGCTTGGTGCAGCAGGAGGATGTTCCAGGGGATGCTGTACACCAAATGGCCAAGGGGGAAGAGCAGCATCAGAGCCTGCCTGGCAGCCTGCAGCAAGGTGAGAAGGATTTTGGCACGGGGTTTTGTGGCTGTGAGAGCTGTAAGGGTGGGTTTGTTATGGCCTGTTCCTGCAGTGGATGGGAGCAGAGGAAAGGATCACATCTGTTTAAGAGGAGGGGCTGCAAAAGCTATTGTGTGAGCTGGTCTGTGGAATGAATCTCGTTTAATTAGGGAGCTGGAGGAAAGAATGTGTCTATTGTAGGACAGCAGAACAAGCACAGCCGAGAACAAGATAAAGGAGCCGAGACTGCATTCTACCAGTCCCAGTGAAGGGTTGTAGCATGCGAAGCACAATGGAAGCCCTGGAAGTCTCCTGCCCCCTCCTGCCTGCACCTCCTCGTCCTTTGGGGAGGCTGTGATGGCCACACAAGGGCTACAGCTTTCTGCATGGCACTGTGATCAGACACTGTCTCCAGCAGCTCTGGTGTCCCTGTATGTGGTAGCCAGTGGGTGCTGTGCTTCAACTGGGATTTTTGGAGACTCTGGACTTTCCCATACTGGAGTGATGTCTACCCGGGGCAAAGACTATGGATTAAGAACGTAGCCAAATTTGCATGAATTTTTAGAGAATAAAATGTTTCCTCTCAGGCCAGGCTTCCCTGATGGAGAATGAGGACCCTAGTGATTCTTAATCTGTCACTTGCTTTTCACCAGCAGGAGTTTAACATGGTTGGAAGAAGACCCCAGTTCTCCTGCCATATGCTTGCCCATAGAAACTGCTGTTCTGTTTCAGCAGAAATGGCAAAAATAATCCTGAAGTCAGTATTCACCACAGGAAACTCGAGCAAAGATGGTTAAATTTCAGCATAACTCTTTTTAGTTAAAGAGCCCAACTGTGATCTTTTACAGTGATGCTCTTGGATTGCAATACTAATATGTGTTATGGAAAGCCATCTCTCTCTTTATCCCTTCAAAGGCCTCCAGTTTTGTTTTGGCATTTGCTCCTGTTTTCTACTCCCTTGTAACATGATGGATGGGGCTGGTCTGGACTCCTTCAAACACTCCCTAATTCCCAGGAACTTCAGGGATGTGTGTGTATCTCTCCAGTACTGGAGACACAAAGAGTGTATTTTTGCTGATATCTACATACAGGCTAAGAAATCTTTGCTATGTAAAAAAGAGAAATGCAGACTAATTGCCCCAAAGCTGATGGGGAGTGTGTTTTGGAGTGCAGGTCCTGTTGAGCTTCCCGTGGGAAAAAAAAATGATGTGTCTTTCTGTGGTTTGAATGGGTCCAACTTCAACTCCCAGCTAGCTGATCTTCTGTGTTTGCCTGAAGAGCCTTTGGCATGAGGAAGCTCTTCCCCAAGTGCCAGGTCTGAGCCATGGACAGGTCACCTCCTAGCCTACTCTTTGGATAAGTAAGAGTTTGTTTTAAACCTTGGGACTGGCAAACCTACCTCATGTTCTTGTTGCTTTTTTTCTAAACTCTTTTCTATTGCTTCTTTGAAGTGTACGATAAATCAGAACATGTTAAGCCAGGATGGATTATATTAGTAGTGATTTCAGCAGTGCCATGTTTTGAGATAGTCACTTTTCTGTCTTGCTACATGTTTCCCTGTTCATGTGCCCAGTACCACACTCTCCTCTTAGTGTTCTTTCCACTGGGATGACACCTTCGATATCTCCAGGGTTTTTTCTAGATGCATTTTTTGTGTCTTGTGGATGCAGCTCCTTTTTCCTCTGGAAGTCTGCTTGGCCAACACTGTATAAAATCAACCTGAAATTAATAGATGCCAAATTCCCATATGCTTAAACCTAGATAGCAAATACTTTTTTTTCTTCTTACAGACCTGCATAAAAATTAACATTGCTGTGCTCTCCTTGCTGTGGGGTTTCCTGGATGCACAGCAGTATCCTGTCGTCTGTCATTGCTTCATTTGGGGCTCCACTGGTGAGGTGGGTTTCAGCCCCTCAATCTGGGCTGTGTTTGTAAAAATGCATGCAAAAGTGGAAATGGCAGTGCATTCTCTTTGGTTTCTTAGCCAGCCTAATAGCTTTGTGAAGTACACTTCTAATTTCACTGAGATAGTATAGGATTTCACTAGCATAGGACTAGTGCTGTGCTGAATTGTACTGCAGTCCTTTTGCTTGCTGTTAAGTCCTGTATTGTCTGTTTTCTAACTCTGCCTAAAATCTTGGAGCTTTCATGAGCTTGGATTTTTTTCTGTGATTCTTTCTCAGTCACTCTAAAGGACATTTTTCTGACTTTTTGACTTTAACATGTAGAATTTAGTGAATGATTTTTAATACATGCGTTACTTACTACCAAAATAGGAACCACAAAACAAGTGTGATATGAATAATTACCTTTTTTGTCCAATATACAATCCGGAAACATTGCTGAGCACCACCAGCATCTAATGAGCCCCAGAGGCTTGGCTTGTTTCTGGTGTGTTAAGCATTTAATGCTGCTACTCATTCATTCTTCATTAATTGTCTGAATTTGAAATTGCTGATTTAGTTACAGCATTACCAGCTTGCCTTCCTTCAGTTTCTCACTGCTCTTCTGCTTGGCTGTTCTCATCTGCCTTCTAACTGGTCTTGCTCAAGCTTTTTGTGTAACTGTGGGATAGCAGCTCTTTGTGAGCAGTAAAAAAATACCAAAGTAAATGCTGTGTTTCACAACATGGGGTGTAAATCTCACTGTGTTCTGATTCAGTGCGCTCTGCTGAGCTGACACCTTCCTGAAGTGCTGCGTGGGTATCTTCTATCTTCTTATGGTGCCCCTCTCTTTGTCACCTGCCCTTGGTGTGAAATTGAGGTGACTCTGTGCTCTTCCATGGTGTCAGCCCTGCCCCTAGCCCTGTCCTCGCGGGTGGGGATGATCTCAGCTGCCTTGAGCAGGGCTTCTCTTAGAGAGAAAGATTTTGGGGAAGAAAGCAAATCTTGAACACAGAACTTTTGTTTTCCTGCTGAGGTGAAGGAAATTGTCTGCCTGGGTATTGCCTGTGCTGCTCAGCACCTGGCACTCTCAGGGCCCCACAGAGCATCAGGTAATGCCAGTGCCGGGAAGATGCAAGAGTTTAATTAGGGATTACCATAAAGGGCATGACTAAACTGTTGCAAATGGCAATGCTTTTCTTGAAGCCAAGCTCATTCTAGCACATGAGCTCAAACCCACTGTAGGCTGGATGAACAGAGGCCATTTCTAAGCTCTTGGGGCTTCTTACCTTTGATGGGTGATGGCTGTCGCCAGACAGCTTGTGCACCCGCTGCCTTTGCCCGTAGGTTGAACCTATGTGTATCTGATTAAAAATACCACAAATTCCAGTCAGATGTGGGGTTTTCAAGGAATATTTTTCTGCTTATTTTAGCAACAGGTGGTAAATATTAATGTATGTACAGCTCATCTCTTGTGTCTCTAGAGCTGTGAAAAGCAGAGCCTGCAGATGTGCACAGAGCGTGCCCCTTGTTTTTGTTAACCAAAGGGAGCAGCTTGAAGCCTGGCTATTTCTGCAACCAGTTTGACCAGTATTCCATAGCACCCTCCCACTGGTTAATTCGCCTGCACCACACTTGGTCATCAGAGATGGCAGCATGTGAAGGCAGGTGGGAGCCTACTGCCTCCCACACAGGTCTGGTCCATGTTGTTATTGCTTCCTTGGATTTCTGAAAGGGATTTAGAGATGTTTTCAAGGCTGGGGATAGCCTGTGCCATGGTCTCCATCAGCCTTCATGGCTTCTCCCACCCCACACGCAATCACTTCTGCTCAGAGCCATTGCTGTTTGCACCCAAGCTTGGGGGGAAAAGTCACGTCTGGGCTGGGATGGGGTTCCAGCTTTCTCTTATAAGCTCAGTATTAGTTAAGCCCCAATGAAACAGTAATACGTGCACAGGGAACTTCTGGTGGCTTTGTTGAGCTGCTGGGTGGAGCTGAGGAATGTTGCTAGGAAGTGTGCTCCTGCACCAGCAGCTGCATCCCTTGTGTGCACCATGCTGCTGCATCCCCCTGCACAGCACTGGGCTTCCATGGCATGCAGAGTGGCTGCAAACTGTCTTGGGAGGGGAGGTACACTGGTACGTCTCAGGCCTCCTTTGAATCTCTGATCTTAAGGGGTTTGGGTTTTTTTTAAATCACAGCAATTTAAGACTGGGACAGAGATCTGAGACCCCTAAGGATTTCTTAAGGGAGGTGAATAGTCTTGTAAATGGAAGTCTGCAAAAGAGGGGGTGAGAATGAGCTGTTACCTAGAAGAACTTTCTTTGTTTAATCCTATGATTGATAATGATTTAATTCTTACCAGTTCTGATTTCCCTGACATTCCTGTGAAACTGCTTAGACTGAAGTGGCTTGTGGATGTATCCCAGTTTGTCAGCTCATCTTGTGAAACTCAGAGGTAGTGAGGGTAGGTTGGAGGAAATGGATCAAGGCTGGATCCTAACAATGGATCTGTTAGGAAATGGCAAACCAAGGGATTTCTTGTGAAGTATTCAATGTTATTAGAAAACATACTTTGTGTGATAGATGGGCATACTGTGATCCAAGGATTGTTTCAAAGCAGCAACCGTAACTCTGCTCTACTGCTCTTGCAACATGGGTATTTTTAGACTGATTCCCATTTATACTCATCAGTACTTGCAACCGTCACAGACAGTTACCAAAATTAAACCTGAAGTTGGATGGGAAAATAGGCACTGACCTTGTCAGTACAAACCAAAATCGTATCTTATTTCAGACAAACACTTACACCTCGGAGCAGCATTTTCCCATATGTGCAAATGCAGACTCTGAGGAGCCGTAGAAGAGTTTAAAAAGCATCGTTAAGCCCAAGAATGAACATCCCATGCTTTATTACTCCTCTCCCCCTTCCAAACTACTGTGCCCTTTGATTAAAGTCTAGCTACTGGCAAAACCACTAACATTGGAGTGTAGACAGGATGATGGGGGAAATTTAAGCCTCAGACCTGAGCTGGCAGAATGACAGAGGTGCCCAGCATGTTTGCCCATGCCATGTCAGTGGTTTGCTGATGGAGCCAGTGGGAACCTTGGTTCTGCTCCCAAATGTCTCTGTGATTCTGTGACCTGCTGCCAGAGCTATCCCTGCTGCAGGCTGACTTTTTTTTTCCCAGGTTTTTGTAGCAGGAGAGGGGAGCACAAGCAAAATGACCACCTCAAGTGATCTTCATGCTGTCCTTTGTCTCACAGCCCAGGGAGGCAGCTGGGAGGTGCTGCTGGCATCCTGTGGGTGAGCACTCTGCTGCTTCGTGGTACATGGGCATACCTACCATGTACCACTGTCAGGGAAGTCCTTGACAGATGCAAGCAGAAGCACAGCACTTTGGTAGAGTGGTTTAAGGCAGTCTTCTGAAAATCTGTTTTATTCCATTCATTACGTATCAGGTTAGTAGGGTAAGCAGGTATTCCAGTGTGCTCTCCTCCAGCAAGCTTGAGTCCCTGTGGGCTTAAAGTGAATCCCAGAAAAGTGGACTGTCAGATATTTTGCAACCTTGTCCAGAAATGTCTCTTGAATGAAGCTGACCACCCTCCTGGGAGGTATCCTGCTTTCCAGATGCTTTGTAACCTGACATCTACTGCTGCTCTGGTAGAGCTGGGGTGATGCATGAAGGAGATGCAGGTTGGCAGGTCCCTTTCTGCTTTTGGGGCAGGAACCCACAGCGGAAGGAATGCTCCATCCCTAGGTACCCCGCTGGCAGGACCGCTGGCTCTCTGCTGCCCTACCTCTCTGACAGCTGGGTTCTTGGGAGAAGCAGTGCTGCCTCTGTTCTCTTCCATAGAATCATAGAATAGTTAGGATTGGAAAGGGCCTTAAGATCATCTAGTTCCAACCCCCCTGCCATGGGCAGGGACACCTCACACTAAACCATGTCACACACACTCTGTCCTGCCTGGCCTTGAACACTGCCAGGGATGGAGCATTCGCAACTTCCCTGGGAAACCCATTCCTGTGCCTCACAGTAAAGAATTTCTTCTTTATATCCAGTCTAAACCTCACCTGTTTAAGTTTTAACCCATCACCTCTTGTCCTATCACTGCAATCCCTAATGAAGAGTCCATCCCCAGCATCCCTGTAGGCCCCCTTCAAATACTGGAAGGCTGCTATAAGGTCTCCACGCAGCCTTCTCTTCTCCAGGCTGAACAGCCCCAACTTTCTCAGCCTGTCTTCATATGGGAGGTGCTCCAGTCCCCTGATCATCCTCGTGGCCTCCTCTGGCCTTGTTCCAACAGTTCCATGTGCTTTTTATGTTGAGGATACCAGAACCTCACACAATACTCCAGGTGAGGTCTCACAAGAGCAGAGTAGAGGGGCAGAATCACCTCCTTCCACCTGCTTGTCATGCTCCTTTTGATGCAGCCCTGGAGAGCACTCCAATATTCCCTGCCCTGGGTGGCTTGGATGATCAGGGACTTCTGATCTGTAAGGCTGCTCCTGGCCAGGTTGCATCTGTTTGCTACTGTGGCAAAGCTGTGTTTTAAATCATCCCCTTTTCCTCTCTAGTGCTCTTTTCTTTCTGGCACTGTATTTAGCCATACTGGTCATGTTCTCTCATTTAGCTGAGATGATTTGGCTCCTCTTGGAGGAGGCCAATGGTTTCTGGTGAATGAAACTCATTGGGAAGCCTTTCTCTGTGCCTCTTCCTCACTCACTTAAGATTGTCTGGGCTTGTGCTGCATGATCCTAACAAGATCTCCAGCTGTGTAAAATAACACAGTGGAGCTGCAGTTTATTTGTCCTTATCAGGCACAGTTGCATTTGATGGATCCCATAGTCATGCCACCAGGCCCAGTGCACACCACCTCTGCACCTGGCAAGCTGAGTGCAGTGTGTGCCTTGTCTATGCATAGGCTTTCTGAGCCTTTTGGCCCAGGAAACTGTTGGCTCACAGGACACACAAGCACATTGCAGGCCTGTGCTCACAGGACACACAAGCACATTGCAGGCCTGTGCTCACTGTGCTGCCTGCTTTGGAGTGGTGTGGCCTCTCTAGTGCTTGAAGTTACACACCTCCGGTTAGCAGAGCACCTAAAGGGAAAAAAAAGAAGTAATGATATGTTCCTGGCTGTGCCCTGCTCTTAACACTCTGGCAGGACCCCATCACCAAGCTCTGATTGTTGTTCACACCACAAAGGGCTAGTGGGCAGCAAGTGCTGCCTTCCTGCTCCTCCTGCTTTCCATGCCTATCCCCAGGGTGGCTTGGCACCTCTGGCCAGGAAAGGGCTGTGTCCCTCCCAGGTTCCCTTTCCCACACAGCTTGTGGGTGGCTGTCAGTCATCCATAGGCACTGGTATTTGTGCCATTTCCTTGTGTGGTTCAATAAGGTGAAATCCTTGTCCCCTGCACGGTGCTGCTGTTTGCCATTCCTCCCAATTACCGCTGTTAGGATCCAGCAAGGTTTCTCAGGCTTCCCTCCTGTGGGTTATGCCTGATCTCTTGTACATTTCTGAGATTTACTTTCATCCCCTGTGTTCTTAGCAGCAGAAATTGCGAGGAGGTATGTGGTTTCCCCTCCAGTCGTTAATTCTTGGAGCCATGGAGTCTGTGCCAATTGAACTCAAGCTCAGCTGTCACTTTGCAATAAGTTAATTCTTCTTCAAGAGAACAGTACCACTCCTCCCCCCAGCGTGCTGGGAAAGCCTTCCCTAGTCTGCCATGCCTTTCATTAGCCTGGGCTGACCTTGGGTTAAAGTCTAACTCTGAAGGTATTTCATTAGCTCCTGTGCCAGCCAGCTGCAGGGAGGAGCCACCATGGGGTGCCAAGGCAGTGGGACACTGGCTTCCAGCGTCCTGCCCTGCTCCCCTGTGGGGCCTGCACCAGCCCTGCACTTGTGCTTTCGTTGCATGATGAGGTGCCAAGGGACAGAGAGCTGCAGGGGCATCACCACAGGCTGCTCACATCGCAGGGGCCTTGCAGCCAGCCCTTTGCATTCAGCAGCAGTGGCTCTGTGGGATCTGGCATTGCTCAGTTTCATGTCCTTTTGCATAAACACAAAGGAATACAGTTTTCTGGCAAAAATAAATGCACCCTTTCTATGCTTTTTCTTATAGAAGATTTTTGTCTCCTGCCTTCCAGCCTAGCAGAGTAGCAATGCATTTTGTGGAAATTGCTTTTTTCCTGTCAATTGAATTCTCAAACCACTGCTCTCTCTCCAGTATCCCCAGTACAAGCTTTTAACTTTCTTTTCTTTGGAGGAGGGGGATAAGGGCTAGAAGGAGGCAGGGGCAGCTTGGTGCATTTAGGGGAACTTCCATTAAAGAATTTTCTGTTTGTTTGTATTCTGCTAGCACAATCTGACCATTCAGGATACCTGGTACCTTCCCTTACTGGCGGAGAGTGCTACTGGACAGACTTAAATCTCTAACTGCTGCAGTTTAGATGGGCTGGAATGAAATGAGGACACTTCTATTCAGGTTAACCTTGTTTCAGATGCTTTCATGTGGGGGATGATGAACCTAGAAAGCCATCATCTCTCCTCCTCAGTGTCTGAGCTGCCTAACCTATCCTGCAGTGAGTGGTTACAAGCTTTCTTACACTTTTACTGTGTAGAAACAGTGTGACAGGGATGGGTAACATGTTTCTAAGGGCTGAGTTTTCTGTGCTTTTCACACATACCCATCCGCTGGGGTTCAGACATAATTTTACTCTAAGCTGACAAGGTTACATGCTCTCTCTATTAAGCAACATATGTTACTCTGTTCTGCAGAAAGGGCAGTTTTAATACCCTGACAGTAGGAATGTGTTGTGCAATGATGCATACACCAGCTGGCATTATTTTCCATCTAAAGTTATTTAAATGGTGAACTCTGCATAAAGGATACATGTTGAAAATAGACTCCCACTAACCTGAGGTCAATGGTAAGGCTCTCCTGCGCTGCTGAGAGAGATGTTTCTTTTCTAATTGAGATGAATATTTTTATTGTGGGCAGTATAAAATAAAGGGATAATCTTTATTCACTTCTCAGCTGGTTGGAGTTTACAAGTGATCTAATACTTTTTCATTGGCAAGACCACTTCTTTTCTTCTTGAATATGTCAACTTTTTTAACTTGGGCGTATTTCAGATGTCCATTTTCAATATTTGCTTACCAATTTTAGTAGAGTGCATAGAGCTTCAGTTGAAGACTGTGGAGCTGTGCAAGTCCAGGAACAGTTGGGTTTCTTTGTTACTCTTTCCATTTTCTGTGTATTTCCCTGCAACGATTTCTTACCTATCTTCTGGGGTTGCCATGCTGCTGTAGCCAGGAATTAATGTGATTAACCCAAACCTGTAGTATTATTACAGGTGCTTAAAGATTGAGAATCATGCCCAGAACTGACAGCCGAGAAAGCTCCTCTGACCATTACCCCATTTAGTTAGTTATAAGTAGTATATTGAAATGTGAAATGCTGCGAGGTGTGCAACCGAAGGGGATCATGGGGAATTGCACAAATTCTCTTTCCTTCTTGCCACCATCAGCTGCTGCCTTCCTGGGAGCTGCAGGGACTTGCTGGGCTGTGCAAGGACTTGTGGTGAGACATGCCTTTCTCCTGCCATAACCAGTGAGCAGCATCCTGGCATGGCAGCGCACTGTCACTGCCAATGTGAAGGGCTGCACCACAAGCTGGCAGGTCTGAGAACACATTCTGCCATGCAGTTTTGGGTGCATCCCTTACAGTCTGTGTGGCTCAAATCTCACTTAGAGGAACTGTGCAAACCTAACTCTCCCTTTGACCCTAGCCAGAGGTACTGCTTTAGGTGAAATCCCTCTGGTTTGCAGAATTAGCCTTGTGAGCAAGGCAGAGCAAATTGCACAGTGTCTGTAAGCAGGGAGGGTAGCTGTGCATGAATGGTGTGCCAGGCTCTGCAGAGTGGTACATGCTCTCTCTAGGTTTGGTTTGCTGCCCCTCTCTCCTGAGTGCTTTTCCTTCCTGCTTACAGCTGTTTACCCAAACTCAAATCTGAAAACTGCATCTCCTGGCCCATGGGCTCAATGTGCCTGACCCATGCAGCCCAGGGATGCAAGAGGCTGCTCAGCTGAATTGCTGTTTTATTGAATCCTCTTCCTTGCTAATTTGCTGTTAAATTATGGGTAGCGTTTCATTAGAGTCCCACTGGGCATGAGTTCATTAGTGTTTTACTGGCTAGAGCTGTGCTTCCATGCATGGGAAATGTATCCCAAAGGGCATCTGGACTCATTGGAATGATTGTACTAACGAAGGCGGGATGGGGCAGTGTGTGCAATAGCTTTTTAAGCACATGGCTTGGACTTGCAAAGGAGCCTGGCTCTCGCCTCGCGTCAGAATAAAGGTCTGGATTTATGCAAGGGCTTAGCAAATCTGACTGGTCGGCCCTTCTGAGAATTTGACTTCTTTGCTTCTGTTGGTTCATGCTGGAATTTTGCCCTCAGCCATCAGCACAAGGGGAATTTTGCTTCAGCATGGCAGAGCTTTCCCTGTGGCACTGCCCTCTGCCAGAGCGAGCTTGGGCAGAATCCTCTGCCGGCAGCCAAGGATTATAGCAGAGTCTCCAAGGAGCTCTGCATCTATTCTGTCCCTGAAACATATGCCAGGGCTGGGTAGCATCTTTGCTGAAACATCCTGGCCTGTCTGCATTGCTGTCCTGGGGCTGTTACTTGCCCAAAACCAAGCTAAAAATATTTTCTCTAACCATGAGATATTTTTCAGGATTGCTGCCTCTTCCAAGCCCACATTAGTTACCACTTGGGATGGCCCACAATAGAAACCCCACAGCTCCAGCAGCACAGAAATGCAACTTGATGTTTATAATCAATGATTGTTAGGTCCAATAAATCAGGCTGCAAGGTGCCATGTGGTGACTCTGAGAGCTGTGGAGAGCGTATATATCAGCCCATGGCTCATGGAAAAGTCACATGCAGAGCTCCAGAGGTGCTGGTTTAATTACTTCAAGGCAACTGGGCTGGAGCTCACCTTTTCAAGGCTGAATCAAGATGTTTCTTTAGTGCTAGGTACCAGACAGCTGCTGTGATCTTACTACTGGTCTTGGCAAGGCACAGAGACAGGCTCTTATGTGCAGTTTCACTTCTTGTAATGACAAGGAAGGGGAGTATGGAGCTTAGAAACCCACCCTCATGGACTCTTTGCTGAGGGACTCTGGTGAGACCCTTGTCCATGAGGAATAAGCCCTGCAAGCAGCATATGAGTATGTTCTGGGGATTTTGAGGCTGGCTGTATTCATGGTGGGAGCCTGAGCTCTGCTTTCCCCAGCCCATCACCATGGCTTCAGCCCCAGTGCAGGTGGGCTGGCACAGCTTGCCTGATCTGTGCACTGGGGAGGGCAGAGCCACACTCCTCTAGCTGTTATCCGGGTCACCTGTGTGTCTCATCCCCATCGGCAACTTTAAAATGGCTGTAAGGAATTTTATTTTCAGGTCTTTTATCATTCAATCGCCAGTCAGGGCCAGCAGCTTTTCCTGCCTGCTGGCTCTGGCTGCCAAAGTGAATACATCATGCAGTGCTGGAAATGTCACACTGAGGCTCAAGGCTCAGTGTGGACTGGAGGCAAGGCTTTGCTTCAGGGCGCCTGCCCTATGCTCCCTCTGCAGAAAGACTGGTGAAATAATGAGAGGATAAATTGAATTCCTCTTCTTGGATGTGCAAGGTGCAGGATGCAGGGCTTTTCTGTTGCTGGGTGAGCACAGAAGATCTGTCCCCATGGCTGTGCAGAGCACCCTGCCTGCGGGACCAGCGTGTCAGGTACCTGGAAATTCATGGTAGTCCTGCAGAAAAGGACTTGGGGGTGTTAGTCAATGAGAAAATGAACATGAGCCGGCTGCAGTGTGCACTCACAGCCCAGAAAGCCACCTGTATCCTGGGCTGCATCAAGAGGAGCGTGACCAGCAGGTTGAAGGAGGTGATCCTGCCCCTCTACTCTGCTCTTGTGGGACCTCACTTGGAGTATTGTGTGCAGTTCTGGTGTCCTCAACATAAAAAGGAGAGGGAACTGTTAGAACAAATCCAGAGGAGGCCATGAGGATGATCAGGGGACTGGAGCACCTCCCATATGAAGACAGGCTGAGAAAGTTGGGGCTGTTCAGCCTGGAGAAGAGAAGGCTGCATGGAGACCTCATAGCAGCCTTCCAGTATCTGAAGGGGGCCTACAGGGGTGCTGGGGATGGACTCTTCATTAGGGACTGTAGTGATAGGACAAGAGGTAATGGGTTGAAACTTAAACAGCAGAGGTTTAGATTGGATATAAGGAAGAAATTCTTTACTGTTAGGGTGGTGAGGCACTGGAATGGGTTGCTTGGGGAGGTAGTGAATACTCCATCCCTGGCAGTGTTCAAGACCAGGTTGGCTGAAGCCTTGGGTGATATGGTTTAGTGTGAGGTGTCCCTGCCCATGGCAGAGAGGTTGGAACTAGATGATCTTGAGGTCCTTTCCAATCCTAACTATTCTATGATTCTATGTAGGTGCAGCCATGGTAGACTAGTTCTATCCCTAAAAGTCCCACAGAAGGAGTTGCTCAGCCTAAATGGCTTATCCAGCCTATTCCCCTGCCAGCCCACTCCCTGCTCATAAGACAAAATGCAAAAGTGGCTGGATTTGGGGGGATCTCAGTTCTCTGCCCCAGCTGGACCAGAGCTTTGTGTTTAGTCTTTGATCTTTGGAAGTTCCTGTTGGGTTTCTTTCCAGTCCAGTGACTTCTAATTGAAGTGGGTAATTGCATTATCCCCTCTCCCCTGGAGCAGTTCACATTTTCCTCAGCAATCACCTTCACTTTTACACTGAGCCCAAGAAAAAAGAGCCCAGTAAGAAATGCCATTTCCCTTATGAGAGCTCAGCAACGGTCACAGTCAGTGGAGCAAACCCAGCCAGGTTGTGGAGCCCCAGGGGCTGGCAGGGCTGGGGAGGTGGCAGTCTTTCTCGGGGTGGGTACAGCCCTTCAGAGGGGCAGAGGAACACAAGCTAACATTTCCAGCAGCACCCTGGGCACCCTGAGCAAAACATTATTCACATCCAGGGGCCAGATTGCTTCAGTGTGTGCTCCTCTGGATGCTGGGCACAGGGACACTGCAAGGCAAAACAGCCTCCTGTCCTGTCCTAGCATGGATGGGCAGGCTGGTGCAGGCATGTACTCAGGGAAGCAAACCTTTCCCTACTGCTCTCGTGCCTTCCCATCAGTCTTCTCAGCCCTTTCTGGGGCTTCCCTGATGCAAGAAAGCTAATTCAGGTGTTTTCTTCCATCCCCTGCAGTATGAATTTAAAGCCAAGAATATCAAGAAGAAGAAAGTGAATCTCATTGTGTCAGTGGATGGTGTGAAAGTCATTCTGAGGAAGAAGAAGAAGGTAGGCAGCCCTGGTCCTTGTAGCAGTGGTGCCTCAGCAGCAGGAGCACTCCCCTCAGTGCAGGGACCTGCAGCATCCTTGGAGTTCTGTGAAAATCTATTGAGCTGGGAGAGGGAGGGCTGGGATCAGCCTCAGATGAGCTGTGTTCCCACAGGGTGCCAGGGCCAGTTTGATGCAGGGGTATCTTGATGCATGGGGCTCAGGAGCCCAAAGAGAAGTGATGTGGGACATTGCTGGTCCCTAGGAGGACCCAACCCTTGGCAAAGGGTTGCAGAAGAGCATCAGCAGAGCTGTGACAAGTTTCCAGATCTGTCCCTAGACTGTCTTTGTTCTGTCATAGATCTCAAGGACAGCATCTGACGTACTCATTTTCAGCTTCTTTCATTGCAGAAAAAAGAATGGGCCTGGGATGAGAACAAAATGCTTGTCATGCACGATCCCATCTACCGGTAAGTCTGCATGGTGAGGGGGTGGAGGCTTGCGTGTTTCTACTGTGGTACTCACCCCACACCACACCAGCACTGTGCTGGGGACTGACCATGGAGAGCTACCACCATGCCCACTGAGAGCAGCTTTTCAAGCAGGCAAGGTGGATGAGGGAGGTTTGCTTTCCTTGGTCCTTGGAGGGCTCCTGGGCTGCTGGCTCTGTCCCTGGGGACTGAGCAAAGAAAGCCCATGCTGCCTCTGCAGAATGCTTGCAGCTGCTGTGTCAGCAGGCTGATTTTCCCAGTTGAGGCAAATCCACTGCCAAAAATGTTTCCGATGGGATTTTGCAGGGATGTGCTGCAGAAGCTGGGCATATTCTGGCACCCGGTGCCCTGCAAAGCGATAGCTGTGGCCTTGGCAGTCTCCTGGGCATGTGGGTACAATGTATGTTGATGTTTTCCTTTCCTTACTGTCCTTGTAGGATATTCTATGTGTCTCATGACTCCCAGGACCTAAAGATCTTCAGTTACATTGCCAGGGATGGGTCTAGCAATGTCTTCAGGTGCAACGTCTTCAAATCCAAGAAGAAGGTAGAGATGCTGGGATGTGCATCCTGCCATTGCAGGGTCTCAGTGGGGCAGCTGGGACAGGACCCTGTAACTGTGCTGCAGCTGGCAGCCCAGAGCACTCTGGTGATCTGAGTGCTGGTGCCTCAGTCCATGTGGCAGCACACAGAGACCCCTAAGAGCTGTGCCAGGCTGGGGAGGTCACTGGGCTGGGGCAGCCTAGCTGAGGTTAAGCTCCTTCTCTCCTCTCCTCCCACAGAGCCAAGCCATGCGTATTGTCCGGACAGTGGGCCAGGCATTTGAGGTCTGCCACAAGCTGAGCCTACAGCACACCCAGCAAAATGCAGATGGGCAGGAGGATGGAGACAGTGAGAGGAACGGGGATGACCTGGATGTCCCAGGTACTCTGCAAGGGTGGAGGCAGGTGTGGTGTGAAGGTCCTGGAGCCTGGCAGATGTGGTGTGCAGTTACCCTCTTCCCATACGGCTCCTTGCCGTCTGACACCTGCAGGGAATGGATTTGCACAGCAACCTGGCCTGTGGTGCTTTATGCTGAAGCTGGGATGGGGCCCAGCAAGGAGCCTTCACTAGGTGTTAGTAGTCATTCTCACAGACATCACCCTTGCTGGGAGCCCATTAGCAGTGCCTGGGTCTCTGCTGGGTGCCTGAGTACTCTCCATGCTCAGCTGCACATGCTGCAAACATTTCCTCACTGCTTCCACAGAAGACGCACTAAGCACTTGCGCACATCCTGAGGTGCTCATGGGGCCAAGTCCAGCTCTCTGCAATTCACTGCATTATGAAGCTGTGCCTGGGGTCTTGCATCAAGCTCCTGAGGCTGCAGGCAGCCTGTGGATCCTCTCTCCCTTCTCAGCCCCATGGGCAGAGGGCTCAGTGGGGCCCTGGAAAGCTGCTGTGCTCCTCAGTGCCAGTGACTGAACTGGAAGGGAGACAGATGTTTTGCAAGAGATTGGTTAAACACCTGCATTGCCCATTGAGATGCTGATGGGTCCTGCTATCTGGGTGTGGGTTGCCTGCCCTTCCCTGCCACCCCATGGTGGGTGCCAGTTCCCCTGATCCCAACAGACTGGACTGTGCTGTGTTTTCCTGCTTTCGTCTGCAGCCGGTGTTGTTTTGATGACCTAACCATTGGGCTGTCCTGGACAAGTCATTGTTTGGTTTCCCTCCACACAATGTCCAGGCCATGATATGCAGTTCCCTGGAGATTTCTGGGCATCTGTTTTTGTTTTGTTTGTGTTTTTTCCCCTTGTAATCTCTTGCTTACCTTTCTTTAGCTTTCTATGTGTCTTTTGCTTTTGATGACCTATTTGTTCCACATCAGGGGTTTTGGCCACTGTTCCCCAGGTTTGATGTGCTGGGGCTGGGTGTGGTTTTGGCTGTAAGCTCCATCCAGGAAGCACAGCTGTGTTGTTCTGTACCTGCTTCCCGCAGAGTTGGAGGGTGGGTGGCTGGGGCAGTGGGGACTGACCAAAGGGCATCACTCACCATACCCTGGGCGCACCATAGCATGCTCTCACTCCAAGCGGGCTGTACTCTGCTTTGATGCTGCTCCCACAGCCTGTCGCCTCACTGGTGCAGAGCGGGCAGCCACCTCAGCAGAGGAGACGGACATCGATGCTGTGGAGCTCCCACTGCCCGGAGCTGACATCCTCGACTTCAGCCGTGGCGTGACTGACCTGGATGCCGTGGGCAAGGAGGCAAGTGCCTACACTGATGCCAAGGTGCGTGGGTCCTTGCCCTCAACTCCCGGTGCATGGCACGGCCCTGGCGCTATGGCTGTGGTGAGCATCCCAGGGCCCAGGGATCAGGAGGAATTCTGCAGCATTCCCCTGCTCCCAGATCAAAGCTGTCTGCTGCCACAGGGCTGCCCTTTGGCTTGGGGCCCAGGGCACTCCTGGGGAGTGCTGTGCTGAGGCTCAGCTATGTGCAGCCACATGGAAAGTGTCCGGGGCAGAGCTGATAGGGTTTTTTTTCCATCAAACAAATAAAATTAAAAAAGGACTTTTTTTGATACAGTGGAAATTCCCATGAGAAGTGTCAGCCTTTTCAGGAATTTTCTACAGAAGTATTTGGGCTGTTGTCAAAACTGAAAAAATACCATCTTCCTAATTTTTCAGCACCCCCAGCAAAGCCTGCATTTGTTTTGAATGCAGAAGCATCTTTCCTGTGTATTTTGAGGGGTACAGCCTGTGTGTGCCTGTGGGCTCTGCATGGCAAGGGGCACAGGATCATAGTTTGGATGTTGGTGTTTTGCAGGGCTGCCTCCTCCCTGAAGATATCCTGACAGCGTCGCCTAAGATGCTGCTGCCCTCGTCTGCACAGCTGCCTGACCTGGGAACACCCCTCTCTGCTCACCACCAGATGCAGCTCCTCCAGCAGCTCCTGCAGCAGCAACAGCAGCAGACACAAGTGGCTGTGGCACAGGTTCTCCCCTCTACTCTTTCCTGGGGCAGCGTCAAGGCTGGGGCATGCTATTGAGATCCTCATTGCTGAAAGAGTGACCCCTGCCTGAAGGCAGTGTTGGAGACAGGCAGCAACATGGGGAGGGCAGGCTGCCTCCAGGCAGAGAAGCCCAGGCGGTGGCTGTGGGAGAAGCTGGTGCAAAGGCTGTGGGGAGGGACCCACTCCTGGGCTGTGCAGCAGGGGAAGAGGAATGGCAATTTGCGCTGGCCCTGTCACAGAAGAAGAGGTGCTTATGTCCACATGCCACCAGTGTTCTTGGTCCTTCAGCCCCTGTCTGTTTGCCAGTGCCTGGCCTCAGCATTAACCCTGGCCAACTGCTGCCTGGGATGTGCAGCTGGCAGCTTGTTCTCTATGCAGACATTTCTCGTTTAAGCAGCTCTGGCTGCTTTATCCAGCTTGTTACCTTAGCTTTACTCATTCCCTGACTCCTCAAAGAGCTGTCTGCAATTGCTTTCATTTCTTTCCGTCCTGAGCGATTGGCTCCAGCAGCCTTTCTGTGCTGTCCCATGCTTTCCTCTTCTCACACCAGAAAATCAGTATTGGTTCTTCTGGCTGAGCTGCTGCTCTTGAGAGCTCAGTGTCTTCTGGGGTCACAGGCTTGGGAAGTTGCTTTTCCCTCTGGAAGGGGGACCTGCATTCTTTATGTCTGACCAAGCATAGTGTTGTTACAGACAAAGCTCACCAGGGAAAGCCAGGCCCTCTGTGGCAGGGGCTGATCACCTTCAGCAGCTCCCACTCTGTGTACCTGCACAGCCTTGCAGTGGTCATTTCTTTTTCTTCCTACTTCCAAACAAAAAAAAAAATCTGCAACAGTGTAATGCCACCTCTTGGCTGGCTCCTGGGAGGGCAGCCAGTGGCTTCATCCCCCTCTCTCCGAGGGCTGGCACCCTGCTCTGGGCCTCTGCCCACCATAGCGTGGTTCTTGACACAGGAGCTGTCACTTAGCTGCTTTCTAATCCCTTCAGTGTGTGCACCATGTTGATTTTGTATCATTGTAATTTAGTAATGAAAATATTGGGCCCTATTGTGTCAACTGCCTTTCAGATGACTGCATGTGTTACATCAACACCACTGTTAATGGCACTTGTTATCTTCTTTCAGAAAGTACTGATTTGTCTCTAAATAGGTGATGAAGGGCATAGGCTTAATTGTTTACTAACAAAGCCAGGAGATCCACTGTCTTGAGGAGGATCTATGGTTGGTCAATAACTACAGGGACCATCCTGTAATTGTCTCAGTCTCTAATTAGCTGGCTGAGGATGAAATGCCATTTAGTTTCCTCATTGACTAGAGACTTGCTTTTGCAAGGTGTGTATAGACACCTGTGAAAGTTCCTCCTCTTGAATTAAGGCCAGGAGTCCTTCCTGGGTCTTGTTCCCAAGGGGAGGATGGCATGAGCCACTGCCTCTCTGCAAGACATGGCATTTGGGCTCTGCTGGTATCTTCCCCTAGCATCACTTGGGTGTCACCTGGCCCCTGCTGCAGATGGAGACAGCTGCCGGTTGCGAGGAGAGATGACTTCCAAGCTGACACTGTCAGTACTGAGCTTTAGCACACACTTGTTATTTAAGTATGATCCCAGCTCTGCTCCAGGTCTCTGCTTCATCCACCAGCATTTGGCAGAGGGTCCCTGTCGCACCTTGCTGCTGTGCCTTACTGTTCCACCACTGTCAGGAAGAGGAGGTGACTGTAGTGGTGATGTGGCATATCTCACCTGGCTGGAGGCCCACAATCAAACCAAAAGGTCTCTGTGCTGCCTGCTCAGTGTATGAAGTGTTGCACCCTGTTGCCCTTGGTCTGGCTTCATAGACAGTTGCAGGTTGCAGCACTTTGCTTGGCCCCTTGCCACCACCTGAGCTTGCTGTGCTTCAACTCTGCCAGGGGCACTGCCATGCTGCCTTGCTGGCTGTGTTCAGACAAAGCAGGCAGAACCTGCCTGCAAACAGACCTGGCGCTGCCTTCTGATACCCATCCAGGAGGGCAGATCAAAGAGCTCCTCCTGGGCAAGGGCTCCTGGCTGGTCTCACCCAGGAGCATCCCACCCTCTCTGGGATGTGGTGCTGGTGATACAGATTGCTTGCATGTGGGTAGTTATGCTGGGATCAGTGGGCTTCTTGCCCATGGACTTCCTGAAGGCTAACATCCAGGCATTACTTCCAGGGATAAAATGAGCAGCCAGCTCACATCCCTGGGGCCACTTTGTCTCAGCAGCGCTTTGCCATCTGTGTTGCTCGAGGCGTGTCGTGCTGTTGCAGCCAGAGCCACCTGCAGCTCCAGGGCCACTCTGATGCTCCAGCCCCTGCTTGTGAAAGACGCCACTGGCAGGACCCTGTCCTTGGAAAAGTTGCCTGGAAAGACAGCTTGGACAGGGCTGCCCATGGTGCATGGCTGCACACTCATGCATGGGCAGCACTGTCCAATTGTTTGAGCGTGTCTTTTCTTCTGCATCCATCTGGCTCCCTCCTGGGCTGCCCTTTCCTTGTGCATTCATGGCACATGTATGTGATCAATGGTTTGGTCAGTGCTACTTCCCTTTGCCTCGGGCTTTTCCATTCAAGAGGCCAGGGGACCATGTGCTGGATTTGCTGCATGTGCACTGGTGTGACTCTGCCACCTGCCCTGCTCCACATCTCATCTGTGGGTACCCACAGAGAATGCTTCTTCATCAGATCATTCCGTGGGATGCTGGGGAGGGAGCACTGGTAGATGAGCAGGGCTGGCTGGAATTGACACTCTCAGCCCTTGAGCAGCATCACCTATACACTTACCTGCTCTCTCCTGTCACACAGGTCCACTTACTGAAGGATCAGCTGGCTGCAGAGGCAGCAGCACGGCTGGAAGCCCAGGCTCGCGTGCATCAGCTCCTGCTCCAGAACAAGGACTTGCTGCAGCACATCTCACTCCTGGTCAAACAGGTGCAGGAGCTGGAGCTGAAGCTAGCGGGGAACACCACCAGTAAGTGCTCCTGCCCCTTACTCTCCCCTCACAGCTAGCCAGGTCTGTGGAGGACATGCATGTGGGTGTTTCTCTTGGGGTTTTGTGCTTGACCAGTGGGTGTGTAGGGGAATATTATTGCCTTTCCTGCCTAGTTGGTTTGCATGTGGCAGAGTGCTTGCAAGCAGTGTGGGAATGGCTTGGGGAGGACTGCATGGACAGGTCACATATGTCCATATGACCACTTTCACCAATGGCCGCATGCTCTAGGCCAGCTCCTTACCTGCTCAAGAGCCCCTCCTTGACCTTGCTCTTCAGCAGATGTGGCCATCGGCTCCCTGCAGAAGCTTGGATGGGAGACATAACTTTTTATCCTGCAAAACTAGCTCTTTGTTGGCTGGCAGCAGCTCCTGGCACCAGTGACACTAAATGAGCCCCTCTAAATGATTGTGGCGGGGAGGCTGACACCCAAGCGGCCTAGGCCATCCTCCTCTGGCCAGTCTGCAGCCAGCTGTGGTGGCTGGGGTATGCCCAGGCAAGCTGGGGTGGCACTGCCTGCCTCTCAGTCATGCTCTTCTCTTGCAGCGGGCTCCCAGGACAGCCTGCTGGAGATCACCTTCCGCTCAAACGTCCTCCCTGTCCTCTGCGACCCGACCACCCCGCAGCCCGAGGACACCCACCCGCCGCCACTGGGCTCTGGCTCAGGCTTCCCCAGCACCATGGGCAGCCCCATAGGTAGGAACGACTGTCTGGTGAAGCTGGAGTGCTACCGCTTCCTGCCTGACTCGGGGCCACCTGCCCCGGAGCCAGCGCTGGGCAGCCTGGAGCTCATCAAGTTCCGCGAGTCGGGCATTGCCTCCGAGTACGAGTCCAACACGGACGAGAGCGAGGAGCGTGACTCCTGGTCCCAGGAGGAGCCACCGCGCCTGCTCCATGTCCAGACCAGGCAGGACCTGGGCGACAGCCTGGAGGATGAGATCGCGGTGTAGAGGTCGGCAGGAGGTGGTGTGGACCTGCCGGAGCCGGGGTGGACCCTGGTCATAACCCCCTGGCCCTGGCAGGAGCGGGACATCTCGGAGGTAGAGGGGTGGAGGAGGGAACATGAGGCTTCAGCACACAGCTGGGAGCTGTGTGGAGGTGAGGATGGAGCTGTGCCGAGGCGATGCGCTGGGCATGCTGTGCTCCGGCATGCAAGGGCTTGTGTGCTGAGATGGAGCATCCCCACTTCACATCAGATAGTGAGCTGAGCTGCTTGGGCTGTCCCATGGTCCCTGCCCCCCTGCAGGCTGCATTTCAAGGTCAGGCAGAAGCAAGGGACTCCCTGCCGGGTTAGCCACTGCTGCTGGTGGGGAAGCAGGAAAGTAGATGAAGGTTTTGCTGGGGGAATGAGAGAGCAGGTGTGGGGCAAGAGGAACCAAGGAGGCAACGTGAAGGCAATGAGCAGAGACAGAACCACTGTCAGGTGGTCTGGCTATCTGCATAGTGGAGAGGGTTGGAGATGAAGCCAGGGCCACGCTGACAGGGTGGTTAGGGTTGGTGATGGTGCACTGTTGGCAGGGGTGAACAAGTGAGAGGTGAGGCAGTGGGGACAAGCCTGGGAAGGAGCTGAAGGAGTGAGATGAGGTCGTGCAGGGTGGCCATGCACAGGCAGCTCCTGGCAGGTTGATGGCATTTGTTGTGCTTCCGGGAAAGGGTTTGTCCCTGCCTGAGGTACGTGGAAGGCCTGCAGGCAATGTCCACTCTTCTCTCTGTGGAGTGGGTAGGAAGGCACAGCTCGATGTGGAGCAGGGAGCCAGGACATGTAGCACAGGGCTGTGCAGTGCCCTTCATCTCATCATCCAGTCCTTGTGATCCTCAGCGTGGCTGCCAGGTTTCAAAGCCTTTCTGGTGCTCTCAAGTCACATTTTCAACCACTTCCCTGCACCCCCTTCACCACAAACTCCCAGCTTTGCTTTATAGACAAGCCATTCCATTTCCAAGCCATCATGTGCCCCTGGACCAGGGATGGGGAATGCAGTGCTGGCATTGTCTGTGTGCAGGGATGGGCATGCTTGCCATCCGTCAGTGGGGAGGGAACTGCTGATGTCTGCAAGGGGGCTTCTTCAGCTCTGGTTTGCACCCTCTAGAAAATGAATCTGAGATCTTAGGATTCCCCAACAGACACCAAGACACCCATGGCTGAGAGCCATCCTGAGGGCTTCCAAGGGATCCAGAGTGTGTTTCTTTTCTGCAAGCATATTTTATCAGTTGTCTGTTGCTGCAGTCTCTAAGAGGATGCAGCTGAAGGGGTATGAGCCAGAGTTGTAATGTCCATCCTGCTCCTCGTGGAAACATTCGATGAGGTGGGGATTGGCACAGTTGTCTTCCTCCCCACCTACCTTCCTATCCTGCTTCTGCTTCACTTTGTTGCTTCCCTGCTACTTTTGTCTTCATCAGCTCTGTCTCTGCTAGGTCTGCCTGCAACTAACCTCTAGTAGAGGATCTCCCAGACACGAGCTCTTGCTCTCCTCCTGGCTGCTGAGGAAGGTCCATCACTTCTTTCTGCCCCAGTACCCTTGGGACTGAGGGCTAATGAGGAATGAGGTATGGGTGAGACTCCCGTGGTTGGTACAAACTGTGCTATGCAGCCTCCATCACAGGAGGAGGCTGGACACTTTGAGGAGCTAGAGAGTCCTAGTGGGAAGGAAGATGTTTTGGTGTCCCCAGCAGTGGCCTGGTGTCCAGGGGAGCCCCTGCACCAGCCACAGTGGCAGAATAGGAGCAGGTGCTGTTTGGGACAGGACTGCTCCTGTCCTCTGGACACCAATACTTCTGTATGCCCTGTCTTGCACTGCTGTGGGTACAGCTGTGTGCAAGGCCCTCTCCTGGGGACCCTGACATCCTTCTGCCAGCTTACAGCAGCTGGAGGTGAAAGCATGGGCTGCGAGGCTGCTCCCACCAGGAGAAAGAGGTGGGTATGGTAGCAGGCACAGGAGATGGCACAGATAGTGTGGGTCGCATGGTGACCTCAGAGAGGGATTTCCATGTGGGCAGACAGATCATGCAGGAGGGGGACAGCAGGAACTTGGCCATATGCACAGGGCAGATGAAAGGAGAGCCCAGGAGGAGCAGCAGCAGATCTCTTCCAGGCTGGGCTGCCTTAGAAAGCAGGCAGTCTGAACGTTCTCCCTGAGCCACTGCTCCTGCCCATCCCTGCTGCACAGGTCTAGCCCAGGCAGTGCCCTGCAAGGAGCACTGGGACCAGCTGAGGGCTCAGGCTCCAGCCCAGCACTCTGCCCACAGAAGAAGGTGGTGGGTGCCCCACAGGTTGATGTGGCACTGCCAGAGCTGGGTGAGGACCCTGCCAGCATCCTGGTGTACATGTGTAAATGATCCTCCTCCTAAGTCAGTGCTGCCTCCAAGATGGCTCTCTAGCCTCTCACTTTTGCTATGGACCTTAACTGGGAATTTAAAGCTATATTTTTTGTCCTTTCTTTTCCTACAACTGTCATGTTACTAACTGTTGACTCAATCTATCTGGGAGACCAATCTGCAATGTAAGTGCACTTAACCCTTGGGTGTTATCATTAGTCAACTGGCTTTTGCTAAATAAATCTTTCTATTTCTCAAGGCTTCCTGTTGTCTCTTCCTTCTCACTGACTCTCTCTCTTTCTGTACTTCTCTCCCCCTCCATGCTGGGAGCCACCACCAGCAGTAGCATCCCCTGGCCTTGCACACCTCCAAACTAAGCATCATCCTCTGTGGAACTCTTGCTTGTGGTGGCAGCTACCGGCTGCTGGTGAGAGAGAGGTGCCCTGAATACTGCTGGGAGTAGAGGGGTTTCAGTCTTCCCCTTCAGCCACTGCACAGCACAGGCTCATCCCAGGGCTGACCCAGCAGTTCGAGGATGCCAGGAGGTTCCTGCCATCTGCAGAGCACCATGCAGAGATGCAGAGATGCTGAGATGCTAAGCAGTGCTTTCAGGGACATGGGAGATTTTTGGCTGCTGGTGAAGGCGAAGTCAGGAAGTCTTTTTTAAAGGATTATATAGTCAAGAGCAGCAGGCAGACAGGGCTGGCTGCTCCTGAAACAATTTATTCTGCTGCTGACAAGAGCAAAGGAGCAGTGCCCTCCCGCGGCGGCAGCACGGCTGGTGGGGCTACATGGACACCCCGGAGGCTGCAGTCTCCTGCAGCGTGCGCTGCTTCTCCCATATGGCCTTGAGCCTGCGGTAGTACACCTTACAGCTGTAGCCCTCCTGAGAGCTGTTCTGGATGTGGGTCTTGATCGACCACAGCGTGGGGAACATGCAGCAGCATGATACGCACTGGTAGCCATGCTGGGACACTGGGTGCTGCTGGGAAGCAGCAAGGATGTCCTGGACTGTAATGCTGGTTCTGCTACTGGGCAGCCTGTCCCTCCTGGGTAGCTGAGCCTCATTTGAGGAGTCGGAGGAGGAGCAGACTATCTCCAAGAGGTCATCAGGTTCCTCATGCTCCTGGGTGCTGGTGGCAAAGCTGGAGAAGGGGCTGTCCTGGTGCTGCTGAGTATCTCCCTTGGTGCACATGAAGTAGCTGTAGGGTGAGAACCAGGGCCGGTAGATGGTGCAGGTGTGGGCAAGGACCTTGCTGCTTGGTGGGGCTGCAGGGTCACAGGCTGTAGAGCAAAGGGTCTGCAGTGAGTCAGGGGTCCCTGTAAGAGCCTGGTCTCCCATGGGGTTGGGAGCAGTGTTGTGCACTGCACTGTTCCTCTCTGTTTCCATGGGATGTCAGAGGTGTCTACTTCTGTCACTCCCATCATGGAGGGTACCACCCCTCCCACTATGGAATGCAGGGGTAGATATAGGAAAGGGATGGTGGTGGGCATCAAGGCACCAGCAGTGCACAAAGTTCATTCAGCAGTTCACTGGAGCCCTCCCATGGAGACATGCACTGGCACAAGGGCAGTGACGGGTAAGGTTGAGCTGTGACTCCAAGGGCAGCATCCACAACTTTGAAGATTCCTACTGGGAAGACGTGGAGGAGACACCAGTGTAGTTTGGATGAGGGGTGTAACTGTAGAGCCCCATCAGGTCCCCAGAAAGCACCCACTGCCACAGAGCCACCCGGTCCCCTTTCTCCACCTGTGCAGGAAGACATGCCCCTCCTACAGGCCCTTGCTGTGCCACAGAAGACTGAGCAGTGCCATGGCCGTGCCCAGGAGGTGCAAGGGGGGCCCTCCCCACATGCAGTGCTGGCTGCATGCACCCCATGCTCACCTGATAGGCTGGCAGGGCCACAGGGGCACGAGGCCTTTGGGCTTCTTGTCCTGGTGCCACAGTGTACAGTCTTGACAGAAATGGTGGGCAGGCCAAAGCGCTCCATCACCCTCATGTAGCTGGTGATGGTGTAGTTCCTGCAGCATGGTACCCATGCTGTAATCCAGCTGATGTCACAAAGGGATGGTGTACTGCAGGATGCTCCTGGGCAGTCTGCTCAGGCCCTGGGATCTCAGGAGCTTGGCCAGCACAAGGGGACAGCCAGCCTGGGCTGGACAGAAGACTAGAAGGGTGGGCAGTGCAGAGCCCAGGCTGTGGGTGCCCCCAGGGAAGGCCTTGCTGCTCTGCAGGTGCCTGGCTGACAAGGGCTCCTCGTGGGTTCCATCTCCTCAGGCAGTATGCCAGGTCTAGGCAGGGGTCAGCAGCAAACCTCACCTGGCAGTGCAGAAGGGACAAGCTTGCTGTCCACTTGGTAAATCCTCTTTCTTTCCACAACCTGCTTCCCAAGTCACTCAGTGTCAGGTAAGAGATGCTCTTGGCGTGTTAGCAGCGCCGGTGTGGAGCCCTGGGCTCATCGCTACCCCATCCCACCCCATGCTATCCTCAGTGCATGGCCTGGCTGCCCACAGCCTCTGTGGGGCTTCAGAAGCAGCCTCCCTGTCCCCCAGAATTTGCTCCCATGCTGCTGGGTTGGGAGCTGGTGGGCAGCTCTGGGACATGCTGTCCCTGCTGGGGTCCCCTCTCCAGCTTGGCTCACAAGCCTTCACTGTCCCCTTTCCCCCTCCAGTGGACCAGAGCATGTTTGAGAACGCCAGTGCCAGCACAGCACCCACCCCACGGCCGCATCACAGCCCCACTGCAGCCCTACCGCAGCCCTCCCGCCATGCCAGCAGCCAGCACCTCCGCAACCTGGGCAAGGCCATGGGGGCCAAGGTGAATGATCTCCTGCGCCGCAAGGAGCCAGGCGGCATCCCTGTTGTAGGAGTGATGGAGGTGAATCCCAGAGCTGGTGCCATTCTGGGCATGGGACAGCCAGCTAGTGAGGACGGGTGAGTGTTCCCTTGATAGGGCCATTTGGGACAGGCGGGAGAGACCTCAGCATGGGGCTGTATGTGACTTCTCTGTGCTTGCAGGGCTGTGGGGCTGGATGCTTTTCCCCGGCTAGACCCCCCACCCCCTGTCACCAAGAAGCGGACACCACGTGCCTTGAAGACCCCGCAGGACATGCTCATTGCTCCACAGCCAGTGCTGACCACCCCAGTGAGCAGCATGGAGGAGCCCCCTGAACCACCCACACCCCACCCTGACCCCTCAGAGGAGCAGCCAGGGATGAGGGAACCATCCCCTCTGGAATGCCCTGGGGTCCCCAGCATGATGGCCACCCCAGGTCCCAGTGGGGACCAGCCCACTGGTGCTCTTCCTGTGCCTGACCTAATCCATAAGGGCAACCTGGAGAGCCAGCGGCGAGCAGGAGAGTCACTCAGCACAGAGAAGTCTTCCCGGAGACCAGGGCTCGAGCATGAGCCACTGGGGAGCACAGGGCGGCCAGAGGCATGTACCCCTGGCTGGGAGGTGGAGGGGCCCCATCCTGACTTACTGTCATTTGAGTAGCAGTGGGGGAGCCACAGCAGGGGCACTGTGGGGGCTGGCTCTCCCAAGCATGTCTCTTGCTGCCACATCCTGACCCCATGTCTCTTTGGGGTCATTAGTTTGGAGAGGGGGAATCCCCAGGGTGTCAGGAGCCCCTGCCGCCCGTGTGGGGAGCTGAAACACCCCACTTCTTCCCAGATTCCCAGGAGGGGCACAGCCTTTTCCTGCTATGGCTTCTGCAGCCCCATCCTGGGTTTATTTGCTGTGGTCTGTGCAAAGCTCCCATCCTGCCGCAGTGGTTCCATCCTGTCTGCAGCCAGGAGCCATGCTGGGCTGCGGACCAAGGGTTGGGGTCACTCAGCAGCTTGGATGCTCGTGCATGGGTGCACAAGCACCAGCCTGCCCCCAGCTCTGCCCACTCTGCCCGGGCAAGGGTCCTACACTGTGCTGGCTTCCCTGGTCAGGAGGATTTCTCAGCTTATGCCATGTGCTTGCTGAGATAGCCTGTCCCAGGGTGCTAGTGGGCTTACTCACCCCTGGAGTCTAGTGCCAGTGAGCCAGGATGGCACCTTCTCCAGGTGCTAACCCTATAGCATTGCTCTGCCCAGTGCCATCTCTCTGCACCTGAGCCCCAGTTTTGGGGGACCCACTCACAGAGTGAGTTTTGGTAGGGAGCAGGGCTGGTCACCTGGGGCTGCACAGCTGCTGGCCAGTAGGCTCTGGCTGAGAGCTGAGCCAATCTGTGAGACCCACCTCTAGCTCCTGCTTGTTTCCTGGTCTCTCCCCAGCCACCATGGAAAGGGATGACCTGCCCAGGCAGGCAGCACACTGTGTAGGCCAGTGCCACCATTCTTTATTTGTTGGCATGGTGATGTCTTTATGAAACTGGGACACAGGAAGCCATATGGCCCTCCAATACTCCTCTATGACTGTTTCCCCATGAATTACAGCCCATGGATCCATGGGCTGGTGCAAGGAAGCAGCTGTGAGATGGCAGTTTTTGCATCCTCACCACAAAGGTGGTTTTGAGAGGAAAAGCTCCCAAGACCACATTTGAGCTGGAGGATGCTAGGGAGTCATGGATGGGACACCTCTGCTTGAAGCTCCTCTGATGCCATGTAGGATGGTTGTGCTGAAGAAACGTCTTTCACCACCCAAAACCATGTTGTGGGCCTCCTGAAGGATGAAGGCCGTGAGCATGAATCCCTTCATTTTGAAAGCAGCCATCATGCCTGTTGGCATGGTGGATGCTGTGGCAGCACTGGGGCTCTGCAGCTCTTGTCCCCAGGGAAGGCCTTGCTGGAGATAAAGGAGACATCAGAGACTCACAGAGCCTGTGGCCAGCCTGTGGTCAGTGCTAAGGTATAACACACCCTGTGTATAATGCGATTACATTGTGCGTGGCTGATTCCACCCCACAAACAGAAATCTGTGTATGTATATGTGTATGCTGCCTAGGTCTACACTGCATTGTTTATGTAGATGGAAAAAAGGGCTTGTAGCTCTTCTTTGAAGAACCAGCATCTTCCAACCCTGCCAATCACAAGGGAACCTCACTGCTGGTCCAGTCCCTCTATTTAATTTGTGTAGAGTGTCTGTGTAGTTTGGGACAAAAGATGCAGATTGCACAATAAATTTTCTTTGTTTGTTTTTTTACCCACTGATGCATAGCAGCCCTTTGATGGGAGGGACCACCTGTGGTATAGCCCTGAAGCCTCCTGATGAGCCTGGGGACATGCTGGATGCTCCTGCATGGGGGCTGCAAAGCCAAAGAGTAAGGCAGCAGCCCTGTGATGCTGAGGGGTGCTGGGGAAAGCCACCCTCCAGCACCAGGCTTGCTGGAGTGATCACACAGGACAATGAGATCCCCCCTACTTAAAGCCATGGGGTTTAGGGGAAATCCTAGAATCAGTTAGGTTGGAAAAGACCTTTAAGATCATCAGGTCCAACTTCTACCCCAGGACTGCCAAGACCATCCACTAAAACATGTAACTGAGGGCCTCATCTACACGGTTTTGAACACTTCCAGGGACAGTGACTCCCTGGGCAGCCTGCTCCAATGCCTGATCACACTTTCTGTGAAGAAATCTTTCCTAATATCCAATCTAAATCTCCCCTGGGGCAGCTTGAGGCCGTTACCTCTTGTCCTGTCACTTGTCCTCTGAGAGACCGACCCCCACCTTGCTGCAACCTCCTTTCAGTAGTTGTAGAAAGAGGTAAGGCCCCCCCCCGAGCCTTCTCCAGACTAAACACCCCCAGTTCCCTCAGCCGCTGCTCATCACACTTGTGCTCCAGACCCTTCACCAGCTTCATTGCCTTTCTCTGGACCTGCTTCAGCACCTCAACGTCTATCTTGTAATAAGGGGCCCAGAACTGTGTTCGAGGTATGGCCTCACCAACACCAAGTCCAGAGCATGGTCACTTCCCCAGTCCTGCTGGCCACACTGTTGCTGATACAGGCCTGGATGCCGCCGGCTTTCTTGGCTGCCTGGGTTCAGTTCTGTCAATACCCCCATCAAGTGCTGCCAGAGGCCTGACACCTGCAAAGAACACCCCCACCCCGGGAGCTAGGCCCAGCGGCACGGCCCCGGGGGAGCCGGGTCGGTTTGGCGGTGCCGGGGGTGAGGGGTGACTCGGCTGCCCTCGTGTGCCGGGCTCGGAGAAGATCGGACTCCGGTACCGCAGCCCCTCGTCAACTCCTCCCCGGCAAAGGCGGGTCGGTGGCGGCCCTGCCCGGTGTCTCCGCCCCGTTTCCGGTGTCATGGCGGCCGGAACGCGGCGGCGGCTGGTGCCGGGGACGGTGGCGATCGCGCTTCAGCGGCGGGGCAGCGGGAGCGGCGGGGGGGCGATGTGAGGCGGGACCGCGCCATGTCGGGGTGCGTGTGGAGCACGGCGCCGCTGCTGGAGGCGCTGGGCCGGCTCTGGGAGGTGCAGGCGCCGCTGGGCAGCGGCTCCTCGGCCTCCGTGTACCGGGTGCGCTGCTGCGGAGACCCGCGGGCCCCCCCGGGCGCTGTCAAGGAGTTCGTGCCCCCCCCGCCGCGGCCCGCGCGCCGCCCCGGCGCCCGCCCGCCCGCCGCCGACTGCGCCGAGTACGGCTTCCGCAAGGAGCGCGCCGCGCTCGAGCACCTCCGCGGGCACCGCAACATCGGTAACGGCACCTCCGGTATCTCCTCCCCAAACCCCTTTCTCAGGGCACCCCGCGGGCACCCCTGTTCCCGGGGGTCCCCCCATTACAGTCTCCCTCAGGGCAAACTGGTGGCCCCAAGCCACCCCCAGTCCCTTGGGGAATATGAGTGCACTCGTCCTCAAGCTGGCCCCCACAGGTAGGGCTAGGGACCCCCAAACCAATGTCCCCTTTGGGTTGACACCCCTGGGCGAGCAGGTGTGAATGCCCCTCGCCTGGATACCCCAAAGCAGCATCCCTGCAGTGGGTGCTTCTTGGTGCATGCTCCTGGGTACATCCCCTTTCCCTGGGCTGGGGCCTGTGGGCCACCTCCACAGTGCAGGCAGGAGCAGGCAGGTGGATGGTGTCACCCTGTGGGCGGGCAGAGTAGGTCCTGCAGGCAGGGCACCCCAGAGTCCCACTTTGGGCAGGGCTGCCTGAGCTGCACTGCCTGCCTGGCAGTGGTGGGTGCTGTCTGCCTGCCGGCTCTGGCTGCTGTATGGGTAGGAAAGGGCCTGGCAAGGGAGAAAGTCTCCATATCAGAGTCGTCTGCTGGAAGTCCCGAGGTCCACCCACCACTGATTCTTTTTCTCAGTGTGATATGCTTTTTAATGCTGTAACATACCTAGACACCCAGACAGAGCTTAGGTTCCTATTATGCTAGGTTTGTTGCAGGAAGAGATTGACATATCCCCGAAAGAATGGTACTGCCTCCATTTTACCCACCGGGACATGATTATCCATGTCGCAGAGTTTGATCTGCTGAGCACTTGGCCCTGATGCTTTAGCAGAGCCTCCTGGCCTGTCCTCCAGAGCCCTTAGGGGTGACATGACAGGTTTTCCCTTGCTGTTTCCCTCTGAAGTCTGGTTCTACATCTCTCTGAACATCATGCTGCTCCCTGCAGCTTTTGTGGTGATCTGGGCAGTGGTGGAATGTGACTGTCTAATTGCTTGTTACCAATGCCAGTCACTGTGTCTGACTATAGTGACACTGTATGGTGTGTTCACCAACCACTACTCTGCAAATGGCCCATCTCGTTGTCTCCTGCTGGAGCTGCTGGACATCAGTGTGTCCGAGCTGCTGCTGCACTCCAGCAACCAGGGCTGCTCCATGTGGATGATCCAGCACTGCGCCCGAGACGTTCTCGAAGCCCTGGCTTTCCTGCACCACAAAGGCTACGTGCATGCAGACCTCAAGCCACGCAACATCCTGTGGAGCGCAGAGGAGGAGTGCTTTAAGCTCATTGACTTTGGACTTAGCTTCAAAGAGGGGAATCAGGTTTGGAACATGCTTCTGTCTAAGCGGTTGGCTCTGTGTTGAGTTCTGTGTGTCTGTGATGCCTTTAGCTCATTGAGTGTAGGAATTGACATGACCTGATCGATACAGTAGCTGAGCTGGTGCTGAGGGTTTCCTGGAAAAGGATGAAATGTGTTCCCATTCTCCTTGCCTGTCTTTGCGGATGTCTTAAGCCTTTGTGCTACATATGACCCTGAATTCCAAAGGTAATGATGCACTGAAAGAAGTGGTGTGTCAGCTTCCTGGAAGGTTTGCTAGTTTTAATGTGGTCAGACACATGGGAGCACCCAGATCTGTAGAACTTCCTTTTATCATCCCTTATCGCGTGTAGTAGTAATCCAGGTTTCACCATCAACCTCCCAGTCAACTGCATTATATCTGGCAGTATCCTTGTGCTTATCTTTACTTTCATCCTGTCTTCAGCAGCTTCCCTTTCTCGGAAAGTCTGGATGTTTCCCGTGTCATTGTGTTGACGAAAGCATATACTCAGGTTGTGGGTAGGCTAGTGCCCGTTCTTTACTGACACAGACAGATCTCTGCCTGTTCTGCTCTGCTTTTCCCTTTTGTTGGGCTTTCACTCCCTCTTCATGCTGTCACTTTTTTTGTTTTGGTAATTCTGGATTTTGTAAGTTTGTCTTTGCTCTTTTTATTCTCTTCTGTGGCCTCTTAATGAAAGCAGAGAGCCTCAGGAGGTTCTGCTGTTGGCTTGATAGAGCTGCCTTTTATCCCTCCCTCTCCCAGTAATAGCCTGCGAGGGGTGTCAGTAAAGCTTTTTCATCAGGTAGCTTCTTAGCAAATTCACCTTTAATGACTGGGTGATGGGCAGTAGGTTTAGTAAACGAATTATTTTTTCCATGCAGACATTGCCCTGGCTTGTCCCTGTTCCCTGCACTCTGCTCATTTAGAGGTTTCAGATTCATATACTTTTTCTACTGGTTTACGTGGTATTGACAGTACAGCCCACTGTGGATATCAGGACTGTGTGGGTGATCTGTCTGCATCCTTTGGTACAGGAGTTGTTTTTAATGTTTGCACTTCTTAACTCCTCCATGTTGTCTTCAGTTCTCCCACATTCTTGGCTGAATGCTGGCTTATGCTGGTAATCTGTTCAAGTCAATCAGCAAAAAACATTCTCCTGGTGTCCCATGTCTAATGGGACATATATATCGGGATATATATACTTTTTTTTTTAAATTCAGATCTGTGTTTTGCTGCTTGCTCTGAGACTTGCCTCACAATAGTTGACCAGGTGTTTTACTTGCTTCTGTGGTTCTTTCCTATCTGCTTTGTTTGGCTCAGTTTCCTTTTCCAGTTCTCAGAAATATGCTGGCTCTATGGGTGAACCTTCTCACCCTGCTTTGAATGTGCACTGGGTACAATGGGTGGGCTTCCCCTCACCACCCTTACCTTGGGCGGTAGCATATGTACGTGATTTCCTTATATGAGTCAAGACTATGCTACTTTTATTTGTGACAGCTCTGCCAAGCTTATCCTTGCATAACTTTTCCTGCTGTTACTGTTTAACTGAGAATGGCTGTACACAGATCAAGGTCTCAACGACTTGCATCTCTCAAAATGCCGTAGATGGTAGGAGTGAAATTCCATCTTGCCCTGTGGCAAATGATCAGTGTTTTCTCTATCTCTAAATGCTACTTGATGGGGTTGCTAAATTGCTGCTTTTGCCATGCTAGAGGTTCTGCTCTTTGCCCACAGGAGGAGGGACACTGGTTTGTATATCAATTTTTTTTAAGTTATAAACTTCTTTGGCAGCCTCTGTTGCCTGAAAGCATCTTCTGTAAACGTTGTTTGCAATCAGAGAATCAGATAATTTTTGGTTTGAATATATTCCCCTGGTAAGAATTCCCAATCTTGCACCTTACCCAGGAAGTAGGCTTGTCTGTTCTTGTTTCATTCTTTGAGTTGCAACAGCGTTTCTAAAATGAGCCCTCTTGCATTAAAAAGACAAAGCATGCGGTTTGTCTTTGGACACTTACAAAACTTGGCTACACAAAGCCACAGCTGACTGATCAGATATTTGGCTGTGAGCAGGAGACTGGATTGGAGACCTTCAGAGCAGCCACTCCAGCCAGCACTTTTGTGATTCTGGAATTTCCCTGTTTCTTTTAAGCAGGTGGTGTGTGGGCATTTTGGTTTAATGTGCCAGCCGCAGCAGCTGGGCAGGTATTCATTGCTACAGCACTTCTGGCTGCAAGGGGGAGAAGGAAAAGGAGCGTGGGAAGTGCCTTTGATAATTTTCTTGCCCGAGTGTTAGGTGCTTGCCTCATTCTTCTAATGTTTTGTTCCACAGAACATCAGTACTTGAATAATGGCAGCTGTAACTGATCCTCACTGTTCTGACTGGGCTGTTTGTGCTCTCATGCACCTGATGTGGGAGCATATTGTGGGTGTTCGAGCCTTATCCTGAAACTTCTAGCATCTTCTGTGCCAATGAGAGGCTAATGGGTCAGTCTGCAGTGACATCCAGCCTCTTCCTCCCAGCAGAGCTGTCTTTCAGAGAGATTAGATGTTACTAGGATGCCTGCTGTTTTGCTAGGAGATGTTCCCTCTTCCAGACAGTCTTGGGTTTTTTCCTAATCAACACAGCAGTATAGCAAGTTGAATTGCCAGCCTACAACACTCTGTCAATTTAGCAATATTTTGGTGATCTATTTGGAAAGATACCCGATTTAAGGATGGGGTGGAGAACCTGAATCTGAAAAAATAACTTTTTCTATGTGTTTGATCTTCTGTAGGATGTGAAGTATATTCAAACAGACGGGTATCGGGCTCCAGAGGCAGAACTGCAGAACTGCCTGGCACAGGCAGGGCTCCAGAGTGAGACGGAGTGTACCTCTGCTGTGGATCTATGGAGTCTGGGAATCGTTTTACTGGAAATGTTCTCAGGAATGAAACTGAAACATACAGTCCAATCTCAGGAATGGAAGGTAAGAGAGCTGCTGCAGGTGTACTTGCCTGCACCAGATGAGTCCTCCTGCTTCTTGTTTGTAATCTGGATTTGTGAGGTAGCACCTGGCAACTAGAGTATGTTTCCAGGACGTTTCTCTCATCCTATTGCCTTGAAAATGAAGGTTTCAGAGCCTTAAAGACCTCCCTGCCCTGTGGGACTGCAATGTCTGAATGCTGTGTATGTTCAGGTTACTGGAGTAACTGGTTACTGCTGGGGGTTTCAGGAGTCTCTGGAGCCTGTGTCTTGTCAAGATTTGGGTGGTCAGTTACACTGGCTGTAGTATGGCACAGAAGGAAGAACAAAATGACTGACTGATGTCTGCCAGCTAGTTCAGCAGCACAGTGACAGAGGAATTACTTGCTGGTTTTAGTCTAACATGAGCTCTAATGTGGGGTTCTTCTTGTAAGTGTATCCTGAGAGAACAAGAGGAAGACTGTATGTTGTGAGCCAGGAGCCTGCTGCTGTCCTCAGTTCTGTATGAAATAGTTTTGGTTTATGTTTCCCTTCCCAGTAAGAGTATTCTTTCAGCATCCTAACATCCACAGTAACTGCAAATTTGCCTATGTATGGAAATTTCTAGGTTTTGCATAGGCAAATGAGAAAAACTTCATCTGATGTGGGCCTGAGGGTTTAACATGTGAGGCTTCAGCATTGGGGATCTCTTACAGAATGCCACCAGAGCCCTCAGCATTCAGTCTAGAAGATGATGGGATATTATAAGCTTTGCACTGGTCTTTTTCCTTCTTAAGCACTGTTCCTTGTTCTTTCCAGACAAACAGTTCTGCCATCATTGATCGCATATTTGCCAGTGAAGGGGTGGTTAATTCAGCCATTCCAGCTTATCACCTCAGAGACCTTATCAAAAGGTATCTTGTCATATTGACTAACTTGCTTAAAGATGTGCTCTGTAAGTCTCCTGCCCTGCTCTTGGTAACTTAGAGCCCACACCTTTTACTTTCTTTTTCTTTTTTTTTTCTTTTTTCTTAAATTTTATTTCTAAAATCTCCCAGCCACTATGCTAGTAAGAAGTGCAAGTGTTAGCAGACATCCTTCAGCTCCTGATTTTGGCACAGTATGGAGTAAGCACATAAAGAATATCAGTCATGACATTAATCAATTGCTGTTACAGTGCTTTGTACTTCCTGCCAATGAGGTTATATTTGGAGAAAACTGGAAACTTTGCTGCTTTAGGGGAGTGTAGTCAGAAACGATGGAGGGGGGCAGACAGTGCTGCTTCTCCCTTGCTGTCAAGATTCAGGTGCACTTGTGTTGCTCCCTATTGAGAGGTCTGCCAAGGGGATTGTTTCTGCAGTCCTGTGACTCTGTTCTGAGGCTGCAGAGTGAATGAGGACGCAACTTGACAGAAGTAGCATTGGGAGCAACTGGTAAAGCTGAGTAAAGGAAGTTCTCAGGCAAGCACTGGTCTATTAGCTGCTTTGAGTCCCATTTGTGGAAAGATGCTGGAGCTGCTTGGAGTGTGATTAGATAAATACGGAAGTAAAATAAATCTTTTGTAAGACTTCATGTGTGCCTGAGACATGAGTTGAATGGTCTGGGAAAGTGGAGCTGGAACATGCCATGTTGAACTTCCCTGTGAACTTGTTAAGTGGGCAGCTTCCATCATTTGGTGCCAAGAGTCATCGAGAAGTAAAACTTACTGTTCTGTGTACCCAGAATGCTTTCAGGGGATGCTTTCAGGGGATACTTCCAGTGTGCTTCAGCTGTGAATTGAAAGACATGCTTCTCATTCTTCTCTTTGATCCATAAACAACCCAAAACATAGGGCATTTCTCAGTACTGGCTTCCAGCCTGTGTTTAATATGTCAATGCAGGAATGTTACATGAAAGAGCATAAGGGTGTCTTCTCTTCCAGCATGCTTCATTGTGACCAAGGAAAGCGAGCCTCTGCTGAGAAGGCTTTATGCAGCCCGTTCTTCAGCATTCCCTTTGGTAAGTTGTGCATGTCACCCCTGCTCATGGCTTTCTCAGCTCTGTGGTGGAAACACCACAGAGCACAGTTAAATTTTACTGTTTCTGGTTCTGGTCCCATTGCTGCTCCTTTGCTCATAGCAGCACTTGCCAGCCCTCCACAGTATCACAAGTAGGCAGGCCAGAGCGATGCCTGTGCTCTCATTGCTGCCGTGCCCCTCTAGCGCCCTGGGCTCTTGCTTTACCCTGGTTGGATTCCCATTAAATTCTGCCCTGATCAAACTGTGCATTAGCAGCAGCATTCATCTGAGAGGACAGAAATAACAAAGGTATTTACCTAATACTGTGCCTGGTAAGGTGCTTTTGAAGAGTACTGTGCTATTTATGATAGTGAATTGTTCTTCATATGCCAAGCATTTCCCATTTCAGAAGCCAGGGATGTGAGTGACTAGGGCAGTGGCTGGTGATTGCATCTGCTGCCTCTGCATCCTCTGAACAGGCCAAATAGTCCCAGTGTATTCTTGTGGTGAAAGCCTGTTTTTGCAGTGGCTAGCCTGCCTTTCCTGGTGCCAGTGTGGCAGGTCACAGCAGGTGTCAATGGCACTTTCATCTGTCAGTTTCTCTTCAATCTATTGAAAGTTTCCCCAGGACCACCCCCACCTTCCTTCCTCCTCATGTGGGTTGCAGGCTGTTAGCAAAAGATGGGCTGCTAACTAACTACCCTAAACACTACCCTTTTTAGGCTCATATCCCTCCCTGATTTCTGTTCCAAAATAATTGCAGCATCCTCCAAAGCTTGTCTGCTTTCAGGAACACCAGTGAAGAGCTCTGCATCCAGCTTTTCTGCAACATAAATTGATGCTTCAGGCATCCAGCTTCTGGCTGAACTAGCATTTTCCTTGAATCTTTGCCCTGCTTTTCTTAAGTTTCTTGGTGTACTTTGCAGTGAAGGTTACGTATTGCCTCTTGTGGTCATGTCAAGATACTGGCATTCCTGTGTATTAGGCAAAGGCAACAGACTCTTTCCTGTTTTCAAACTTCCCTTGCATTTCAGAAACTGGAACTGTGGTAATCCACTACAGTTCCACCTTCAATGGCTGAACTTTGTAGCCAGTATTGCTTTAGCACAGAGGGGATAATATATTGGCAGCTTTCAGTTCTAGTTTTAAACACAGACCTCTAACTGTAGCTAGGAAGGTGCTTCTGTGGGTAGTGCTACAAGCTTATATAACGGCTTCTTTTTCCCTAGTTGTGTTTGCCAAACTTGTACATATGCTTGTCTCCACAATGAGAGAGCATTTACCGTTGCTTTCCTAGGGAGTCAGAAAATGGTCTGTCATTGCCTTTCACTTGGACAGTTTTTCCTCTTTAGAGCAAAGACAGCTGAGAATAGCTTTCTTTGTCATTTACAGCCAAGTCTTGACTCTCCAGTTCATCAACTTCTTTCCTGAGCTGCTTGCATGCTCTGTATTGTCAGTGTTGTAGGTATCTCCTGGCACTCTGAAGAGGAGCAGAGGGACTGGGCAGAAAGTACCTCCTACAGCAGAAACATATTGCAAGAAATGCATTTGTGACTTGGTTATGAGAAGAGCAGATGGCTCTGAGTCCTAGGGTTTGGTTTGTTTCCGTCTCTGAAAAAAGCCATGTGAAATGAATTACAGACTTTCTTCAATAAAAGGGGCAACATATAAGAATGAGGTGACACTTAAATATTCTTTCAGTTTCTGATTCATCTGACATTGCCTCTTGGTTGCC
Source organism: Melopsittacus undulatus (assembly GCF_012275295.1). Taxonomy (NCBI): domain Eukaryota; kingdom Metazoa; phylum Chordata; class Aves; order Psittaciformes; family Psittaculidae; genus Melopsittacus; species Melopsittacus undulatus. The sequence goes on along the minus strand of NC_047532.1, from coordinate 27,565,367 downwards.
AAGAATCCTGTGGAGGAATGGTCCCAGATGTTTGCTTAGAGCTGGAACATGCCTGGTTATCTGGATGCAGCACCTTTCTTCAAAGGGCTGTCCCTGAGTGCTGTCTGGGCATCGTCTACACTGATAAGACCTTTCATACTCTAAGCTTTTCATAAGGACGCTTCCATGTCAGGAAGGAGTTGATTTATAGCTGTGTGTTCGTTCTGTCATCTCCTCTTGCAATATGAAATCAACATCTGTCTGTGCATGGCAGAGATGTCAGCTCCCTCACACATGTTGTGTGCCTAGCTTGGAAAAGTATTTTGAAGAAAATAATAACCCACTACCTTTGCAAACGTATACAGAAGGGTAAGACTGGAGAACTGAGGCCGTTTCTTCCCTTTTTTCTCCTCTCTCGCTGTCAAGTGGGAGGACTGTGAGGTACTGCTATTGTGTTCGGCAACCGTAGCTGCCAGTACAGATAAAAACATTAATGCTCTCCATGTACTGCAAGTTGGGCTTCCAGATCTTAAATTCATGACTGGTCTGCCAGTTCCCTTGAGGAACATGAAATCAAGCTTTTGTCCCTGGAGAGCTGACAGTGTCGCTGCTGCTCTGAGTTTCTAGAAGACTGGGTGTCTTCTTGGATGTGACTCGGTTTGGCATTAGTCTGTCCCCCTGGGTGGTTTTCTTCTTCCACAGTAGTCTCTATGCTACTTGAGTCTCTATACTCCTGCTTCTTCCAGGCCATCCTGGAGCTGCTTGTTTTGTTGGAGCCAAGTGCCCCATAGCAGCAGGCTTTATTTCTATTCCTGTAAAGTTCACAGGATCATTGCTCACACACCTTGTGGTCACCCTCCTGTAGTCATGTCATATTCTATAGCGCTGCATTGCTGAAGTAGCTAAGTAGCTTTTCTCATTTCTTTGCAAGATTGTGTGGTGGTCTTAAACACAGTGCATTGCAGTTGGATTTTGAAAGAGGGAAGGTTTAAATGGTGTTTAGGGAAGAACTGAAAGACATCCTGGAGAATAGTGAGGCTTGTGCTGTAGTATAGCTTAAGAATTGGAATTACACAAGCTGGCTGGCCTGTTTTCAGCTTGTAGCCATAACAGGAGAGGCAGGTTGCAGAGTAGTTATTTCATCTTCCCATATCTCCAAACATGCAGGGCAGTTTGCTGAACTTAGCATAGCTCTTGAGGTCACATCAGTTTCTGCATGTGACCTAAGTAGATATAACTCCAGTCTTAATTTCTGCTAGCTTTGTAATTTTAAAAGCAATTTCAGGTGCTGGTCCCAGTATAATTGCAGAGTGCACTGAACCCTTTGGAAGAGTAAGTGCACAGGTGAAGATAAGTAGGAAACAGGGAAATACAGGCTGTAACTGCAAAACAGTCCTGCAAACAGCAGGAAGTGCTGTGTATGATAGTGTATTTTGAGTTAACTTCCTGTTTCCTTGATCCTTTGGACTTTGGTTTATTTTATTCTTTGGGTGTCAAACAGCTCCCCATATTGAAGATTTGGTGATGCTCCCCACGCCTGTGCTGAGGCTGCTAAATGTCCTAAGTGATGCTTCTCTGCAGTGCGAAGAAGAATATGAAGGTCAGTGCAAGCTGTGCAATTCGTATATAGCAATGTGGTCTCATGGACTCTTTTGTTTGGCTTTAGGCATGTGAGAACAAGCAGAAGTACAACTAATAGGCACTAGAACAACAAACAAATTGCTGCTCAGCTGAGATGTGGAACCAAATGGGTCAACCGCACCAACAGAGAATAGACCAAGAGGTTGAGACAGAAAGCAGAGCTTGTAGTGAGTTCTTGAAGAATCCCAAATTAAAAATTATAACAGATTTAGATTTTCTTCTTTGGTTAAATGCCCACAGACCTCATAATACATTTGTGGCTCTGAGCTTCTACTGAGCATGTGCAAGACTCTGGAACCCAGTAGCAGAGATCTGTAAAAGTTTGCTGATGAACTTATCAAAGATCTCAGCAGAGAACTGAAATATCTCTTTGGAGTTCTTAAACTGTAGCAAAAATTCTGTGTGGTAGGTGGCAGGGCATGTTGGTAGAATATATGTTTCTGTCCTCAAATCCACATGAGTGGCAAAATCTAGAGCACTTTGGGGATATGAGTTTAAAAGGTTGGGTTTTTTGGCCACAAAGGAGGGTTTGTGGCAGCTACTTTAGTTACTCTCCTCCAAGTGCCATAACAAAGAATAGGCACTTATAATTCCCAGTGTTTTGGGTACTGGAAGGCCAGGCTTTGTATGCAAGGAAAAGCACTGTCCGTTTACTCCAAGCCCTGCTATCAGGGATTCACTGCCTGCAGGTCTGTGAGCCTCAGTTCAGACATTTTGTCTCGTTATATGTGCATTATGCAGCGTCAACTTCTGCTGTGGCACATCTTGATTATTTATTTTAAATTGAGAGGAAAAGCCATTTGTTGGCTGTTCCTTATTGTGTTCATGTGGCCTTAATTTGCTTCTTTGCTCATCTAGTTTACAAAGTGAAAGGCAACCAGCTCTTTCCTTTCTCAGATATCCTGGAAGACATAAGGGAGGAGTGTCAGAAATATGGACCGGTGGTTTCCTTGCTTATTCCAAAGGAGAATCCTGGTAAAGGCCAAGTAAGTGTATGGTGGGAAGAGGCTGTATATTCCCATGTGTGCTCCATGTGCTGCAGGACTGCTGCTCAGCTCCTGGATGACAGTGCTAAAAATAGGTTATCTTGAAGGACGGCACAGGTTCCTTCTTGGTTATGTACAGTTGCCTAACCTGGGAGGTGTCCAAATAGCCTTAGCAGGGAAGCCAGGATATGTCAGGGAAGTGGAGAAGCCAATGGGCAGGAGAGGAAACACCGACAGTGTAGAGCATCACCGTACATTCTCCCACCTTACCAAACACGCTCCCCTTAGAAATGATCAAGAGATGAAGAAACTCCAGTTCAGGCATGAAGGTTCTTTCTTTTTAGCTCCACTGCTCTGGGCTCTACCAAGGCTAAAAGGGAAAAACATGCTCAGGAACTGTTTCTCTGGTTGGAGGGTCGGGGGGTGGGAGGGGCAGGCATGTGGCATGCTGCACTGGAAGTCCTATTTCTCCCTTCTCTCTTTCAGGTCTTTGTTGAATATGCAAATGCTGGTGATTCCAAAGCTGCCCAAAAAATGCTGACTGGAAAGATTTTTGATGGCAAGTTTGTTGTGGCTACGTTTTACCCACTGAGTGCCTATAAGAGAGGGTATCTGTACCAAAATCTGCTGTAGGCAGTAGCAACAGTCAGGAGAGGTGTCTTGCTCCTCTTCCTCACATGTTTTACAGTTGAATGTGCAAAAGAGCTTCCTAGCCCTGCTTTTGAGTCATCTGTGAAGGAGAGATGCAAAGGACTTAACTGGGCTTTGAAACCTTTACTGCTGCTTTGTGATGTGCAGAGGAGGCCGGGATGGCTTTCAGCGTGTGCTTGTGTGTGTATTGTGCTTGCTCGTTTACACTGGGTGTGTGGCTTTGCCCCAGCAGGCGCTTGGGTGGCAGGAGTGGTGCCTGAGGGAGAGCCTGGGGGACCGAGCAGACCTTGTGACCGCTTATACGTGATTTGTAGCAAGACCATGCAAAGTCTTGGCCGTAGCACTTGACTTTGCTCTAGGGAGAGGATTATCTATATAATAATGAAGCAGAAAGACCATCCTCTTTAAACCAGGCCAGGAGGGCTTTCAAGTCTTCACATCACGTAGAGCAGAGGAGGCAGTGAAATCAGATCTGCTGAACGTTACCCTGTCACCACCTTGTGACCTGAGAAGAGCTGTCTGTCTGACATAGCATGGATGGCATACTGGGCTTAGCAAGGTGTGGGTGATGTTGGTGGTAAGCTGAACTTGCTTGTATGCCCCGGGTGGGCAGGGACTGATGGTGAATACATGTCATCAGGACAGTGCCAGCCTCGTTCCTGGCACAGCCTGTAAGCACTCTGTAGCCTGAGGTGGTGTGAAAACCCTGTCAGTGTGGAGTCATCTTTTCTAGCATATGCCCTGTGCTGGCCCTGATGCTCCCTAGCTCTAATGCCAAATCATCTGTGACACATAGGCGTCTTTAGGTGATAGGTTTTGAAAGGAGTGCTACAGCACACAGCATTCCTTGTGTCTCAGCAGGACTGCTGCCTTGCAGGTCTTATAAGAACAAATATTTGTCTGTCGTAGGTCCCACACTTGGCTGCTCTGTGTTGAGCATTTTGGTTTTGCATTAATCCATTAGACTTGTAGATAGAAGCACTGACACTTTTGGTCCTTCATAGGTTACACAAAGGGACTGAGGCAATCTGAGATCCTGTATAGAAAGGGCTCGTTCAGTCCCAGACCTCACTAGCCAGAAGAAGGTCTTTCCCGGTACAGGGGACAATAGCCACATGCTTTTGGAGAAAGAAACCTGGGCAAGCAGGTTTCCCCCTGGAGCATGCTCTCTGCTCATGTTGCTTCAGTGCACAGGCAGAAACTCACCTGCACAGCTGCTGGCATTGGGTAGGTAGTGGTATTTTCCAAGGGGTGTGCAAGCCCATACATAGAGTATCATGACTTCTGGCATGCATAGTGTGAAACAACCCAAATTAGAGGAGGACCAGCATATTCTGGCTTGTGGCCCTCTGGTACCAGTTTTAGTGAGGAAGAGAGCCCGTGTGCATCCTTTTCTCCAGCTGAAATGCTTGTGGGCAGCTGCCTGAGCCATCCCTGACCTTCCCTGGAGTAATACCTGAATTACTTTGCAGTTTACTTTTTGCATCCTGCTGATGCTGGAATTGCTGGAATCCTGCACTTCAGCTCCTCTTTTTTCTTTTTTTTGCCCTGTGTGTGTGCCGTGTGTCAGGAGATCCAGTGTCTCTAGCATTTCACAAGTCAGAGTTCCTCTCTGTGCTGGTGTACTGTCATATCTTCTGTGCCCCTTCCCAAACTCCTTCAGAAAGGACCAATCTCTGAATGTTTCTGTTGCCTTTGAGGTGATAGGTTTTCCATGAGAACATCAAACAATATTAAAAAGCCCACAATGAGTTTTAAGGTGAGATTTGCTGATCAGACTTTTTCTGGGAATGATGCTATTTTGGTGTATGCAGCAGCTTTGCATAGATGGGGTGTGTGATTTGTTGCTTTTAATTTAATTGTCCTTGCAGTGAATCACCTTTAGTGTAGGGTAGGAACTGGATGATTAACTGGGTGAGGATTTTTCCTATGTGAAGAACAGTGTTTACAAGTACTCTATTGGTAGGTATTGAGTGACCTCCTCAGCTCTGAGTTGTTGCTATCTCTGGTGGGTTGAGCCAGGGGTGAAAATACTTTGGCCCCAAAGTTCACATGTTGAATGCCATTGTGCCAGCAGCTTTAAGCTGGCTGTGTGAGTGACAGATAGGGAGATACCAGGGTGCAGGTGCAGAACTTCAGTGCATTTAAGTTCTCACATGCAGTCGTCCAGGACTGTGAACTGCTCTGTCTTCTTTAAAGCATATCTCTTTTTTTGGTCAGAATTATGCTTTGGATTTGTAACTAAAGATAGAGACCCATGCCAGCATGAATCTGTAGAGAGGAGCTACAGCCTGTTCCTGCAGCATGGTAAAGCTGTTCCACCAGAGTTTGGCTGGGGTTTTGTTCAGCTGCTTTAATAGGAGCTAAATAAATCTTCAAGGTGCAAACTCCTGCTGCCACATTTTCTCTCTGGATGCATATTGACCAGGCTTGAGGATGGAGCTGGGAAAAAATCTCACAGCTGCTGCTTTAAATTTTATTCCTATTAAGAGTTGAAGATGCTGATCTCTGTATTGTCACTGGATCCAGCCCCTGGCTTCCCTCTGTAGGCTCTGTGGTACAGGGAGTTTTAGAAGCTCCTCGGAGCAGAAGCGTTTTATCATTATCATGAACTCTCTGCCTTCAAAACCTTTTCTATCAAACTGAAGCCCACTCTGGTGTCTCAGTGATCTGTTGGTGGCTTTGCATAAGTTTCAGCCCTGCTAAAACCTGTCACTATCTGAAGTGCATTGTGATTCAATCCAAGGCATCTGTCGTGGTATGTGCCTGTATGGGCCTGGCTTTCCCATCTCCAAATTACTGCTTGCTTTAGTTGCAGAAGTGTTGAGGCTTTCTGCTTGGAGGCTTGCTGGGTCTCTTGGTCCATGTTGCTGATGCAGCTCCCTCTCAATAGCCCTTGGTGTAGCACCAACCTGTGTAATCTTGGCTAGGTGACAGCTACATATGAAACCTGCAAGCTGCCTTTGTGGGAGAGGTCTGATTTGAGGGAGAAAGGGATGAAAGATGAAGTCTCAAGACAAGCCAGGGGAGGCTGGTGCTGCTCTGGTGGGATGTCTTGGACCTGGCCTTCCTACCTGGAAGGAGGCAGTCCAAAGGGCTGTCCCTTCTTGGAGCATGTGTGTAAATGGGAAACACGGTGGCGCTGTTATTTCTTGGTGATGGTTGGGTTTCGTGGCTGATCTGACATGAATTGTCACTGCCAGTCAAAGAAAAGTAGTCCTCTGCCACCAGTGTCTGTGGGAGCAGTGAGGGAGAAAGTTCTTTGCACTTCCACCTATTTACTATATGCAAGGAGGGCAACTGGTTTTTAAATCACTGGCCAAAGCACAAGTCAGCTCTGATCTTAGCTATATTCCTAATTCTATTCTTGCTGGTCTCCAGCCTCCTAACACCTTAGCCTGAGCACCCTCTTGCACCCAGATTGTCTTTCCAGAGGGTACACTTCTTCCTGCTGTGACGGGTACTGTAACCACGTGCCTCCCTTCGGGTTAGATGTCAGCTGTTGTGTCCCATCATGCACCATTGCTGAGCAGATGTGTGCTTGATACAGGTGATTAATAAATGATGCTTCAGTATGGAGCCGTTGTCCAGCATGCTTTTCTTGTGGGACCCCTGGTGAAGTGGGTGTGGGGACATGGTTGCCTGCCCTAGCCTGACCTTTGCCCAGTCAGACGCGGCCGTGTTCCCTCCCTGTCACTTGGGGCTCGGGCTCCTGCGGCAGCAGCGCTTACTCACGCCGCACGGGGCTGCTTTCTCACTTGCTCTGGCGTAACGGTTTCCACAGTGATATTATCCCCGGATGGTAGCAGCCAGCGGAAAACCGCCCCTGCTGACGCGGAATGATCCACAGGGCGTACCGGGAGTTGCACAATGCTCTGCAGCCGCCAGCAGTGCGCGGATCCGGATCCACGAGGCCTGAGCGCGGGGGAGTGTTTGGCTGCCCCCAGCGATGACTTCACACGGGCCAAGGGAACGCTGCAGCGATGGACACTGCGGCTGACCCCGGCAGGTTCCCGAGCACGGCTGACGGGGAGGGCTGCTCCCTGCGGAGAGCTCTGCTGCCCGCCTGGGGTGGATTTTGGTGTTTGTTTTTCCCCTGCGCTGCCCTCCTCTCCAGCTGCAGGACGGACAGGGGCTGCAGCAGCCCCACCAGCGTGCGCACCCTGCCCGTGGGCCCGGCGCGGGCTGGCACAGCGGGAAGGGGCGGCTCTTACACAGATTCCCGGCCGGCGCTGGGGCACCGGGACCGGCCCCGCCCCTGCTCGCTACCGGGGCCGCGCGCTGACGTGGCGGGCGTTGTCATGGCAGCCGCCGGCGCGCGCGCCGCCGCAACGGCAATTCCGATTGGCTCCGCTGGGCGCAGCCGCCGCTGTGACGCCATGAGCAGCAGCCAGTGAGGGCGCGGGGCGTGCGGCCGCCGCCTGCCATTGGCGGCTCCGCGGTGGCGGGGGGCTATAAAGGGGTGATTGGGGGGGCGCGGTGGCTCCGAGGGGTGGGCGGGATGGAGCCAGCGGAGGACGCGGCCGGTGTGTCGGTGCTGGAGCGGCGGCTGGCGGAGGGCGGCCAGGACCATGTGCTGAGTTTCTGGCCCGAGCTGAGCTCCGAGGCCCGCCGGGCGCTGGCGGCGGAGCTGCGTGACATGGACGTGGCCGAGATCAACCGCTTCTTCCGCCGCGCCCGCGGGGACGGTGGCGGTGCGGCGACGGCGGCCGGGCTGGACGCGCGGATGCAGCCGGTGCCGCGGGATGTGCTGGGCAGTGCCTCCCGCGACCGTGAGCTGCTGCCGCGCTGGGAGAGCCGCGGTAGGTGCGGGGGGCGGCGGGGCCCGGCCCGGTGCGGTGCCGCTGCCGGCGCGGCGGGCCCCACGCGTGTGTGCTCTCCTTCCCGGGCGCAGGGCTGGCGGAGATCGCGGGGAGCCGCGTAGCTGCGCTGCTGCTGGCCGGCGGGCAGGGCACCCGCCTCGGCGTCCCCTACCCCAAGGGCATGTGCGACGTGGGGCTGCCTTCCCGCAAGACCCTCTTCCACCTCCAGGCCCAGCGCCTGCGGCGGCTGCAACAGCTGGCGGAGGAGCAGTATGGCACCCCTTGCAGCATCCCCTGGTGAGCACCCTGCTTTCGGTGGTCAGCACCCCTGGGGTGGCCTTGGGATGAAATGCGGGGTGGTGTTAGCAGTGTTCTGATAGCATTGGTGGGATGAGCTCTTATGGTTTGGTTTGGGCTCTACTGGCTTTAGCATGCCAAAGTGTCACGAGCCCATGGGTTGGTGCAGACCCCTATGACAGCCCAAGTGCCCATAGGTTTGCACAGACTCTCCTGATGCTGTGCTGTTGCCATTGGTATGGCTTGTGGAGTCAGTGGATCCAGGACCAGCAGATGGTATTGGTAAGCTCCACTGTGGGACCACTGGTAGGTGCCACATGATAGGCGCAACCCAACAGCCCTTGGACAGCAGCCACATGAGTCAGGGCTCTGGGAGGTGAGGGGCTGTGGTGGTGTATGAGCTGTAGGTTGGTGTCATAGCTGCATCTGACAGCTGCAGTTGGGTGTCCCCTTCTGCACAGGGTGTGGTAGCGTTTTGGAGATGTATGTTGCAAGGAACGTGAAATGTGAAGTCCTTCATTTGCTTGACAAATAGGCAGGATCACCACAGGTCAGATCCCTCTAAATGTTTGCTGGGGGTAGAAGACTGTCATGAGTGTTACAAACTGAAGCAGTTCCCCACATTTGGGTTAAGGAGTATGAGACCATGTCTCTCCTCCGTGCTCATCCGGTCTTTTCTGCACTGCAACAGGTACATCATGACAAGTGGCCGGACTATGGAGTCAACCAAAGAATTCTTTGTGAAGCATCACTATTTTGGCTTGAAGAAGGAAAATGTCATTTTCTTCCAGCAGGGCATGCTGCCTGCTCTGGGTTTTGATGGGAAAATCCTGCTGGAGGAGAAGGGCAAGATTGCTATGGCACCAGGTCAGTGATCAGGAGCTGGCAGGAGAGGTGCAGGGGGGTGAGACACAGTGCTGAGGACAAGATTTCGGAGCTGGAGCCTGCACAGGGCAGTCTCACAGCATGATGTGGCCTGGGGATGACGCAGTCTGGGAGGTGTCTGCCTTGGCCGGGAGAACGAGGGTGGGGTATGGCTGGGCTGGTGACCCTCCATGCTGGCTCCATAGGGAAAAGAGGATGAGTGTGGCTGGCAGATGAGACAGCCGGGTGTTGCTGCAGCCCCCAGCAGTTTGTTCCCTCTGCAGATGGCAATGGGGGCCTGTACCGGGCCCTGGGAGCACATGGCATTGTGGAGGACATGGAGCGGAGAGGCGTGCAGAGTGTCCATGTCTACTGTGTGGATAACATCCTGGTGAAGGTGGCTGACCCCAGGTTCATCGGGTTCTGCTTGGAGAAGGGAGCAGACTGTGGGGCCAAGGTATGGTTTTGGGGGCAGGCACCCCAGAGAATGTGTCACTCACCTCTGCTTGGTGCTGCTTCCCTCCTGTCTTGCATGGGGATGTAGCGCTGACAGGCCCAAGGCTCACTCGTCCCTTAGTTCCTGAGGCCAAGAGCTGCTGCAGAGCCCTGTGGGGCTGATCAGTCCCTACCCAGATACTGGGCAGTTGTTTGGGAGGCTGCAGGGAGCATGGGCATCCAGGATCCCTGCCACAGGCTGCCAGCTGTCCTGGGATGTAACATCCTGTGCACCAGACCAGACACAGTAGGTGCAGTTGACTGCTGAGTCCAGCCCTGTGTCTCCTGGGTGAGAGATTGCCCCCCCCCCAAACTTTATTTAAAGGCTGGATTAGCAGACAAAGGGGCTATGTGATTGTGTTTGCATTAGGCTTAGCTCTGCCAAACAGGTGAGAGGGCTTGCTGACCTTTAAGCTTTCAGAGAGCAAACTAAGAAAGGGAAAGCAGCTCCTCCTTCTGACTTATGTAAGAGAAGGAGGAAATAACCTTAGTATGCAGAAAGGAGGAAGTAAGTGACCTTGCATGCTGCCCTGCTGTGGCAGCAGTGACAGGTAGGGATTTGCTGGGAGGGTCCCATTGTCCACAGGGAGTTGTGCAAGAAGAGGAGGGAGGTCAGATGTAGGGGGATGGCTCTGCTGAGCCAGCAGCCTCCTTCTTGTGCACAGCAAGCTGGCTGCTCACATGTGGGCTGGGTGCTAAAATTATCCATGCCCTCTGCTAAACACATAAGGGCTTGGTGCCAGATCCTGCCTGCACCCTCTGGGTGTCCCTGCCACCCTATCACCCATCCCTGCCATCTCACCCTTCTCCAGGGAGGAGGAGTTCCACTATGCCTGTCCCTGCATTACCCATGCTGTCCTGCACAGAAAAAAACCTCCATGGGGATGCTAGATATAGGGCAGTATATTTGAAGTACAGGTCTCTGGGAAGCCTTCCCCTGACAGTGCTTCCCTTGGGCAGGTGGTGGAAAAGACCAACCCCACGGAACCCGTCGGCGTGGTGTGCAGAGTGGATGGTGTCTACCAGGTGGTGGAGTACAGTGAGATCTCTCTGGCCACTGCCCAGAAACGGGGCCCGGATGGGCGGCTGCTCTTCAATGCAGGCAACATCGCCAATCACTACTTCACCACTGCCTTCCTGAAAGATGTAGTCAAGTAAGGGTCTGCTGGGGTGCTGGAGAAGGAGTGCTGGTGCTGAGCATAACTGACAACCTGGCTACCTACACCTTGCTTTCTGCTGGTTGAACTCCAACTGTTTGCAAGTGTGCTGGGATGAGGACCTCACAGTCTGGTCCCTGGCCTCTCCCTGCATGGCCTGACCCCTGCCTCTCTGCACAGTCCTTTCCTTGAGATGATGTTTCCCCCAGCCATTGCTGGCTGCTGGTGCCAGGGCATGCAGGGCTGTCCTGCCTTGGCTGCTGTGGGGATGAGCAGCCCCTGCTTGGGGCTGGGGGTCAGGGCAGAGCAGCTGTCCTGCTGCAGCAGTGTCCGAGCTGGGGAGCTGGAGACTTGCCTTGCTCAGTTGTGTGACATCTCTTTCTTGGCCCATTACAGCACTTATGAACCACAGCTGCAGCACCATGTAGCTGAGAAGAAGATTCCACATGTGGACATCACTACAGGGCAGCTGATCCAGCCCGAGAAGCCCAATGGGATAAAGATGGAAAAGTTTGTCTTTGACATCTTCCAGTTTTCCAAGTATGCCATTTTTTCTCTGCTGGGAGCAGGCTGCTGGTTCTCATTTGGGCAGCTCTGAGAGTCTCTGGAGGGGAGGGGTTGCACCCAGGGCTGTGCTTATTGGCAGTCCCCTAGGATCAGGATAGGATGTCAGCTCCAATGCTGTTCAGTGGCAATGGACCATTGTGCCCTGACATGAGCAGGAGGAGAGACAGGTGCTGTGTGCCCCTAGGTTGGCAGCACCCTGCGGCTGGGCCAGAGGAGCATCTACCAACCCTGCAGCCCAGGTCTTCCCCTCTCTCTTTGGTGGCTGTGAGGACAGCCAGTGGGTGTTGGGGGCCATAGCCTTGGTTCAGCTACTGAGGCCCCAGCTCAGCCACCCTGGCAGGGAAGAAGCCAAAGTGACAGGGAAGAACATTTCCCAAACCTGACCCTCCTACCCCTGTTCCTCCACCAGGAAGTTTGTAGTGTACGAGGTGCTGCGTGAGGATGAGTTTTCTCCCCTGAAGAATGCAGACAGCCAGAATGGCAAGGACAACCCCACAACAGCCCGACATGCCTTGATGTCCCTGCACCACTGCTGGGTTCTCAATGCAGGGGGACACTTTGTGGATGAAAATGGCACTCGCATCCCCGCCATCCCTCGGTGAGTTGCTTCTCCCAGCACTCCTGCATCCTTTTTGGGTTCAGTATCAAACACTGGACAGTCTGCAGCCCTTCTCCATTTCAGTGCTTCTGAAACCAGCATTGCTGGAACAACCAGCTGTGGGTTCCTTCTTGTGGGTAGGCCAGGTGGTGGCCACCAGAGGGGCGCTCACTTGTTCAGCAAGAGCTTTCCTTCTTGATTCAGTGTCTGTGAACCAAATCCTGCTGGTCTCTGTTGCACAGCCAAGGTTGCCCATGCAGGGACAAAGTGGCTTCCTAAAGCCCAACCACACCAGCAGATCCGTGCAGCAGGCAGTATGGGGTCACAGCATCCCTTGACCAAGAGACCTCCCACAGCCCCTGTTTGGAGAACAGCAAACCCTATCTGCTTTGTGGTTTCCCACCTTTGCTAACCCATGTTTATTCTCACATAGTGTCACAAATGGAAGGTCAGATGCCACCCCAGCAGATGTCAATGACAAGTAACTATACCGTGCAGCTTGCATGGTGGTGGGGCTGTGCTTAGGTACTAACAGGCTGTAGGTGAAGCAGTGTGCCAGGCTGTGATTGCTGCGATGGGTGTCTGCTGGTGAGCAGGTGCCCATAGTGACTAATGGGGCAGGGTGCTTGGGCTGCATGCTGGGAGCGGGGCATGTCTCACTGCAGGACTCCGTGGATGCTGCATCTCGTGGTGGCGGGTCTTAAGCGGGCAGTGTCTGCTCGCTCCTGGTCTCTTTTCCAGAGAGGCAGCAGGCGGGGATAACTGGAAGGAGCTTGTGCCATTGGTACGGATGCTGCTGTCTGTGTGCAGCCCCCAGAGGTCACTCTGCAGGAGGGATGCTGCTGGGAAACACGCTGGCCTGTCCTTTCGATGACGCTCCCTGTTCATCATGCCGTGGTGCAGCACAGCCCAGACTCATCCTGGCCAGTCCTGTAGCTACAGACGGCTGCCGTCTCCCGGTGCCCGCCAGTTTGACGCGGAATTAAGAACACCAAGTAAACATCAAGCAGGCTTTGACGTAGCGTGTGCAGACCTCAGCATAGGCAGCCAGCTGCACTTTGTGTGGCTGCAGCTCTTGAGTTTTGTAGATCCAGACCCTGGCTCCTGAAAGTTCCCTGACTCTTGGAAGTTTATAGAAGTAAATAGGGAAGTTGGCAGGTGTTAAAGCAACTTCTCTAATAGCAGTGTGTTCTTCTGTGCCACAGGGCACATCTGTGGGGCTGGGACTTCAAGCTGGTAAGTAAATGACTTCCAGACTAGGAAAGCCTGCTGCTTTTTCTTCCCCTTCAGAAGTTGTATCTTCTGGTATTTTCTGGTGGGATACACCTAAGGTCTCTGTTTTTAATTCAAGACTCCAAGTGCTTTTGTGCTTATAACTAGGCTATCACACTAGTTATAATGTAGGATAAAGGATGCATTTTATCCTACGTTTGTCCTTCATTTCCAGTTAATGGTATTATTTTTTATTTTTATTTTTTTTTTATCTTGAGAGGAATCTGACTCCAAGGCAAGCACAAGTGCAGGGGCTGGGTTAGGGTGGGTGAGTTTTATTTACTTACAGCTGGGACAGGAAGCAACTGAGTGAGCATGTGGCAGCAGGGACAAGCTTTGTCCTGGGCAAGGAAGAGTTGCCACAGAAGATGTCCTGTGTTCTCTCTGGCTGTGGTGGGGAGCAGGTGCAAAACAGTACCCTGGTGTTCTCTGTTTGCTCCCCCTGGCCAGGCTTAAACACTTGTTGGATCCAGGGAGCATTTGGGGATGCTTGTGGCATCTACAGATGCTAGTGCATCTGCAGATCTACAGATGTTTGTGCTAGCAGGAGCAGGATCAGGGACACCATGTAGGCTTCTGCCCAGCAGTGCTGCTGTGGTTGTTTTGGGCCTAGGCTGTGGCAGGCAGTGCTGGCATGGGTCTGTTGTCATCCTCACCAGCTCAGGCTCATGTGCAGAACAGAGGAACCTGGACAGTTGATCTAAGAGGCAAAAGCAGAAGGAGAAGCTGGTGCCACAGATAGTGTTTCTGAGCAAGCCTTACCCTGTGTCTTCAAGTTGTGCTTTAAACAAGAAGTACTTTTTAAATAAGAGCTGTTGTGACCAACCAAACAGGTGCTGCACATGCATCTCATCACCCAAGGATGCAAGAGGAAGAAGGAGAAAGGGGTAACTAGCTTGCATGTATCAAATACAGTGGGGCTGGGATCCAGGCCAGAGGTGTAGGTGCTGCTGTACCTGCACACTTGGGAAGCATGTAAACCCTCAGTAAAGCTGCATCTAAAGCTCTCTTTCCTTTCAGTCGCTGCTGATATCTAGACTTTAGCTTGCAGCTCCACGGAGAGCACTCGAGCCTTGACTAACCCTGGGTAGCTCTGCACTGGTGAGATCTGCATGGGCCAGCAGCCACTGGTGCCCCAGACAGCGCTGACCCCTGTGCCAGTGCCTGTAAGACCTCTGGGCCCTGTCTGCTCCCCTGGCAGGATGTAGTTAACCCTCCTGACATTACTTTTCTCTGCAGCTTGAAGGATGCAAATGACCTGTCAATCCAGTGTGAAATTTCTCCCCTGGTCTCCTATGGAGGAGAGGTGAGTACTGGCTCCCCAGAGCTTGGGCACCCTTGCAGATTAACCAGGGGTGGGGAGGCTGGCAGGGCACTCTGGAGAAGGGGGTAAGCCACAAAAGCATGACTTGAATTCACAGTGGAGATTTGCAAGGCAGAGTCCCCCAAGCTGCTAGCATGGAAGGGGGCCAGAGCCACCTGCGGAACAGCTCAGCAGGTCCACAGAGCAAGTGACGTGTGTTCTCACAAGCTGCTTTGTCCTCCCTTAGGGTCTGGAAAAGTACGTGAAAGGCCGAGAGTTCTGCGCACCTTTAATTATTGATGAGGATGGGATCCACGAGCTAGTGAAGAACGGGGTGTAGCAGCAACACAGTGCCCATGTCAGGCTGCCCGTCCCTCCTGGTGGGCTGGGAATTCGGACACATGAAGGTTTATAGCTGTAACTGGTAGGGGCTGATCCTGCTTGCCCTGGCCCTGTGCAGAGGAGGATGTAACCCACTTGGTTCTTGGCATGTTGTATGCTTCTATTTATATTTTAATTTAAAAACCAAACACTTTATGGATTCCCCTGCCACAAAGCACAGCTACAGTACTGATCTTTGCACTCCAGGCTGTGAGCATTTATTTTTAAACATGTATATAGTAATATTCATTGTACATGCAGAGGATTTTTATGGTACAGGGCTGGGGTTAATCTTGAATTTTTATTTTTCTCAAATCTACATGATTATTTTTTTTAATAGGGTCCTTGTCATTGCCCCAGTCCTCCCTTTTGGTCATCCTTTGTATATTGCATAACTGGAAGCACCTGATTAAACTCTTGAGTCCCTCCTGTCTGTCATCTGGTGGTGTTTTAATGATGGTGACTTTTCACAGAGGATCTTCTTGTAGAGTAGAGGTCTGACTGTGTCATGCCAAGTGCCCCGCTCTGCCCAGCACACCAGGGGTTGCTGCAGGCAGATTCTCTGGCCTGCAGTGCTTCTTCAGGGTGTCTGGAAGAAGCAGAGCTTCATTTGTATCTTGAATTTCTGCAAACAGTGGCAAGTCTTAAGCAGGTATGAACAGGCATGTGTGCTGTGCTGCTGGAGTGCTCAGGGTACAACCAGCCCAGCTTGGTGTCCTCCAGCAGCACCACCTGCTTGCCTGGGGAGTGCTCCTCAGCTCCTGCCCTAGAGCATGGTGTCCTGATGCCCTCAGGCAGAGCAGCTCTTACTGCCTCACCTCCTGTCTGGGAGAGGAGATGGTGCTTGGCCAGATCTCTCCTGCTGGAGTCCTACCATAGCCTCTGGTGGGAGGGTGTGCAGACACCCACTGCCCTGTGGCTGCCTGGGGAGGAATTTACCCTTGCAGGGCTGGAACTGGGGTTCAGACTGCTCCCTGGTGGAGAAGTTGTCAAGTTGCTGAGTGGCACGGTGGCTGTTGGGCACTCTGCTATGTACACAATGTGTGCCTGGGAAGCTGGGGCCATGTGGGGGGTCCTGGCCAGTGCAGGTGGCTGCTGGTGGCTTGCTGTGGGCCAGCTGGGCTGTGTGTGGCCAAAGTAGGCTGGCAGCTGTGAGTCCCGGGGGAGACAGCCCGGGATGGAGGCCAGACTGAGGAGCTGGAGCAGAGTGCTGCTGCGGGTGGTCTTGTGGTCTGCACCACCTCCCCCTGCCCACCCGCTCTGACAGGCCCTGGGAGCAGCTGCTGTGAGGAAGGGACATCTCTGCTCCTTGGGGAGCTGCTCCTTCTTGGCATGCAGCAGGCAGTAGCTGGAGCACAGCATGGTCCACACTGGGGGAATGCTGAGCAGGAGCAAAGGGCTGCATGGTGAACCAGGGGGGATCACCACTCCTTTGGCTTTTTGGCTCTGTTTGCACACCAGCACCTTTGCATCAGGATTTCCTGGGATAGAGCAATGAAATACTGGGTGTTGCCAAGTTATCAGAGTGCCAGTTCCAGGTAGCAGGGGTGGAGGAGAGCTGGCCGGTGTTTGTGCCAGCGTGCACATAGGGCAGCAAGGACTTGGTGCAGAGCCCTGCAGCAGGCGCTGCACTAACCTGCCCCTGCCTGCCTTCCCTGCCAGGCTAGAGGTGCTGTGCCTTGCCTGCTCTGCCCTGTTGCCATGCCTCTCGTTGCGCCCATGACTGGGCTGGCATCGCAGCTGCTCTCTGCTGACAGCAGCAGTGGCACCAGTGCCTTTTTTTATTGCCTGGAGAGCAGGCAGGCCAGGAGTCTGTCAAGGAGGTTGTTTTAGCAACAAGACTACAGCCTTGGGGCTGTGGGGTGCCCTGCTCACAAGAGCACTTACTGGGAGCCACTGGCCTGCTGCTGGGGTGCAGCTTCCCTCCCACAGCAGTGTGGGTGCTGGCATAAAGTACAGCCAAAACACTGATGTGAAAGAAAAATAACTACCTTTCTAATTTGTTTTTAATTGCATTTAGCTATTGCACAAAAATCAACATGAACTGATTATGATGATGTTTGTTTTCTCCCTTCCGTGTTGCATAGTCCGTGGCCACGCTGCCAAGCTAGTGCCTGGAAGTGATGTAAAACCACGAGCTCAGCGTGCAGCCCGGCTTGCCAGAGCGCTGCTTCTGTGCCACGTGCCGGGGCCGGCCGGCACTCTGGACAGTAGCCTCGCCACATGTGCCCATGCAGGAACCCAGCTTCCTTCCCACCTGGGGCCCTGAGTGGGATATCCCGTGCAAGACCCTCCAGGCTAGCAATGGGGCCTTATGGAGTACCCCATCACTGGCATTTTGGGGGTGTCCTGCCTGGCCCCTACACCCTGTGGTGCAAGGGGATGGTCCCGGATGTGTGTGCCATCCCGTGACTGCCAGAAAGCGAAACACTGCCTTTTGCTTTAAGTTCCCTCGCCGGCCATGGGGAGTTTTTTATTTTTTCTCTCGCACTATGAATGGGTTTTGCTGTAAATTATAGCTTTGCACACATTCCCTCGGGCTGAGGAAAATAACCTCTGCTGAAAAGCCAGCCTGGATTGGTGACTGGCTCCCCCTCTCCGCTCCCTAATTGAAACCAAATGTGCAAGATGTAGGATTGTGGGATTTCTGGCCGGCTCCCAGGAATCCGCAGAATGCAAGCGCGCTCCCAGAGGCATCTTGCATCAGCCCGGGGAAGTTTGCTCCTCGCCTGGCTCCCCCTGCCAGGGTGAGGGGCGAGGAGCCCGCCCGCCACCGCTCCGGTGAGTCCCTCTGAGGTGTCTGGGGAGGCGTTTGCTGCCCCACGCTTGGGATTTTGGGGGCACACGGGGTTGGCCATGAGCCGCGGCGGAGCCTGGGCACAGGGGCTGGGGTATGGGTCTGCCTGGGAAGGGGCGGGGGCAGTTGCAGGGCAGCATCCCCACCTGGGGAGGTGACATTAGCCCCTTCTGTCCAGTTTTCTCCCCACTGCCAATGTTTTCCCCCTTGCCCCGTGCCAAACCAGTGTTTCCTGGTGTCTGTCGTCGGCTCCTGCCTCTGTGTCTATTGGCAGAGCCAGTGGCAGTGCTTCCAGCCAGAGAGGCCCTGCTGTCCCCAGGGTCCCCCAGGCAGGCACTAAGTCACACTGGAGAGCAGATGCAGGGACACCTGTCTGGTGCTCCTGAGCATTCTGCCCCCAGTCCTGGTGCTGAGGACCCACTTGTAGCTTCCCATCCCTGCACTGCAGAGGAGCGATGCTCTCAGCCCCGCACTGTGGCGGGATGACACTGTGGCACAGAGTTGGGAGGAGGAAGGGATGCAAGTTTTCCTCTGGTGGGGAGTATTTGCTGGGTGCAGGACCCACAGGACTTTGTCCCCATGGCCATGGGCTGTGCTGCTGGCAGGTTTCCACAGGGCAGCTGGCAGCCACAAGGATGTGCCGACCACTTCTTGCACCCTGTACGGCTGCAATGCCCGTGGCTGAGCCAGCCAGCCTGTGGCTGGGAAGGTGCTTGCTGCTGCAGAAAATGGGGCTGCATCCAGCCCAGAGAAGGTCTAAAATGGCATTTTTGGAGTGAAAGATGACTACGGATCCCGGCATGCTGCTCTGTGCTCCTGCCGAGGCTGCGCCTCCGGCACAGCATGCTGGGGGCTGTAGTGCCAGCTGGGGTAGGGGTCCCAGACCCCCTTACTGAAATTCTGCGTGCTTCGGGTTATGAGCCAGGGTCAGGGGGAGCCTCTTGCCTCTCAGGGACATTCCCTTCAGCATGGCTTCTGTGTGTCCCACTTGCCCGCCATCCCAGCAGGAGGGGAGACCCCAGCCCTGTGCAAGGATATGGACTCTGCAACAGGAGCCTTGGGAGACCCACATGCAGGACCTGGGATGTTCAGGGTATCGACTGCTGCCATCCAGCCCCTTTCAGATGGATGGTACTCCTCCAGTGCCCGTGAGGATGGCAGTGCCCACTTGGGAAGTGAGCTGGGCACTTCACCATCCGGCATGGGATGGCAGTGAGAGGGACCACAGCTTGGGTGTGATTTGTCTCTAAACAAATGTGGATTTCACTTTTTTTCCTGCTAATTTTTCCCTGGTGATTTCAGTAGAATAAGAAAGGGGAAAATAAGAAGGGGGGGCGGAAATAAAAGTAGTGGCTGAGGGAAGCTCCCAAGGCCGTGCGACGCCAGGGAGGAGCTCCAGAAACTCTCTGTGCTAAAAATTTCCAGTGATTGAGAGTTTTCAGCAAACATTTTCAGACAAAGCATTGCAAAGCCATCCCTTGCGCGGGGCCGGTGGAACAAAAAGCATTTCCAGCCGGGTTTCCAATGCTGCTTGGCCAGTTTGACCATGCAACCTTGGGCCCCAACCTCAGTGCCCGAGTCACCGTCTTCCTGGTGTCCCCCAGCCCTGCTCCCCCGAGGAGCCACAGGAAAATTTTCCCTATATTAGACTAAATGTAAATGCATTCCCTGCGGGAGATTGTGGCATCTGGTATCCTGATGCTGAAAGAGTTTACTCAGCCTGAAAGAATAGTGGGAAAAAATATCCTTGGATATTTTTTTTGGAATGCAGAAGGAAATTGAGATTTTTAATGTAACTGGTCATCATCAAACGCAGAGCCTTGAGTGCGCCTCTCAGCGATGCAGTTGAAATTCCCAGTTGCAGCTGAGTTAGTTGCAATTAACTAAACTTTCCCAGTTGGGAATAGAAAAGAAGCAAACTGCTTGCGTGCTTTAAAAAAAATAGGGAAAAAATCACCGAAAATCACCATAAGTCAGAGTGTTCATTTGTACCTCCTGATGTTTAGCAGAGACCCCCGGTGAAGCCAGCAGCAGGATGCAGGAGGCAGCTCCCAGTGCTTTGCACTCACCTGGGTGCTGGCATGGTCAGAGCAAGCCTGCCTCACTCCTGCAATGGCAAGCCCCAGCTTTGCCAGCAAGCAGGACCATATCCAGCACTTCCCACCTGGGCTGCGCGGGATGGGGACATTTGAAGTGTGGCAACAGGTTCAGGGTGGGTTTGGGTTTTCTCTTGGCAGTGGAGACAAGACTGTATGTTCCCACAAGCAGGCACTAACCTGCAGAGTCTCTGGTGCTGGGCCAACCTGGGGACCTGCCAGCTCAGCATTGCTGGTGTGATGGGCCTCAGATGGGATTTATCCCACCACTCAAATGCATCCAGGTCCCATTTGGCCAGGTCCTATGGTCTTTTTAACCCCCAGGTTAGTAAATTGTTCCTGCAAAGGTTAATCTGCATGCAAACAAGATAAAAATATCCTTTTTTAATAAAAAGAGGTCTAATCTGCATCTGGTGTTTGTGTCAAAGGCTATCCCAGGAGAACAAATGTCCCCTTGGCAAATAAGGGATGACAGAATTAACAGAGCCTTGGGTGACAAGGTTTAGTGTGAGATGTCTCTGCCCATGGCAGGGGGGTTGGAACTTGATGAACTTTAGGTCCTTTCCAACCCTAACTATTCTATGATTCTATGGCCCGCAGGTCCTCACAAGCCCCATCCCACACTGCCCTAGAGGCACCAGGTGCAAGCTGGCTCCCATGCCCATCCTTTGTGTCATGCACGTCCTTGAGATCTGCTCTGCTGCAGAGATCAGTCACAATAAAACTGGTGTAAATCTTAGTGCTATTACCTCTCCCAAGCCAGAAGGCAGGAAAACTGAGTGTTGTAATGTGCTATTATTTTGTGTCATGACGGGGTTGTGCAACGTCTTGCTTTCAAAGCCATCCAAAAGCGGGTGGCCCAGCTGGAGCCTTTCTGCCCATCCATGGAGCCAGACGGTGCCAACCCCAAGCAGAGCCCTGGAAGGTTCATGCATGTCCTGCGCTCAATTCATGTGGCCAGCTCCAGGGGTACGGCATGCCATGGCCCTTGGGGAGCTGGTGGCAGAGGGGATGGCCACTGGGAGCCCTCTGACCATCATGACAGATGTGAGGGTTGGGGCTCTGCTCTCCTCCAAGGCTGAGGTGGGGCACTCATGCTGGGGAAGCCCTCCCATCCTCAGCTGGCCACCCCAAGCAGGACCGGCATTTCTTGTGGCTCAGCTGCCTCAGTGTGACAAGCCCTTCCCTGTCTCTGCAGGACTGCCGACATGCCAGCCTGCCCCAGACCAGCCCTGCTGCTGCTGTGTGTCCTGCAGGCTGCGAGAGCCCAGGTCAACCCAGGTAAGTGAGATGGGAACCAGGCTGCAGGAGCTGTGAGGTCTGTTTCCCTATGTTGTGCTCTTCCCAGGGTGTCTGAGCTTGGGCTCACATTATCTGCACCATCTCTGGGAGCAGTGTGTGACAGCCCCCAAGCCCATGCCTGCCTGGGCTCTCTGCTGTCCTGCATGCAGCTCAGTCACCACCTGTGACCAAGAAAGCATCCTCTGTGTGCCACAGGCCTCTGTTCTGCCACTGGCAGGATGGAGGGACATTGAGGTATGGGCAAAGCCCTGCATCTGGATCCCTGGGCTCTGCATGGGGCCCTTCTCCATTAGGGGCTCATCAGGCCTGCTCAGTTTTGAGGCTGCAGCATGCAGAAGGAAGGCACCAGGGTATTGTTTGCTGCCTGGGATGTGCTTTCTTTGGTGGTTTCCCAACAAACCAAGGTTGGCTTCAGTGAAGCAGCTTAACTAGGTGCCTGGCTTCTGCTCAGAAACCACAACACTGCTCCAGACGTCAGCAAGAGAAGTGTATTTAAATGGTTGTTTTGGAAGGGCTCAGCCCCATCCTGTGTTGCAGGGGTGGACACGCAGCCCAGGCTCCTCCAGTGCGTCAGGGTTTCCCTGGGGTATCCCTGTAACAAGTCCCTTCAAAGGTTTCTTCCATCTGTGGGAAGTTTGCTGGGCCTTCCCCAGAGATTGCATGGTGTTTAGGGAAGCAATCCTGTTTCTTCTGCAGCCATCCAGGGCTGGCAGTATTGCCTTTGCCTGGACAGGGTTATTTTATACCTAGGGCAAAGGAGCTGGGCTTGGCTCTATGTTTGTCAAGAATTAAATGGGAAAATAGAGCTGCACTCTGCAGAGCCTCAGAAGAGTGTTGAGAGTGGTGGGAGAGATGGAGACAAGAGAAGATGCTCCCCACTGTGCTCATGCTGAAGGTGTGCCCATCCTTCTGTTGGATGTAGGATGGTCCCTCTCTGTTGTAGTGGCACAGGCACCTTGGGATGAGAGCTGGCTGCCGTGTGGCACCGCACACTGGAGCTCATTGCTGGTGTGGCAGGGGCAGCCCCAAGCCCACACCCTGGCCTGGCCCTGCCACCTTGGTGTGGGTGTTTGCTCGGGGAGGCGTGCAGGGGCAAGCGCTGCGGGCTGGAGCCAGTGGCCAGATGGTAAACACGGCCAAACAAGCCAGCCTTTCAGCAGCGCTCCTGGCAGCCAGGAGTGAGAAAATAACTCCTGGGAAGTGGTGTGGATGCGGTGCCGGGGGAACTGGCTGCCGCTCGGGGCTGCAGCCCACTCAACACCCTGGGTACTTTTCCACTCACAGCTGGGCAGGGAGCAGGACTGATGATGGGAGCCATGGGACCAGCAGGAAGGGTGAGTGCCCGCCTTTGTCATCCCCTTGGCAGATGGAGGGAGCAGCGAGGCAGCGCGACCAAGAACACGTTGCTGCAGCTGGTTTTCTGGGGCAAGTGGCCTCTGTAATGAACCCTCTGGGTAGCACCAGAATGCGTGTGGGGACAGCAGTGCCAATCCACAGGCTCTCCCTCCACCGCAGCTGAATGCTTGCCAGCAAGGCTGAAGGGATCTCTGGGGACAGGGACCAGGTGTATCCAAGCAAACCTTGGAGCACTGCTTACTCGTGCTCCCAGCTTTGCTTCAAGCTGCACTGGCATTCACTTGTGACCCTTGGATCCATCTACTTGGGCAATACCTGACTGTCCGGGACCATCCCATAGTGCTTTGTCCCCACTCTGTAAGACTGAGGCATGGAGAGCACTGTGCCTGAGCTGCCTGGTCTGTGATGCTGCAGCATTGCGGATGTGCCCAGCCCTGGCAGTGCCGGACCATGTTTCAGCACTTGTCTCTGCCGGGGAGGCAAGAAGGGATGCCTGCTCAGCACCCCGATGGTCTCATTGCAGCTGTCTGCCGATATCCCTTGGGAATGTCAAGTGGGCACATCCCCGATGAAGACATCTCAGCATCCAGCCAGTGGTCTGAGTCCACAGCTGCCAAGTATGGACGGTGAGTATGGGACTCTCCTGTGACAGCCACAACAGGGTCTTCTGGTTTTCATGGAGGGGCAGAAAGGGGACATGAGGCTGGCTTTGGCCACCTGTGAATGGCTCCTCTGCTCTTGGTTTGTAGGCTGGACTCAGAGGATGGCGATGGAGCCTGGTGTCCCGAGGTCCCGGTGGAGCCCGATGACCTGAAGGAGTTCCTGCAGATTGACCTGCATGCCCTGCACTTCATCACACTGGTGGGCACCCAGGGACGCCACGCTGGGGGCCATGGCAATGAGTTTGCTCCCATGTATAAAATCAACTACAGCAGGGATGGCACTCGCTGGATCTCCTGGAGGAACCGGCATGGGAAGCAGGTGAGGAAGTAGGACAGGGCTGCACAGGGTGGAAGGTGGTGTCTGCACCTGCCCATGCCCACCATGCTCCTCTGCCCCAGGTGCTGGATGGAAACTCCAACCCCTATGACATCGTTCTCAAGGACTTGGAGCCACCCCTTATCGCCCGTTTCATCCGCTTCATCCCCGTCACTGACCACTCCATGAATGTCTGCCTGCGTGTGGAGGTGTACGGCTGCGTCTGGCTGGGTGTGTGGTGCGGTCCTGCGCCTATGTCCCCAGAGCCCAGCTGGGGGGCTGTCTGTCCCACCGGGGGCTGTCCACCCCACTAGGGGCTGGCCTGGGCTCACCAGCAACTGGGTGTCTGGCATGGGCACCACTTACCCTCCCCTCCCTGCAGATGGGTTGGTGTCCTACAATGCACCGGCTGGGCAGCAGCTCATCCTTCCTGGGGGCACTGTCATCTACCTGAACGACTCGGTGTATGATGGGGCATTTGGGTACAGGTGAGGCTTGAGTGAGATTGTGCATGTCGTGGGTGCTGCAGTGGGCAGGAGTGGATGGGAGTGTTTCTTCCCTGTGTTGGCAGGCTTATGTGCTGATCCTCAGCAGAGCAAATACTTGGGGTCTCCCTGAAGCAGGGGACATGGCCAGCTCTGGGAGGCTGCACATCATGATGGGTTCAGCATGATGGGGAAAGCACCCCCATCCCTTCTCTTGGATTTACACTAACTGCACTGCATGTTCAGCGTCCCATAGCCTTTCCCAGAGAGAACATCAAAAAGAACAAAACTGCCTCCAGAGTTTCCCAGGGGCTGTGAGGAGCTGCTGGGGGTGATGCTGGGTGGGGGCAGATTTGTGGGGTTGGCGAGAGTCATGCTACCTTTCCCCCCTCACACACACCAGCATGACGGAGGGCCTGGGCCAGCTGACAGACGGGGTGTCGGGGCTGGATGACTTCACGCAGACCCATGAGTATCACGTCTGGCCGGGCTACGACTATGTTGGTTGGCGCAATGAAAGCATGGCTGGTGGCTACGTGGAGATCACCTTTGAGTTCGACCGCATCAGGAACTTCACCACCATGAAGGTCCGCATGCCCCCCACCTGCCCCTGTCCCTGTCCCCTGCCATGGCCACACTGACGGGCTGCCCCACAGGTCCACTGCAACAACATGTTTGCCAAAGGGGTGAAGATCTTCAAGGAGGTGCAGTGTTACTTCCGTGCTGATGCCAGTGAGTGGGAGCCCAGTGCCGTCTCCTCAGTGCTGGTGCTGGATGACGTGAACCCCAGCGCCCGCTTTGTCACCGTGCCTCTGCTCCACCGCATGGCCAGTGCCATCAAGTGCCAGTACTATTTTGCTGACGCCTGGATGATGTTCAGCGAGATCACCTTCCAGTCGGGTACCCGCCACCATGAGCCCCACAGGGACTGTCCCCTCCAGGGGGGATGTTCATGGAGGGAGTGGGGCTGTGGGGCACCCATGCATACCTCCCACCCTGATACTCCCCTCTTTTTCCTTGCTAGATGCAGCCATGTACAACAACTCATTGGTCCCCCCTGAGATGCCCATGGTTCCCACCACTTATGGTAGGGCATTGAAAAGCACATCACCCTGAGCTCAGTAGGGAGATCCTTGAGCGGGGGGGCTCTGCCTCATTTGATGGAGGAAAGGGGCATGGGCTCTCCCCAAACCCCAGCATGACTGACTCTTGTTGTCCCCTTCTCCTGCCAGACCCCATGCTCAAGGTGGACGACAGCAACACGCGCATCCTGATTGGGTGCCTGGTGGCGATCATCTTCATCCTGGTGGCCATCATTGTCATCATACTGTGGAGGCAGTTCTGGCAGAAGATGCTGGAGAAGGTGGGCAAGGATGGGGGGGCTGTTGAGGTGCCTGGGGCAGTGGACTCATCCTGGGCAAGTTCTGCTGGGAGCTCAGCATGGGGAAAGAAGACTCCATGTAGGGTTTGATGCTTCCTTCTTGTCCTAGGGAAGGCTGTGGTTTGCACCCATCTCCCAAGCAAGGGATTTAGCTTAGCAAAGCAGGGACTTTGGGACCTGCATGCTTTTCCATCCCTCTGTCCTGAAGTTGGGCTGAGAAAGAGGAACCCATGGGGGTCTCACTGCAGCCCTGGCTAACTGAGGGCAGTCACAGAAGTGACGAAACCAAAGTCTTTGCTATAGAGGCAGACAATAAAAGGGGGGTACACCAGGACAAATGTCTTTCCCAGACTGGTGCTGCAGCCCTGGAACAGGGCACTAGAGAGTGGAGCTTTGGGCTGGGCATAGCCATGATGCCATGTAGCACAGAAGACCCCATCCCACCAGTGCTGCAGGGAGCCCCTGTCCCAGCTCTCTCCTCCCTTACCCCCTCTCGCAGGCATCACGAAGGATGCTGGATGATGAAATGACGGTCAGCCTCTCCCTGCCCAGCGAATCCAGCATGTTCAACCACAACCGTTCCTCCTCCTCCAGCGAGCAGGAGTCCAGCTCCACCTATGACCGTATATTCCCCCTGGGACCCGACTACCAGGAGCCCTCCCGCCTGATCCGCAAGCTGCCTGAGTTCACAACGGGGGAGGAGGACACAGGTGAGAGCTGGGGCACACTTGTGCTTAGAGCCTGCATCAAGCCTGCTCCCCAGCAGCTCCCCAGTCTCCAAACATTTTGGCACAGATAAGTGAGGGGGCAGGCCACACAAACTCCTGCATGTCCCCCTCTCAGATGTCATACAAAGCCTGTGGCTGAGAGCCAACATCAGTGCCAGGTTGTGCTGTGTCGCCACCACGATCCTTGGGATGCTCTGGCCTGTCTTTCTCAGTGACCTGGAGGTCGGGCAGTGATCCCTGTTCTTGGGGCTGGCTTGGTGCATTTGTCAGTCATGGGGAAGGATAAGAGCATCCTGTGGTGTCTGCAGCAGCCCAGGCATGCAGGGGCAGTGCAGGGGCTCTGGGGAGGACTGGGATGGAGAAGCCAGTGGCTGGAGCATGAGCAGAGGGTGCAGGGCAGGACACTGATGGCAGGGCTGGCCCTGCTGTACCTCCCAGGCTGCAGTGGCCCTGTGAAACCATCTCAAGCCAGTGTCACAGAGGGTGTCCCCCACTACGCCGAGGCCGACATCGTGAACCTACAGGGTGTGACAGGTGGCAACACCTACTCGGTGCCAGCCCTCACCATGGACCTGCTCTCTGGTAAGGATGTGGCTGTTGAGGAGTTCCCCAGGAAGCTGCTGACCTTCAAGGAGAAGCTGGGGGAAGGCCAGTTTGGGGAGGTGAGTGTGTGCTGGTCCTGCCCTGAGCAGGGCTTGGGCAAGGCTCTTCCCAGTTTGTGGGGGCTGGCGAGACTGTCAGTCAGCGGAGGTAATGGCTGCCCCTTGTCACCCTCCAGGTGCACCTCTGTGAAGTGGAAGGGATGGACAAGTTCACGGGCAAGGACTTCGCCCTGGAGGGCTTGGATGTGAGCTCCAACTGCCCTGTGCTAGTGGCTGTGAAGATGCTGCGAGCAGATGCAAACAAGAATGCCAGGTATGAGGCTGGGGGTGCACACACCCCAGCATTCCCCCCCACTTAAAGCCCTCCAGGAAAGCCATTCCCTGCCTTCAGTGGTCACGAGCTCAGTGCAACTGTCAGGGCTACATGTCTGAGCTCTCTGGGGCTGCTTTGCTGCTGCAGTTCAGGACTCTTGGTCCTTGCTGGTCCTAACCAGCTCCCCATTGCCCCATCTACCCATCCCACAGCTGTGTGTGCGGATCAGTCCAGGGTCCCTCTTATGGCCCCAGTCCCAGGGGAGGGGACCCGCGGGGTTCCCCACGAGGCTTGGGTGGGTGGGTAGCATGCTCGGCTGGTCCATGCACACCTCTGTGCCTCTCTGGGTCTGTCTATCCGATCTGTGTGGTTTCTGTTCCGGAAAGGAATGATTTTCTGAAGGAAATCAAGATCATGTCACGGCTGAAGGACCCCAACATCATCCGGCTGCTGGCAGTGTGCATCACGGACGACCCTCTCTGCATGATCACTGAGTACATGGAGAATGGAGACCTCAACCAGTTCCTGTCCCGACAGCAATCAGGCAGCCCCCTCACCAGCCAAGTGCCAACTGTCAGGTAGTGCTGCCTGGGACAGGCGGGGAGGACAGGGCTGCATGCTCCAGGCACCCCGTGGGGCACCCCGCTTGCCATCCTGCCCACCACCTCAGTCTTCCCTTGTCCCTGCCACCTACAGTGACCTGCGGTTCATGGCCACCCAGATCGCCTCAGGCATGAAATACCTCTCCTCCCTGAACTTCGTGCACCGAGACTTGGCCACTCGCAACTGCCTGGTGGGGAAGCGGTACACCATCAAGATAGCTGACTTCGGCATGAGCAGGAACCTCTACAGTGGCGACTACTACCGCATCCAGGGGAGGGCAGTGCTCCCTATCCGGTGGATGTCCTGG
The DNA here is from genome assembly GCF_012275295.1 of Melopsittacus undulatus. Classification (NCBI taxonomy): domain Eukaryota; kingdom Metazoa; phylum Chordata; class Aves; order Psittaciformes; family Psittaculidae; genus Melopsittacus; species Melopsittacus undulatus. Next base: position 27,537,426 of record NC_047532.1, on the reverse strand, counting down.
GAGAGCATCCTGCTGGTACGTGGGGACTTAGCTCCTCTGATGGACACTGGGGCTAATCTCAGCTTCTTCCTCAGGCTGGCGGGTGCAGAATGGATGGGGAAGTCTCTCCTTCCTGGAGTCCAGCTTTGGGGTGAAGCATGCAGAAAGCAGGATTGGTAGCAGCTTTTTCTAGGTGGGATGGGGGGACTACACTGATCTTGGGTGTCCTGGTGCTCAGCTTTTGAGCAGAATGCTTGACATTTTCTACTGGCCATGGTCAGACCTGGAAGAGAGAGCAGGGTTACTTTTTATCTTTGAAGGGAACTGGGTCCTTACCAAGCCTCAGCTCTTAGAGCAGTTACTGCAAGCCAGACCCAGATCTCTCCAGGCTCTGGCCCCAGGCAGGGAGCAGGTCTGCGGGACCAAGCTGGACCACTCTGGGCACAGATCTGGAAGCTGAAGCATGCAGAAAGAGGTTTCAAAACCTGTGCCTGTCAGGCCTATGGAGCAGGATGGGATAATGCCAATGCCCAACCCTGCTCTGCTCCCTCTGGCAGGGCAAGTTCACAACAGCTAGTGATGTGTGGGCATTCGGTGTGACACTGTGGGAGACCTTCACACTCTGCCGTGAGCAGCCCTACTCCCAGTTCTCCGATGAGCAGGTCATTGAGAACACCGGCGAATTCTTCCGGGACCAGGGCAGGCAGGTAGGGACAGGATGGGATGGGATGTGACAGGATGGGATGGGATGGGACAAGACAGGACAGGATGTGACAGGATGGGTTGGGATGGAATGGGACAGGATGGGACAGGACAGGTAGCAGTGCATCTGGGACACCAGGGACCTGGAGAAAGACTTCAAGGTGACCAGATACTGACCTTGGCTATGGGGGAATTATGGGACAAGAGCTCCTCTGGGAAGGGCCCCGCATGGCAAACCCTGCATTTCACACAGCCCAAAGCACTGTTTGCCTGCTGACCCCTATAGGCTGGGAGGCATGAGCAGGTGTCCCCAGGCCTCACTATGCCATCTGGGGGTTCCCTTTCCCCTGAAGACACAGCAGCACAGCCCTCTCACCCTGGTGCATGGGGAAATGGGGCTCCCCAGGAGCAGTTTGCTTTTCTGTTTCCATGTCAGTAACTCTCTCCTTTTGTCACCTTTGCCTCTTGTTTTGAAGACCTACCTTCCCCAGCCTGCACTTTGCCCTGACTCAGTCTATAAGCTAATGCTGAGCTGCTGGAGACGGGACACTAAAGACCGTCCCTCCTTCCAGGACATCCATCGCCTCCTCCAAGAGTCAGCCAGTGAAGAATGACCCTTTGCTCCCCACCAGCCTGGTCTCCATCCCTCCCCATCCCCAGAGGAGCCCAATATGCAAACTGAAGCCACTTCACTTGGACTTAGCAATAAAACCCGGGCAGCTGGTCTTGTTCTCATTGTACAGTGAAGCCTCAGAGGAAAACCCCAAGGGCAGCAAGGAAGGACACAGCATGGGACAACTTGGACTTCCTGCTCACTTGCTGAGCTGAGCCTGGGAGCAACGTGGGCTATAATGAGGGTTATTTATTGACACTGTGTTCTTGGTGACAGTGATCAGGACAGAATGGCTTCTCTTCCCTGGTCAGAGGGGAGGAACATCAGCTGGACTTTCTCTGTGTGGAAGCTCCCAGCCAATCTGTTAGGCCTGGAAAACGAATGCATGTGGGTATATGCCTGCTGGAGCAGGGACTGTGTAGCAGCCACTACCTGCTTGAGGAGGAGTGGGCATTGCCACTGGCTCACAGCAGGCTGTGCAATTATAGGGCAAAACCAAAAACTCTCTGGACATTTTGGGCTTTGAACATGTCACATAGAGGGGCAGGAAGCTCTGTCCCTGCCAGCCAGACCCTGGTTGCACAGATGGAAGCCTGACAGCACTCCCAGCTCCTTGCTGCCTGCCCAGCACAAGGCGAGCCAAGAGGACATCCTCTTACTGACCTCTCACCTGCTCCCACCTGTTTGATGAGGTCATCAAAAATACAGCACTCCAGAGCTGCTCAACTGCCCATGAAATGCGTTTTGGATGCCCCACAGGTGCTGCACAGCAGCTGGCAGCAGGATGTTAGCACCTTTCACCTCCAAGGGGAAATCTACTGGTCCTCCTCTCCTGCATCTTCACCTTCCAGGAGAGGAATGCACATAGCAGAGCTTTCACTGATGCCCAAGCCTGCAACAGCTCGTGTGCATGGAGCAGTGGGCACCCCATTCCTCCATGGCTCTGGGCCCAGAGGTCACAGCTCAGCTGAAGCACTGGGGCTGGACTTTGCTGTCCTGAGCATCCTGCAGCAGTCAGGCACAAGTCCATGATCCTGAATCCGGCAGCTCCATGAGCAAATTGGGCAGGTGCCAGAGCCATGTGCCCTACAGGAGCCCCAGCAGGTTACCTGCCATGACCCAGAACTGGACCCTCCTGTGATCAGACAGGAGAAACGTTGTACTTAGAGGGTACATGAACCCCTCCATACTTTTGTATGCATTAGTTCAGCACCATCAATTCATGCGTGGCACAGTTTCCAGTATACTATTGCTAAGGCATGTATATATTCAGTAGATGCACCTACATATAGGGGCAAACCCGCTGAAGAAACACTTGCTACGTGAATCTGGTTGCATGGTTTCCTTGCGGCACTTCAGAAGGCAGCTCTCCTCCTCTGTAGGGACCCCTGGGAACCTAGCCAGTACCCACCTGGCAGAGGGCTTGTGGGCTGCACTGTGTGGGGAGAGCCTGGGTAGGTTACCTGCATGCAGGTAACAGCGTAAGAGATGGAGGAAGAATGCTCAAGAGACCCTCAAATTGACCCATACCAGTTGCCCATCTCTTTGGGCAACAGGGAGGGCAGTCTGAGGCTCAGCATCCATATCATGGACTGAGGTGGGACAGTGGGTCTGGGAGGGGAGGGGGCTGTGCTCTGCAGAGGGGTTAATTGGCTCCTCACGCATGAGCCTGCCAGCTGTGGCTGAGGAGGTCTCCCTCTTCCTCTCCTCCTTGCTGAGTACATAGCATGTGGCAGAATGGTGCTCTGTGGCTGAAGCAAGAGCAAGGGCAGGCTTTGGTCATGGCACGGAATTGGTACCCATCTGCCTCTGCCCTCAATGCCCTCTCCCTGCTCAGGGTGCATCATGGCCTCTCCCAGCCTGTCTCAGCAAGCCATCAGCTGGGAGCACCAGGCTGGATAGGGGCACGTGTGCCCTGTGGGCACTGCAGCTCCCACTGACCTGAGCACTGGGGCTCTGTGCCTGGGTGTTCTGTGCCTGGGTTTTCTGTACCTGGTCTGCACGGACCTGGGGCTAAATAGCATGTTAGAGTGCCGGGGAGCAGCTGGGGCTGCTGTGTCTGTCCTCTGCTCCAACTGGGACACCAGCCCCTCCACAAGCACGGCTGCAGCTGAGACCTCTGGCAGGATGAGTGCGCTCAGGACTCCGCAGCACCAGGAAACAGTGACCTGGTGGCATTTCTGTTCCTCTGTGGAATGTCCCTCTGGGGCAAAGGATGGGAGGGCAGAGGGCCAGCTTGTGCCCAGGCAGACAAGGCCAACAGCATCCTGGCCTGTATCAGCAATAGCATAGCCTGAAGGGCCAGGACAGTGATCATGCCCCATGTACTTGGTGCTGGTGAGGCTGCACCTTGAAACCTGAGCTCAGTTCTGGAGCCCTCACAAGAGACATTGAGGTGCTGGAGCGGGTCCAGAGAAGGGCAACAGAGCTGGTGAAGGGCCTGGAGCACAAGTCCTGTGAGGAATGGCTGAGGGAATGGGGGTTCTTTAGTCTGGAGACGAGAAGGCTCGGGGAGATATTATTACTCTCCGCAGCTGCGGTGGGGTCGGTCTCTCCTCTCAAGTAACAAGTGACAGGACAAGAGGCAATGGCCTCAAATTGCACCAGGGGAGATTTAGATCGGATATTAGGAAAGATTTCTTCAGAGAGTGTGATCAGGCATTGGAACAGGCTGCCCAGGGAGTCACTGCCCCTGGAAGTGTTCAAAACCGTGTAGATGAGGCCTTTAGTGATATGGTTTAGTGATGGTCTCGGCAGTGCTGAGGTAACGGTTGGACTTGAGGATCTTAAAGGTCTTTTCCAACTAAATAACCCCGTGATCCTATGATGCGATGACTAAATGCGGCAGCTCAGAGAAGTGGGCGTGGCCTGCACTGGGAGGCGTGGCCTGACTGGCGAGGAGTGCCAGTACGTCAGGGATTGTATGGGGGCGTGTCCAATCGCGGCCCGCCCCCCTCCGCTCTTCCCACCATCACGCCACCGTGGCCGCTGGCCCCGCCCCCTTGCCGCGTACCGATTGGCAGGAACTGCGGGGTGAGGCGGGGCGTCACGGGCGGGCAGCGTTTAAAGCGCGGGGGGGCGGCGGTGGGACCGGTTACGGGAGGACGCGATGGAGCGGGTGGTGCTGGTTACCGGTGCCAGCAGGTGAGCGGCGGGCACCGGATGATGGAGGAGCCGTAACAGTGCGGGATGGGGCGGGCCGGAACAGGCTTGGTTTGACCGGGCCCGGCCCGCCCTCGGCTCGTCCCTGCCTGCCAGCGTTGTATCTGACACCGTACTCTGTTGCAGCGGCGTGGGGTTGGCGTTGTGCCGGCGGCTGCTGGAGGAGGATGGCCGTATCCATCTCTGTATCGCCTGCCGCAACTCCCAGAAGAGCGAGGCCACGCGAGATCTTATCCTGGAAACCCACCCTGCCGCACAGGTTTCCACCGTGGACGTGGACCTGGGTAGCCTGGCTTCCGTGCTGCGTGTTGCCCGTGAGCTCCGCTGCAGGTATTGGGTCTCCATCCTCTGCCCCACCGGACCCCCCTGTCCACTCTCTGCCCCTCACTCCTCTGTTCTTTCCCGCTTAGGTTTCAGCGGCTGGACTTCATCTACCTCAATGCTGGGATAATGCCCAATCCACACGTGAACTTCAAGGCACTCTGGCATGGTCTCCTTACCGGGTAGGAGGAGTTGGGGGGTCTAGTTCTGGCTTGTGGGTGGTATGTGGTGCTGGCAGCATCATAGCCAAGGCATGCCTGTGGGTCCAGGGCTGAAGATGATCCTATCTCCCTTTCCCAGTGTGACACAGAGCACATTGCTGTGGGATGCGTAGGTTTGGCAGCTGGGTGAAGTGCTGGGGTACCCTGAGGCACCCAGTGCTGTTTCTGATCCCTAGTGTGAGGCCTGGTGCATGGGGGGAACAAGAGTTCACCCAAAGCCTGTAGCTCCTGGCATTAAGTACTGAGTGAGAAATACAGGTGTGTTGCTGGGGAGGTGTAGGTTGCTCTTACTGTGTCTCTTTTCTTGTGTTTTGGTTCCACTGTAGGTTTTTGTTGTTCTCAGCTGTACATCATGGTGTTTTGTGAAGCTAATACTTGATGCTGTAATCAAAGTGGGGAGGTTGAGTTAGGGAGCAAAGTGACTTGCATTGTGTCCAGAGCAGTTGGGGGTGTTGAATTTGGGTGTTAGATTGCTTTCCTTACCTGAATTAAGCGTGGCCCTAGGGCATAGTTCCACGGTGGAACTTGACTGCATTACCTAACTGTGAAATGGTAGAGCAAGAATTTTTTTTTTTTTTTTGGTACTTTGCTGTGATGAATTGAAAGAAGGGACAAGACTTTTCTGGTCTAGTCAGTATTGAGACACTTGCAAATAAAGGGGCTGAGATAAGCTTTTCCAAGCTATTTTTTTCATGCCTTAATAGATCCCTTTAAGGTGAAACCAAAGAGTCTGGCTAGACCTGTGAGGTGAGGGTGAGGGATACTTCTGAAGGGCTGAAGTGGGAGAGCAGTAGATGCTTCCTAGCAATGCTTATCTCCTGTCCTTGGTTTCCAGGAGGTTACTTCACATGCTGACCACTGCAGAAGGTGTAATGACCCAGACGGACAGGTTGAATGGAGATGGACTTCAGGAGGTGTTTGCTACCAACCTCTTTGGACACTTTATTCTGGTGAGACTGCATATGAAGACTCAGCCCTTGGCCTGGTGGTTGATGTTGGTAGAGATGGGTCCAGGCAGTAGTAATCAATCAATTCTATCTTACAGGTTTGGCTGCTGATGCAAGCTATAGCCTGTAATGAATGACAGGGCAATGGTCTCAGGCTTTGTTTAAATAGCAATAAATGATGGTAGTCAATTCAAGGGTTACTATAAGCTTGAGGTTGCTGTAGTTAGCCAGTGGATAGAGGTAAACCACATATAGTTCTCTCTGTCTATGTCTAGGGTGAATACCAGGGCTTTCTTGTATTAAATTCTAAAGTGCTTAAATGAGCTGTGCAGGAGAATGGTGGCTGCTTGTAAATGTTCCTTAGGCTGGAGCTGTACCTGAGCAGTAGCTGCTTCTGGCTACTGTAAGGAAGCCTGTCCAAGAAAGCTTAGATAGCTCACAGCTTTTAAGAACTATAAAGCTATACTGTAACAGTTGAAAATCGTGTTAAAGTTCACAATTCTTTTGCAGGTTCGTCAACTTGAATCTCTACTCTGTGGTAATGAAAAGCCTTCACGACTCATCTGGACCTCTTCCAGCAATGCTAGGGAGTCTGCCTTCAGCCTCTCTGACTATCAGCATGCCAAGGGGCAGGAATCATACAGTTCCTCCAAATATGCTACTGACCTGACAAGTGTGGTTCTGAACAGGAAATTTAATAAGCAGGTGATGATGGGGTTTGCATGTTTGAAGAAACCTAATGCGCTCCTACGATTTATAATTATCATTACATTGTTGTTACCTGGTTACATTCATTCACAGAAAACTGATATATTCCTTAATGCACATTTAAGAACTAAATGGAGGCCAAAGTTGAACTTCTGTTGTGTGTAGTGAAGAATCATAGAATATTTAGGGTTGGAAAAGAGTCTAAAATCATGTAGTTCCAACCCTCCTGCCATGGGCAGGGATGTCTCACACTAAGCCATGTCACCCAAGGCTCTGTCCAAACTGGTATTGAACACTGCCAGAAATGGAGCATTTACCACCTCCTTGGGCAACCTGTTCCAGTGCCTCAGCACCCTCACAGCAAAGAACTTCTTCCTTATGTTGCTTCTGGGGCTTTTGTCAGAAACTTCTGAAAGCAGAAGAATTTTAAGAGCGGTTCCTACCTTGCAAGTTCTAGCTGACTTTTTAGACCAGATAATTGGTCTTAAAGAGCAAAGAGCTGCTGCTCTTTTCAGGTGTACCTGCCTGTGGGAACAAGGCTGCTTTGGCAGCTTTGCCTGCAAGCACTTGATGTGCTTGGCTCTGCTGTCTGTCCTGATGGCTCCATGTCGCTATTCAAGTTCATCACACTACCATGTGTGAGCAACCCCCCCTACCTGTCATAGGGCATTGATGGATTCTGCTGCCAAGCTGCAGCCCTAGTCCAGTGATAGTGATTGCACTCTTGAAATACTTTAGGAGAAAATGTTTTGGTCCTAGAAGGCTGAACCCTTCTCTTAAAGGTGAGGTAATCTTTGATCTGTGGGCTGTAATTTCTGGGATGACTGCTGTTGTTGCTGTTGAGCTGCATGGAGACTGCAGCGTGAGGTTGTGAAGGCATGGCCTCCCAACACATCAGTCTCGTGGTCTTGAAATGGGCACAGATTTAACATAAACATCTCCAATTTGAGCCTTTCAGAAATAGCTACATCTAATTACTCACTAATGACTTTGGGGTGTATCTACTATTAACTGGTTTCTATAGTCACCATCAGCTTCTTGGTGAGAAGTATTAGGAGGCAAGGAGTATGTTCCGTTCTTTAACTGTTATGTATTTACACACTTGCATTTCTTCTCTGCAGGGTCTGTATTCCAGTGTTGTTTGTCCTGGTCTTGTTATGTCTAACATGACATACAGAATTTTACCAGTTTTTCTGTGGAAGCTGCTAATGCCTATCATGTGGTTGGTGAGTGGATCTCCTGGCTGGTTTTAGTGTTGAGGTAGCTCTGCTGTCATATACTTCTGCAAGTAATGTGCAGTGTGCTTCTGGCTCCTTGCTACCCATGCTGCTATAAAGCTCTTCCTTCTGTTGGATTAGGCAGGCTGACCCCTCTGCAAACCTTTCCTTTTGGCACCTTCGTGCCTGAATTCCCAAGCTGAGTTTAGAGGTTTGGTGCTGGACAGCACTGTACATAGAGCCAGGGCTTGGCTCTTCAGCCATAGCAGCATTTGTCAAGGCTCCCCTTAGGTTTCCCAGCCTGCTCAGGCTTGTGAAACTCTTGTCATTTTGGTGGTAGCAGAGCTCAGGACAAAACTTGGCCCCTGTGCTTTGAAATGCCATTTGTTTCTAGAACACAGGGTATTTTTCCATATTCCTTTCATCCCTCTAGAAGGCAGCATCTCTTGCTCTCTGTCTCTCTGGAAACCAAAGCCTCCTGTTCTTTGTTGCTGTTTCCCCTGCTTTCTTAAAGCTTTCCTTCCCTTTCTTCCTCTGGACTTCACCTTTTCAGGTTCACTACAGTTCTGTTCCCAAAAGCTGTTTGCTCAGAGCCTTGATGCTCTTGCTGCAAGATTGGCCTTTCTGCTTAAGCTGATCCTCATGGATCATGTTTCTCCTGGCAGTGGAGAGGCAATGCCTTCTCAGTTGTCCTCAGCACTGACAGTATTATAGATCCTCTCTGCCTTCTGTCATTTGTGCTCTTGAAACCATTCAAGAGGATGTGCCTGCAATGTATATGTGTGGCCTGTTGCCTCTTGCTTTGGGGGTGAGCTCAATGTGGGAGCATGGAGTGAGGCTTGCTGGTCTGTTGGGTGGCTCCAGAAAATAGTTTGTGGTTATAGAGGGATGCTTTAGTCATAAGCGTGCGATATTACCTGTAGTCAGCTTTTAGAAGCATTGCTACCTCTGGTAGATTATCTGGTGTGGCTGGGCTGTGGAGGGCTAGCCAGAGAAACTTTGGGCCACAATGCAGATTCTGTCATGTGCTTCTTTTCCCCTCAGATCCGCTTTTTTGCCAAAACTTATACTTTGACCCCGTATAATGGAGCAGAAGCTCATGTAAGTAGTTCACAACTTGATTTTGATATTCCTTTCAGGGTCTACTGGCCTGAACAGTGAGCCCTTCAATAAGGCTGGTGGGTGGGTGACTTATTTCAGCCCTGAATAGCACGCAGCAGTGAGTGTTGGGGGACCAGCTATGAATGGGGCTGATCTGGCAGGTGACGTTTTATACCTTCATTAAAATTATTTTTTTTTTGAAAAAGGCTTTTCCTTCCATCTAGTAGGGAGGACACTGCTCTCCCTGCTGGCAGACATGCAGGCACAGGGAATGGAGGCAGGTAACAGTGTGCCTCAAGTACAGCAGTGAGCAAGTTTAGCCATGTTGAACTCCTTTAGTGGTTTAGCACTGGGCCATAAATATGTTTTACTGTTGGTTTGGGCTGGTCACAGCTGAGGGGAGACAGCTCAGAACTATTTCTCTAGATAGCAAATCTTCCTCTGTGTGGTGAAAGCAATTGAGGTGTGTTCTCCTGTGTCCATTGGCAGTTGGGTCCTTGGTTGCAGGCTTGGTTGGGACAGTGTGCACTGGACTTGTACATGTTTGGGCTGTTTCTCCTAGGTGTGGCTCTTCAAACAGAAGCCAGAGCACCTGGATGCACTTGTCAAGTACCACAGCTGTACTTCTGGACTGGGGAAGAGCTATGTGGAGCCCAGAAAGGTACATGGAGCAGCAGCTTTCTGTTTTGGGGGTTGGGGCTTGGCTAGGGGTCTACCATCTGCCTTGCATGGAAGGGTTAGTGCCAAGGGTGTCCTGTGGCTGGAGTGGAAACAAAATGTTGAATGCTGAGCAGTAAGGAGGGATGTGGGGTTATCTGCAAGGCTTTTTAGAGTAATTCCTGGCTCAGGCTGGGGTTTGGAAGACCGTGAAGTGTGTAATGATGCTTCCCCAGAACATGTTCTGGCTTGTGACAGATGCCTTTAGTTGCCTCACTGTGATTGTGGAAGCTCTGGAGATGTACCTTGCCTATTCCCAGAGCTGACCTCTGTGTCTCTGCTAGCTGCTACCAAAGTGATGTCTCACAGTGCTGTTCTTATTGTCTTCCAGTTTGATGTGGATGAAGAAACTGCTGAGAAACTGTATGAAAAGCTCTTGGAACTGGAAAAGCAGACTCTAGAGAAATACAGTGATCTCCTAGATTAAGTAAAGCCAATTTAAGTGGAATAACAGTCTCAGATGTGTAATATGGGCTTTTTTCATTCTGGTGCTGCTTGTGTTGCCTGCTGTTCTGCAGGCATGTGGCTTCAGACCCCATCTTCCTTCTCAACAGAAGGTGAACAATTCCTGAAAATGGAAATGTGAAAACTGAAGAGCAACACTTAATCTTTTTGGTATGGGATTTTTTTCTAGCATAAAACTGGAGACCTAGAGTAGATGGAGACTGTCTTAACACAGTTGCAAAGAAGTGTCTTGCAACAGCATGACTGAACTGCACAGTTTGAGAACAGCCTCAAAACATGTGGTTTAAATCTGGCTTAACACACAAAAGGCGGCAGTCTGGGGTTCTGTCCTGTGTTTTGGCTCTACATGCATTACCCATGGCTGATCCTGAAGTACTTGAAGGCTCATCTTCAGAAGAACTCCTTTTACACTTGTACACCAAACCTGGGCCCAGCTTTCCAGGTGTGCTCACCAAGATTGGACCTTACTGGAAGTCAGGCTCTGCACATCATGTGAAGCCAAGCTCCTGAAGGACTGGCCTGAGAAGGACACCACTTGCCTCAGCTGTGAGGATAGATGCCTTGCTCTCCCCTGGGTGTGGGGCTGTAAAGGTTCTAACCACAACTGACTTCAGAAACTGAAGCTGTTGATCTTAACCTGTGCTTAGGACTGGTCTGCTCTGTTTGTAGCAAGAGTGAGAGGTTATGTTATTTTACACATTTAACTCTTTTTCTAGAAATTTACTGTACCAAGTATTCTTCCTGTTGTCTATCCTGGGGAACTTCAGGTACCTGGTGTACTTCAAATTCTGCAATGAATAAATTATTGTAACTCACTTGTCCTGGCTGCAGTGGTGTTTTTACTCCAATAGTGGCTGCTTTTGACTTGGAGGGCTGGAAGGGAGGTTTGTTTGTTGCCTTGCACAAGAAGCCTGTGTATACCTGGGAAGTGTGAGCTCTCTTCCTCTGTAGGAAAGCTGTCAGCCACCTCTTTGGTCTTGCCTCTCTTGTTCCTTCTAGTTAATGAAAGACATGAGTGACTTCTGAAAACTTCAGTGTGGTTTTGTGTGTTGAGCACCTGTGTGGTGTTTGAGACTATTTCCCAGCCTTAGGCACTTGGGAGACATGGATGTCTCTGGTGCTTGCTCATCCTCATGTGTCACATAATGACTGGTATTGCAGTATTCCTGGGCACTTTCTTGGGACCTGGCAGAGGCCAGGTGAGGTTAGCAGGGAGGCTGTGCTTGCTTTTATTCTCACCCTTCACTGGTTTTGAGCAGCTCTGCAAAGCAGAGAAGTATTGCTGATATAGTGTAGTTTGTAGTAGAAATAGCTCAGTCTTGACTTTAGGCTGTGCAACACTTCTAGCTCAGCCCTCGTGTGAGTACCTGTGTTACCAGCATTAGTGCAGATGGGAATGTACTGTTTTGCCCTGACAGTGGAACAGAATGAGGAGTTGGCCATTGTAGAGTGGAACTTCTCCTGGCTACGGCTGTAGCTGTTCAGAGTTGTGAAGAAGATTGGGATGTGCTTATGTGGAACTTTATTAAGCCTGGAATGAAGTGGCAAAATTCTAGGGTGGGCAGAGACTGATGACCATGAGAAGAACCTTTGAGGTTTTCATTGGTAGTTGTTTTTTCCACACTCAGGTATGTGTCTGTGGGCTGAAGCTAGGCATTTATCAGGGAAGTTGTGCCTGATGGGATGGGGTGAGTGCTTTTTCCCTATGGAGCATACAGAAACTGGTGAGGGGAGAGATCCTGTGATGCACTAGAACCAATCTTTGAGTTAGTTGTGATGCTGGTGTTGAGTAGAGCTATGAATGGATTTCTGGGCTCATCTTAAAAGCACCCTGTACCCTCTCCCTTTGAGGATTTGGAGCTCAGGGTTAGAGACCATGTGTTTCTGTCCTGCTGTGCCTGAGCTCAGCCCACTGCATGGTTTAGTTTCACCTTACATGTTGTGAAGGCACCTGGTGCATTGTGATGTATGTCACATACTGGGAGATGCAAGTGGGGGATCTGCTGCAGCATATGGTTATGGTAGGTGCAGATGAAAAATAGCCTTTGGGGATCTCTAGCTCAGCTTCCCACTCAAACAGAGTTATATGAAGAAGGAAGAAGAGGTGACAAAGCACAGGTTAAGTCCATAAGAGATTGGGCAACTTGGAAAGATGGGGTAATGTTTATGGTTTCCTGTGGGTATGGTGCTGCATGGAACTAGAGATGCATGGTCAACCTGAATGTCTCCAGAAGACTGCCATTCTATCGGATGAGGTGCTCTAGTGTCCTACAGCATTTGTGATTGGATGCCATCTCTCTGTAGGGCTATCTGCCTGCTTTTGTGACCACAGCCACAGCTGCCCATGCCCTTCTATAGAAGAAAACCTGGCTGTGCTTGACTTCATCTTCTGCTCCTCTCCTCCATGTTGTGAGAAGCTGGATATCTCTACATCCAGAGTAGGGCTGTTCTGTGGGATGGGAACCTTAACAACCTCTCAGGTTTTGTCTTTCACCCTGAAAGCGCAGATAGAACCTGGTGCTTGAAATGGAGACTGTCCAAAGGGCAGGAGGTGGCTCAGTTGCTTGTTGCCCTCTGTGAATCTTGCCTGACCCAAGGGATGCTGTGCCACCTGGTATGGCCTCCCACCACCCAGGTGACTGTGAGCAGAGCTGGCCAACACCCTGGAGCTGCCAGTCTGCAGGGAGGGATAATCCTTGTGCCCTGCTCTTGGCTAACAGTTCTGGTGTCCTCAACAAAAAAAGGACATGGAACTGTTAGAACAAGTCCAGAGGAGGCCACGAGGATGATCAGGGGACTGGAGCACCTCCCATATGAAGACAGGCTGAGAAAGTTGGGGCTGTTCAGCCTGGAGAAGAGAAGGCTGCATGGAGGCCTCATAGCAGCCTTCCAGTATCCGAAGGGGGCCTGTAAGAATGCTGAGGATAGACTCTTCATTAGGGACTGTAGTGATAGGACAAGGGGTAACAGGTTAAATCTTAAACAGGGGAAGTTTAGATTGGATATAAGGAAGAAATTCTTCACTGTTAGGGTGGTGAGGTACTGGAATGGGTTGCCCAGGGAGGTTGTGAATGCTCCGTCCCTGGCAGTGTTCCAGGCCAGGTTGGATGAAGCCTTTGGTGACATGGTTTAGTGTGAGGTGTCCCTGCCCATGGCAGGGGTTGGAACTAGATGATCTTAAGGTCCTTTCCAACCCTAACTATTCTATTCGAAGGTAGTGTAGACACTGCTGATGCCTTTGCATGAATTGGGTGCTTCCACTGAGGTTGTGCATATGGAGCTTCTGAGCCCTTTGTGCAATGTAAACAGGTCCTGCCCAGAGCACAGGGCCCTGTGGCAGGGCAGGGTGATGAGAAATGCCAGGCATGGGACTGGGCTAGAGCCAGAAGTGGCAGCCATGAGTCAGATCTGAGGTAGGAGCTTTCTGTTTGCATCCTCAGGTACAGAGCTTTCCAGACATGCTCTAGGGCAGGTCTTGAATGTGAAAACTCCTTGTGGTTGCTTTACGAGGTCTTGTGCAATAACTGTATCTAATCATTGTGCCTCATCCCAGGTCTTCGGTTTCTTATCTTCCTGGGTAACTGTGTTGCCTTGCAGCCTGAGTCCTACACTGCTTTGCAGCTCAGCTGGTTTTTAGCTACTTCATGGCACTGACAACAAGAGCATGGGTGGGAACTGCATCCCAAGATATGACTGTGGGAGAAGAAAGCTTGGGGTTGGTGTGGCAGGGCTGAAATCCCCATGTCTGTGTGGCCTCTGCCTCTCCCAGAGGGAAAGGTGACAGGATTGAAGGAAACAACAAGGACTAGTGTGTGTTCCTGTAAACAGGGGTGGATGTAGTACACCCAGCTTGTTTTGAAACACCTTTGAGCAGCAGCTTTGATGTTGAAAGTGCTTGGAGGGGAGCTGCCCAGAGGTGGGGGAAAGGAGAGAAGTAGCTATGAAGAGCTGGGTGAGAAATCTGGAACAGAAACCACTCTGGGAGTGCCTGTGTGGCACATGGCTGAGGAAATGAGAAAGTCCAAAGAGCCAAGACTGCCCTTACAGGGTGAGGAAGGCTTTTCAATGCTGCTTTGCAAAACAGGGAGCTGTGCCCAAAGGTGAGACCTTGAAGGGAACAGGTGGATGGGTTCAGGAACAGCTTGTGAGAATAAGCAGAATGTGTAGTAAATCCTTTTTCTAGCTCATCAGTAGGTGCTCCTGTGTGAGAGCAGAGTTTGGAGAGGCTGTGGTGCTCTAATTAACATTTTTGGCATCAGTGAGAGGAGCCTGGGGAGGTTGCCTTGCCAGAAACCCTCTTGCAGATGCAAGGATTTGTACTATACCAAAGTGCTAATAGGGGAGACTACAAGGCAGGCAGATGAACAAGCAGGGCTGGATGATGTTCATCTTCAAGCTGAACTGAAAACTCTGCATTCATTTATCTCTTACAACTGCCTCAGGCAAAGCAAAGAGGGGCAGCTGGCTGGATACTCAGCCTGGGGTCAAGCTGTGCAAGGTCTTGCTGTAAGACAGCACAGATGCTAAACACACAGGATCCTCTTTCTTGAAAGAGAGGCTATTAAAGATGCAGGGTGCTCTGGGCAGGCATGTCTCTGGTCTTGCCCTGCTATTTGTTTCTGTCTGTCTCAGCAGAAGCTTTGGTTGGTTTGGTTTGTTTCAGTCTACATCTGCCACCCTGGCTAAGCATTGCCCACCCTCAAGGGGCATCAGTGACCACAGGGGTGGTGGGGATCTAGCCAGTCTCTACAAGTGGCTGTGTGGGTCACAGCTAAGAGGACATCCATGCTTTGGAGCAACATGTTCAGCTATGAAGACCTAGGCATCCTTGCCCACAGCTCAGCTACTCCTAAGGCTCATCTCTGAAGTAGCTCTGAGTCACTGTGGCCTGCACTTCTCTGGGAAGCACAAGGCAGGTGCAGTGATATCTCGTGTCCTTGTCATCTGAATAGGTGGTGGCTCATCCATGGTGAGCCAGCAAAAGCCAGACCTGTGGAGATGGTTTGCATATGTCATTTCCAAGCAGTGGCACGTGGAGGTTGCAGGGATGCTGCTCTGCTCCTGCCTGTGTCACAGGCCCCAAGGACATGTGCTACATTGTCTCTGGGCACCGGTAAATGGTTTGTTAATAGCCTTAAAATGCAATTATACTACTCAGGTGTGGAGCAGATCCTCATGCTACCTACCCACACTCTGCCTGCCAGCAGCTGCCACAAGTTGGGGGTCAGGAGAGCTGCGTCACATACCTGTCTTTAATTTCCTGTATACTTTAGAGCAGGTCATGGCTTCCTTGGCCTTGGGCAGCTCTTGGGTTGACTCAGGATCTTCCTGTAGTGCTCAATATCCCCAAACAACTCATGATGAGTATTCTTGTCTGGAGAGGGATGTGTTGTCACCTGGATCTGCTCCACATGTATGGAAGTGGGCAAAACATGCTCTCAGGGGACACCGCTTGGGTCCATGTGCTAACAGAAGTGTTGGAGAGCAGAAAGGGCTGGAGACCAGCTGTGAGGATGGCAGAAATTGAGGTCAGTGAAGCTAGGGAGAGGAAACTGTAGCATGCGCATTGCCTCATGTTTAGGCTGTAAGGGAGCACCAGATCTAAGGTCAGAGAAATTAGATTGGCAGGGCAATGGCAGTCTGGGCATTTCTCTGTATACAGGCAGTGGATCATGTCTCTAGATGTTTTATTACAGGCTCACTGGAGTGTTGGTGTCATGGTTTCTGGAGATCCCTTGCTGAATATGTCCCTCTTGGAGAAACAGGACTAACACCAGCACTAATAATCTATCTCCCTGCTCCCTGCAGGGCCTCATGGAACTGGTCATGTCCCTGGGCTCTCCTGCTGCTCTGTCATGTTCTGAGTCATGAGGCTTTTGGATCCAAGGTTCTTACATGTCTTGTATTTCACATCTGAGCTAAGAGGTGCATCCTTGTGCCCAAACACCTCCTGTAGTGTGAGCTCTCTCTAAGGGGGAAGATGTGTCAGGGTAAAGTAGCCCCTGGATGCTTAACCACAGGTACATCCTTGGTGGAGATGCCTGCTCTGCATGGGGTGGGTGCATTGGCAGCTGCCTCATTGCAAAGTGAGCCTTTTGGGGACCGTCCTGCCATTTCCAGTGGGACCAGACATCAACAGAGGTTCCTGTGGCTGTGTTAGGGGCAGCCACTCACATGAGCAGTGCCCAGTTCAGCTCCCATGGCAGACACGGGGGTTGAACTTTCACCTCTCTGCAATGTGGCCCTTCAGCTGGTGAACCTTCAGCAGTGTGCCAGCCCAGCCAGCAGCTCGCCGGATGCCTGCCTCAGTCCTGTGGGTGCCAGTGGCTTCCTCCCACCCACGTAGTGATGGCTTTTGGCACTTCCGTCATCAACAAAGCCCTTGGCAGGTTTGGTGACTCCTGCCAGACCTGCTGGTGTCATGGGACCAGTGTTTAATGAGAAGGGACCACGAGGGTGGGACATCTCCTGCAGGAAATGTCCTGTGTGTGCACAGTCATTCTCTGTGGAGGTAAAGAGCTGGGTCCAGCTTCTTTTGCCAAACTCGAGGACAATGCAGTTGGGGTGTAGAGCAGTAGCACTGGTAGAGGGTACAGGGGAGAAGGGTGAGAACGTAAAGGTGGTGGCATTAGAAGAATTGTCTTCCCAAAATCCTCTTGGATCCCCCATGAGCCCACAGGATCTTCACTGAGGCATGGACACAGACTGCAGTGAAGCCAGTTCCTGTTGTCCCAGGGCAAACAGGGAGTGTGCTGGGACAGATTTGGTGATGCAGGGGCTGGTTCCATCTCTGGTTGAGCTGCCTGGGACACCTCACAGCATGTGATGGCTGTGTCCTGGAGAGACATGCCCCAGCACATCACCCTACCTGTTCTATCACCCTCCCTGAATGCTGCAGATAGGGCTGATGCTCACTGATCACTGCCTGAGCTGAACGTCATAATTAATTGCAATAGGACCTACCAACACTCCTTGTGACCCACACCTCTGCCAGGGAGAGGTCATGTCGATTAGCCCTTGTTAATCCTCATTTTCTCCCCATCTTTTTCTCTTAGCTGAGTCCATGTCTCCCTCTCTGAGGTGCTCAGCTGGGACACAATTGTTACATGGCCAAGTCTGGCTTTTTGTGGTGTTTGGCAGAACACTGATATCTGTGCTGTGTGTCCAACCACAGTGTCCTGGACACCACGGAAGTGCTGCTTGGAACAGGACAGGCAGTCCATCCTGTTCCTTACCCATGTTTGCTTTGCCAGCATTGCTGAATGCTGACCACCAGCAGTTTCTGCAGGGGCTACCTGGGGTTTGCCTGCACAGTTCAGGTCCCCTGGCCTCTCAGGTCCGCGATTCAGCTCAGGGGAGAGCACAGCAGAGCATTAACTAGAGGGACATCCCCAGGCAGGGGTGAGGGCACCTCGGAGCTGTGAAGGAGAGCCAGGCTGCTTTTTCCTGGAGCCAAAAGGACTGAAGACAACCAGTCCTCAGAGACCTACTTTTGCCCAAGCTGGAGGTTTCCCCATAAAATTCTAGTGTCATTTTCTGTCTGGGAGATAGAAACAGAAGGTTTTGCTTCTCTTCTTTTCCTATACGTGAGCAGTTTTATGGCACCCTCAAGTCCCTGCTTCCCCTGTGGTCCCCAGCCCCTGCCTTTGCAGGGCTGCTCTGAGCACAGCTGGGTCAGCACAAAGCAGGGGAACTGGAGCTTAGGGGAGGGAGGAAGGTATGAATGCAAGGTGCTGCAGTCAGAGCTGCATGGGGAGATAGTTATCCTTCTGTAACAGCTTGTTATGTCATGGCTTTTTTCTAAAATTACTAATTTTATGTTTTCATCTGAAAGTTCATCTCTAGAGGTTCTGCTTTCTGTGCCTGTGCCAGGTTTCATTGACAGCTTGTGCGATAGACTCTGCAGAGGGTGATGTGAGCATATGAGTGTGGTGCCTGGGGATGCTGTTGTGGTGAATCTATGGGCATCCCTTTCCATCACTGCCTGCCACCAAAGGATGGGATGTGCAGATGTGAGAGGGACAGGAGGGATGTTCTGATCCTTCTGCAATGGCCCAGAAGCTGAGGGGTGGCTCACATCCATGTGTGTATGGGTACTGATGGAGCAGCCCCGTCACTGTGTGGGAGTGCTGGCAGCGAGCCAATGCAACAGGGCATTGGCATTGCCTATGCAGCCTCAAAACCCAGGGGCAGTCTTGCCCAGCCCCATGCAGTGGAGAGGGCACGTTGTGCTACTGTGGTGTGTGGGCTGAAGGAGATTTTGAAACACAGCGATGTGGAACCTTGCCTTGATCACAGGGGCTCAGCCAGGTTTAATTACAGTGTGCAGTGGGGATGGGTTCAATCAGCTGGCATCTCAGGGAGGCAGGATGTATACAGCTGCATCCTTGCACAGGGGAGGAAGACTGGGTATGAGCTGGGGTCAGGGGGCAGACACTCACACACTCACACCCATTACCCTCTGGGTGTTTTTTGTCATCTTTTGTGCCACTAAAAGCTGGGCTCCTAGCTGGACCTGTTTTCCCACCATACCACACATGGGGTAACTATGGGGCAGAGGTTCTCATGGATGAGATCAGGGCTGCAAGGTGTCCAAGGCTGCCCTCCACAGAAGGTAACAGCATCAGCAGAGGCACCTGCAGTGTGCAGGAAACCCAGGCAAGTCCAAAAAGTCTCTGATGCTGATGTGAAACTTCCTGGAACTGTTTGGTGGATGGGAATAGGAAGCCATGAATTTCAGCATAACATGATTATAAGCAAAACTTGTATGAAGTCCCACTTTTCTCATACTACAGTAGTCTGTCCTGAGCTTTGCACTCACTGCCCATGCAGCTCAGCTTGGTGCACATTCTCCTCAACCCAGCTTTAAGCTGCCCTCATAAGCTCTTACCAGATCAAATAGACCTGTCTAGGAAGCCTGGGCCTCATCTGAGCCAGCTAACCCATCTGATATAGCACAACTCTCCTGACCTGCTCCAGGTTTTAAAAACACTGTTTCAAAGGTTTATTATTATTAAGACATATTTTTAACTACATCTTCTATTCTGGCTTGGACAGACCTCCTCTCTCTGCCCAGAGCTTGCTGAAGGAGGGATGCTGAAAGGCTTGATGCAGTTGTGCCTCCTGCAGATGACATGGGCTAGACAACCTTAAAAAAACATGGATTCCAGAGCATATCATATGCCTGTTCTCCCAGGTCTCGTTTGACTCACAGGCATAAACACAAGTGTCACTGCTGAGGTCAGGAGGGAAACCTCTCAATTTGCTGTACAGCTCAGGGTCACGTCATGCACTTTCCTGTCTAGTCAGTTTGCTCCATGAGATGGATTTTCTCCTTCAGTGGATGTAGGTAGGAGTGAGCTTTCCTCAACCTGGGCACCTGCAGTAAAGCTGCGTGACGGAGCTGATGCACAAGGCACTGTCACTGCTTGCTACAGCCCCTTGGCAGGCTGCATGGCCTCCTGTCATCCAACCATGTGCTGTTCCCAGATGAGTGAAGTCTATTGCGTTCCTGTCACTTCAAATGCTCCCATATCTCTCTGCTGGCACCTCTTACACAGGTACAGAAACATTGCCATCGTGAGGCCCTGGCAGCTATTGACAGCTGGCATGGAGCTGTAGAGCCCAGGGACAGGATGGCATACTCCACCAGCCTCTTTCGATATGTAACCCCTGGCAGGCACAGCTGGACTAACTTATATTGCCTTGTAAAATCCAGTTTGGGAATGCTAACAAGGAGACCTGCTTCCTGCAGCTTTGGTCTCTCTCAACAGGAACTAATGTTGGCACCTGAGGCCATGGGACCAAAAGCCACAGGAGCTGAGGCCACAGGGAGCTGAGAACTACAGCAAGTACCAGGAGTGTGCAAGGATCAAGCACAGCTTCTAGCTCACCTTGTTAACCTCTGAGCCAGACAACAAGGAATACATTGTGTGCCACCAGGGCTGCTAGTTATCATAGGGTCATAGAATAGTCAGGGTTGGAAAGGACCTTAAGATCACATGGTTCCCACCTCCTGCCATGGGCAGGGACATCTCACACTAAACCATGCCACCCAAGCCTCTCTCCAATCTGGCCTTGAACACTGCCAGGGATGAAGCATTCACAACTTCTTTGGGCAACCTGTTCCTAAATTAGCTAGAGGGTGTACTGAGCAGGTGTGTGTCCTTCCCACTCACACCACTGACACCAGACAGGAGTGGCTGACAGGACAGAAGGTTGTGCTGCCATTCAGAGAGAGGCTGGAGAAATGGGCTGACAGGGACCTTATGCAGTTCTACACAGGACAGTGCACAGTCCTGCACCTGGCCAGGAACAAGCCCATACACTAGGAAATGCTGGGGGCCACCCACTGAGAAAGTAGCTTGGCAGCAAAAGGCCCCGGGGGTGCTGGTGGACACCAAGTTGAACATGAGCCAGAAACGTGCCTTTGCAGCAAAGGTGGTGAATGCCCTGGGGTGCATTAGGGGGGAATGCTGTGATACTTCCCCTCTGCTCAGCACTGGTGAGGCCACGCCTGTATCCAGCTCTGCACTGCTCAGTACAAGAGAGACCTGGGTATACTGGAGAGAAACCAGCGGAGGGACACTCATGATGAAGGGACTGGAGCATCTCTCCTGTGAGGACATGCTGAGCGGGCTGAGACTGCTCACCCGCGGGAGGCTCAGGGTGGTCTCGGGCAGGCCAGCGCTGGCTCTGCCCCGGATATGAGGCATTTTAATTGCAAAGAACTTTAACGAGTGGCAGCCCCAAGCCCCGGGCTGGCTCAGCCGGGCGCTGCGCGGGACTGCGGGGCCACGCGGTGGTGCTGCGGCCCTGCGGAGCGGGACGGCCTCGGCGGGGATAGTCCTGGAGCGGCGGCTGCGCCGGGGGCCTGAGCGGGGTCACCCAGCCCCGGCACCGAGCATCCCGCGGGGAGCGGTGGCCTCGAGCTGTCCTGGAGCGCTGCGTCTTTGCCTCCCTAGGTCCTGCCCAGCTCTGCAGCCCCTGACATCACACCGAAGGGCACCCCGTGTCCAGCATCCAGGTCAGCCCAGGTCTTAAGCCTCCCCCTATGGCCTGACTTGACGTCCCTTGTGACAACGGTGCTCTCAACATGCTGTCCAGTCCTTCTGGGGGCCCAGATCAGCACAGGGGTGTGGAAGATGCTTTCAGACCTCCTTTCAGGGGTCTGAGGACACAGGTTTTTTCATCCACAGCTCCTGGCATGGAGATGCTCTGCAGATCTGTTAGATAAAGAACTGTCTGGATGGCCACATGCAAAGAGTCGTGGTCAACGGCTCAATGTCCGGCTGGAGACCAGTAACAATTGGTGTCCCTCAGGGATCAGTGTTGGGACTGGTCTTGTTCAACATCTTTGTCAGTGACATGGACAGTGGGATTGAATGTGCCCTCAGCAAGTTTGCTGATGACACCAAGCTGTGTGGCTTGGTTTATAAGCTGGAGGGAAGGAATGGCATCCAGAGGGACCTTGACACACTTGTGAGGTGGGCTGATGCCAACCTCATGAAGTTTAACCATGCCAAGTGCAAGGTCCTACACCTGGGTTGGAGCAATCCCAGGCACAGGTACAGGTTGGGCAGAGAAGAGATTCAGAGCAGCCCTGTGGAGAAGGACTTGGGGGTGTTGGTCAATGAGAAAACAAACACAAGCTGGCTTCAGTGTGTGCTTGCAGCCCAGAAAGCCAACTGTATCCTGGGCTGCATCAAAAGAAGCGTGACCAGGAGGTCAAAAGAGGTGATCCTGCCCCTCTACTCTGCTCTCGTGAGACCTCACTTGGAGTATTGTGTTCAGTTCTGGTGTCCTGAACATCAAAAGGACATGGAACTGTTAGAACAAGTCCAGAGGAGGGCCACGAGGATGATCAGGGGACTGGAGCACCTCCTATATGAAGACAGGCTGAGAAAGTTGGGGCTGTTCAGCCTGGAGAAGAGAAGGCTGTGTGGAGACCTCATAGCAGCCTTCCAGTATCTGAAGGGGGCCTACAGGGATGCTGGGGAGGGACTATTCATTAGGGACTGTAGTGACAGGACAAGGGGTAATGGGTTGAAACTTAAACAGCAGAAGTTTAAATTGGATATAAGGAAGAAATTCTTTACTGTTAGGGTGGTGAGGCACTGGAATGGGTTGCCCAGGGAAGCTGTGAATGCTCCATCCCTGGCAGTGTTCCAGGCCAGGTTGGATGAAGCCTTTGGTGACATGGTTTAGTGTGAGGTGTCCCTGCCCATGGCAGGGGGGTTGGAACTAGATGATCTTAAGGTCCTTTCCAACCCTATTCTATTCGATTCTATTCTATTCTATAGATTTTTTCCGCCTGGCTCTGCACTAGACCAGCTGCACAGAATGGGGTCAGGCATGGGGACACTGGCACCTCCTACTCAGGCTAAGAGCTGAGCCATCCTTCTTCAGCAAGACAGAAAGCCAGAGCCACACTTGATTGCTCCACTGTCCTTTGTCTGTGGGTTTGTCTTGTTTTTCTTCTTGAAGGGGGAATGCTGAGAGTTAGAAATGACCACAGTGATCCCAAAGTTCCTGCCACTGTCTCCTCTTGCCCCCAAAGGACAGCCTTAAACTTGTCTTTAACCCAAGCTAAATACCACCAGAAAGGCTTTCTTTCCCTTATTAAAAAACAAAAACAAAAAATCGAGAAAGGATGTCAATGATATGTGAATTCCTTCATTTCCATTTTGAAATACTGTGGCAAATTTGTTTTTCTCCTTTTTCCATCCTTTAAAAGTTGGGAAAAGGCTTCAAAAGTTTTAGGTGCTGCTTGCAGTGTGACCTCTTGGAGCTGCTCTCAGCTGCTAACCCTGACAGTGACACGACTGCCTGGGGCCCGATGCTCAAAGCCAGCTGGAGGCCCCACTGTGCACAGGCTGGGGCTCCAAAAGCCCTCCTCTTGAAGACTCAGGGCAGTCTGTGCTGACAGATGGAGCAGCTACCCCCGAGGAAGCTCAGCTGTTGTCATCAGGGAGCAATGGAAACAGAAGTGAAGGAGCTGGTGCCCAAGGGGCTTTTTATCCTTAAGAGAGCTTGATGGGGGAGTCTTACGGAAATGCCTTTCTTCAACTGTTCTTCAGTTGCCTGAAGGTTCACTGTCCCTGTCCTCCCACCCTCTCCAGTTGCTTCCTCTCCTGCTCTGTTCTTTTCAGCCTTGCTGCAGGGACTCACACATTCCTGTCCCCTTCTCCACAGGCTTCAGTTCCCAGGGAGGCTGAAGGAGAGGAAGGCACTGTGCCATGCCATACACAGCCTGCAGTCTTGGCCCTGGAGTCAGCAGCTTCTGCTGCCCCCCATGCCACAGCAGCTTCTTCTCTTACACAAAATGTTTTCTTTGTGTCTGGCAGCTCCATCCCCACAGACCATCCCTGGGAGACAGCAATGGGATGGGAGAGGTGGAGCCCCCCTAGAGAGGTGCCTGGTCCCAGGACTGCAAGCACCAGTTTTGGGGCAGTTTGGGGACATGTGTGCATTAAGGACTGGGGGTGCTTTGTTCACGCACAGCCTTGCTTCATCGAGAGCTTCACGTGGCCCCTCTTGCCACCTGCTCTGTCTGTGGCTTCTTCCTCTGACCCATGATCAGGTTTTGAGACAACTGTGAGCCTGTGCCATAACTGGGGCATGGTGCTGGTGTGTGTTTGATCTCCATCAGTACATTTATAAGGGCATCTCAGGTTTCCTCATATGTCAGCGAGGCCCAGACATCCTGAGGGCAGTGCATACACCTACGCAGTGGAGGATGCTGTGACTGTGCTTTCTGCGGGAACAGTGCGTCCAAGACGTTTCCGTTTGGCAGGAGGCACAGGAGGATACAAGACTGCCAGAGTGGGGCCGCTTCTCAGCGGCATCAGCCTAAATGTCAGTAAACACATGGAGGTCTGCACTCATGACTAGCAGCCTGTGTTTGAAACATGAACTGCTTGCGTGACCCCAGCACATACAGTGTTACCACATACAGGCGTGCTGTGCCGTGCCCTGCCATCAGCGTGGCTTCCTTGCGACCCAAAGTACATGGAGGATGAGAGCCCGGCTCTTACTGGAGATGGAAAAGGAGCCAGGCAGGCTGTAAGGTTTTCTGTCCCCCCTGGCAAGCTGCAGGGGTGGGATGCGCAGGTTTGCTTGGTGCAGACAGGCAATGTGGGTTATTCTGGGGAAGAAGGGTTGCAGCCCTCCAGAGAAGCCCCATGTGAAGGAGCAGGACATGCCCACGTGACCAGCAGCCTCCTCCTGTCCGCAGCCTGCCCCACTGGGGCAGCTTGAGCACAGACCCTGTTCCCTCCGGCTCAGGACTAGGCTGCCGGCAGCCCCCGCCGCAGGTGGGAAGCACCGCCCGGGGCGGCCCCGGTCCCGCCCCGCGGCCCGCTCGGCCCCGCCCGGCCCCGCCCGGGGCCTATCCCGCCGCGGAGGGAGGACGGGAGGGAGGGAGAACCGACCGACAGGGAGGGAGCCTGGCCCGACCCTGCCCGGCCCCGCCCGCCGCGCCGCACCTGAGCCAGCAGCGGCGGCTCCGCGCTGGCCCCGGCCCCTCCGCCGCCCTTCCATGGCTCGGCCGCTGCCGCTGCTGCTCTGCTTGGCCGCGCTGGGCGCCGGCTGCCGGGCAGGGTCCCCCCCCGCCGGTACGGCCGGGCCCTCCGCCGAGCCGCTGCAGGACGAGGCGGACAACCAGGAGAACATCCTCTCCCAGGTACCTGCTGGCGAGGGAGCGGGGCACCACGGGGAGCGCTGCGCACCCGCGGAGTGGGGCTGGGGGATGCTGTGTGCATCCAGGGCCGTGCTGGATGTGCTGGGGGATGCTGGATGTGCGTGCTCGGCGGTGCTGGGGGATGCTGTGCGCACCCCGGCGCTCATCGGCGGTGCTAAGGTGGATGTCCCTGCAGGGAGTTTCATTGCCCCGGGGTGCAGTGAACTCCCTGAAGCCCAGAGGGGAGCAGTTCACAGCCCCTATCCTATCGTTTCTGTGGGGGGAGCTCAAAAACCGGGGAGCTCTTGAGGAGGGGAATTGGTGGAGCCTCTTTGTGTGCAGAGGGGAGAGATCCAGGCTCTTTCCCTGCCAGTGGGATGTGGTGGAGGTTTCTATTAGATTTGGCAGATCAGACTGTGTGTTATTATCTGCCCTCGGAAATGGCTAATGTGGAGTCTATTGGAAATGTACCGTCAAAGCTATTTTTGTGCTTGGGCTTTCAGAAGCTCTGTCTGCAAATCTCTGTAAAGGAAATTCCTGGCATTGTATGGGGCTAATCAGAAATACTGCTTCACCACCAGGTTACGCTGCTCATAGGGTGGCTTTCAGTAACCCTTCCAGTGCACCCTTACCCCATTTGCCCATGTAAAAAAACCTTGTTCAGGGCGACAGGTGACTTAATGGGTTTATTGGACACAGAGCATTAAAAGACATCAGGATGGGGTTCATATTTAAAATTCCTGTATTTAAGAGTCTAAATGGCTAGGTCCACTGCATGCCAAGTGGAATAAAAAATACCCTGTTGGGAGAAGCCAGTTTTTATTCCCCTTGTAGGCAGGGACCAGAAAGCTCTGCACTCTCTAGAAAACTCATTGGATGTTGGAAGAGCTGGCCAGTTTCCTTGAGGTTTAGGGTGCACAAAGTGTCCTTGTTTGGACTGTGAAGTCCAGGGTGCCCTTGTCCCTTGCTGGGCAAGCAGAGGAGAAGATGTTTACTTACTGCTGGTGACTTGTACTCAGCTGTTAGGTGACTATGACAAGGTGAAGGCGGTGTCCGAAGGCTCCGACTGTCGGTGCAAATGCTTGGTCAGGCCCCTGGGCCGTGGTGCCTGCCAAAGGATTAATGAAGGCGCCTTCAAAGCGGAGGATTTTTACACGGTGGAAACCATCACGTCAGGACCCAGCTGCAAGTGTGCGTGCGTGGCCCCCCCCTCAGCACTCAACCCCTGCGAGGGCGACTTCAGGCTGAAGAAGCTGCGGGAGGCGGACAGCAGTGACCTGAAGGTAGGAGAGCACCCTGAATTTGGGATTCTTCTGGGAGGGGGAGATCTTCTGAAGCCTTTTCTTTTGGGGCTTTTTTAAAAAACAACTTTTCTCCTAAACTTTCTTTTATAAAACCTCTCCTAGTTACCTTTATGTCTGCATGTTTGATATAAAAATCAAGCTCAGCTTAAGAGATTGATGTCAGCAGCTGCAGATTCACCTCATTCACCCCATGCTGCCTGGGGTCCACTGTGGCTGCCTGTGCGGGAAGCCCAGGAGGGACTGGGCTACTCCCTGCCCTTTGTCCAGCACTGCATGTCCCTGGGGCACAGCTCTGCAGCTGCCAGGCCCGTTTCCTGCCACAGAAAGGGGATCCTAAGGACCCACGCAAAAAGCTGTTCTGGCTTCAGGGACGGAAAGCTGCTGATGCGTCAGTGTGAGGGTGTGTTACACAGCTGGCTGATGGCTGCATGGGTTTTGTTGGTTTAAATGCTGATACTTCTGTGCTGTTCAGTATTTTGTCTCTTTAGTAATATCTCCCTCTTTTCCAAATGTGACAGTGTCTGTTCTAGGTACTTGTGGCTTTGCGTGGATGCTTACTTTTGCTGGTATAGTGGGTGGCAGCAGTCTCTGCTGGGTTTTCCAGTTTGTTACCTGCACAGGGCAGCAGAAATCCTCCCCAAAGGGCCACTGGTCTGGTCCAGCCCTGGGGAGTCCCCAGAGAAAAAAGTTGAGCTCTGGGATGTACCCTGGGGCAATGCTGCTCATCCCAGCTCAGGTGGGAAAGCAGGCAGCATGCAAGGTGCTGTGGGGCAGCCTCCCACTGGAGCCACCATGATGGGCTTGCTCTAATTAACTTGGAGCTCAAGGATGTGTTTCGTCTTGTCCAACTGCAGACAGTTAGCAGCTTCTTGTCCAAGCTTCCCTGCAGCTAGGGAAGATAAACAGGCACAGGCAGACAATCCATCATTTCAGAGAAGGAGACCCAGGCTGGAGTTGTTTGGTGGTCCCTCGTCTGCAGAAGAAGCCAGGATGTCCCACTTGGCCTTAGATGAAGATCTGGGAGCTCCCTGTGGTTAGGGGTGGGGACACCCTCCGAGGTGACAGAGCCACCCCTGTAGTCCCTCACCGGGAAGCAGGCTCCTTCACCAGCAGCTCACAGCCCTCTCCCTGTCCTCTCCACAGCTGGTCAGCCTCCAGGAGGAGCAGAGCCGCATGGCTAGCTGCACCCTTGGCTCCGGCTGCCTCTTCCCACCAGGGAGCAGCTCACAGCCAGCTGTGGTGTGAAAGCTTGTCCTCTAGGAACTGGCCAGGCTCCCCCGCTCATTTCGCAAGGATTCGCGGCCAAACGTTTTCACAAGGTTTATCCAAATACACACACGTGGGGTTTTTCTGTGCTGCAGGAGTCAAACCCCAGGAGCTGTGAAAACAGGCTTGCATCCTCGCCAGGCACAGAGCCCCTCCTGGGGTCGAGCTCGCCGGGAACAGGCATCTCCTGTAGGAGACGACGGGAAGCAGGAGGGGATACAGCCTCGGTTCTTGTGTGATTCATGAGGAGCAGCTCCCACGCTCATCGGCAGGGGGGCCGGGAAACCCAGGCCTCCTCATTGCTCCTAACAGCCCCAGGGCTGGTCTCATGAGCGTTGTTCCTGCCCCCTGCAGCAGCGGGAAGCATGTAGAGTCGTGCTCTATGTCTGTTGTGTTTTATGAGGCTTTCTTATGATCCGACTCAAAAGCCCTGGGTACTCCACATGTGGGAGAGCCACGAAAAGCTCCCTAAAATTAGAGCCCTCCTTTATGAGGGATGAGCTGGAGGGTTTCCCCCTGAGGGAACAGTGAGAAAGGGAGTACATAAGCCCAGGCAGCAGGAACATACCCCTGAGCAACCCCAGCTCAGCTAAATGGCTGCACTGAGCATCCCAGGTAAAGGTTTCAGTCCCATCTGCGCCTTTAATAAGGCCCCATAGGACTTTATGGACCATCACGCCAGTGAGAGCAAAGTCCACAGCTGGTGAAGGAAAGGAAATGTCAAGTTGGTGTGCATCAGCATGATCTTTCTGGGAGGCTCAGCTTGGTATTGGCAGGGGTAGCTAAATCTAAGATCTATTTTTGTGAAGTGGCAGCATGCTGCTTCTCTGCTTGCAAGGCACAGCGTGTGTTCTGGGGTGCAGAGTCTTGCAAAGAGTCTGTGCTCAGGAACATTTGGAAGGTGGTTAATAAAGTCTGCGGCCTTTGTGCATTGATGGAAACTATCCAGCCTGGAGGGAAAGCTCATGTCTCCAGTGGCTGTCTGGCAAGTTGAGTGCATTGTATTGGTCGTCTCCGTCCAGTTCTTGGTGGAAAGTGGATGCGTAGCCATAAAACAGTCCTTGTCTCTTAATACTGCCATTTTATCTGGCCCAAAAAACTCTTTCCTTTGCTGTCAGCTCCACAGGGAGACTGCAGAGGCTGGGGTGGAAACTCAGAGTGCTGCCAGCAGTGCTGCCTGCACTTCTTCCATGTTTGGGGAGCTCTGCTGACCAGTTTGTAACTGCTGGGAGAAAGTGCCACCACCTTGTAGTAGTTCCCATGCCCTGAAAACACTTCTCAGCTATTGGGGCTGTAGGGTCTGCAGCACCATGCTGGGCATGTGGGTACAGGAGGTGGGTGCGTATGGGAGCCAAGGCAGGGAATGGCCCAGGAGCCCTCCTCACCAGCCTATGCCTTGCTCAGCACCATCCTCTGCAGACTGAGCACTGTGAGATGCAGGACAAGGGTATTTCTGTCTGTATCCCCAGGCTTGGTGAGCAAGGGCTGATTCTGGCTGATTGGGAACACAACCCTTCCTGCTGCAGGAAGGGGGTGAGTTAATGCAGAGCCTCTCTGAAATGGGTGGTTGAAGGTGAAGGCAGCATCCCTGTGGCAGAGCTGATCTCCAGGGAAGCAAGCTGTTACCAGGCTGGCACTGGATTTCAGTTGCTTCACTCTTGCATTTGTGAATATTTTTAAGTTTTTAAACAAGTTTCTTCTTGTTCCAGGAAAAAAAAAGCACAGGATGGCACGAACTCAGAGTGATCTCAGACTCACTTTTATTTGAGCTGCTGTTCTCTTGTGCTGTGCTGGTCATGTCACTGGTGGAGTAGCTAATCCTTTGTGCCTGTGACAGAACCTCCCCTAGTGCTGCCAAGGAGAGCAGTTTTTCTCCCTGCTCTGCTTGCTAATCCCCAGCACCCAAAACATGCTCCTGAAGCCCTGCAGAGATGGTATGTGTTGCTCTGCTTGCTGTGCTCTGCTTGCTGTGTAAGGAAATACTTGCTTTCTCACAAGTCTTGCACTCAGAGGGGTGCATTGCTCTTGCCTCTTGAGTTGTACAAACCATGCAGGCTCATGTACAGACCAGCAAGAGCCTCTGACTGATGGTGTACTCCCTTTGCCTTGCAGCTGTCCTCCATTGTCGAGATGCTGGAAAGTGCCTTTTATGGTTTAGACCTTTTGAAGCTGCACTCAGTCACAACCAAGCTGGTGGGTCGTGTGGAAAAGCTCGAGGAGGTAAGATGAGTCCCGCTCTCTCCTTCAAGGCTGTTGCCTTCAGTAGGACTTGCCTCAAGTCAAGTTCTTGGCACCTTTGGTGCTTTCAGAGCCTTGTTTCTTTGGAAGAAATGTTAGTTAACTATTAGGCTGAAACTAAACTTGACCAGATGAGGCTGTTCAGGCCAGACCAGACTCTTCCCTGTGTTCCTCACAGGCAGTGCCCAGTGCTTCACCACTCAGTTAACCTTCCTTGCCCCTCTCCAGTGTTCCCCCATCCCTTGTGGCTCAAACTGAAAGTAGGATCGCAGCTGAGGCCTCATAGGAACCAGTACCCCTCTGGGGTCATATGGGCACACTGTTAAGTTTTTCTTCTTCCAAGTTTTACGTCTGTGCTGGTGTGATAGTTGCTCTGAAGTGGCTGCTTTTGTGCTGCGGGCTGGTGTTGGGGTATGCTCACCAGGACTGCTGGTAGCCAAGGAGGTCAGATTCCTTAAGGACCAAGTTATATCTTGGCCTGTGTTAAGAAAGAGCTGAACCCTCACACTCCAAAAAAGATACATAAAGTACCTTCCTTTTCTTTTCTTTTTTTTCAGAGCAGACTTCCAGTGAAATAAATACTCTTCACTCCCATGCAGTTTAATATTTCTTTGGCTAGCACAGCATAGGGTTTGCAGTGTGTTAAGCTGTGCTCAGCTATGTAGTGACAGGTTGCCAGATTAAATACTGGAGTTTTCTCCCGTGGTCCATATCTGGGACAGTAATTCCACATTCTTGTCAGAGTGGAGCAGTCCTGTTCGTCTGCAGCCAGGAGCCAAAAGGCGATGATTTATAAAGCCAAAATTCCACTTGCAAAGTGTTTCGGGAAGGCACGGCGTGCTTCATCCTGGGGTCAGGAAGGAGCCAGCCGAGAGGAGCATGTTTGCCTGGGTGGCTCTGTGTTTCCAAGCACAGCAATTGACCCAGAAGGAGAAAAAAGGTTTTGAGGTCTAAAACTAACAAAGCACCAATGTTTTTGTTTGCAATCCCACCCTGTTCCTGTGGTTTAGCATATTCTCCAGTTGTTTCTTGGGTTCCTAATTAGGGGAGAGGAGCGAGGGAAGTGGGAGCTGTGCTGCCAGCTCTGTGCCGCACATCCCCATTGGGGAGCTTCACCCCTGTGACACTGATGGCCACAGATCTAATGGTGTGACCTGCCCCATGGCATGGTGAGCTGGTCTCCCCCAGAGCAGGGGATAGGAAGGCCCCCATCAGGACAGATTGATGGTCTATTGCTATTTAACATCCACAGTTCACTGGATTAGGGATGATGAAGAGAACAGGCCTGTTTTGGTATCATTTGTGGATCTGTGGTCTGTGAATTTGTCTCCCCTGAAACCAGATGACTGCGCTCTTCTTTGACACCAGAGTGGCCCTGTGTACCAGCCAGTTCCTGCACCGGAAATTGGTACAAGCAGTGCTGGTGGCAGTTGCATGTCTAAGCACATCAGAATGACCTTGCAGTGTGGCTGCTCTGCTCGCAGCCTGTTGCAGCAGTGCAGACAGGCAGGGAGCTTGGTCTGGCAGATGTACTTTGGCCAGAGAGGGAGTAATGAAGGTGTAGGAGGGGGGAATTCACAGATTTGGGTCTTTAATTTCCCAAAAGTAGGACAGTGGGAGCATGTAACAAACAGTTGAAGCTGCCTGCACTCAGATGGGATGGAGCAGGACAAGAGAGGTCTGGGCTGATGGAGAATCATGATCTGGTACATGGAGATTCCCCTGGTGCTGCTGGGGCAGGGCAGAGCTGATGCAGGCAGCGCAGGCAACAGGTGTGAAATGCCTCCTGCTGCTGGCTTAGCATGTCAGTTCCTGTTGGGAAGGTGAGGATGACACACTGCATTGATCATGGGATCTGATATGGACAGCTGAGATGCTGAACAAGAGCCTGGCATGGCTTTAAAGCATCGGCTTCGCAGGCGGGTGCGCTTTTGGCAGCTGCTCCTGAGAAAGCAGCTGAGTGGCCTTAAGCAGCATCACAGGCCAGGCTTTGGTGGTGCCTCCCCACTCAAGGGGAGGCAGATTTTATCCCTAAACAAGTCATAAGCCAAGCATTACACAGAATAAGTGATAAGGACACAGGGCTGTCAGGATCAGTCATCCTCCTGAGAGGAGGATGTTACCAAAGCTGCTTCTGCTCCTGTGCTGCTCCTAGGAGAGCATCATGAAATCCTCTGTTCCCTTTCTTACTACAGCAAAATGCTTGCTGAGAAGCCCCTGTGTTGTTGGACTCAGCCTCAGAAATTGCATGATAAATGCGTGTCTCACAGTTCCTGGGTAAAGACTGGTAATAAAGACGCACATGGAGGGGGATTGGGGGTTAACTGAGCTCAGGATGGTGGTGTTGCAGAGGTAAGAGGTTATTGCGAGTTGCCTGTAGTATAACAAGCCGTTTTACACAAATGGTGTTGGTAAAGGGAAGGAACCCTCAATACTTGTTCCAAAGAGCTAGAGCCTTCTCTAGGGAGGCAGCTTCTCTGCTTTGTCTTTAGCTTGCAGCTGTTGTATCAGCTGGTGATGTTGAGGTTGCAGATGGAGGTCACGGTGGGGTTTAGGGGAAATTAATGGTGGAACAGATTGATAATGAAGAGCTGGGGGAACCACCCTCAGTCCCTGCAAAAATGCTGTGATTGATGCACCATCTATTCAAAGCAGTAAAATACTAAGGAGTGATGAGCAGAGACTGCAGCAACCTCTTGGATACCAGGCATGCATATGGTTGGATACTGAGAAGGGCAAAAGGTTTGTCTGCCCTAGGCTGCCTGATGAGCTGCAGCCAGCCCCAGTTTCCTCCTGGTCCCAGGACAGCTCTCTGAGGGTCCATGGCTCTCCTCTCCTCCCCACATTCTCCCTCGTTGTGGAGTGGATGGTGGTGGAGAGGAGCAATCCTCAAGTGCGGCACTAAGCAGCCAAGCAGTGACACAGGACTGGGAGAAGAGAAACCAGGCAAGTGGGATGCGGACCTCAGGGATTTGCCTCGGGGGTCAGGCAGGCAGCAGCCAGTCAGGATGGGACCTTGGACCATCCCTTGTCTTTACACAGGATAAAGTCTCCTCTCTTGCTTTTGTAGGGCATGTCCAGGAACTTCACACAGCAAGGCCACCGCGCAGGAGCCAGCGTGGAGGAGGGTCTGCAGGATCCCCACCGCAGGGACCGGGAGAACTGCTCCAGCCTGCTCACCAACAGCCTTGCTGACATCGAGGGCTCGCTGCAGCGGGACGCCGAGGCTGCCTACATGCATGCAGAGGTAGGACCGCCCAGGCGGGTTGCACGGCTCGAGATCGCTGCTGCAGCGCGAGCCAGACCTGAGGCTGTCTCTGGATGTGGCCCCTGGCCCAGGGTTATTTTCTCCTTGGCTCAGCCGACCCCACTTCCGTGCCTCCGGCTCCAGCCGGGATGTAGGAGGGAGCAGGAGCGGGCAGCTCCCCGGGCCGCCCCCTTCCCTTGGGGCTGCTGGTGTGCGAGGTCAGCGGCGGTGTTGCTTGGAAAGCATGATGTCATTGCGGGCGGCTGGGAAACTCGGAGCCTTTGACTAGCAGGGCCTGGGGCTCGGTGCAGGGCAGCCTGCTGCTCTCCATCCCTCCAGGGCCATTACCCCTTCCCAGCCAGCCTCTGCTCCTGGCAGGCTCCAGGCAGAGCTTCCAACATCTGAGTGGCTCCAGCCCCAGACTATGGGGATCCCTGTGGGGACTGCCCCAGTGCAGCAGCATTCTGTGCTGGGGCAGTGGTTTCTGTGCAGCCCCAGAGAGAGTGCTGGGAAAAGGCCTGCCCAGGGTGTCCTGACCCCCCCTTGCTGTTTTGCTTTGCTGCTCTGATCCATGCTGGGTGGCTGCTGGAGCATCCTGCCTTTTGCAGGGCAAAAGGAGGTGTCTGGGAATGGGGGGTCTGTTGCTGCATCATTTCCAGCTCAACAAGGGGTGTTCAGCTCCAGGGAGTGAGAGCATCCTGCACATGGCCCCTGCGGGTCCTACACAAGGCAATGTTCCCTGAGCCTTCACAAGAAGGATGGGCTCCCACTGTGCACTGTGGGGCACTGACCCCGATGTGCTGTGCGCACTGCTCCAGGCAGAGCTCTGTGTCCGCAGCACTCCCAGCACCTTTCCGCTGCTCCCCAGGCCATACCTGGAGCACGGGCTCTGCTGCCTGCTGGAGGGAAGCCAGCCCAGGCCAGGCAGGAGAAGGAAGTGTGGGTCTTTTATTACCCCAGGTGACCTCATTTCCCAATGTTCCTCTTTTCTCACTGTTAATTGCAGCAGGGCTGTGAAGGAGAAATGTGCCTGTCTGCTCAGCCAAATGGGCACTGCTTCAACCTTTCAGCTGTCTTTCCAATTTCCTTTAATGAGATGAAATCCATCAAGCATGAGCTGTGGCAGCTGGTGGCTGCCTCAGTGCAGAGCTCCCGCTTCCTGTCCTGGCTGGCGAGTTCCCTCTCCCTGCCCTGGGGATGGTTCCTAGTCCCTGCCTGTCAGGACCTTCAGCCTCTGCTCTGCCAAAGCTCAATACACATTGCATGCTCTCCATGGATCAGGTGCTGACAGAGCAGGGAGTGGATGTGTGAGCAGTTGCAATGAGGGCTCTGCCCTGTGAATGCTGCCCCGGGGTCCCGTCCCCCCCTGCCCTCACATCCTCCATCCCACAGCCTGTGCCTTACTGAGCACCGGGTCCCAGTTTTGCAGGGTGGTACCAATGTCATGCAGAGACAATACTGATCTGCAACCCCTGCTGCCTCCTGGAGGGTTTCTCACAGTGGAGAAAGGACTGAAGATTACTCTGAGAAGGGAAGGAGGGCTGTGTCTTACCCAGTGCTCAGCTGGCCAGCCTGATCTACCGCATCTGCCAAAACATGGCTATTCTGGCACATCCACTAACAACCTCCTGTGTCTCTTCCAGGGAAAATATGAAGAAAGGTTCTTGAAAGAGGAAACCATATCCCAGCAGATCAACTCTGTTGAGTCCCTGCCGGAGCTGCACATCTCTCCGGATGATGAGAAGCCCGAACAGCTCTTGCAGAGGAAGCTACATGTGAGGAGCCGTCCTCCTTCCAAGCCCACCATCGTCCGAGGGGTCACCTACTACAAAGCCCAGTCCACTGAGTCAGAAAACGACATCGAGGAGCAACGTGAGTTGGCTTTGCAGCCACGTCCAGTGGGATGGTTGTATCCTGCTGCAAAACCAGTGTCCATGCCTGAGTCCTGCCTCATTCCCTGGGAGGCACATGGGGTCACCATAGGAGGGCTTGGAGGTGGGATGATGGGTAACCTCACCCCTGTGCAGCCTTTGAGCCCTGCACGGGGGACCACTACAGCACTGTTATTCCATGGAAAATCCTGGTAGCTAAAGAAATAGGTCTCTGCTTTAGTTTAAAATACCCAACACCAACACCTTTCCAAAAGTAAATGCAAGTTTATTACACGTTAGTCCTGCAAATGTCTCCCCAATGGCATCCAGGGAGGTTTGTGCAGTGGTTGGGGTGCTGGAAGGCAGCTCAGAGCTGCTGCTGGCTGCCTGACAGCTCAGCAGGGTGCTGCTCACTGCCCTGGCCATGGTGAGAGGAGGAACTGAGCCTCCTGGGACCAGCAGCATGGGCAAAAAGGCAAGTGTCCTTTCTCTGCAAAACTGGCTCAGCAGCAAGGCTGGCAGCACAGCCATGTGTGGTTCATGAGGTCCCAGAGATGAGGAGCAGCAGAGGGTACCTGCGATGGCTGGTACCCAAGTGGTAGCCCAAATGGTCCCCGTGCCCTGGGTGAGGCACCTGGTTTGGCAGGCTGGGTTAGGAGGGTGGGGTCTGGCTGGGTGCTGCAGTTGTGTCTCTGTCCTGTCCCAGGCAGCATGGAGCCCCTGCTGCACCTCTGTGAATGCGCAGACTGAATCACTGTCCATCACCTCCTGCTCTGCCCAGCCTGAGGTGGTGGATGTGGCTGTGATGGGGTCTCACTTACCGTCAGCCCCTGCAGTTCACACAGCCCTTCTCCAGCTGGAAATTAAGAGGGAAACCAGATGGATTTAGTACAGCCTGGACAAGTGGGCAGAGGAGCAAGAGCAGTGGGGTGGGTGCAGAGGGGCTGTACAGGACTTACTCCTGCTCTCTGTGGGGCTGACGCCCATGCCTGTATTTGCCAGCGGACGAGCTGTTCAGCGGGGACAACACGGTGGACCTACTGATCGAGGACCAGCTCCTAAGGCCCAGCAGCAGGGCGGGTGAGGACACAAGGAAGCCCGCCCCGGTGGGATGGCCGCCCACCCCTGCCAGCGACCCTACCACCTCCCCAGTCACAGACACTGCCACGATGGCCACAGTGCCCCTGTCCCCTGCCATGTCCACAGAGCCCACACTGGATGCCACCCTGGAGACCATGACTGCCCTGCCAGAGCTGGTGGAAGAGGAAACTCCACAGCTACTGGCAGCCTTGGCCAGCACAGTGGTGGCCACGGCCACTGAAAGCCCATTTACAGCCACCACTGCTGTCCCCAGCCCTGCCATGGCCACCACCACTGGCACCTCAAGGGCCATGGGGATGAGCTCTGCCCCAGAGAGCAGCCCGGGAGTTTGGGGACCTGCAAGCACCCCTCCGACACCAATCAGTCCCACCATCCCTGCCACTCCAAAGCAAGCGCTGGAGGAGGAGGACATCAGGAACATAATTGGTGAGTGCCTGCACTGTTCCAGCTGTGAGCATGAGGGCTGACTTGTGGCCACAGCGTGTTCTGCTAAGCACAGGACACCTGAATTCGGTCACGGGTGGGAGGTGCCATGGAGATGGTGGCTGGACAGCACTTTACTGCAGTGCCAGGTTTACTTGCTTGTTAATTCTGGAACCTATTGCAGTCTCCTCTCAGCCTGAGGGGCCAGGCAGGGAAGAAAGAGGCCTCCCTGGAGATGGACCCAAAGCAGGCAGCAGCCTCAAGCTGGGGCAGGAACATGGCTGAGGCTGTTGGGAACTGTTTGCAGGATCTGGCCAATGCTGCTGGGTCTCATAAGGCTGAGCCCAGGCTGAGGCAGTGGGGGTACCCACTGCGTGGGCAAAGGGCTGGAGGAGGGTGATGCCTGCAGACCCCAGCAGGAGCAGGGGGAGCATGGCTGCACTGCCTCTGGCCTCGTGAGCTTTTCTCTGCCTGCACAGGGCACTGCAAGGACACGCTATCCACCATTTCGGGGCCCACCACCCAGAACACCTACGGGCGCAATGAGGGTGCCTGGATGAAGGACCCCCTGGCCCAGGAGGAACGTATCTATGTCACCAACTACTACTATGGGAACACGCTGGTGGAGTTCAGGAACCTCGACAACTTCAAGCAAGGTGAGTTTGCACCACTTCCAGTGCTGCTTGACTGGTCCAAATGGTGTCCTTGTCCCTGGGATACTGCACCATGGGGGGGTTGTCTGGAAGGGTCCCTCCCCTCTTGGGTGCTAGCTCCTGGTGTGTGTAGTTCAGAGCACAGCACAGGTCAGGCTGCCCCTTGTGACCCTGGACTTGCCTGTCACTACACCAGGTGGCTGCTGGTGCCTGGGGAGGGAGTACAGCAGGGCTGTGGGCAAAGGGTGCTGCTGATGGGGCCACCAACCCCAAAGCAAAGGGTCTCACAAGCAAGGTGTCTCTGCCACACAGGTCGCTGGAGCAACTCCTACAAGCTCCCATACAGCTGGATTGGGACGGGGCATGTGGTCTACAATGGGTCCTTCTACTACAACCGGGCCTTCACACGCAACATCATCAAATATGACCTGAAGCAGCGGTATGTGGCTGCCTGGGCCATGCTGCATGATGTGGCCTATGAGGAATCAACCCCATGGCGGTGGCGTGGCCACTCAGATGTGGACTTTGCTGTGGATGAGAATGGCCTGTGGGTCATCTACCCAGCCATCAACTATGAGGGCTTCAACCAAGAGGTGATAGTGCTGAGCAAGCTGAATGCGGCCGACCTCAGCACCCAGAAGGAGACCACGTGGCGGACGGGGCTGCGGAAGAACTTCTATGGGAACTGCTTTGTCATCTGTGGGGTCCTGTACGCAGTCGACAGCTACAACAAGAGGAACGCCAACATCTCCTATGCCTTTGACACACACACCAACACACAGATCATCCCCCGGCTGCTCTTTGAGAATGAGTACGCCTACACCACACAGATAGACTATAACCCCAAGGACCGCCTGCTCTACGCCTGGGACAATGGGCACCAAGTCACCTACCACGTCATCTTTGCCTACTGAGACCCCCCCAGCACAGTGGGGCACTGCGAGCCAGGGGCCACCAGCACCTTTTGTTATTATTTTTATTGTTATTATTTTGTACAAAGAGTAAATGATGGCTTTTTAAGTTGTTTTTTTATGGTGGATTGTAGATCGATCCCCAGGCCAGAACCACCCTGTTTCTCTTTGCTGTAACCTTGCTTCTGGCTTTCCTTCCTGCAGGGAGGTCTTCCTTCAGGAGAGCAAACCCAGCTCTTCTGCCTGGGAGAAGAGGGGGCCTGGATGCAGTCCTCCTCAGAGGTTTCATCTAATAATGCTCACTGAGAGACCCACAGCCAGTGCAAAGGTGGCCTTCCTGCTGCAGGCACCAGGTCTCAGTGGGATGCTGATGTATGCCTGTCCTTGTGGAGGACGTGCATGTCCCATGGGCCTGTCCTGGCTCCCATGACCATCTTCCCAGCTGACGGTCAGCAGGCCCTTTGGCGATCCTGCTGTACAATGTGGCTGCGAGTGCAGCTCCGGCAGCCCCTGGTGCTGGCACTTAGGCTGAGGACTGTCCCCTCCAGCCTGGGCTCTGCCCTTTGCAACCTGCTCTGGGGCCTGGGTGTACCCTGAGCCCTGACTCACATCTGGAGTGAGCTGGCAGTGGGGAGGGGGACACTGTAAATACGTGTAGATGGCTTTTGTTTGTTCAGTTTGTAACCCAAAATAGTCCCCATTGCTGGTTGTTGGGCAACGGCTTTGCTCGGCCAGGTGCTAGGCTGCCTGGGTGGGGAGCTGCGTGACTGGAGGAGCCCTGGCTCCCTATGCCACTGCCGCTTCACTTCCCATGTGCCCTCTCACTGCCATGCTCGCCCTGGTCCTGGCTGCTGGCCAGCAGGAGCCCCTGCCCTTCTGCCCAGCAACATCTCGTATTTACCTGCTCTCAACAATAAAACATCCATACCTTTGCAGCTGTTTGAGGCTTTCTTTGGGACCGGTTCACCCTCTGGGTACATGGAAATGGAGGGGGATGCGTAGTTTTGGGGAATGCCCATTTACACATTAAGAGGCTCTAGGCTTCTTATGCCTGGCACCTGGGCAGGGCAGCATGGCTGTGCGCAGCTGTGAGAAGTGCTTGGCTCTGTCATGCCTGCAGACTGCGGTGGGCCCATCTTCCCCAGGCTCTGGGTGAGCAGCTCATGCACAGTGCCCCCTCCTCAGGGGCAGGAGGAGGGGTCTGGGTGCATATGCCTCTGACAGCAGCAGTGCTGTGCAGCCCAAGACAATGCTGACCTAATCATTTGCTTAAGCAAAGCAGTGTCAACAAGCAGAATAGTAATAATAAATAAAATAACCATTTTATTGCCTTCAGTGCTAGGGACACAGAGAACAGAACTACATGGGCCAAGAGGTGCTCTCCACTGCTGGAGCTCTGGGTGCTGGCTCAGGATGTGGCGCCACAGCCGTGCCCAAGCCCCCATTCCCCCAAGCAGCCCTTTCCAACGGGCTGGGCTGGGCTGTGCCAAGCTCATTCACCACGCCAGGTCCCTGCCCCAGTCACACAGCAGCACCCCCCCCAGAGGGTCACCCCTGTGCAGGGCTGTGGGGAGCTGCATGCTGCTGCCTGGGGCACTGCTGGGGTTTGGTTTTGACTATTGTGTGAGCTGGCCCACAGTCAGGTGGGGCCGGGCCAGGAAAGGAACTGGTGCAAGGAGCACAGCCAAAGCCCTCACCGGGCCCGGCTGCTTCCCAGCAGCACTAGCGCCGAGGGGACTGGGGGCCTGTGCAGCTCACACTGACTACGTGGCAAAGGGC
Source organism: Melopsittacus undulatus (assembly GCF_012275295.1). Classification (NCBI taxonomy): domain Eukaryota; kingdom Metazoa; phylum Chordata; class Aves; order Psittaciformes; family Psittaculidae; genus Melopsittacus; species Melopsittacus undulatus. The sequence continues at coordinate 27,497,800 of NC_047532.1, read as the reverse complement.
AAAGCTTTTCCATAGTGTTGCAAGGCACATACTTTACAGGGGTGTATTGCTCCTCACCCTCCTCCTGGCCTTCCCCAAGCTGTTTGTTTTGCTACAGGATCAACCTTTATTTCCTAACAGCTGCACACACAAATAATATTAATAACAATAATAATGATACTAAAAACAACCCACATCAGTCAGCAGTTCAGACAATGAAGGCAGTTGGCTGGCAAACTGAAGCCCGTGATTTTATATGCTAACTGTAAAGGGGAAAAATATAATGTAACATGCTGAAGTCATTAGGAAAGGCCGATGCTCTTGCTGGGGTCTCATCCCAGCTGAACACAGCAGTGCACTGCGTGCTGGAGCTCCACGGCCCAACTCCAGCCTGGCAAACTTGGGGCCAGTTAAGAGAGCTCTGCAGCAGGCTGTGTAACGGCAGCACTCGGCTGCAGCAAGAGCCATCTATGGTCCTTCAGTGCTCAGGGACAAGCAGCAGCTGCTTTGCTGCATGATGGGTGGCTGTCAGTGCAAGGCAGAGAAGGGGTGTGCAAGTGTCTGCGTGTCAGGAGGGAGGTGCTGTTGTGTCCCACCGAACTGAAGCAGCTCTTCTGCCCCAGCAGATCCAACACTGCTTCATAGGCTGTTTGTTAGCAGTGAAAAGCATTAAATATAAAACAAACGGAAACCAAAGCCCAAAACCAAAACCAACCAAACACCCCCCCAACAAACAAATGCAAGAAAACACAAACCAAGCAAGAAACAGAAGGAAAAAACCAAACCAACCAACCAACCAAAAAAAAGAATAGCAGTACACTCTCCGCAAATACACGTGCTCCACTGAATCACCACCCCTGGGGCAAGCTCCAGCCTTTTACCACTCTGCATGTGTACACACTGCCTCACCCCTACCACCGTGGTAAGCTGTTCTGCTTGTAGTGCTCTGGCTGTAAGGGGGGGTTCCCACCATCCCGCAGGGCAGCTGGGGCTGGGCTGCCCCATGGCACTGCTGCCATCCTGGGCAGCAGCCCAGAGCTTCCCAGCAAGGGAGGCTGCATGGGCAGGGATTTGGGCAGGCATGTGGGGTTGAAGGGGAGCACGACTATCTGTCCAGGCCAAGCACAGCCACTCTGGCAGATGAGGGATGCTCCTGTCCCTGGGGTGTAGGGCCAGGGCTGGAGTGGCAGGCTCGGTGTGGGGTGCAGGGCTGTGGCTCTCCCTGTACTTGCAGGGAGAGCTTACTGAAAGCTTCCTCCTGCTGCCCTGAGTGCACGGCAGGGAGGGAAGCCTGAACTTGAGGGAAGCCTCTGCAGTGGTGTCTCTGGGCAGGACCCCAGCACCCCACCTAAGGGGGAGTTTAATGGGGACAAAAACAGCCAACAAAAAACCAACAAACCAAACAACTCAGTTCTGGACAGTGTGTAAGTAGCAAGGACAGCCTGGGTCCTTTGTCCTCCCTGTGCCAGTCCTGGGCACCAGTGGCTGATGCCAACACCAGGACTGTGGCAGAGTGCCCCACCCACACCTCTGGGACCAGGCATTGCATGCGGCATGGGTCCCGCAGGCCTGTCCCTGCCAAGGAGCCAGCTGAGCAGTATAATCCCTGGGCAGGATACGGCTGTTGGGAAGGGTCAGGCACAGGAATGGGCTAAGTGGAGTCCACCCTTGTGCTGATGTGCCAGGAGCCCTAGAGACTTGCTGGCAAAGGGGCTCAGTCTGGCAACAGGACCTGCTGTGTGCTGGGTGCTTCTGCTGCAGGAGCTACTGCAGAGATTTGACAATAGCCCTCAGGGCATGGGGTGTCTCTGGGACAGAGGGAGATGCACTGTAGAAGGTGTCAGTGTGGTTTCTGCGCTGCTCCCGGAGGTATGGTGGGACAGATGAACTTTTGATGTGGAGGATCCTGGTGTCCATCACTTCACAGTCGATCTGCATCATCACCTCGTAGTCCTGCCCGTTGATCACATTCTCTGCAAACGTAAATAAAAAGCCAAAGTTGAGACTTAGCCCTGCAAACTAGTGATCCCACAGCACCAAAACCAGAGCTTTCTTGACCTCTTTCTGTCTGGAGCAGAAGATGGAGAGGAAGACCCTGCTCGTTTTTGCAGCTCCACACATGGAGCTCCATCTCACACAGTGCAGCCCCACCCTGCTTGTGACACCTCAAATGGCCCAGGCCTCGCCAGGCATGTGCAGGCACACACAGAAATTAATGCAAGTCTTTTCTTTCCCCCTTCGTCATCTGCACATAATTACTGACGGAGTTTGTATTGTATAAATTTATTACCTAACTGTTGTTCCTGAGCCACTAAAGCATAGGGGTGAGTGAAGATAAAGTTTATTTAAGCAAACTGAGTGTTTCACTTTCTTTTTATTGGTTTAAGAATACTGTAACCCCCTTGATACTGAAGATCTAGAAGAATTTCTTCACCAGAGTATTAATAAAAAAAGTTAAAATGCCATCACTTGAAAGAATTAACTGTGCCCCATTACCACCCTGACCCAGCTGTTGTCACTTGCATGATGTTATGGTGACACTGGGCAAGGCCATTATCCTGCGACACATCCGGACATAAGGAGACCCAGGGCAGCAGATGGGATCCTGGCACAAGGGCTGAATCATCCCAGTGCAGTCCCAGGACAGGCACGTCTGCTGTTGCAGAAGCTCCTGGGCTTACACGCAGAGGCTGTCCACATGGCTAGCATCTGCTGCCTAGATTTAAAGGTGGGAGACTATTCCCTGCATAGACAGTGTGTCCAGGAATGAGAAAGTCAAGATCAGATTTCCAGGCACGACCAATCCTTGCCTTTCAGAGTCAGAAGACTGCCATTGGCAGGGTTTTCTTTCTGTGCTAAGGAGGATGGAAGATCACCTAATGGAAAGCGTATGGATTGGAGGAATGCAATACACATTACTAATTTTTACTGTTTTCCTGGATTAACTCTGACTCTGGATGACAGCTGACTAGCATGGCTGGACCCTCTTGCACCCCATGCCACCTGTGGAAGCTATTAGATCTAGTAGGTCTGGTATAGTAATGAAAAGCAGGAGCAACCCCTTGCTAAGGGGGCTGAGAGCCTGTAAGTGAAATCAAAGCTCCCACCTGCAGAAATGGAATGGAAAAAGGTCTGTATGTGCCACCAAGTGACCAAGGCTAGAAGCAGCTGTTGCATGTCTCTGTGCTGCTGACCCAAACATCACAACAAACACCTTGTCCCTGCTGGTTCCCAGCTGGGACCCTTTTAGACACCATCCCTCCAGGTCACTCCTTCTCTCATCCTCACAGCTCCTCAGCTCTCACGTTGCAGACAGCAGCTCAACAGGACCCTGGCTATGTAGGAATATATGCTCCAAAGCCACAAGAGGGTGAGGTAGGATGGGATGGCAGCCAAGCCCAGGAAATCCTCTTGGTAAGGCAGTAAGACTTTCCCGAGTCTGCCCGCAGTAGTCAGCACAGTGGGCTATCATTATGTTCCCTGGCATTGCACAACATGGAGAACAGCAATCCCTGGAGCAGTCCATGGAGGAAGAGAGCTGCGCTGTGTGGGTGGCAGCAGGGAGCATGGGAACCGGATCAGCACATCTCAGCCAGCTGGGATCCCACTTCTCCCAGAACAGACACAGGCTCCCCCTGGGAGTAAGTGGACCGTGATTAAGTAAGCCACAGGTCTGCTACCCTGTGCAAGAGGTGCTGTGTCTTCTGAGGCCACCACAACTGAGATAGCTGGGGGGAATCATGCTCCCAGTGAGCCTCTGGCCAGCAGGCATGGAAGGGACTCACACCCAACTCCGGCACTTGCAAAGTGCTCAAATCCTGTCCTCTGTATGTGAATTAGCATAGGAGTGACACTCAGGTTTAAAGGTGGATATCTGATTCTTTCCCGTTTTAGGCTGAAGGCATTGCAGATGAAGAACAACTGCAGGGAACCTCTGCAAAGGGACTTGTCTCACAGGGATAAAGACAGTAGTGGGAATGCCTCAATTCCCACTACAGACATTTTTGGCAGCCTTTCTCATTGCCATTAGCACCAAACTGACTTAGCAGAGGAGGTGAGATTTGCCACAGACAGCAGTCACTGCTTGATGATGCTGCTGGGGCTTGGACCCGCTGTGCTGAAAAGAGCAGTCTGAAGGCTGTGACAGCCCCAGGATGCGTGGCCATTACCAGAGACCCTCTCCAGCCCACCCCAGCCTGGAGGGTGGAGTGGCTGATGTTCTGTGTAAGCCCATGTGATGCTCTCAGCAAAACACCAGGCAAACGTGACCTGAATGCAGCCAGTGCAATCCAACATTTGGAAAGATTAGCTCACTGTCAAAGGGGCAGGCATTGCAAAAATGATTCCACATGGCTCTGTCCTGACCTCGATGCCATTAAACTGTTTCATGATCTGGATGAGGAATAGAGAGCATACTTGTAAGATTTCTGGAAGATGCTGAACTGGAGAAATTTCAACCACCTTGGAGTACTGGATTAGACTGCAGTTTTGATAAGAGAGGCTGTCCAAAAATCTTCAGGATGCATTTCAACCAAGGCCAGAGTGAAGTACAATGCTCAGGAGAATTGGAAAACATGAGTACAAAATGGGGCTGGGCAGAAGCATTGCAGAAAAAGCTTGAGAACTGCAGATCACTGTGGATAAGCCAACAGCATGACAGGACTAGAAATTATCAGTTCAATCTTAAGAAAAACAGATTTATGTTTGTAAAATTTCTAATCATAATGAACTACAAGCACTGTCTGAAGCTACCTCAGGAGACCAGAAGGTATCTGCAACTCTCAGTTTTTAAGGAAAGGCTTGATGGCCACATCTCAGACAAGACCAGGGTACCTGACTCTTACTCCCCACAGGCACAGGCACTTGCATTTGTTCCTGGTCCTTCTGGCCCAGCCTTTCTGTGAGCTGCCTGTTCATGACTGGAGCCCCTTAGGGTAGACTGCAACCAGTCATTGAAGAGCCCAGGTTCACAGAGAAGCCAGCATAACTCACTGAGCTGTGATGACCCTCTCTACTCTTTGCTCATGACAAAGACAAGGCAGTGCAACTTGGGCAAAGCCCTTGCAGTGAGATTTGAGCTGATGTTTCCCACAGGGGAGAGATGCACACCTCCAGCGCCTATGGTTCAGGCAGCGGTGAGAACTGTGACAATTTTCCTTGATGGCCAGTTTAAATCCAGTGGCTACATAGCTGGACACACTCAGTTGTGCTATTCCTAATCCCTTGTCACCAAGTGGCCAATATCTGAAGTAGAGTTGTGGATTCCCCACAGGACCCCGTGGCCTGTTCTGTGGATGAGGCCACAGAACAGGCCAACAATTTTGCCTGGTGATTCCTGCATTAGAACTTTTAAGAGTAGCCTGATCAAGCTTTTTTTCTTTCCCCTTCCATGAGGACATCCAGCATGATCAACATCTGGGAGACGCCAGTGGAGCACCAAGGCAGAGAGACCCCTGACAAGTGTTGAGCTCACCAGTTGCATACAGCTGATCTCTGGAGGCACCAGAGTATGTAACTGGTGCTTTCTCTCAACATTCAGGTCAGCATGTACTGCCCTGCCTAAGCATGCACCCATCACACCTCACAGAGAAGCGAAGGCAGGCAGGGCTGACTGCCTGAAGTTGCTGCCTGCTGCCGCTGCTCATTTGCTAGCTGGAAGGTAGCACTGCCAACATGCATTGCCCAGGGTGGCTTAATAGCCCAGAGCAACGCTTGACATGGAGTTATTTCTAAAGTTTATTGTCTTTAGTTACCTATGACTGATGTATTGTAGGATTACATAAGTGAAAACTCAGGAACAGATCTCCTGTAGAGGTGTCTGGATTTATAAATAGATTTATTTCTCCTCTTTGAAGTTCAGAACACACAGCCTCTCACATGGTACAGCCTCAGGCTTAAGAAGCTATCCTTCCCAGGCCAAGCGGCTGCGTTGCAGTTAATTATTTGTTAACAGGTTTAAAAGCCATGCTTCATGACTTTTCATGACAGATGACTTCAAATCAACAGCACAGGTTAGTTGTGCCAACATTGCTGTTCTCTGACTGCACCTTCTCAAAGAGGCTCACTGGCTTTCACAGCCAGTACCACACTCCCAGAACAAGCTTGGTCTAAAGAACAGAAATCTAATTCTGCAGTACTGCTCTCCAGGGTTTATGGCACTTCCTCTAAAAACCAAACATGTTGCTAGATGCCACTGATGAAAGCTGAAGTCTGCAGTCCAAACCAAAAACATTTAGCAAATAAGGCTGAGGGTAATAACTACTGTTACAAATTACAGGAGATGATGGAAGATTGTCTTCATATTTGAAACACTAAATTTTCAAAACTGGCTTAACAGAGAGACCATAAAACCAAAGCTCTCCTTCTCCCCTTAGTAGTACTGACATGTATCAGTAAGTTGAATGTTCAAATGTCCATCTTTAAGATCAGGCATCTACTTATATAAGATACGCTGTCCTAGAGAAAGGCAGAAGACAGCCAGGGAACTTCAGAGGTGAGCAATGAAAATCTTAAGTGTCTGTTCTGTAGTAAGTCAGAACAAATGGTGATGTCAATTGTCTCTAGATTTAAACTCTACACGTCAGTCGGCTGTTTGGCCCTATGGATGCAGTCATAAGCCAGAACCACATTATTCTGGTATTTTACCCCTTCCCACTTACATATACCTTCCCCAAAAAGCTTTGCTGCAGGAAAATGCTTGCCTTGAAAACTGCACAGTTTGCAGAGAGGCTGAAACAGAGCTCCCCTGAAATGCCACCCAACCTTGCTGAACTGTTTCAGGGCTGTAACCAAATACCATCAAAGAGCTTTCCAGCTTTCTGAAGATGTGCTTATCCCTTAGGTAAGCTTAGGACAGAGCTTTGTTCTACCATATCAACTATGAATTTTACCTTACCCCAGGCAGTTCCACAGGGGACTACCCAAAACATATTCTGTGAGACCAATGCTGTATAATTCAAGGCCTGTGGCACTTAATTTGACATCCCCAATTCTCAGCCTCTTCTCAAAGGCCCCAGGTGCTTTCGCAGTAGATAACCCACACACCTACTTCCTGGTTTCTTAGTAGGTGATTTGTAAAAGTGGTCAGAACCTATCTGGCTCTACTCCCACTGTGCTCACTGAATACACAGTTAAGCTAGTGTCAAGCACATAGAGCTGGACTATGTCCTTACTCCTTCTGGTAAGATACAAAGGAAAATCACTTACACCATCTTTACTTTAACTACCTGTCTTAGTCACTAAGGCTAGAGAATCATCCCCTCTTCATGGACAACAGTGCAGAGTGAAGTTGCTATCCATGTAACTAGTTCAGTTGACATGAAAATAGGTGTCAGAGAATTATCTCTGTGCAAGGTGATACAAAACCACCAAATCTGTTAAACCCATCTTTGCTGAACTCATTCCTGCTACAATGCCATTCCCATATCACCTTCTAACAAGAAAGTTTGCTTTGCTGCACCAGATTCTAAAGACAGTCTGTGTCAGCATTGATTTATGCTTGGAGCCGCTTCTGCAGCCCCATCTATCACACCAGCAGGAACCAAGGCAGCTTTTAAAGAGCCACCAGATGTATTCCACTACCTGGTTGCTTTGTGCTAGCTGCGCCAAGCTGACAATGATAAAGTTTGTTTTAAAGAATTACTTAGCCCCAAATTACCCAAATAATTTATACTGCAACCTGCCCTGGCCCAAAACAGAGCTTATGTTTATGGCAGCACAGAGTTCGAAAAGCACAAGCTTTGTAAGAAGATGAGGGTGCACAGCTCTGGGGCTGGCCTGTTGAACGGCTGCAGATGTCCCCTGACATAATTCAGGGCCTTCCTTTGCACCATCACTCCTGCAATCTTCCATCTCATCTCTGCTGAGCAGCCTGAACTGTCTTACCCAGCACATCTGGACAATGTTTCCATCTGAAGGGCTGCTATACACTACCAAATAAGTATATAACCGAAGCAGTGTTACTGTAACAGCTACACAGACTAAAAATACACTCACTGCAACAATGCAGTAGGGTTCCTAAAGCATTCACAGATTTGCTTGTTAGACAGGATTATTGGAGGCAAGGGAATTATATGGTGACCCAAATTACTTCTCTTTTAAAAAAGTAAATTCTCACTTGGAACTATGTCCAAACAAACCAGTTGCAATGGTCTCACCTCCGTGGACTCAGCTGTCCTCGGACTGTGACACAGGATAAGTGAGATCTTGGGCATTTCAGTTCTGCAGGTCTCCTAGCAAACTGTGAGCCAGGCTGTTGGGTGTATACGCATACAGGAACAGGGGCCATGTTAGAAACACTGGATACACACAATAATGGTCACTTTGACAAACTACAAGCCGACAGCAAGGAGATGGGGTCTCTCCCAAGTCTAAGCTGTTAGAGCGCTGGAGCTATCTAAGGGGGATATTTACAGGCAAGAGGGATGAGCAAGAAAGCCAAAGGAAACAGTCTGTCGCCTCCTAAGTAAATAAAGGGGCCACAGGAGAGATCAGCACTGACTGTGGATGCCCTTAGCGTACACCACTATGTGATTTTTGGAAAAGGACAGCATCTGTGGGCAACACAGTCAGTAGCAGATCTGTGTCAGATGGTGTTTTGTAGTACCTGGTCCAGACTAGAATGTCTTGGAATCAGGGAAAGAAAGTTGGCTCTTCCCGGGAACCACTTCCTACCTATCTCCCACCTCCCCTCTTTCATACTGAACAGTCATTTCCCTCTACAAGAAAGAGCATGAGGAGAGGGGCCAGTGTGGATCTACTGTGATAGCTCTTACTTGTTTTGGAGGGAGCTCATGACCATCTCAAGAAGAAAGGCTCAGAATCAGCAGTGTTGACCCTCCCAGGCACATCATTTAAAGCTCCCTCAGGTAGAGTATTTCTTGGAAACAGACATTTTTGACAGCACTGGCTGTGCATGTGCATGTTATTGGCAGGGTATCATTGCTGCAGGATGGCCATATTTGAAACATAACCAGCTGTGGCAATACTAATGACAACGGATAAAAAATAGAAGATGAAACAAAGCCAAGGGGCAAAGCAGTTCTGCTGCACAGAAAACTCTTGGGAGTGAAGAGGCTGGAGGAAGATCAACTCTGTCTGCTTGGGAGGCATAAAAATTACAAACAAACTCGCCACACAGCCCACAAATCCAGACATACCCACTTACAAGACAAATAACTGTACACAGGAGAGTAAGCTAGAAGCACATTCCAGTAAAGGCTTCTTTCAAGAATAAGGGCTGGAGGGCTTGTCACTGACAGCACACAAGAGGACTGCTCCCTCTCAGTGTAGCAGAGAGGGACTGGGAGGCATGGGCACGGTCTCTTCTGTCCCTGTCATGGGCCTACCATTCCACAGAGGCTGTTAGAGCTGGAAAACCTTTCTGACCTAATGCTACATTTTGTTTTAAATACCAGCAAGATACTCTGTTTCCTGCTGTGTTGCTGGACTAGCTGTTCTCCTCTAACCCTGATACTGCCTAAGGATGGCTTTTGTGCACAGGCAGGAGAGCAAAGTCCTGGTAGCAAAGTCCCATCCAACCTGTGCCTTTGACAGTGATCAGCAGCACAAGCAAAATTTAGGGCAAGCACATACTTTTGGTGATACGTGAAATAGTAAGTAACTGCTTCCTACCTACCTTATCTACAACATTCACGGCTCTTAGGGTTCTGTGATAATCTTACCCTTAGCCATCGCTGTCAAATTCAATAGTCGTTGGAGTAGGGAAGCTGATACACTTAATGTTCTTTTGCTTTTTTACTAAACCTCTATGACCAGAAATGTATAGTATTGAAGACAGAGATTCAACAGGGCTGTAAAGATGGTTCATGTTTTGTTTTCTGCTCCCTCTCTAATGGATTATAGTGCTTTTCTTCCTCAGCTAAGCCAGCACTGCAGGGAAGGATTTGCAGTGGCTCCTCTGGGCAGTAACAGCTCAGTTAGAATCTGCCATTTTGTCCAGGAACACTTTTTCTATGTAAGTTCTTTTGCATTTTTTTCACACCAAGTTTCACCTGCTGAACAGAGCTTCACTCCCTCCCAGGATCTTCCAGCCTGTGCCTGGAGATGCGTGGGCATGTCCCCAGCACAGACCTGCATGGGAGTCTACTGGTAACATCCTCCTCATTGCAAAATGTGACCTTCTGATTCCACAAATATTTACACATTTTAGAGAGATACTAACCTGTAAGTGAGGATTCCCTCTTGTCTCCAAAAGCTTGCTTTCTTCTAGCAGTCTCTGAAGAACTACCTTTTTCCAAGCTTTTTTAACACTCAGGTACTGCGCTGATGAGACCACCCTTATCCTCACACTCACTATCCCTCTGAGACCTCCAATGGAGCACTATGGTAGAACTTTACTCTGCAGAAGCTGCAATAGCTTTTCCCAGTTATATGTAGCAGGGCATGCTCAACTCTCACAGATTCAGGTTGTGCGAAAGTGAGACTTCATTTTTTTACAGTTCCTAAGGCCATTTTTAAAACAACTTTGCCTTATTTGTCATTTGCCATTCTCTTGATACATATATAACCTCAGTGGTTAACACTAGAACTTTTTCCTTCAACAGTGCTGATGTAAACTTGAAATGCTCTTTTACACCTTGGTTCTCTATGGGCACTAGAGATTCTCTGGCAGGCTTCCTCTGAGAAATGTTTCTATTATTTTTTTAAGCCTCAGGCATGCTGTTCCTCAGTATCTCTTTCTGGCTTGGCTTCTTATGGTTTGACATTTAGTCTGCAGAAATTGCCTTTGTTTTTCTATTCCCTCATTTGGCTACAATGTCTATTGTTTAAAAGATACCTTCTTCTGTGAATTGACTTTAATGTGTTACTTAAGCCCCTTGGATTTCTAGGGTCCTTTTAAAGACTTCTGCAGTGAGCTTTTAATCTTTAATTAATCTTCATCACATTTGCCAGCACTTTTTCCTATTGTTTTTTCTTTTAATATTTTTTCCTATTCTTATGTAGCCCTTAGCTGTGAACTGTAGTATACACTTCACCATTTCAACTTGTAGCACTTACTGATAAAATGAACTCTTTGGCTTATTTTTTTTTTCCAAGAGGCAGCTTCACTTTTTCATTGACATGGACCTTTTCTGCCACCCAATATCATTTGCGTCTTTGTGTTAAAAGTGTCTCACTGATTTAAGAGTGAGGGCTGGTGAGAGCCTGTATTCACTTACAGCTGAAATGTCTTTATAGTTTGGATGGTATCCAAAGAGTGAGCTGAATTTTCCACCTGTCTCGCTTGGATACATAAAATTACCTCATTTATTTAGATACTGTGATCAGCTCTTGCTCATAGAAGAGTATTTTTAACACCATCTTTGTGAAGCTTCTGTCTGTGTGGAGCAAGCACTTCACACAAGCTTCTCTGGGGCTTCTATAGAAGAAGACAGGGTGGAGGTAGATGATTTACAATGATGTGGATGACCAGAAATGTTCTTCAGATGCTCAGGACATATTTTTCAAATGCTTTCCTACAGCAACCTTGCTACAAATGATTAAGCCCAGATGACGCCTAGGAAGCACCAGAGGTAAGGCGGACTGTATTATGAGGGTGAGCAAAGTTGCATGAAGGTTAGACCTGGAGTATGAGAAGGTAAAAGCCTCCTGGCCCCACTGGCAGCAGTCTCCTATTAGAGACTGCAACCCAAATACTGAAAATGACCCTCTTGGACTGCTGTGTTTTTACTGATCTCTAAGTTGAGTTCAGTGATGTTCTCAAGACAGAACTCATAAATGTGAACCTCCTCTACCAGCTCTGTTGCAGTTTTTTTATGTTTTTACAGGGTGAGCTCACTATGGATAATTATGTTTCACATCACTGTAGAAATAGTGAGCTACCAGAGTTAGCCTATGCATCACCAACATAAAACTGTGTTTGCCGCCTATAAATTAACACCAGGCAGAATTATGTAAGCTTGAATTTACAACACTTGAAAATGTACTAAGGCAGATCAGCTGGGCTTGAGGTTAGAATTACAATATGCTGTGCAAACAGTTCCATGGAGCAGAGATGGTGATGGTAACCTCACAGATGAAGATGAAAATTTTCTCTTTGCTTTTCAGCACAGCTCTCAACACAGTGCTCTCTGTGAAGCTTGGTGGGAGAGTGTACCTATAGAGCAGTATCAGCATCTAGGGTTAATGAAAGTCTAGAAGACAGGATCTCTGAAGTGAGATACATACATGTTTAGTCCTAAACTGAATCTGGCTCCTTCTGTAAGCCCATACTGGCATCTATACTGGCAGCTAATGCCATGGGTTTCTTTCTTCTTCTATTTTGTGGATTTTATAGAAGCGTGTCTTTTATATGGAAAAAATAATCTGGTGTAATAACACTGGTATTGGAAACACTAAGTACAAAAAGTCCAATTAATTTATGACTCATTCTCTACCCCCTTCAGGAAGAGTGTGTTCCCAAGAAAATGCCATCTGTAGTATTTATCCTGTCCATACAGGGAAGACCAGTCACACTGGGGCTTGGCCTGCTCTACCACACAAAACCCAAGAGATATTATTTTTGTATTAATGAAAGGACAAAAAGACACAGAAGATCCTACAAAATCATCTTCCTGTTCTTTTGAATACATAAAAATAGATTGCTTATTTAGCAATTTAGGTAAACAGCTTGTTATGAAAAGTCACTGGGGAATAAGCCTTTATGATTTCATTTCTTGATCGTTTCCTGTCTAACTAAATAAACATGAACTCAAGTGACACTGACTCCATTACTTTTGTGCGCAGATTCTTGAATGATTTCTTTCATAATTTTTTGAGTAATTTAATCTTTTCCTTCCTGTCAAAGACAACATATATTAACAGACAATGGCTGGGGAGAGCAAAGTCTCTCAAATATAATAAAATATGTGGAAAATATCTATTTAAGACTGCATCTAAGAAATGGCTGATTCTGATGTTCAAAGAAATGTATGAAAGTTTGGGAGGGTATTCTGTTTGGATAAACTGTGCTTTTACATCACTTTGAAAAGAGAACAAGAATGATAAAAGCACCATCTTACAATATGATTAAAATCTGTCATTAAAATTCCTTGATAAAGTATCTTATGGCATGATTTCAATCCTGATCTCTACAGCACAGCTTTGTATAACCACACGAGCTGAAGTAACTCTGTGACGTTAACAAACCACCCCTAATTACAGCAGAACCACAGTAATTTAACATAATGCTTGTCCACGACTGCACAGAGAGCATAGCAGACTCTCCCTGTTTCTTAGGGCAGGCTCAGTAATCAGCTGCTGCAGTAAGGTCTAACTGACAGCTAACCACGGCTTTGATTTTTCCTGTTCAGGCTTCACTAAACTACTGCTATTCCTCAACTGGCAGCCCAAGAAGCAGAAGGGTGGCATTTTCAAAATGTGTTGTAGACTTACAACATGTAGATATTCTACATCCTGGTTTATATCTCCGTGCTTTGAAGGATCCTCAATAACCTTCTCAAAAAACTTAAGCAGACATCGTTCTTTCATCTCACAGATAGGTTGTAATCCTACATACACAACCTGCAGAGCCTTCTGTTTATACACTATAGCTTATAAGTTGCTGAGTTCTCAATGATTTCTGCTAAATCCAGACATAAGAGCAGCAACAGTGAGAGAAGTATCTCTACAGATCATGCTTGTGTAGCCAGGAGATGTGTCCTCTGTACCAACTAGAGTGGCATGAGCTTCTCAGTCTGGGGCCAAGGGCAGCAGCTGTGAGAAGGAGCCACAGGGACTAAGACTTGGCTTGTAAGCATGATGAGAAGAATGAAATGCCCTTGGCAGGGGGTTGGAACAAGATGATTTTTAAGGTCCTTTCCATTACAAACTATTCTGTGATTCTGTGAGCCGGCAACAGGTAGAGATATCTGGGGCCATCAGCCACCTGGAAACCGTTCTGAAGCTATTCAAAGTGAGAGAGAAGGCTATCCAAATGTTAAGCAATGATCTTCAGGGAAGTCCTCTGCCATTAAATGGTATGTATGGTTTTAGACCTTCCTCTTTCAAAGACTGACTGGGAATTCTGCTTCTCTCTCCAAAAGATGGAAATGGCATCTTTTGTTTGCTTGACCCTGAAAGGCAGAGGAAGTTGGAGACTTTATTTGTTCAACCCCAAGACATGGGAACTCATAGAACATTGTTACTTCCCAAAGAGCTTTTGTTTTTATTTTTCTTCTCAGCCTGTGTGGGTTCTGTTTGCCTTATGGATTTTTCGCAGCTTGCCACCAGCCTTGGACATCTGTGAGTGGCTTACACAAGGCTGTCCGTTGAAAGATGATTCTTTGTAACTGCATGCAAATAATCATGATGCTTGATGGCAGAAATCACTCCAGTTTTGATCAAAAAGCCTTAACACTAGATTTGTTATTGACTTTTTTATTTAGAATATGTATTATTTCGTAGCACTTCTGAAGTCTGTTACATGAGTACGATGGTGGATGCTAGCAAGGAAGGCTGAGGGAAGTGGTTGTGATCAGGGGCTGGCCAATGTAACAGAGCACATGGATTTCGCAAAACTCAGCATCTTGTTCACAGTTCATTTCTGCCTCTAGGAGACTATTTCCATGTTGTGCTTCATGACAAAAAGCAACCCTTAGGAGAACAGGGCTCCTTAAGAGGTCAGAAACATGCAAGTTACAGAGGGTCAGGCACACAGCTGTGTCAAAGGCAGACTGAAGACAAGTCCCACTGTGTGACATTAGACCAAAAACCTACTCAGAATATCTGTAAAAAATTCAAAACTGTCATGGCTGCCAATTCCCAGATAATGAGCCTCAGATCTCACCATGGGCTTTCTCATCAGGCCTCTCACTGTTGCATAGATACCAGCCCTCAAATGAGAGCAAATGATGGAAGGACTTTCACATATGGGGAATTGTTCTGCACAGGGATCCTAAGAATAAAACAAGACTGTTTGATCTTTGTGCTACTGCTTAGGGCACCAATACTCATGGTGAGTACACATCTGCATAGATGTTTACAGCTGCTCCTATGAAGTGCAAGCTGCAAGAGTACCTAACCTAATCCTAGGGAGAAATCTGTTAACGAAAGTGGTTTCTTGAGCTAAATATTGAATGCTGTCTCCTATACTGAAGGACTGTACATATGTTCTCACTTCTGTGTGCTGCAAGGAGAGGACTACTGGTAGTGTGGTATGCTGTGGGCATTCTGTAGAGACAAAAGGCTTGTGCCTGGGGTAGGGAGACTGGCTTGGCTGTGCTGTACTCTATAGATTATTTTGATACAAAGACTGATGTTATAACCCATTTTGTACATGTAACTTGCATTTTTTACAGCAATTAAGTAAATAGAAGGCTAATGGCAGATGTTTTCACTTAAACTTCAAGAAAGGCACTGCCTATATGTCAATCTGGAACTAGAGTAATGAGCCAACAAGACTCCAAATTACAATAAAAGCAAATTTAGGAATGAAATCTACTGGAGACTTAACTGGTCTCAAGTGCATAGTTAGATTTCTAAAATAATAGCTGCAATCCAGCATAACAAACATGACTTGGTTAAAAACAAAAGCTGGAGTTTAACTGTAAATTGCAGTTGCCTTCCATTCCCATGAGAAACAGAAAGATATTTCTTCCTGGAATAACTTCTCAGTAAAGGCACACCAATGGTGCCTCCAAAACCATATACAGTGTAACCAGGACTATCCAGTTGTGCTTTTTTCCTTCCAGGCTCACCAGCCCTAAGGTCCTTAGGTATCATCAGGCAGATTTTCTGTGAGTGACACTTTTTTGTGCGCAAATGCTCGGCTTTGTTGTTGGGCAGAATCAGGTCAAGACATGGGCATGGGTGGCCGTGGGGGCAAAATGGAGAGTTGTACCGAGGGACAGTAACCAGCAGGGGAATGGGAGAAGGCTAAATGGCTGGGAGGGCATCAGGGGAGGCAGAGATGGAGGAGCTCACAGCATGTACTGGCTATCAATTGGCAGGCGGTAGGCAGCCCAGCAAGCTTGGAAAGAGGGTGCAGAAGAAGGAAAAGAGGGTAAAAGAGAGAGGATTAACACATACCAATGCGTAACAAGTTATTATACTTAAAAAACTTAAACATATATTTAACATGTTATCATATTAAATATATTTAAATATTTAAACCTATTTCTGTGCATCTGTGCATAAGCCCTCAATGGGGTTTTTGCTGGCTTATCCTCATGCTCACATTTGTATGATTCACAGTCAATTCAGTCTTACCAGAAGCAGCACACAGGAGGAAGCTGCAAGGTAATGGCCATTTTTACTCCTTTCCAACATACAGCAACTGAATAGTTTTTATTAAGCTTTTGCCTTGAAAATTAGTAATGTACTATTCTTGGTTTGTACAAAATTGTTCTCAAACTTTCATCTTATTGAATGCATACATGCTCACATACCCACACCTGTCTACTACAAAATTTTCCATTGAGATTTGCCATTATCTTCAAAACACTCGGACTGCCACTATCTAGACTTACCCCCACTCTTCCCTCCAAGAAAAACTCTTCAAAGTATAAATTTGATTCTACTTTGCACACTGGTGAAAACTGCCAGACCAGTCATGCAGAATCATGTCATAAACATCCATGCAGAGTCATGTAGGACAGTGACTGACAACTCTTTTTGCTTCCTCATATTTGTCTGTACCTGTCCTTCGTCCCTACAGTGGTGGTGGGAGCAGCTCAAGCCAGCTATAGGCAGAGTCTGTAACTAAGCTCAGAAGGCACTCAAGTAATCAAAGTGCAGTCAGACAGTTCTGCTGGAAAGACGACTATCCAAGCAGTTCAAAGGGTTCTCGACTGAACTGTAAGCTGTTTCATGTTTGGAAACAGTGTCATGGGTAAACTTTACTACACAGACAAATAAAGATCCTGAAGAAGAAAGAAAGTGATGAAGTTCCGAAAGAGTTTCAAAGAAAAGGACATTCACTTTCATTCCCTTCATCTCCTCTGCCAGGTTTGTGGCAACAAAAAGCAAAGGCAAGTAGGTGGCAGTGGAAAAGGTTTCTGTTCTTCCACAGAGACCTGGCTGAGACATAAGAAAAGGCAGGAGGTGACAAGTTCTTCCATTGAAAGTTTTGCCAAATCCTCCCAGGGAGACCAATCCTCTTCTAGCAGCCAGCTCTCCACAGGTGGACAAAGAATTAAGGTGGGCTTCAAAGAACAGCTGGGAGGAAAGCTTTGTTGTCAGCTAGCTTCCAGATGCTTATTCAGGACACGTGTAGTCCCCATGGAGGAGGCAGAATAGGGTGGAGGAGCAATGTTCTGAAAGAAAAGAAAATGGGACCTTCTCCAGGCAGAACTTTTTAGGGAATCATCTCTTCCAGGTAATCTACTAATAACGAAATTAAAAATCAAGCCAGGTTACCTACTGCCTCTTGTGTACCTTGCAATTTACTTCCTAATACCTGGCTGCATGTCATAGACAAAGCATTGTTTGATGTCATTGTTTACTCAATGCTATCCTTGTGTTTCATCTGTTTCAACATCTCTGCCCAAATCCCTGGACATTTTTTTATTTCCTGGATTATGCTGATGTTCTGAAGAAAATTCCCAAAGAACCCAAGTAACTAAAATTTCACAATGTTTCATTATAAATCAAGGATAAGATTTGTCACTGGCTTCTGATGTGTATTTTCCAAAATATATTTACTCCAACAACTGAAAAGTTACTTCAAGTAAAACAAGACTCAGTAAGATTTTAAGAGGAAATACTCTGTATTTTAGAAATAGCGTTTGTTCTTTAAGTGACAAAATGCCTATTTGCACGTGATAATTCATGGCTCAGCCAGAAAAGGATTTTTGTAATGGACATGAAGAGGGAGTTTCAGGCAGATAAATGCCAAAAATAATACTGATTCATCTAATAAAAATTCCCCTAAAATAGCTAGTTATAGATTATCACACTGAACTTACTGTACTGCATGGGAAAATGTAATTATCAAAATGTTGAAAGCCTAAACTGATTTCACTTTTTTTCCTTAGTTTATGGAAATTTGCATCATAAAATAATGTTTTCAGCATGCCTGAATTTAACAATAACATTTGCATTTATGATTTGCTTGCACTGTTAAACACATAAGTTTTCTAGAAGCACTATGTGCACAGGTATTCAGAAAGTAAAGTTTATGATGACTGTGACAGTGACCCTGTGCCACAAGTATGTCCTAACTTGGCAGTCCCTCAACACATGAATTAATATTACATTTATATAGGTCATGTCTCTCATGTGGGACTAAAACACATATCAAGAGCATTTCTCTTTGCTGAGAAGCGTGTGCCCCTACTGCAAAGCTGTTTTCTCTGCTGTCCTGCAGACTGTAACATGATTATTATTAATCCTGATGAAGCTGTGCTGAGAGGTCCCACTCACACTGAGTGTTGTATAACAGTGGTAAACAGCTAAGAAAGCTGACGGAAGGCAGTTGGTATCCTAACAAGCTAGTAAGGCCAAGGAATTTGGCCTGCTAAGCAGATGCAGGATGAACCCGAATGTGAGGATGAGAACAGTCTCCACACTCGATGGGTTCTTTGTAGCCATCAAGTTAGAGAAGATAGAACACATTCAGTAACCTTTAATCAGCTGTGTATAAATCACTGAGACTGTGTATAAATCAGAGCTAGAATGAGATACCGCAGAACTGCTGGCCAAGTCAGGCAGCCATTCATTACAGTCTCGGTGACCAGGCACTGGTGATTTTACCAGTACCCCAGCTCTAGCAGGGACCCTGGCAACTAAGGCCCAGTAACAACCAGTCTGACGTCTTTTTCAAAGCTGTAACTATAGACATTCAGTCTAAATTTGGTTTCCACATACAAGTCAGTCACATCTCTTTGAAATTATTTTTCCTATCATTCTCTTTCATATTTTGGACTTACCATTGATGTTTACAGCTGGCAACACTATAGACATCTTTGGTCTTCTGGTCTTGTTATGTGCCGTGGCTGGCAATAACAGGTGGTCCTGGAAAACATGGGAAAAGATGTGTTAAATCTACCCTAGAAGTACAGAGCTGGGAAAATTCCTTTCCATTCTATCTTAGAGGCATTCCACATAAAACTATTTATGACAGCTTAGCAAATTCAAATTGTTCAGGGAGTCTTCCAAGAGTCACAGCAGTTGCTCAGGCTGTGTAACTAAGAAGAAATCCCTATCACATACAGCATAATATGAAAAAGCCTTGATCATGTGGAAAGAGATGGAAACTGCTATTAGGCCCTCTTTCAACAGAGTACTTATGTATATGATTAAAGTAATTTAACTTGACTTCAGTGATATTTAAACATGTGGTTATAGGCTTTGCTGAACTGGAGCCTCTACTTGCAGTTCTGTCTGCTTTATAAATAAATGCCATCTTGCTATATCTATCTCAAGCCCTACACCACATGCTTTGTGCAGTAGGACTGTATCAGACAGGGTTGTGACACGGTGTGAATTGTGAGCTCTGCTGACAAAACCTACCAGGGAAGTTTGATGGCAAAGCTGTGCTTTAGTAGCTTATTTCATCTGTGAAGTGGCTGGGTACTGATGTATGACAGCAGTGTTAAAACTAACTAGCCTGGGTTTAAGCAGTGGAAGCTGCATCTGCAGGAGACACTCTGGATATGGACCTGACCTGCAAGGAAAAAAGCAGCCTTTTTTTTTTCTGTTGCTGAACTCAAACTGTTCAACTTGTGGCCTGGGAAATATGGTTCTTCCTTTATCAACAGAAGTAACATATTATAAAGCGCCAATCCGAGTATACCCTATGTTACCGTGCTATGCTGATCTGGATGAACCAAAGAGGCTACTAACAATGAGGGAAGCTTCCCATGCCCTTCAAAGCTTAGTTAACCTGACAGAAGGTTTCTTCACTCACCATCTCATTACACAGTGAGAGTTGTGAGGGAGGAATATTTGCTCCCTCTTATTAATTAGGAACAAAAGACTGCATTTATATAATTGACAAACTGAGTTTAAATTTCTAACTCATGCTTTAAGTGAAAAAAACCCAAACTTTCCAATCACTATCTTTTTCCAGGTCCCAAACAACCTGGAAAGTTATTCTGGGCTGCATCAAAAGAAGCGTGACCAGCAGGTTGAAAGAGGTGATCCTGCCCCTCTACTCTGCTCTCATCAGACTTCACTTGGAGTACTGTGTGCAGTTCTGGTGCTCTCAACATAAAAAGGACATGGAACTGTTAGAACACGTCCAGAGGAGGGCCACGAGAATGATCAGAGGACTGGAGCACCTCCCATATGAAGACAGGCTGAGAAAGTTGGGGCTGTTCAGCCTGGAGAAGAGAAAGCTGTGTGGAGACCTCATAGCAGCCTTCCAGTATCTGAAGGGGGCCTACAGGGATGGTGGTGAGGGACGATTCATTAGGGACTGTAGTGAAAGGACAAGGGGTAACGGGTTAAAACTTAAACAACAGAGGTTTAGATTGGATATAAGGAAGAAATTTTTTACTGTTAGGGTAGTGAGGCACTGGAATGGGTTGCCCAGGGAGGTTGTGAATGCTCCATCCCTGGCAGTGTTCAAGTCCAGGTTGGATGAAGCCTTGGGTGATACGGTTTAGTGTGAGGTGTCCCTGCCCATGGCAGGGGTGTTGGAACTAGATGATCTTGAGGTCCTTTCCAACCCTAAGTATTCTATGATTCTATGATTTTCCTAGCCCCTAAGTTTGTCTCTCTCCCAGTCCAAGCAATGCCAAATACACTCCCAGTGTCTCTGAGAAGAACAAGGGCTGGCAGGTGCCACCATGTCAAACATGTGGAGACCAGCTCATTAATAAGTTTTTACAGCTATCCAAAGCCAGATCCCGACATCTGTCTTTCACTTTTCAAGAGTCAGTATCCATCTCGTGTGGTTAAAAAGCAGAAGCAGGTTTGATGCTCTCATCTCATTTTGTGCTTTCCCATTTGTAAAACTCCCATGGTACTTTACAAACTCAGGACTTGGAAACTTCACATGCAGCTTTTCGGCTCCCTGCTTAAGGGCAAAGAATGAGCACACAAACAACTCATGGTTTTCTCCAAGGTTATCTTTTTGGCATACTGAAGTAAGACTTCTTCCAGGACACTGTTGTTAACATCTTAATGTCAGGGTAACTGTAATTTCTCCATTTTAGTACCTAAACACTACATTGTTATGTCTAAGATTCGGGGAACTGAGTTACACAAAAAATAGGTGTTAAATATACCAAGATATTCTGTAGATACATTGCAGAAATATCGCTCTTTCTTTTTCCCACCAAAAAATCCCCCAGAATAACAAAGAACTGACCATAAGCAGAAAACATTACTTCAATATAAGACTGTAATTAAAAACATCTTGGTACCAAAATTATAAAACCACTGCTATAATTCTCAGACCACATATGTAATTCCTATTTCATTTTTGAACCACTGACATTAAGACAACACTCAGGCAATGAACTTTACAGAAAAACTGCTCTTGAAATTCAATGTTCCCAAGGGAAGAGGCTAAAGGTAAGATGCCCATTAAAACTAGATTTTGTAACAATGTCCTTGTCATGATTTGATGACTATTTTTAACATTGCTTTAAAAATGCTTATCCTGTTTTTTTTTTAATACTTCTGAGTCCATAGTATCATAACCCAGCAAAACACAAATAATTATATATTATAAAATATATTATATTATATAATTATGTATACTATATATTATATAATTATCTTGAATGATAATTCAAGAGCTGCAAAGAAGAAACAAGCAGTCCATGATTACATGCTGTCTTCATAATACTGACTTTAACAAAAACAGCAAGTAAATTTCTGCCAGATCAGTCAATTGAAGTGGGCAACTCCAGCAGGTATTTTGCTCCACACCAAGACAGCACTAGAGAAAACGGGAGCTCCAGAGGAGTCTGCTGCTGTTCAGTGACTCACGAGAACAGTCTAGTTCAGACTGGTCAACCAACATCCAAACACCTCAAGCTGTATTTAATGAAACCCACCCAGACAGTCTCTTTCCCTGCCTCAGAGAAACAAAATGAGCATTGTTTTCTAGACCACAGTTACTGACATTCAAAACCAAAGGAATATAAGGAGGACAGACATATAAAATGCCAATATTATAATCCAGGCTAGCCTAGTGAAGTGACCTTTTTTACACAGATCATGGCAGACCCAGCATATCCTGCTCAGCCACACAAAATCCTGTTAGTGAAAGAAACTGGTAAGATACCTATTACCTGTGCACTGCTACTAGCAATCTCTCCACACAAAACCTGACAAGATCAACTCACTGGATCTGAAACAAAGTACATAGGGAACCACAGTTGATGAAGGTGCTCTGTTACCGAACACGAGAATTAACTTCCCCTTAGTTTCCAGATTCTGAAATGTCTCCCAAAACTACACAGCAAAGTGGTATGCTCATGTATCAATACACCTGCTGCTCCTCTGTTTTACCGAAGCAGTTTGAACAGTGTGAAAGGGAAGGCCGAGAGAGTTCTGCTCCCACAGCAGATAGTGAGACAATGAAGTAATTTCCACTTGCCTTTGTGTATTCAAATGTAATCTGGAGTTGCCACACAACTCTTCAGTGTTCCAACACCAACTTTAGACAAGACAGCCATATAAAAAGCCAGTCAGCTCTAAGTCCAAACAGCAACCAGGAACTAATGTGCAAGATGTACAAGTAATCTAGAAGGTGGACAGTGCCGATCTCTACTACAGAGATCCGTATTTTAAAATCTGGAATTCGGGAAATTTATCCATCTTCCTAATAATCTTTACCTTTTATATGCAGGAGTGTCCCTCTGACAATCAGTCTTAACTGGCAAAGTTTCATAACTACCCTTATTCTACATTGAAAGCAAAGGTAGCAGTGGATATGCTACAGAACATCATAAATATTTTGCCTACTATTTAGCTTCCTACAACAATCTTGATCCCACAAGTCTTCAAACTGTCCACAACTTTAATTTGAAAGCAATACACAACTATTCACATGCAAGATAAATGAGTGTATGAATTAGTGACTAGGAAGAAATTAGACATATAGTAACATTGAATGCATCTCTGAAATATAAAAATATTCTCTCCTGTCCGACCCCATTCTTAAATATGCTGAATTGTGTCCCAGAGGGATGTGTGATGCTATTACTCATCCCTAAATTTAAAAACTAGACAAAAAAAAATTCTAAAATTAAAGTGCTGCTTGTGATATTAACGCATGGTACAAAACTGAAAATGAATAAAAGCAAATCTTGCAAATCAACATCTGGTCCATGAGCATGAATGTAAACCAGAGGCAGAATAAATCACAACTATTACCCAGCAACAGATGGCCTTGGCCTGGACCACGATTTGCACTTAGATGAGATAATTTAAATACACGATACAGACCTGAGACTGCTGGCAGAATGACTGGAAAAATATCAGCCTGGAAAGACAATATTTCAAATGAGATCCTAGCTTCAGCATTCTCATTTTTGCTTTTGATCATCTCTACAGTTCAGTGATATTGAAGCTAGATGAAATGGACAGATAGATTAATACAGAGATACTAAAAATCCAGCCACAAATGCATTACCATAATTTAGCATTTTGGGATACAGAAACATGTTTTCCTGGGGATAAGATCTGAAGCTGTTACTTGTTAAGCTTCTGATTAATAATCATATGTATTGAGTCCTTGCCACCACAAAACATTCAGGACACTGTATTATTAGAACATAATTATCCAGAGCTATAAACACTTGAAAATTAGGCATCCCTATAGTATTAATTTCCTCACTGAATCTTTTTACTGTGCTGGCTAATTCAGTGCCTGCTGATCTGCTTTTGGACTCAACAACGCACAGAACTGCAATAAAGATTTTAAGGGTTTTACAAAAGATCACTCTTGTCAGGGCTCTAACAGGGATTAAGCTTTGGAGTCTTGCATATCTCTAACACTCACAATCAACTGGCAATTGAAATCTGTTCCACAGTGCTAGGATATTCCGAAACTGGCTGCTCAGCTTCAGGATATGTGGTTTGGTTTTCAAAGTCCCCTTTAAGTAACTTCTGGGCATCTTAGTTTTCATTTAAGAAAAATAATTGCTTCTAACTCTCACAGTGAAAGAACGTAAACAGAACATCATCACTGCATACCATGAATTTTCATTAAACATCCTTGCAACATGTACTGGAGGAAAATATTACCAGTGCTATGGGGAACATTTAGAGATGTGCATGCAGTTTGAGGGATACCCAAGTGGCACAGGACGCAAAAAAATGGGATTTCCAAGCCCACCAAGGCTCTGCACTTTCAGCATGAGCTCTTTCCTCCTATCCCTGAGGTTACTTATCTGTCAAATGAATTTGCTTAGATCTTTCTTTGTTGAGCTGTTGTGCTTAGGGTTTGGATAAGTATTTGTCAAAATCCTTTTCTGGTGTCTTGGGCTAAAGCATTTCCTATCAGAAAATAACTAATGAAACTTGATTCAAATGGGCTTTGTTACAGTGTATTTAGCACATCAGCCTAAGTAAACCTTGTTTGTCATACTACTGAAGGGCAAGCCATGCCTCTGACTCTTCCCAGTGGTTCGGAGCATGTACCTGGAAAAGTACAGATGTGATCACTCCAGCAAGACAAACCCTATCTCACTTCTTACAAAGACTTCATCAGGGCATCTGAATAACCCTTGCTCTTCATTAGGATATTCATCTCCGGTTAACTAAGGATAATATTTTAGAAAACAAGTGACATTTGTTACTTTACAGGAATAAAAGCTCCAAGGAGATTGGATTAAAATACCAAAGGAAAACCTCAATGTGCTGTTCTCATAATTTGCCTTGATGATGAGATTTGATCTTTACCATTGCCTTGGAAACCAGCTGTGTGCTAGAATATTGCAACTAAACAGAGTTGCCAGAGCAGAGAGGGCAAATAAAGCCAGGCGCTTTGGTATGCCAAAGGCTACAGTGTCCAGGCAGCTTCAGAAGACTTCTTACAGTAAACAAACACTGCAACTGGCATTTTTTCATCTCTGTTTATGACTAAGAAGTCTCACAGGGAGTCATGCCTCAATTTCTTCATGCTGTGATTCTAGGACCACATTACAACCTCTGCTGATAGAGGCTGAGAAGCTTCCCACATCCCACTGAAGTGCTGGCAGCTTCCCAAAGCTGCTGGGGTCCATTTTTCTTTAACAGCACTACTTTTGGTAGTGTTCAACATGTCCTGACATCTTAAAAAAATAGCTATTAACTATCTGACCACATCTAGTGATCTCAAGATGAAGCAGATTGAAAGCAGGTATTTTTTTTATCATAAAACATTGTTCATCAAATCCATGTATTGTTTTTCAAACCTATCTTTCTGAACATCTTCAGGGATTTCAGGTCAGTGAGATCATGCTGGGCCTTCTTTAGAGGTATGCTTTCAGCCATACAGAGTGTGAAACAAAAGTGTGCTTTTACAGGCCCAAAAAGCTGTGCACAACTTCGGAGACTGCCCTGTACAGTGCTCTGAGAAGCTGGACTTTTTAAAACCCTGGGCTGACAGAGCTAATGAACCAGCATTTCTTTCACAAACCCCAGATTTTACACTTTTTGAAAATTTCAAAATAATTGTTTCAGGCTGTCTGGCTGTTGCCAGAGCTGTGATGTTTCTGTCTTCATCTCCTACACAGGCCACCGGACCTGCATTGAGCAGTACTGCAGCCTTTGGCTTGTGACTCCTGACCAGGAAACGGTACCCGTGATGCCAGAATTTCATTCTTAAAACAGCCAGAGATGAACTTCAGCAGCTTTCTGGACACCAAAGGCTGTTCTCCTGGGAAGAGAGCTTACTGCAGTACACTCAGGGCCTAAGGGCTGATTCTCATTTACCATGGCAGGCCCTGACACTGCAAAGCACACAGCACAGATCACGGTGTAAATGAGAATCAGGTCTTGGCGTATGTTTCTGGTTTCCTCTGTCAGTTCAAAGAGGAGGTGTATGAAAGTTTACAAATTTGTAGAGGAAACGGCTGTATAATTTCACTATTGATTCAGTTGGGTGATGGCAACCATATGGTGTCCTGACCACACTAGATAGAGTACTGGTCCATCTGAAAATGCCAGAAGTTCCTGCAACATTGTTTTTACTGTAAGTGGACATTAAACAGGACAGTAACTACAGAGGGGAGGGTGCCTCTGAAACTGCTGATATCCTACCATTTCATTTGAACACTTACATCTGAAAAGCATGGGGATGCTTTTAAGAGCAGAAAAGAGAGACGAAAGCAGCTAAAACCTTTACCCAAACTGTGACTCAGCCACAATACTTGCTCATTATACCATGAACTGTAAACTTGTTCAACTTGTTAAAGTTGACATGTTTTTGTTGTTTTTTGTTTTTTAAGGTAGACCTTATAAATCCAAGTAGATTTACTCACCCCACCATGGATCATCACAGAGAATCAATGACACACAAAGATGAGTACAGGAGCAAGTTAAAGATGGGATAACAGCTGCAAGGAATCCACAGAAAACCCACAATAAAAATTCACAAGGTCTCAGCCTTTCTGCACTGGCTCTTGACAGCCCACCCTAGAAGGCTCCAGTAGTTTTACTACTTTGAGTTTAACAATAACAATTTAACTTAATTTGAAAGAGCACCAGTTCTGCATATATTAAACTTGAGGTTAGCTAGCATGTATTAACACAGTTTGATTTTGCAGCATACTTTAAAAAGAGAGTTTGCAATCCAGAATTCAACTCCCAACCCCTAATCACAGAATTTAATTACTTTTCTAAGTTTTAAGCTTATCTGGGGGTGGGGGAAGGGGGAGATTGTCCCATAAAAGGAAAGCTCCCAGAAGTGGTGGGAATAGAGCTTCTTTTTATGCTTGTATTTTTGCCAAAAGTGCTCCTATTCACACCGATGCTGTTCCAACCCCAGTGTTTCTGTGCACAGGTGGTTTTTATGGCCTATATTTTGCACACAGCAATGAAGTGATGAGATATGCTTTTTATTTAAGTGTTTTACCAGAAATAGCTCAATCCCACAGTCAATAAAATGCCCTGTAGTGTAAGATTACACCTTTCTGATATTCCCAAATTTCTATAAGCAACACCTAATGGCATTCTGGACTGCTTTCTGGTCACTGTCCCTGTAGAAAAGGGAGTTGCTATCCAGTTTAGTTCCCACATGAGAGGGAACTTTTAATGAATTATTTTTTAGTGCCTTTTATTGTCAACTGAGCTACTGCCAGATGTGATACGGCCTGGGCTCCAAAACTAAACTAACTGGAAAGCACCTCACTGTGAGTCAGAGAGCCTTGTGAAAATCCCAGAGACCTCAGAGGAATGGAAAATACACTCTGTCACCAGCCTCCTTTGGAAGAAGTTTCCTCCACTCCCCTCTATGGTAGCACTGCTGCTTGTTTACAAGCCAGGCTCAGCTTTGGAGCATTTTCTTGGTGTAAAGCAGAACCAGTGGCAAAGAATCTCTTCTGATTTGCGAAATCAAAGGGTTATGGAATCTAATACAAATACGGAAACCTGCTGTGAGGTGTGTCCATTTGTGCAGTTCACAAACAGAAGACAGCAAATACCAGTAAAGCAAAGACTACTTTTTGGCCCATTTCCTTTTGGATTGCAATTATATTACATTGCCTTAAAGACCAAAAAGAACCTAAAAATCAAAGGCCAAATTAAAGTGATCTAGTTTAGATTTTTTAAAGGACTGCAAGTGTCTCAGGCATAGACATTAATCCAGATCACCTCTCTTTGATGTTGAGCCTTGAATCCCAAAAGATCCAAGACACAACAGCAGTCACATATGATTCTATTTTACAACAAAAAAAAAATCTCTCCAGGTGTAGAAGACTGAGTTTCATAATGACTTGAGGCAAATTAAGCTTTCCTGATGCTGAAGCTGTTCCTGATTTCCTCTTCCTGCCTGTCCTGGGCTGGACATTCCTGCTGCTGCCCGAGAACTGATGCTGTCCTCCTCTGACTCCAAGGAAAGCCAACTTATCATGCTAAGATGGAAACAAGCGGTGTGTACAGATGTGACACTTTTCCCTACCTGCTTTCCAGCCACTGACCACTTTCAATTATTGTTCTAGGGATCTTACAACAAAGGTGTGACTTCCATATATTTCGTAGCTATTATAAGATTTCTCTTCCATGAACTTTCTCAGTCATCCCTGGAATACATGTAAGCTTATAGCATCTATAATGCATTTTGACAAGAAGCTCCACATTTCCTTTGCTTGGTTTGAACTCATGTCTTCCTGGCTTAATTTGCTCCCCTTTGTTTCATTTAGTATCTTACTCAGTTCCCTCTAGGTAGAAGATCAAGGTTACAATTGAGAAAGCAAGAATAAAAATGAAAGAGAATCTCATTACACCATCAAGGTTTGAGAAGAATAACGCAACAACTTTCTAATACACAACAGACCATAATGCAAAGTATTACTCTGACACACCAAAAGCAGCTGTAAAGCAGATGTCATATAAAGGTGGAAAATATTTATATACTATACAGTTTTTCTATCTTTCAGGGTTTACATTTCCTCTATTCAATTTCCAAGGCCAAAGAGGAAGAATTATGCCTTAAGATAACACTGAAATATGCTGGTAATTAGGTATCTATTAGTCAAGCAGTAAACTACCCAGTAGCCTCTGAGAAGGACTCCTGGTCTCCCTTCAGAAATCAGACTGCAAGCATACTTCAGAAGACAGGCCCGCTAACCTTCCATTCCATCTATCTTTACCCTGTTAACAAAGTAACACCAGCTGCGAATTACCCAAGATGAACTTGCCTCATTTCCATCCAAGCTTTCTGAATCTCATTTTTAACTTGCAACACATCCTAAATAAGAGGCACTAAATACCATCAGCCTTCCCCTGTGTATAAGAAATACTGCAGGAAATCAGTTTACTTGTGTGTACACATTAATCAGGAACACCATGAGGCACAGCAGAGCCAGTCCAATTGCAATGGAGAATGATGTGAAAGCACCCCATTTGGACTTTATTTCTATCGTAAACGTACTCTTCCTTCTAATTTTGTCTTTTACCTCTGTGTAGGAAAGAGAAAGAAAGGACATGTGAACAAGGAGGGCACAGGACAGAGACTGGACAGAAATCCAGCCAATTAAACTTGTCTGCAGAACTGCTTTGCAAGGCTCAGAAGTAAAGAACAATGCATGCATTTGCTATGATGTAATTTTGGTTTGGCAGCAGATAAAAAAAAAATTCCTAAAGGCAAAGTAAGAGGATGTGAAGAACAAAATTCTATGTTTAAATAAACAGTTTTGGTCAAAATCATATAGGAAGGTTTTTAAGGACTTGAAAATGTTTTCATAATTTGTGCATGTGTTATTTGTGGAAATTCATTGAATTTCAAGATAAACTAGAAAAGGTTTGTCTACATTAATAGTAGTTTAGTTCGGGGCTTTGGTGAAGACAAGAAAACATCCCAGCTTGTACTGGTGGAAAAGTTCTTCCTATAATGTTTGATAAGAATCAGATTTTCTTCTAAAGGCTCTTCCAATCAAATGAGCATCATAAAACTGAGACATGTTTGCTCCAAGTTATTTAAGAATAGTGTTTCTCTGACATTTTCCACCCTTCCCATAGGCTGTGTAAGCACAGAAATGCAGCTCACCTGTAACTCCAGTAGAGTCTGTCAATTATCCTTGTAGATTTTACAAAGTTTTAAGACCCAAAAGGAATTAATTGTTTTATTACTACTACCCATAAAAAGAAATTCCCCTCCTTCTCCAATTCACTGCAGCAGTCCTCTGCTTTTACATAGCATCTGCAGGCTATTAGTATTGCAACTGCAATCTGTAATTGCAAAAACATGTAATTTAGGTAGGGCTTGTGAATAAGGTCCAGTAAAACCAAAAAGGATATAATCCAGATTCTTTGCTTCTCTGACAAAACGTTAGCCCAGCGTTTCTATATTTGCTTGCAAGACCTCAGGTCTTCTACATAAGACAAATTTTTGATTCCCAGAATTACTGTGCAGCTGGAGATTGCCCCAAAAGAGCACACACAGCACAAACTGAATGAGGAATATTATGATCAATAAGCACCTTTTTCCACTTTTCTTTCCTGTCTCCCATCCTTTAGCCTCATACACTCAATGCACCTGAATATACCTCTTACCCTCTCTGATGGCAATTCAACTTCACTGAAATGGAGGTATCACCTCCCAGCAGTGGCAAGAAATGATGTTTTAGGTCACCCACAGAGGAGTGTTTTATAAATACAGGCAGTACTTTCACTGAACTGCTAGATCTTGTTTGCAATGTCAGTAGCTGAAGGGCAAAGTGGCTTTAGGAGCATCTCTCAAAGAAAACTGAAGAAATGGGTGCTCTTCCTCTGATTTCACTACAGAAAACAGTTTCCCCCACCTTCCACATTCTGCCACAGCTGAATAAAAGCAATGCTTTTATATAGCTTCCCACAATGCAAATGCCACTGTCAAAACTACAAAAATAAAGCAACATGAGAGATACAGAAAGAAACACAACCAGATAACAACGAAACAAACACTCTTCTCAGTCAGCATTAAGACTGCCTTTTTGCTTGAATCCCTGAAATTTACCCAGACCTCTGCAATGACTTCAGCTCAGACTTGGGTGGGTCTCTCTACGTCTTGGCAGCAGAAACAGGCAAAGTTCTCAGGCTGCCAATGGCTGGATGGTGGTCTGGCACACCTGGGCCAGGGCTGGTGCTCCAAATCCAAACTGCCTTTTGTTTTTCCCAAAATCTCACTTCAGAGACAACACGGTTTTAATATCAACATGTAGTGTGCTGAATCCAAATTTGACGGCAGCGCTTTAATCTGTGAAATGTGTATTGCATTACAGATGCCTGTTTGAAAGATGTTTCTCATTCTGCATATCCCAGGATATCTGTATGGCTGAGGATTTCATCAACTATTCAGTTTCTTCTAATTAAAGAGATATTCAATATAATAGTGTTAAAGAAACTGTTACCTCTGTTATTAATAATCTTACCTGAAACAAGATAGTGTGTAGATGAAGTTTCCTTTCATTTTTTTGTCTGTTGGTTCGCATAACTCATATTTACCCCAACCTGATGAGCTTCCTTCTCTTCACATTTGTAGCTAAGTTTCACTTCTAAATCTCAAGTCTGAGTACAGTTTTTTTGCCAAACATCTGCCCTATTTGAACTTCTAGTGTTGCTGAAGAAAATGCAAATCAGTTATAGAAACAGACTTCATTTTTTAAGGGAAAAAACATCTATAAACTTCTAATGTTTTCTTCCCCCCCAAAATAGAAAACCTCAAACCAAAATAAGGAAATATCTTGAGGAAAATGGTCTTCAAAGAAATAAATAAGTTACATGATTAACTCACATTTGGTGGTAAAAAGGATCCTGGATGCCTGGCATTGAGGATTTTTCCTTAATCACCGCTAACCTACCATACAGAAGTGCACTTCAGAATGGCTGGGCATATCCTACAGGTGGCTGAGAACAGCCACCAGAACAACAGGGTTCCTCCTCTGCCCCTCACCCTTCCGTGCCAGCCTCTGTGTCGTGGTTTAAACCGAGTCCACACACAGCTCGTTCACTCCTCCCCCCCTTGCTCCCCCAAATCCCAGAGAGTTAGGAAGGAGAATCCAAAGAATGTAGCCCCCATGGGTTGAGACAAGCACAGTTTAATAGCTAAGGTATAACATAAATCACTGCTGCTACTACTACTACAAATAATGATGATAAAGCAAATAACAAGTGAAGAGAATACAACACCTCACCAGGCACCGACCCATAACTCACTCCACCCTGCCCAACCGAGCACTGACCAATACCTCCTCCATCCCCCCAGAGCTCCAGCCCTTCCGGGTCTCTCCCAGTTACATCCTGGGTATGATGTGCTATGGTATGGAATGCCTCTTTGGCTAGCCTGGGTCAGGTGTCCTGTCTCTCCTTCCTCCCAGCCTCCCCTCCTCCCTGGCAGAGCATGAGCTCAGAAAAGGCCTTGGACAAACCAAACATTTGAGCAGTAACTCAAAACATACTTGCTATCAGCAACCGTTCTCAGCCCAAAAGTCAAAACACAGCACTGCACCAGCTACCAAGAAGGAGAAAAATGACTGCTACTGCTCAAACCAGGACACCTCTGGCAACTGCCAGACTCTCCTGCAAGTTCCCTGAACTTTAAGCTGTTTTTCTGCCAACATGATAAATTGCTCAAGGACAGATCTGACAAAGAGGCATAACCAAGGAACATACACTGATAACAGCAACTCTCCTTTTTGGTGGTGGTAAACTGTTTAATTACTCACTGGTTTATATCCTAAAAAAATCCTGGAAGCTGCTCATGTGTATCTAGGGAAGAGAAAAAATCATCCAATTTTGAACAGCATAAGAGCACAGCATTGTTTGATTTGTTTTTTTTTTTTACTGCAGTGTTGTGGGAATTCATACAAGCCATCAAAACTTACAGCACTGTGATGGAGGTGAGGCACTGTGCACTTTTCATGACCAAACCAGCAGTTTCCCTAGAAGAAAGCTTTCTCTCGTGACAACAGTTTACTTGGATCCTCGTCTGAAGCCTCACTGATGAAGGATAATCACAGGAGTATAAACTGGTGTAAAAACATCACACTCCTTGTCCATCTGTGTGTGTAACTGCCTGCCTGTCATAACAATTGAATTAGGAAGATCACAGGCACCAGATTAGATTAAAAAGAGTGTAAGATCAGCCTCAGGAAGATAAAAATGTAGAAAGATGCTTGCTTGCACGCTACTCAAAAGACAGATCAGAATACAGCTTTCAAGCTGGGACTGTCTTCCTGGAGAGCAATATGTTTTCTTCTATCAATACTTGCCAACTCTGAACCACATTTAAAACATAATGGCTGGAGCAAATAGAAGACTTTCATCTCCCCACTTAGGCTGAGATTAATTTTTTCCAGCTTTAGAAGTCTGATGAGCTGACTAGGCTTCCTTAATAGCTACAGAAGGAGAAAAGCACCTCCCGAAGGAAATTCATCCCATGCAATAGTAAGTGCTTTGAGATAGGTGGGAAAAATTTAAAGGAGCCTTGTGTGGTGCTTGAGAATTTGTGGTGCCTGGTAGTCCATAAAGCAGCAAAAGCAGTCTGTAAAACAATTTAAGAAATAAACCAGATGCAAAGAAGTTACAGAAGAAAACCAGAAGTATTAGAGGAACATGGCAAATCAAGCAAACCTAAGCCAAATTCAGGGAGTGTGGCCAGGGCACTGAGGAAAGTTTTGTGACCTTCTGCTCAGCACTTTGAAACTATAGCTGGAATACCATGTAAAGTCTGGGGTCCCCTTCTCCAAAGCAAAGACAGATGTGAGGAAACTGGAGTGGGGCTAGCAGAGGCTACCAAGATCAGGTTAGTGCCTGAGGGATGTGGTCTGTGAAGAGAGATGAAGGGAGCTAGGTTGGTTCAGTCTGCTTAAGAGGAGACAAAGCAGCCAATCTAGGAGCAACCTGCAACTACCTGAAGGTAGCTGCAGAGACAATGGAGCTAAGCTCCATAGTGGTGGATTTTTACAAAATCCTTTTCATTAATGATTATTTAGAAACTCTGGTGTACAGGGAGATGGTGCCAGTGACACCAAACAGAAATGCATGGGTGCAGTTCTGTGCCTTTATCTATGCACATCTCACCTGACATGTGCTGCTAACTTAAACATCTAGAACTACAATTAATGCTTTTTGCTTGTGAAAGAAAATTCAAGCTAATTTCAACATTTTCTGCCAATATTCTGCGAAGTATGATACAACCATATCACAGAACCACAGAAGCTGTGGATTTATGTGGATTTAAAAAATTAAATACCCCAATGCCAACATATCACCACGCCACTGGAGTTTCCAGGTTTTCTAACAATTTCAAAATACAGGGGACTTTCAGGTCAAAGAAAGGCTCTTTGGAAATCTAATCATAGAATAAAGATGTGAAGAATGATGTGTGAAGGTTTTTAGATAAGTAAGTACAACAGTGTACTCTTAAGACACTGAGACTATATAAATACTATAAAAAATCTGATTTCACCATATGGATAGCATCAATTGCATGAACACTTTTTTAATCATTTGAACTATACTCCCATATGAACCCTCCCCTCTTTTTCTTACTACTGCAGTGGTTTTAATTCTATGCAAGAAGATTAAACATCTTGGGCTCACTACAACTTCCACAAAACACAAGAGGTACTGAGCACCCTGATGGCCCTAACTCCTAATCTTCTCCTCCAACACAGCTGGAGGGCCACTCAGTTTGTCATCAACCAATTAATAGCTATATTCTTTATTTTTTCTATTAGCCAAAATCACCAATGCAAATACCTAAACAGGCCTTCAATGTGAGAGTATGCAGAAGAGCATGAGCCTGAGGCTACTTGAGCCTGGTGGATGCACTCCCTTTCATTGCCATTGCCTCTTGCTCTCTGAGCATCTCCTGGCTCTGTAGAAGCTACCCCTGACCTGCACAAAGCAATATGAACTCCAGGCAGTCCCTAAGCTGCAGATCATTTTCCTCTCCCCCTCTGATCACACAGAAATCTACTTCTAAGCATATCAAAAATGCACACAGCCCTGCAACAACTGCACATGCCGTTACTGGCAGGGAAACACACTAGCAGCACGACAGCACATTGTTTGATGGGTCATTCAATACTGTAACTTCATGCAAGCCCAAGCAGCTGTATCAAGGCTTTGTCAGAATGTTTTCAAACAGAAAAAGTACTGCAAGCAGATAAAGGTGATTTGAAACAGAATTGGATAAAAGGTGCCATAATTGAAATACAGGTTTCCAGGTTTATTTTCCTTCTTTTAGTCCAGACCAGTCTTGTTCTTCAACATCTACTTTCTATGAGAATTACGTTTCTGGAAGTGACTTCTATAACCAAACAGGTAAATTCTTAAATCAATTATTAAGATTTGGAGAGATTTATACAGTCCAATACAATTTGATCCATGTGAAGAGGTCTGCAGGAATAACCTGCAGGAAGATAATGCAGAGTGCTGGTTATAACTGCCAGGAAAACAGAGGAGGGACAGAAGTGCTGTAGAGAATCAAAAGCTAATTATTCGCAAACATACAGGACACCAGGCTGTTCTCTCTCACAAGGTCTGCAGTCGTACTCCCCTGTTTACTGACACACATGTGCCAGACAATGAGACTGAAGTACATACACACTTTTTACATGTATTTGTTATGTCCTTTTGACAAGTCACATGCTGTGGGTAAAATTCTCATCCTGAACTGCCATATGAAGCTGATACTAATCAATTCTACACTGAAACGGAAATATCATGTCATGACATTGCAACAGCTTACCCAGCTGGCTTAAAACTCCTTTTTTAGCGTTTATAGTATCACCTCTGTGCTTAGCCTGAAACTAAAGAGTTTCCTTCTGCTTGTGTAAATGTAGTTCTTTACAATTTTTCTTTATTTTCCTAGAGCCACAATTAAGTGTTTTTGTAAAAATTTTACATCAAGAAAACTGCTGCATCTGTCCTTTTTCTCGAAATGTTTATGCCCTGTTTTATTTTTGCCCACATTTCTCTACATGGGTGCTCAGGAAACTGAGCTTGAGAACTTAGGAAACTTCTTGCACCGTTGTTGCCTGCCGGAAACTTACAGCTTACAGCTGGTAAGCAAATTCCAACCAGATGGCTTAGCAAAAGCAAAGAGAAACCCAGTGTCCTTCCCTGATGCCAAAGAGATATCCTTCTGGAAATGCTGGCTCCAGACCACCTAAGGCAACACAATGGTTCCTTTTCAACCTTGTTTTCCAGTAGTCACCTGCCCAGTGACTACCTACTGAGTTCTTGATCTTGATGAAAAACTCCAGGTCCAAGCACTCAGGACTGTTCCTAGAAAGGAGGAAAGCTGCATGCTGATTTCCTGGAAAGGAGATTAAACAAGAGCCTCCCAGATGCTAACAAGTGATTCAATCCAGGGACTCCCACACTGGCCAAAGCTTCAGAGAAGGAACCAACATTGAAGAACAGCTTGGGAATGTCCACTTCTAGAGTCTCAGGGGAGAATATTGTTTAATGTGCAGGATCCTGACTGGACTAAGATCAAGAGAATAAGGCCTCTGTACCTTACTTACAGAGCGAGCTCTCAGTCTGAGCACAGCTTAAGACTGCTTTCCTCATACTGGGTATGACATCTCTTTGAGATAGCTGACACATCAAGCTTCATTTTGGATAGTCACAACACCAAGGAACGATAATGCAATGCTTAATGGAGCTTTGTCAACAGACCTCCAAGGGCAGTGGCCATATGGAATTTAACAGATAGGCCATTTCTACCTAGTACTCTCATGGTGTACCAGGCCGCTGAGTTGTTCACATGCCCCTCCCACATAGCTTTGCCTTCTGATCAGAAGTATTTACTAGTGCCAGCATGATTCATAGGCACATTTTAACATTTGCAATCAAAACACAAAGAGGATTTCCGGACCTGTGTTTCCAGCATGAAAGATCTCTCAGCTTAGCCCGAGATAGTCCAAATTCTTAATCACTGACCCAAAGACAGACAGTTTCTGTCAACTATGCTGGCAAAACTCCAATTTATCCAACTACATGGTGAGGAGCAAGCTATACCAGGCATGAAGCAAAATTATCTCATTCTTAGACCCATTTCTCTGCTTCAACTATCAGAAACAAAAGTCCACCCTACTGAGAGCTGGTATGGAAATACATTGTAAAAGAATTAAGCTGTGAGAAGCTGCTCTGGACACAGGCAGAACACACCTATATAGGAGTCTTTAAAAGAGCATTTAACCATACAGCATACACTTCAGCAGCAGACCCATCCTGATACTGTGATAAAGCACAGTGAAGAAAAAAAAAAAAGACTGCATTCTGGGGAAAAGGCCCCACTGCTTTCTAAGATTCATAGAGAGTAGATTTAGGTGCCAGAGAGTCTCCTAACATTTCTTAGCCCTTAATAAGGAGCAAGTGAATTTCTGCACCTACTGCATCCCAGTAAATAGGCCACAAGCAACCACGAGTCCCAGAGGTAGAAAACAAGTTTTAAGTTCCACTCTCAGTTTTAAAGTCAGTTACAAGTTTCAAATCCCAAAGTTCAACAGATGAAAATGTAGAGTTAATTTTATCACACTTCTTGTCCTAGGAGTGTGATTTAAAAATAAAACCTGGAAGCCACAAGTGTTCTGTTTGGTCCAATGGGAGGTGATGACGATCAGCACACAGTCGTAATAGCACCTGGGCTCTTACTTCATAAAACAAGCTTTGTATGCTGTCCAGCTAAAAACCTGGCAAAAGAACTAATTCAAACTGGAAGCAAATAACTTTCTCCGACCAGAATTAACTCTAAAAGCATGCCTAAGATTTTAAATGCCGTTCTCGATGCAATCGTATCGTAATTAACATTTGCTACAAGGTACGATTTCTATTGTGGCCACAAACACTACCTAATGAAACCAAGAGCATCTCAATTCTGCAAATTCTGCTTTTCTAAAGATTCTGTCTAGGGTTGTCAGAAATAAAATCTGGAAATTTAGTCTGAAAATCTAGTCTGAAGCTGTGAAGGTGTGAAGTGCAACTAAGAAAATAAACATGGGTATTTCAAAGTGTGCTCTGCATATACTTAATTCAAGGTAAATAAACTATCATGAAGGTCATTTTTTCGTTCAGAAGCTCATTCCTACCAAACACAAGTCAATGCCATAGTGGCTACTGCAGCTCCAGAGCTGAAGGTGTAATTTTTGTCTTTATACAGTTAGGGCTTGGTCAGCATCGGTTCCATAATTAAATATTGCTACAGATCACAAAGCAAGAGCCCATCATTCCCTTCTGGGAACTGTTCAGAATAATTAAAGCCAAATTTTCTTCAATGAATACTGTGCTATCACTAAATGAAAATGCATTATTACCTAGCATTATTAAAGTATTATGAATGCATTATTAAGCTTGTGTTATTTCCTGAAGGAAAGGAACTACTTCAGAGCTGCATTTCCACTGCCTGCTCTAATTGAATGCACATTACTTGTTTGTGGACAAACTTGTGTTTCTGTTCACTTTGATGTCAGCAGTTGTTTGTTCTCTACTCTTAATAAGTGAGATACCACTGTTACTTCCTTGCTGAGACAATTCCCATTTTATAATCACATCTTCCTCCCACACTTCCCAATTATACTTCTCTAGCCTATGTCCACACCAATTTCATAAGCAGTGGCTCTTTTACAGAGGCTTTCCAAAACCAACAATCTTCCTCTATTTCTTGCCCACAACTCTTTGTCTGTCAAGCATGCAACATATTTTAAATACATGTATACTATTACTGGTCACATCTGTCTGCAACCAGTTTGGGTTTTGGAGACATTTTTTGCAGTATGTTTTATTTTCACTATAATTATCTACAGTGTATGTTGTCCTTCCAAATACTAGTTTAAAAATAACAAAGTATTAGTTAGGCCTGGGACATATAAGGCTGAAAGTAGTTTAGTGACAGCATTAATATGATTCATGAAGTTCCAGCAACCATATAGAAGACAAACAAATCAAGACTATACACACAAATCCCAAGAGTATCTTTTGCTCCATGCCAGACATATTCAAAGAATTTTTCTGTCTGCTTATACATGTGTCCTCAACACCATACTCATTCTTGATTTTATTTGGAGGACAGTGGGGTTTAAAGGGATCCAAAGAGATAAAAATCAGAATGACTAAGACTTTGCTTCCAAAATCTCTTGGAGAGCTAGGAACAGACAAGACACTTCCAAAGGAAACAAAACCTCACTTGATGTGACAGGCATTACCTCCCTTCTCAGAAATGCGTTTTGCATTCTTGTTCAGGTCCGTCCTAATCACTGTTTGCATCAGGCTGAGCCAACCAGCTGCTGCCCGTGGAGACACTACACTGCAACTGGTACTTGCTGGCTGCTCCTCTTTGGTTCCACTCGCTGCACATCCAAGGCATCTCATTGCCTGGCTCCTTCTCTTTCTTCTTCACTCAGACTGCTTGCTAGAGCACATGCATAGCCCTTTGTTACTTCACTCTTGGAAGTATGTTCTTACATGGGAACACAACCTTTAGGCATTGCAGAGTAACAACAGAGAGAAATAATGAAGCAATCGGAGGTTTTGCTGGAAAATACTTGAAGACATTGATAGAAATTATTTTGAAGAACCAAGATCCTTTAGCCGAAAACCTACAAAAACTTCTTTGGAGCTTCCTATCAGTTAAACTTAGTGTTGTGTTGTTCTCGTACACATGTATTTTGATAATCCCAGGACTGTGGTAAAGCCATTTGTGCTCCACAGATCAACATAAATTTTCAGACTTAATTTTAGATTATTATATTTCTCTCTGGAGGTTTTTAGGCTAAGCTCTTAAGATGCTACCAAAAGCAACATCTTCCCCAGCTGAGTATCCAGAAGGCCATAGAGATACCTTCTCCACACCACTTCCCTTCAATAGTCATCTTTTCCTTCTCCTAACCTACCAGGAATATTCCACACGAGGAAGGACAACAGTTCAACAAAGATCAGAAAGCAAGCTTGCTTCACTGTTTTCATAGGAACAGCAAGGATTTGGGAGGAGAAAGTTCTCTCTGACACGGAAAAAATCCACAGTTTAGCCAGAAAAGAAGGAATTTGTAACAAAGAACGCAGCAGGCCAGACTTCATTTTTACTAGTGACATTTTGATGGAAACAGGAGGTTTTCATAACGGATTTTCAAATTTGAAAGTCAAATACATCCATAACTTGACAGAGGCTGGTTTGCAGAGCTTCAAGGCATGCTGAAGCACAATTACACACACCGTTTCTCAAATATTCCCAGGGAGGCAAGGGTTGGCCTCACAGAGAAGAGAGGCTAAAGGGTGACCTCTGCTCTGAAAAGGAGAGACAATCTTATCATAGATACTATGCCCTGAGCCTCAGTTCTTTCCACAAATATTATTCTCGGCATCTGTATACAATATAGGACAAGCTCTTACAATCTTGGGATAAAGTAATTTTTTCCTCTGAATAGCTAAGGTTAGGCTCCCCAGGAGAAAGGGGAGCTTGTAAAATCTTTAAAAAAAATGCATGTTAACTTGCAGCAGTTGCAAACCCACAGGACTCAAACGTATTAGATAGCTAACATGCCCTTCAGAGCAGTAGGACTGTGTGAGTCTAGTCAGTGCATTTTATCTGAATGAAAGACAAAATTATACATCCCAGTCCACAGAAATCCACAAACAAAATCAACAGCAGAAAACTTCATGTTCAGTGAAAACCACCCATTGTCAAGTGCAACAGAATAGGAGAAAAGTACATGTTAGGACTGAATTTCTGGCTATGAAACATCATCTGAAGCTAACTTCTTATAAAGCAGCTTTGCCTACAGGATGTAGATGGCATCAAGAGTGCAGTGAATGCGAACGTGTCTCACCCTTACTCTCTGAATCAATTCAGGCTATTGTCATTACTGTATGCACAGTACAGCAAACTACTGCAACACAAGCACGTCAAAGGTAGGCATTATAATTTTTTTGCTGCCTGAAAGTAATATATCATCCCAAATACAATTAATACAGCAAAGGCTTATTGCCAACAAAAGCAAACACAACGTAGGTATTTTTATTCCTAGCACACTGAGCATTCACACAAAGAAAGAACAAAAGTTCTGATTTAAATTTGGCTTAATCACTTCAGTGAAAAATTGTTTGTGGAACTTGAGAAATCCTTAAATGCTCACTGCAGATGCTGGCTTGTAGGACCAGAAATTCTCATCTATAATAATATGTTTCCCTGAAGCTCTATGGTTTATGGCACTGAAGCAGATATTTACAAAGTGGAATTCTGGTCCTAATTAAGTTGGTAAAGGCTTGCCATTGATTTTCATCGGGCCAGCATCACTCCTGCTCTAACCAGAATCACCTTTTAATATATTTTTTTTACTGCAATATACTGTAAGATACTGTATACGTGCTGCATTAACTGCAATTGGCAAACTTGGATATCAGGAGGTGTTGCACTTTGAAATCAATGAAGAAAGTAGCTAGAGGAAATGCTGGTAGCCTTCTAAATTTCCCAAGAGAATCAAACTTTAAACCACACTTTCTTTAAGAACAGTAATTACATTCTTAGTCTGAAAACGTCACTGTCCTTAATAAACCTGCAGAAATGTCATTACAGGGTCACTAACAGAATCTTCCAGGATGGGGAAATCTACTGTTTAATCACTGCAAGTTGTGGGGACTCTAATCCTAACCACACGAGTGGGATGATCTGGAGCAGCATACTTCAGGCCAAAATAAGTTGGAAAGGATTTGTTTTTTCCAATGATTTACTTTATTACCTTCTATTCAAGTAATTCTAGAAATAATCTCCAGGTCTGAATACTCCATGGCAAAACAGATGTGAGCTCTGAGAGAGAACTGTTTGGGTGCCAGGCTTGCAGGAGAACTGCAGGGGCAGCCAGGTGTCTA
The DNA here is from genome assembly GCF_012275295.1 of Melopsittacus undulatus. Taxonomy (NCBI): domain Eukaryota; kingdom Metazoa; phylum Chordata; class Aves; order Psittaciformes; family Psittaculidae; genus Melopsittacus; species Melopsittacus undulatus. The sequence continues at coordinate 27,456,424 of NC_047532.1, read as the reverse complement.
TCTCCCTACTGACAGAGCACACTGTATCAACTAACTGGAATTTTGCAGCCATGCTCCACTGGAGTTTTGGAACATATCAAGCAGACTTGGTATCACAGACCTTAAAGGGGAGCAATCAAAGATGATGGCAGTGTAACAGACTCAGTTCTGCCTCTCACACCTGGGAGTAATGGAAGGAAGTTTCAGCACTCACTGTAGACTCCAGTGTGTTTCAGCAGAGCTTAAACTGCTGTACGCTTTTCACAGAAGCACTGTATCTTGGTTCCTGGTGCCCACTGCACAGACCTCTCAGCTCTGAATGTGCTCCCAAAGCCAATCCAAACCAGTACAATTTATAGACCCACTGGAAAGGCATAGCTTCTGAATGCTGGAGCACTTGGGGACAGCAGAGGGCTCAGTTGTGAACATATACAATGGGGAGTGCATATTTTTTACAGTGTTAGGTGCTGGTTTCTGCAATGCTATAAGACCACTGAAAAAATGGCTTCCTAAATGTAATGCAGCAAGAAAAGTTAACTTCCTAAAAGTTAAACATCTCAAGAAATAAATGGTGGTGAGCCCTGCCTACAAGAGATGCTGGCTGCTGCAGTCTGGCAGAGCTGGGAGATAGCATCATTGCTTTAGTTCAAGAATTCTTTTTTTTTTTTTTACACACTGTCAGCTACGTGTTTCTTGTTTAAAAATGGCATTACAGATTCCACTGGCAATAGCAGAAAATTAATTTCTCTAACGTCCTGGAGTGAAAGCTCTGCTTCTCATACAGACTCAGCTGATCCAAATACTACTTTATTTTCCTCTTTTCTCCTTATAAAAGAAAATAAAAGCAAACTCCAACTGTACATACGCAGACATGGAAGCCTTCTAAGGCAACAAGAGAGAGTAAAATTGATGAGATAATGAAAAATTCAGTCTTATAGGTAGATACAGGTACCAAGCATCATCAGAGAGAGGATGAGAAAGTGCATGGGAGATTTGCTCCCTTACCTTGCACCTTCTGAAGCCCTGGCTGAGTTCTATTAGATGAGAAGCATGGGCAGTCCTAGAAAATGCTGTTTTCTAGGAAGTCCAAGGAACTCAGGGCACAGCTTCTGTGGTGCAAGTGAAAACATGCAGAAAACACACAAAAATTGTGTCACATTTCATCACATGTACACAGGAGAGATGCTTGGTTATGTGACACTGCACAGAGCAGAAAGCATGCGGAATGAGGATCCCAGAGACATCAGGTGGAAGTGATCTCTGGGGATCCTCAGTCCCACCTCCCACTTGGAGCAGGACCATCATCATGCTCCATCCATTCCCTGGAAGTCTCAGCTGGATGATTCCTGGTTTTTTGTATATGGATTTTAACATCTTATTAAGTGCTTGGGAGTGTCTGTAGGGCAAACAGCCAGAAAGGAGAACAAAACAAGAAGAACATCTCCAGGCCTTGCCTTCCAGCTTGGACAACTGAGCAAGCAACAGGTGAGCAAGTTTCTATTCTGAAACACTGAGGAAGAAATCAGCCCCTCTCTCAGCTCCTAATCATCAGTGAAAAAGGAACTGTGGTGTGAAGAATATGAAGTTAGCAGTCCTAAGGGGAACATGAACAGGCGCTTCCCAGGCTGGGGCCCTGCTGATGGCAAGAATGCAATCCCTTGGGCTGCACAGGAGTCCCTTCTTCTGCACTCACAAAAGAACCCAAGCAAGGAATTTAAAAATGCCTCAGGGCAGAGCTTGTCGTTAGATTAGTTTCACCCTGCTGAAATAATAAATGAGGTAATGCATAAAACTGCCTTCGATTTGAAGATATTTCATTCATAAACAGACATGGCAGCAGCTTTGCTACAAAATAAATTTTCTATATGATTTTAAAAGTCCCCACACCTGTCCTTGCAAGAGAGCAGATCCAAGCAGTAGAGATTCTGTGGCACAGGACACTCTGTTTTGAGGGACAGCTCTGCAAGTGAAAATGAGAACTGGCAACTTTCAGGTCATTAATCTGACAGTATAAACAGAACCTATGTATCCAATGCATGCATTCACGTGGAGTAGAGCAACAGCTGCAGTTGAAGAACTAGACAAACACTACTTTGCTTTTTGTTTAGAGTTTCCAGAAAAAACTTTTATATCAATTCTCCACTCCCTTCTACTCATCCTCAGGATACGTGGAGCCTGGTGCTGGCTATATTTGTGTTGCTAGCTGAAAGAACAGCAGAACATGCCAAGCATTTAATAACAAAATTCCAACCTTGTGACACAACCCAGTAATCCCAAGACTAGAAACTAACCTCATATTTCTGCTCTGCATAAAACTCTAATCCTAACAAGAACACCACAATTTTATTTTGCCTGAACCTTTTCTAAAGAGGTGTATCTCACAAATTAAGACCAACTTGAACTGGGTTGTGCTACCTATATACATATGGCATCTACAGATTGCTAAAACTATGGCAACACAGAAACCACTAGAACTAGTTTTGAGTATCTGTGTGCTCTTACACAGATTTAGTTGCAGCTGTACAAGCTGTTGCAATGGCAACTACTGGCCCTCCACCACCATGGGACCCCTCTCAGGACACTCCTGTGATGAGGAAACAAATTGAATTACAGGGTCCTATGAAAACCATGGCTGGTCATGAGCACACATATAACAATTCCAATCTAATATTACAAATGCAAAATAGCAAGGCAGGAGACTTATCAAGTCAAGACTCCAGTTTCAGGCCAGGACAAAGATGCCTCATAGACATGTCTAAGGACTCATGAAGACCTCTGGAAAAGGGAGAGAATAAACCGTTACAACCACCAGCTGGCATTTCAACCACTGCTTGCCTTGATCATCTCCATCACCAGATTCCAAGAAGCTTCTCACTACTGCAGCTGTCCTGGCTTCAACATCACTCAGGCTTGCAGTACATAAAGTACCATCAAATACCTGGAATTCAATTTTAAACCAGCTTTTATGGTCACTAACTGAACTGCAATGTGAGGATGTGCCTGTGTGTGCAGCACAAACCTATGCTGTATCCCAGCATAGACAGCAGAATTGCTTATCTGTCTTGACTTGTAAGTCACAAAACAGCAGAAAAATGGTGCCACTGCATGCCATCCTGTACAGGTGCAACATGTGACACTCAAAACTGCAAATGTAGTTTTAGGGGAAGATAGATAGAAATAATATTCTGTTAAGCTAGCAGAAATAATATGTGCACAAGGTACATTTACTCCTATACCCAGAAGCACAAAAGATTTATACACCTAGGAATAAATATCTAGATAACTATTCCAATTTTTGAACTGCTAACATGTGTAAGTGTTTAACCACAGAGTTCATGCAATTTTGTGCTGTCTTGCCTTGGCACTACAATGTTTTCTGCAAAGCTCTATTTCCATCCCTAACTGTGACAGGCATATTTTGCAAAGACCATGATCTGGCCATACTACTGTAAAAGATATACAGAAGCATCACTTATGAAGAACCAAATTTAGATTCAACCTTGACTAGGTCATCATTTGTTAGAGGAAAATACACTCAGTGTGAGAAACAGTCTTATGGATACATATAAAAGGCCAACTACTACACTTACTCTGCGAAATGACACCACGTAGAATGTATCCTCCCTTCTACGAATAGCTTCGAAAAAATCTTGATAGCTCCTTGGAGAGGCATAATACACTTGCAGCTCATTCCCTGAGTTCCTGCTGAAATGAAGGAGGAGAGATGGTAATTACTTTAGGCAAGAAAGTTAACTTCAGTAAGACAATGACCTGCTTTTCAAAAGATCAATGGCTCTTCATCCATTGAGAAGCATGACAAACATCAAACACAGGTAAAGAAAGTTAAACTGATGGGTATTTTTTTAAAGTTAAAGGTGAATTAAAGGTCTTGCTGTGGGAAACTTTTCCCAGTTTTTCTTCATGTTTCTGAAACAATTTCAGCAAATTTTAGAACGAAATGTCATTCTGATATTATTTTTTTACTGTTGAAAATCCAAACCACTCAAAATGAAGGAAGTGCAAAGTTATGCATAAACAGAACTTTTCATTTACTGCCAAGTGACAAGATTTGCTCTTGATTTTCAATTTAGACAGTGGAGAAAAATAAGATATTTACATAATTCTGGATTATCTTTTTCACAGTTCTCATCTTACTATTATATTATAAACTATTCTAAGCAAAACACTGGCAAATCATACAATCATGGTACTTATCTACTGTTTATCTTGAAAAAGCAAGAAATCCCTAGCATATATTGCTATTATGTATATTTCCCCAATCCTATTAAAAAATAACATATTTCATTGAATCATGGAACTGACTAGGTTGGAAAAGACCTTTAAGATCATCAAGTCCAACCATTACCACAGGACTTCAAAGTCCACTATACCACTAAAGGCCTCATCTACATGGTTTTGAACACTTCCAGGGGCACTGACTCCCTGGGCAGCCTGTTCCTCTTTGTGAAGAATCTTTCCTAATATCCAATCTAAATCTCCCCTGGGGCAGCTTGAGGCCATTACCTCTTGTCCTATCGCTTGTTACTTGGGAGAAGAGACTGACCCCCACCTCACTCTATCCTCCTTTCAGGTAGTTGTAGAGAATGCTAAGGTTCCCCCTGAGCTTTCTCTTCTCCAGACTAAACAACCCCAGAATTTAATCAGATTGGAAAGTTGTACTTACACAAACTATTAGCTGGAACTTTAACCAGTCATTTTAATTTCTTCCCACTTTAATAACATACTGGTTGTTTGCAGTATTTGTGGCAAAAACACTGATCAGGCTATCCCTCCCAAGCTGTCTTCTGCTGACCCAGATTTTAAACCATGGTGGCTAATTTAGATTATTTTTGTATGTTTCTAAAATATATATAACTATGCACCCAAAACAAGGCACAAATCTATCATCAAGTGATTTTCTTTAGCAGCAGCAATAGCAGGCTGTCATTATCTCCTCTTCCACTGCTAATACAGTCCTGTTGTAACCAAAACACTGCAGCTGCCAAGCCAGTCACCCTTGAACAGGACTGGGGGTGTAAGTCCTGGGCAATCAAGAGCAGGCAGCTCTAACCTATGTACCCTCTTTAGCAGACCTATGCAAGTGAGGAATCAGATCATATCCTTCACACACAGGAAACAAAGACTGAAGCTAATTTGAGCTTGATGACTCTCTTCTAAAAACATGAAGGCCCACCAAACTGCCCCTGAGATTCAGCACTGAAATTTAACTGTGATAAAAGGCACTGCACCCACGCATTGCCCAGTAAAACACATCCTGAAAACTGAAACAGGTCCTGCAGATCCATTTGCTCACCCACATACAGCTAGACCTAAAAACCAGTCTTTTCATCTAGAAAAATGTTCCAAAACACTTGGAAACCACTGGGCCTTTACAAAGCTCTCCTGGCCTATGGAACAAATCTAACACTAGTCCCAGATTCCAAGTGATACTAGTAGATCACAGGCATTACACCACACCTACCATGGAGTATCTCAGGGTAACCACAATAGACTGCTCCGTGAAAGGAAGGAAGCAACTTAAGATCTAAAAATATGTGCAAAGCATCATGTTAAACTGTATAACCAAAACAATGATGCTGTGTCCCGCCATTTGTTGGGAAATAAACAAGCCTTATTTTGGTTTACATTTGAAGGGCACTCTGTTATGCATCACAGACATAGCTGTTTTAAGAAGGAATGTGGTTGTCAACACAGTACTTTATGCACCATGAAACACCATTTTAATAGTGGTAAATTCAGAAACAGGGAAATGGAGAGTCCCATTTTGATATGTGAAGCCACAAAAACACATTTGCAGAAAGTCTCATCAAAATCATCTCTGAAGAAAGCTAAAGAAACTATAAAGAGCTGAGGGGTTTTAATGATTTTCTTTGAAATCCCTTTAATTTTTATCTTCCTTCTTTGCTTTGATTACACTGCAATACTTCAATTCATCAACATTCTTCTGGAACCAAGGACCTCACAGTAAACCAGAAGTTAAACCTACTTTGGGTAGGAAGTTGGACCAGAGATCTCAGAGGTCCTTTAAAACATGAACTACTCTCTGATTCTATGAATTTAAGGAGCATCTAATACATGATGGCTCTGAGAGGAACTTGAAGTCTGTTCTATGCTCTTAGCAGTTCCAGGACAGTCACAGCATGCAGCTGCCATGACTCGCTGGTCTTTTTCATTTAAACATCAATCATCTGAAAAAAACACAACTTCCTTCTGAGTATGCAGAGCTGCATGATACTGCAGACTGTTTCTAATAAGAGTAATGCAAGCGTGTATAATAAACTACCTTATGCCATGAAGTCTGTTCATCCAGTCTTCAATTAAAACAGACATCCTTCATCAGTCTGTAGAACTAAAAAGCTTTATCTTTTTTTTTTTTTGTAAATCAAGATATCAAAATTTGGCAGGCTGGATTCCATAACATTTGTCTGCAACTCACTCCCTTCTGCAAGGGTGTTCCTGTTTTCAAAGCAGCAATACAAATAAAAAGCCATAGCTGCATTACTTTCAACAGTAATTATATCAGGTGTTCTCAACAGAAAGTCCCCTTCATACTCCAATCTGCTCTTATACTCCTCTTTGGTACCTCAAAGCAGAGAACCTTTTAAACAGTGTCACAGGAAATTCAGGAAATTTCATTTCCTTAAGTTTTTCTCTCCAGTTGTTCCTGTTGCCAGGGAAGAACAGCAGTATAGGTATGGTGGGGGGACAGGCAGAGAGCTTCAGAAAACTGTGAATTAGTGTGTTCTTATTATCAGCAGAGAAAATCAAGGAGATGGAGACAAACCATGCAAATAAAATGAAATGACTCTTTAACTTCATCATAATTTGGTGCTAGCTATAATGGCTCTACTCTTGAAGACAGTGAAAGAAACCTCCCTTTTACCTGACTTTGAAACTTTCATATAAACTAATGACATCCCAAGACAATTCTCCTTTCCCCCCTTACTCTCCCAAAGATTCAAATCTGTTTAGGAAGGGACTCTGCAGAGTAAAGAATTTCTTAACGCTCATTGATAGAAAGACCCTAGAAGAACAGAGCTGCGATACAAGGGTCCCTTCAAGTGTAGTTTAAATCATTAGAAGCATTTATTGCTAAGGAAGAGAAATTGGCCCAATAAAGGAATCTAGCCCCTTGCTTAAGAATCCTGATAAGGTGAAAATTAATTTTATTTATTTATTTTTTACAATCTGTTGGTGACAAATTAGGTCCTTAAAGTAGAAAAGAGTAGCAGGTGGTCTGTCTTACCTGAGGCTGGTGTCTGTGTAAGGCATAGCCATTAGCTGAGAATCTGCCTTCTTGCTGAGGGAGCTCTGAAAAGGGCCAGGGAGGAAGGCAGGGAATAAAAAGGTGACACAAAGTGAAAACAAAAAGCATTTTCTTGGTTTGGCACTACATACAATATGATGCACATCTGTAGCAAACAGTCAATATATAATGGGGTGCAGAGGTTAGTCAGTGTCCTCCACAACAAATGTACATTTTTCCCACTAGTGAAACATGAATAACTGAAATGGCCAGCAGTCAAGCTGTAACCACAAAAACCCCCAAGTGCTTTACTACAGCCAATCTGAAGTGACACACTCAGAGACAAGGAAGGAAAGCTGGCATCACACACAAGAGCTGCACATACTGTGTCATTCAACAGCAAAATTTGCTATCGCTGATGTCAGATTTGCAGAATTCTTCTGAGGTCAAATCACCTTTTACCACAGCCAAAATATACTGCACATAACACACTTCCTGGTGTTTGAAACACTAGAAGCACACAAACTTGGCCTATTTAATGTTCTACCATTCTCCTTTGGCCACCAGGGAGAAGAATGTGAAGTTTAATATTCAATACTTTCTCTCTAGAAAAGTATGGTATTTCCCACACTGTGAAGTTCAATTCTTTTTAAAGCTGTTTCTACCACTTAATCATACGAAACACTTTGAAAATTCATGGTCTTAATTTCAACCTCACTATTGATATACCATGTAGATTAAAAGAATCCTAAAAAATGGGAAGTATGAGCACAAATTTAATAATTCTGTAGTCTTACCAAAAAACGTATCCCTCTAGCAAAAAAATGAAAAAACAGAATAGAAATATTTCAACAAAACCAATCAGCTGCTCTCCTTAACAGTGAGCCAGACCAATGTGCTGTAGGTTGCATTTCTCTCTATTAACCAACTGTTATCATAGAATCATAGAATAGTTACGATTGGAAAGGACCTCAAGATCATCTAGTTCCAACCCCTCTGCCATGGGCAGGGACACCTCACACTAAACCATATCACCCAAGGCTTCAGCCAACCTGGTCTTGAACACTTCCCAGGAAACCCATTCCAGTACCTCACCATCCTAACAGGAAAGAATTTCTTCCTTATATCCAGTCTAAACCTCTGCTGTTTAAGTTTCAACCCGTTACCCCTTGTCCTATCACTACAGTCCCTAATGAATAGTCCCTCACCACCATCCCTGTAGGCCCCCTTCAGATACTGGAAGGCTGCTATGAGGTCTCCACACAGCCTTCTCTTCTCCAGGCTGAACAGCCCCAACTTTCTCAGCCTGTCTTCATATGGGAGGCGCTCCAGTCCCATGATCATCCTCGTGGCCCTCCTCTGGACTTGTTCTAACAGTTCCATGTCCTTTTTATGTTGAGGACACCAGAACTGCACACAATACTCCAAGTGAGGTCTCACGAGAGCAGAGTAGAGAGGCAGGATCACCTCCTTCAACCTGCTGGTCACGCTCCTATTGATGCAGCCCAGGATACAGTTGTTTTTCTGGGCTGCGAGTGCACACTGCTGGCTCATGTTCATTTTCTCATTGACCAACACCTCCAAGTCCTTCTCCGCAGGACTACCATGAATTTCCTTTTTGCCCAACCTGTAGCTGTGCCTGGGATTGCTCCAACCCAGGTGTAGGACCTTGCACTTGGCATGGTTAAACTTCATGAGGTTGGCATCAGCCCACCTCACAAGTGTGTCAAGGTCACTCTGAACGCCATTCCTTCCCTCTAGCATATCAACAGAACCACACAGCTTGGTGTCATTGGCAAACTTGCTGAGGGCACACTCAATTCCATTGTCCATGTCAGCAACAAAGATATTAAACAAGACCGGTCCCAACACCGATCCCTGAGGGACACCACTTGTTACTGGTCTCCAGCCGGACATTGAACTGTTGACCACAACTCTTTGAGTGCAACCATCCAGCCAGTTCTTTATCCACCAAGTGGTCCACCTATCAAATTGATGACACTCCAATTTAGAGACAAGGATGTCATGTGGGACAGTGTCGAACGTTTTGCACAAGTCCAGGTAGATGACGTCAACTACTCCACCCCCGTCCCTCACTTTTGTAGCCCCGTCATAGAAGGCCACCAAATTGGTCAGGCAGGATTTTCCCCTAGTAAAGCCATGCTGGCTGTCACCAAGCACCTTGTTGTTTTTCATGTGCCCTAGCATGCCTTCCAAGTGTTCATCCTTATACAGTCTTACAGAGAAGTCATGAAAAGGGTATTAATTTCATTTTAGACAACAACGAACATATTTTGATGACTGCTAAAAAAAATATAGAAACTTGTAGACTGAATCCAAGAGCAAGAATTAAAGAACTTTGACAACATAATAATCAACCAAATATAGCAATTCAAAATGGGAAGTGTAGGATACTCTATTTACAGGCACTATTTCTACTTTTATCTATAACAAGTGTGGACAAGTAAGAGAGAATATTTTGTTATGCAGTCTGAAATTATCTTGTCATGGTACTGAGTCACAAGTATAAACCTGCCTACCTGTGTAACTCGCGCTTTCTGCTGTTGGTTATTTGACAGTCTTCTAGATCTTGTTCGTTCCACTTCATGTCTATGAACCCATCCTCTAAGCTCATGATTCAGCCTAGAAAAACCCAGAGCATTAACAGACATTTTGAAGAACAGTGTCAGAATTGCTTAATTTTAGAAAACAGTTTAACTAGCTACTACAAGGTGCTGCAGATTACTACTCTTGTACCTTATAATAATTTATTTTTAATACCAGAATAAGAAAACTTAATTGTAAGATTAAATTTATGAGGGAATTCATAAGGGAATATCTGTGAAGTATTGGGATTACAGATGTTTCAACATAAAGCAGATACAATACTTTCTTTTGCCCAATGAACAGTAATTCTGAAATTACTGGAAGGACTACTGAAATTTAATATCAGAAGTTGATCCGTTCAAGACAAAAATATTAGCTAAGAAGGCAACAACATGGCAACTGAATTTGAGACAAGGAATGGACAAAGCAGAACAAGCAGAGCTAGCTGTTTTCTAACAGTGAATAAAGCACATCTGCCATGTCATGTTCAGTTTGCTTGCATCAGAAGCTGAGGAGCAGAAGACCATCTTTTATGTATTTCAGATGGAATAGGCTTTTAGATGGACTTGATTTTCATATTATGAACATTTCTACATACAAAATGATTTTTATTCTATTTCTATTGAGTCATGAAAAGACTCCAGGAAATCAGAAAATTGTTATCTGGTTATTACAAATGACCAGAATGAAAACTGAGTGAAAATCATCACCAAAACCATAAAAAGATTACAAAGATACAAGCTGATCTCCTGTCTCTATGGTAGTAGACATTGGACAGTGCAGGCACCTACAGAGGCACTGGTCACATACTAGATAAACACTGTGAATGGACAATAACATCATTCACAGTTGTCTACATAGTAGCACTCACTCCATTTATAACTAAACTCCTTATAAAAGCTTAAATGCTCAAAAAAGGCTGTTTGCTCACCTCAGTGACTCTGTCCGGTTAATCAAGGGCTGACAGGGGGGTGGGGGTGGTGAAATATATAACAGTGGTTCTTCTGAGACTATCATCAGTGCTTTGTTATCAGATACAGAACGACCAGACCTGGGGGAGAAGACACAAAGAAATCCCTTAAAATACTTTTTCCATGGACCTTTGACCAAATCCAGAGAGTATGCACTACCATCAGCAAACCCATAAAGGTTACAGCTGCTCAATGGGACCTTTGAAACAGGTGAATAACAATTCATAGCAAACATACAATGGACTCAGTCAGTTCCCCAAAGGGGTCTGATAGCACTCAACACAGGGAAGACAGATGAACATTAGCAGATGTTGGATCTCTTCCCAAACAGGCCAGATATTGACATAAAAAGTAGCCTGTAAAAATATTCCTCATAATATGAAAACCATAAGATCTCTGCAGAAGCAACTTTCTCTTTCATTTCAGGGCTGTGCACAATTTGCTACAGAAATACTAAATTTATTAGCCACTAAAGCCATACAGATGTAAAGACCATGAGCTATATGACAAGGTAACAGCCACAAACTGGATTACAACTGAGTGGAGAGGATTTACATAGAATAGAATCATAGAATAGTTACGATTGGAAAGGACCTCAAGATCATCTAGTTCCAACCCCTCTGCCATGGGCAGGGACACCTCACACTAAACCATATCACCCAAGGCTTCATCCAACCTGGTCTTGAACACTGCCACGGATGGAGCATTCACAACCTCTCCGAGCAACCCTTTCCAGTGCCTCACCACCCTCACAGTAAAGAATTTCTTCCTTATATCCAATCTAAACCTCTGCTGTTTAAGTTTCAACCTGTTACCCGTTGTCCTATCACTACAGTCCCTAATGAATAGTCCCTCACCACCATCCCTGTAGGCCCCCTTCAGATACTGGAAGGCTGCTATGAGGTCTCCACACAGCCTTCTCTTCTCCAGGCTGAACAGCCCCAACTTTCTCAGCCTGTCTTCATATGGGAGGCGCTCCAGTCCCATGATCATCCTCGTGGCCCTCCTCTGGACTTGTTCTAACAGTTCCATGTCCTTTTTATGTTGAGGACACCAGAACTGCACACAGTACTCCAAGTGAGGTCTCACTCCAGCAGTCTCCAGAAGCTAGCTTAGCTTTGATAAAAGGTGAAAAAGAGCATGTATTTCAACACAAAAATCCTCAGCACTTTCAGCAACAAATACTAATATTCCTTTTCCTGGTTATCTGTACCTCCTTAAGGGTTAATTACCTATCACCAAATACCTATTATAAGTTCCTTTCTTGATAGGGTATGAATATGACAGCCTTAGTCCTGGTTTTGACAAGAGACTTGTAGCTCCTAAACCTCAACTTCCTTCTGAAAAATCAAATATAAAAGCTTATGAAAACCTTACTCACATTCCCCTCCCTTTCCCAGCTTTCTCTCCATCTTTGTATCTGCTTCTCCTGTTTACTGCATCTAGAACTGATAAAGGAGAATATGTAGCAAAGAGCTCACAGCTTGCCAAAAAAAGGGAGAAAGAGCAAAAGAAAAGGAGGAGGTACACACACTAGAATATGTTCCTAAGAGAACCACCCTACTCCTATGTCACATAAGTCACGGTTTGAAAAGTGCCATGCAGGACGCAAAGCCCTCCCCATGGCTACAGCCTTAAAATGCTTTTGATTTATTGCCTTCTTTCTGCATGGTAAAATACATTAGAGCTTTCTGCACATCTGTGCCTGGCTTTGTTCAACCAGCCAAAACACTTTACTGGAAAGGGACAATCTGATAGGATAAATCTTGTAAGGGGAAAACATGAGCTGGATTAGCCAGACTTCAATCTGGAGACAATTATATGTTCACTGGTACACTGAATGCTAGAGACCTAGAAGCTTGAAAGCAACTATGCAATTAAATAATGGGTAATCATAAAGATGGACTCAGAGATTTCTAAAGAAGTAAAGTGCTAAGTTCAGAGTATATTCTTAATTGTGAATTTCCCCAGCCTTCTCCTGAACAACTAAGAAAATAAATACTCTGGCTTGAAAAGTAAGAAGAGATAGATAATATGACAAATGCCATAACTATGCAAGTTAAAATAAAGACCAGGGAAAAAAGTAGAGAGATGAAGAACTGAAGAAGGTCATTAAAATCTCCATGATATACACTTGTTTATATGCTCTCTTCCACCACACTGTTCCTAACACAATACAACACAGCCAGAAGTGTACGTTTCTAAGGTTGTATGTATTGAGTAATCTTGGAGATAAAATCATATTTGAAAAGCAACCCGGTAAGCTTTGTTAATAAAACAGTAAAAGAGACCAGCTTTCAAAATACTGTGTTTGTAAACCCAGTTGCTGCATAAGATCATAGAATCATAGAATAGTTAGGTTGGAAAGGACCTTAAGATCATCTAGTTCCAACCCCCCTGCTATGGGCAGGGACACCTCACACTAAACTATGTCACCAAAGGCTTTGACTAACCTGGCCTTGAACGCTGCCAGAGATGGAGCATTCACAACTTCCCTGGGCAACCCATTCCAGTGCCTCACCACCCTTACAGTAAAGAACTTCCTCCTTATATCTAATCTAAACTTTCCCTGTTTAAGTTTTAAGCCATCACCCCTTGTCCTATCACTACCGTCCCTAATGAAGAGTTTCTCCCCAGCATCCTTATCGGCCCCCTTCAGATACTGGAAGGCTGCTACGAGGTCTCCACGCAGCCTTCTCTTCTCCAGGCTGAACAGCCCAACTTTCTCAGCCCGTCTTCATACAGGAGGTACTCCAGTGATCATGCTCGTGCACAATACTCCAAATGAGGTCTCACAAGAGTGATAACACTGCCAAAAAGCTTACCAAATAGTAGAGTGATGAGGTCTGAAAGCACAGTTGTCCTCTACCACTAAAGATATGTTAAAAGTTTTCATCTTACCTATTACTCTTCTCGGGAATGATGTCCCCAGGTATTTTCTGAGCTGTGCTGAACTCCTGCCTAGCTGAGAACTCCAGAAGATTTCTGGTCCTGTGGTTGGAACTCGCAGTGGAATCAACTCCATTGGGATCCTTTTCAAATACACTGGAAGACATAATAACCATAGTAAAACATATCACATATATAAAGGGACTATAAGACACTTTACTGTAAGGTGTTAAATACTCAGGTGGGTAAGTTTCTGGCTGCTGCTATATTACAGGGATAAGCCTCATGCCATAGCTAATATAAAAATGCGAAGTGACATATTACTGTCATTCAAGCCATTAGTAGCAGAAAAGCTATTCTGTTGTCTTTCCCAGTTTTTTTTAAGGATTTTTATGCTCTTGTTTTCATGTTGCTCCATAAGCTTCACTTGATGAAACTGTGATCTGTTTGTATACTAGACCTGCAGGCATAAGAAAATTACTTACATTCAAATAACAGTACCTCTGAACTTTAACTTTCATGAGCCTCAAAGCTCAGCTGACATAGTTTATATGAATACAATATGCAAGAAAAATATAGCTACCAAATTCTGTGCAGCTGCAAGCCTGGAATATTAGGCCAGACAGCTAACAAAACTATACACAAACTTATATATGTTTAATTCTACTTAGATTTAGAAACATTGGCAGGTCCCACAACCTCATCTACATAGTGGCAGCAGGCCATGGTCCCAGATACCCTGTATGTGCTTGCACTGAATGATCTTCCCCTGGGGGATGCTCAGCCAGCCAGCACAAGAACGTCTGTGCTGCTCTCCATGCAAATCAAGGTAGCAGCATTTCCATGCAAGCTGAAAAAATGACCAGGTGACTGCTCTACAAGACTGACTGCATCTTTAGTTCAGAAGGGTGACTGAAATGAAAGATCTTAAAAGCACAAAAGCAAATCTTCAATATATTCTCTCTAGAGACTAGCTTTACTCTTTCATAAACATGGTTGCTTCCTGAAATATGTTCCTTTACAAAATCAAGCCCTAACCTTCTTAGCTGACAACAGCAGAGTATCACCAGCAGCAACACAGAGAAATATAAGCAACAAGACCCCAGCATGCTGATGAGATCTTTGTCATGCATGTTGATCACTGCCTACAGAGTACATTTTAATTCATGCCCCATCTCCCTTGTGTAGCAGAGCATAAACTCTGCAGGGAAAGACCTCATCTGTTACATGGCATCACTTTGCAGCAGGCAATGAATACAAATGGTAATAACAGAGAAAGGCAAGAACTACCACGAAGGTCAGATTAAATACTACACAACTAAGCAGAAGGCACACAGACATAGTTGCTTAGCAATCCCCTTGCTTTTGCCAAGATGGTTGTGCTCCTGTTAGGAGTAACACAGGTTTCCCCTCGAATAACTGTCACATTCTGCAGAACTGCTGGGGCCAGGGCAATCCCAGATCCAGGCTGACATCACTTTGACTGCCCCCTCTCCTTCAGGTTTTCAGACAGGAGCACAGAATCAGGGCAGCAGAAATGCTACAGGCTCTGTTTTCACTTAGTGACAGTGGGCAGAAAGGTACTTATAGTTTCCTTGCTGTATATGTACATTAGCATACAAATGTCTCATTGTTGTTGAACAACATGGAAAGCTGGATGGTTTCTTCACAGAGCAGGCAACACCAGGCTGTCCAATGTTACAGAAACAATGGCTACTATCTATTATATTTTATGAGATCATGTTTTGTCTCTTCCAATGAAAGCATCAGCACAGCTGACAGCATCTCAAGACCAGAACCAGAGCTCAAAACTAAGGCTGACGCTTAAACAAATGCTGTATGTTCCTGCTGGAAGTCACTTACCAGTGAAATGTCCCTGCTCTACCTAATTGGGAGCCATGACAGCTAAAAGTGGATGGAAGCTTACTGACGAAACCAAGAATATCCATCAAAAGATCTGAAAGTTGTAGCTCTCCTGCCAACCATTTCTACACAGCCTGAAGTGTATCAGCCTCCAGTGTGTTGATGAACCTACTGGGTCTGGCATTTCTTCCTATCCTACTTCTCTACTTTCTTGTTCAAAATGACACATCAAACCAGAGAAAATTTCCCTGTAATTATTTAGCTAAAGCTGACAAAAACTTAACCAGCAGAATTATAACAGATCTGAATTTTTCCATAATGACTTTTCCTTAACATTTGCTGTGTTCTGCAAAGGCAATTCTTGTTATTTCGGGTTCCAGCTTGCTGAAGCAACTAGTCTGAGGTGAACTGCTATATTCAATACATTACTATTCCAGTTAACCCTGAACTCTGAATAAAAGGAGAGAAATCCAAACCAAGTCCATCAGGGATAAAGATAAGCACCACTCTGCAATCACAGCTAATCCTCAGTTTTCGTAATTTAGTTGTTACAGCCACTCAAACCCACACACACTTCATTATATTTGCTTTAAATAGAAAGGAAATCATTATTTTTACTCTTCTCATGCTTAAAACACCTTAATCATGCAATCACAATTTAAATTTCACTTTTTGCAGCAGCTAAGTATGAGATGTTTTCAGATTGGATATAAGGAAGAAATTCTTTACTGATAAGAGTGATGAGGCACTAGAATGGGCTGCCCAAGGATGTTGTGAATGCTCCATCCCTGGCAGTGTTCAAGGCCAGGTTGAACAGAGCCTTGGGTGACATGGTTTAGTGTGAGGTGCCCCTGCCCATAGCAAGGGGGTTGGAACTAAATGATCTTAAGGCCTTTTCCAACCCTAACTATTCTATGATTCTATGTTTCAACCTGAGATATATTCAGCAGCAAAAAGACAAAGAAAGAGGTGAACAGATTACATTTTGCCACCCTTACAGGCAAAAACCATGGCTCCCACTTCTGAGAACATGGGCACCAATTTGAGGACAAAATTTATTTTGTAATATTTATTTATTTATTTATTTATTTATTGTATTTATTCCAATGCTCTTTCCTTTACCAGACTGTCATTTTCTACAGAATGTCTCCTTTGAAGCAGGGCCAGCAGCAATTTCTGCCTTAAGCTACACAGGCTACATTTGCCTTCCCTTTCCCATTATTTTTTAGGGCCCTGAGGAGGACCAAAAGCTTCCTTCTCAAATATGTCTTTAAAAAAATAACCAAAAAAAACCCTTCATTGCTCCTTTAGTTTGTGTCAATGACCCAAAACCAAATGAACTTTCATTCTGAATGAGGAAAAGCTCCACAACTTGAAATACTGCCTAATTCCACCTACTAGTTACTTAGGGAGTTTTGCCAGTTTCCCCCCATCTGAACAGATGACATTGTTGTTCTGTGGTATCATTTCTTCCCCTTCCTTACTCCCACAAGAGGTCACTTGTGGAGTTTGTCTGTAAATAGGGCTCCATCTTCAGGTAACAGATAGGAGAGGACATGTAGGTAACAACAGTCTATATCTTCTGACTTCTTATTCTCAAAGACCTTTCCTTGCCAAGTGAGTACATGAGGGTATGACACAGGGTATCAGATATATTACTCCGTTGACATCTCAAATTGACAAGGGGGAAAACCATGACTTTAGACCAAGAGAACCCTTAAGCAGGATGGACCCCTCCTGCAGAGGTGCATCTGGAAACACCTGCCCACCTGAGGCATACTGAGTTTTACAAGTGCTAGGCAGAACAGTTGCAATACAAGCTGGAACAGAAAGCATCTACAGAGCAGATCCTAACACAGTTACACTAAAGATTAAGTCAATATTGAGCATTTAAAAACATCAGGTAGAAGAGACTTCAGAAACAGCGACAAAGAAAGGTAGATGATCCCATTTTCCCATGGAGGGAAAAAAATCTTCAGAAGAACAGTATTTTCACCTAAGAGATCAACAGCTGCTTAGAAGAAGTTTTTATACGACAGATAGCAAAAGTATGGACAATATTTTCATTCTGCTAGGCTACAAGATGAGAATTTGGAAGAGAAAGAACATTTTGGTGTATCTGTCCCGAACAAGTCCTACTATTTGCAGGAACTGGAGTTGCTGTCCCGCATTAAAAGTCAGGAAAGACTGTAGCTGAGAAACAGCTCTACTTAACAAGATGCCCAGTTAGAAGTTGGAAGCTGTAAGCTTTTCTGTTTGGCCACACTTACACACCTGGGGCACCTACCGAGGCTTTGCAGTGTACATTTGGACATCCCAGATACGGCAAGCATTAAGGGTTTTCACAGAGCGACAAACACCCTGTCCAAGCTGGCTGAGCTATCAGCTTGTTTAAGATGCAAAACTTGATCCACGGAAAAAAGAAAGAACCACTAAATACTTCATGCAGATGTTTGTTCTAAAGTGTAGATAAATTTGATTATAGAAGGGAAAGAAAAGCAACACTCCTGTCATGGTTTCTCCAGGCGTTTAATGGCACCTGATATTTTAGCTGTATTTTTACTTCTTTGGTTTGAATGTCAGTGTGATAAATGTGAAAACAAGTCTTGCCAGGAGCCCAAACTAAATTTTATTTATACTTCTGGCTGAACAAACCCCATGCACTTCAAGTTTTTGAATACTGACATTTAAGTTGTACAGTAATTTGTAGATGAAAGCCAACAGTGATATCATAACAGAGTTTTCTGGGGATAGAACCATTTCTGAATACAAGCTGGGATGTTTCCAATGGGCTAAAAGTTGACATTGCAAGAAGACACCAACTAAGGACCTTGTCCTCATCTTAAGTGATTCCAGACAAGGTTGCCAGCATGCCAAACGCTCTCTGGAAAGTATTTCCGGTTTCTTATTCCCGGAGAGGGCACCATCTGCTGACAGCAAGGCACTACCTTTTCCTGCCAAGCTGCTCCAGACCTACCCTCTGTGAGTGCTCAGCTAGGAAAAGGAACCTGGCATCTCTCCTCTCCTGGGAAGATGAGGAAAGCAATCCACAGAGATTATCCCTCCAGTTTGGATTTTTGTGCTTTTCTTCCTTTAAAAAAGCAATTTATTTATCATAAAGCTGTTGGAAAAGAAAGGAAAAAAGCAAGTACTGGCACCCAGAGCATTTACTTTTGCTTAGAAAACTATATACAGTTATTTGGGAGTGAGTTCGATTTTACTGACAAAGCTTGGGCAGGCCTGATGCAAACTGTCTCAACTGCAATGTTCATTCAGGGCAAAAACTTTCTGCATTTTGCTCCCAGCCCAGCAGATGAACAGTGGAGCAGAGTAAGCTATCAAAGACTGCATCTGGCATTCTGTGCAGGCTCTGCAACAGCAGCAGCAGGACAAGGCAAGTGAGCACATCCAGGCGAGGCACAACTCTGCCAGGATGCACATGTGGCTGTGATCAGTAAAGGAAGGTGGAAGGAATCACTTCCAGCTCCTGCAGTTGTAGTTTGAAGAAAATCAAGGATATTCAATTTTATTCATGTACCAACCCATCAAAAGAGGTTCTGAAAGGTCTGGAACCTTAACCTAAATCAGAATTACTCAACCATTCTTTCCTCTCAATTTCTCTCTCCCCTCTCTCTTTCTTCAAGGAGAAACTACAGCAAAAGACCAAAGGTGTGCTGCAAAAACAGTTTTCCAGCTTTGAGACATCTTCAATAAAAATGTAAACTCAATTCAGCATTAAAACGTATTCTTTCAGTATCACAAACAACAAAGTTTCCCATATTAGAAGAGTTAAGAGCTACATATGTCTTTCAGAGAGAGCTTTTGCTAAAACACTCAGAGGGCTCTGTATTTCCTTGGCATCCAGAAGCAGCTGGCTAACATAGTACTGTTCTATCCCTTGTGCACTCATCTAATAATTTGCTGTTTACATTTCATCAGTTCCTCTTTATTAGTGTGTAAGACATTAGTAGCCCTTTGACTGTCATAATTAATATCTGTATGTATATTTGCATACTTTCAGGTTGCAAATACACAACATTTAAGTCTACTAACCTCTTAAAGATATATGAAAGGCTATCGAGGCTTGCAAAAAGCAGAGAAACAATCCTTTTCTATCCTTTACTGAGTGTAGGAAAGGATTGTATGAACTAACAGTAAGACACGCTATTGTATTGCCCATAATTTGTGAATCTCTATTCTCAGAACGTATTTCAGAGATGCTTAAAGCAATGAAAGTTTAGACAACACTATCCAGCCTACAGCTGAAGGAAATCGGGGGCCATGGTTAAAATGCTTAATGATCACCTGCTGATGAGCTCAAGTGCAAGATGAAGCATTGTCATGATGTGTTTGAAAATACCCCAAATGTCCTCTTGAATTAGGTGTGTGGACAAAGGAGCTAATCTTGTTACCGTAACACAGCAGCCAGTCCTGGGCCGAAGTCTCAGTATGGTCTGGATCTCAGTGCTGTGCTGCCCACACTGCTAATGCTCTTTCAAGGGAACTACAAAATTATTTCTTAAACCTTCTGACATACCACCATCACAGTACCCCTAAGCTCCTGCTTGCCATAAGATGAATCAGATTCTTTAATCAAGGAATTCAGCATTAAGGGTCAAACAATAGAAGACTTGTACAAAATCACTGCTAAATCCATCAAACTCCAAAATAAACCTGCTCTTCCACACACCAGTTCAAGATTGTTCAGCTTGAGTAAGGGCTCTAAACCATACTGACACCAACACAGGTATGCTCAATGGGTGGTGCCTTCAGCAGCTCAAATCACCCATGCTCCAAAAGCTCAGCAGGCTACATCAGTACTGATTTAGAAGACTGCAGACTAGATTGGATGCTAATCTGGGTGCTGGTGAAAGACTTATATTTTCTTACTTTATCCTTTAAGACCAGCAGATCATGGTAGCATGCAGCTGAACAATCCTTGAGCAATTTCATCATTTTTAGTAAAAGATGCTTAACCTTAGCACTTTGTGATTTTTATTCTAATATTTGTGCTACCAATCTAAGAAATGAATCACACACAGTCTTGCAGGAGTCAAAAAAGCACTGCTTCTTCATTTGTTGCAGTCTACAACAACAGTACACAAAGCCCACTTCTCAGCTACCCAGGCTGGTGTCTTTATTTGTAGATTGTTCAGCAGATGCAAATTTTTAATAGACCACTCAGTTTCCAAAGTAAAAGAAAACCTATCAGGATACTCTAGAGAGGAGCTGCAAGGAAGTCTCTACAGAAAAGCTAGCAATTCTAGTACAGCTGCTGTAGGTCAGCAGGACACAAGAGATTTTGAAGCAGCAGCTTAAGAATTTTTGGTTACATCATCAAGTCTGTTTTCTAGTTTGAAAGGGTTTCCAGCCATACAGAGGTGGCCAACTTGTAGAAAAAAAAAACAACACTCAAAATTAATTTAAAAAATCATACCACCTTCTCTTTGAAGATCTGCCTTTCCTCTCTACAACTTCATATTTTTCTGTTTTCTGTCCACTAAGTATCTGAAACAGTAGGACACATTCTGGCTGGCTGACATCTTTATAAATGCTTTAAGACTGTTGTTAGATGATGACCACCATGTAAGCTTGAACAGACTGATTAAAGGGGAAAATAACTGAACACTTTTCATAGCCATGAAAGTAACACTAGGACCACTAGCAAGTATGTGGCTTACATGCTTTGCTGCTGCTGCTTCAAGTACCAGAGATGCAGAAAAGTTACGCTTTGCATCTTCTGTGATCACTCTCCTTGCCTACTGTTTACACGTTAGGTTAGTTCCCTGAAAATACTTTACTACCACATATAGGACTTGCATTAAAAAAACCCCAAACACCCAAGAAAATTCATATTCAAATGGGAAAAAGGAAAAGAAACAAAAGGAAAAGAAACAAAAGGAAAATATTCCCAAAATAAATACATGGATTGTTTAGACTAGGACATGTTCTTAAGTTTCATTTGTTTCAGCACTGTTTGTGCTTGTTTAATCCATTTTCAGGTCTGGTTACTACCCAGGCACAGTCCAACACAAATGTGGAAATTAAACAAGAAAGAAAAAAAAAAGCATCTAGGAACTGTAATAGTTAGAAAATTTTCAGTTTGCGTGTTGAAAGCACTTAGAAATAAATAAATAAATGTACAGTTAATTGGATGTTTTTTAATACTACAAGTCAGCAATCTCAGGGGTACCACAACAGCTGAGAATGCAGCTGTGCTGACACACACTGGGTCTCACAGAAGGTAAGTCTGAAGGCAGGAGATGCTGCCTCCCAGATACCTGCCTCCAGACAGCATGGTTCCAGCTCCCAGCCCAGCTGCATGCTGAGGTTTGTGTTCACTGCCTTTTGTGCAAATACTGTGGGTTCTAATTTCTGTTCTATACCCCATGATATGCAAGACTGGAGCAAGGGGGTGACCTCTGCAAGGAACTGAATCAAAATGTTTTTAGCTTTTTCCTTTCATACACCTCACCAATCATTCTTAAATAATAATAAAAGGAAGCTTTTAAAGATGTTAAATCCAAATTCAAATAATTCACAAAGATTAGAGAATAGTTTGTGGACACACAGATGGGAAATTCCTTGGCACCTTTCTCCTTGTATAAAGCAAACAGATAAAATAGAAACTTAAACTAATGGAATTCCTGCTAAATTATTTTGGCTTTTCATAATTGAAAATTTCAGTTTTCTATACAAAATATCAACACACCCAGAAGAGTTTAGCACACAGGACAACATAATAAAGAGTTACCATTAATTTCATACAAGCCACTTTCACAACCAGAAAGTATTCAATTCATATTCATATTCCATTTATATTTCATTCAATCTACATTCCTTTCTCAGAGATAACATGGCACCATGTCTAACACTGCAAAATGTTCTTAAAAGCTTGTTGGCAATTAAACAGATGAGACTGGACTCTCCCTCCAATATTCTGAAACAGGTTTCTTAGGTCAATACACCAGCTTCCTTACCAGACTTTCAGCCCCATTCCCATAGTCACAAGTTCAATATTACAGGTTATCCACACACATAGCGTATTTGTCAGCATGAAAAAATGTGTCAGCAGAAATAGTTTTATCTGCTGTAGTTGTGTGCCAAGGGCTGCCACATCCTGAACTGCTTCCCATAACCTTAAAAAAGCAGAATAGCACAGCCTCAGTCCTCCATGAAATATTACAAACATCTCTCCACTTACATACACAGTCAGCAAGGCTTAAGACTAATGAACAAAATTATGTGTGAACCAGTGTTACTGCAATACACATCAAGGTAGAACAAAACATAGAACTAGCTACACAGCCAGCAATCCAGATGATTTTTTTCTTGTGGCATGCCAAGTGCTCCTCTACTGAAGTACTGAAGGCCACAGAGGGGTTTGCAGGACTCTCCATCCCTCAGCTTCACATCCCCATCCCAGAACAACACAGTCACTTTCCCTGCCTTCTGTGGTTTGAAGGAAATAAGCAAGTAAAGAGAAAACTCATGTATCTGCTCTTTCATATCACCTCTAGCCTTCAAAGAATCCTTTCATTTCTAATTAAGAATCAGAGAATCATCTCACAATACGGCCAGCTAAGGGAATTTCAAAGTCTGCTGCAGAATTTAGGGTGTGAATTTGCCATGATTTTGGTTTTTTTTGGATGTTATGCTCTCTCTGCAATGGTTAACTGGTTTTAAATAATAAAATATTCACTGCTAATATATTTTAATCAAAACATCCTATGCTTGAATGCTATCACACCTCCCTCCACACAGGTATGCAAGAGAAATTATTTCCTACATAGAAGAAATGGCAACACTGTCACAAAGTTTCAAATCATATTTATCTCCAGTTGACCACTGCATAGAAATTAGGTATTCCACAGTTAGCTGACTTGGGGGAGAAAGTACTTTTGCTGAACTGTAAGTTAGCATGGAAATTATAAAAAAAAAAAAAATTACTTATTTCTGTAAGAAGTTGCAGGGACTGAAAAACATCACGTACTGTAAGCTTCTGTTGTTAAAGTCTAAGCAGAACAAGAATTATGGCTATCACATTCATGGAGCTACCATTCAGTGACACCTCTACAAAAGGATGTAAATGCATATGAGAGTGAAATCTTAAGTAATGTTTTTCATATCCCATATTCTGGGCCATCCAAAGGGTATTGCACAACCAAGATTCACAGCACCTTGATACAGTCTGGTCTTTCAACTGAGTGTAAGCACTTACTCTGCTAAGGAAAAAAAAAGGCAAATCTGAAATTGCATTTCTCTTCACTCTCTAAAACCAGTACTGATGCAGACCACCTAGTTCAGGCACAGCAATTACACTGGCATGCTCAGCTACTACACCAGCCTGGAACAGCCAGACATCCAAGAATTTTCTTGCTTTATCTACTCTATTAAACACCAAATACATCAAGAAACTAACCCTGTCACATTTCTATAGTCACAAACTGTTCCAAAGATATGAACACAGTCCTTTCAGTCTAACAAGACAGCAGTTTCTTGCCATCAAGCTCAAAATCTTACTAATTCCTGGGGGTACTGAAGCTGACACAGGAGCTCTGGAGCACTGTGGTAAAATAATTCCACCACCTTCTCTATGTTTCCAAGCCTCTCAAAACTACAAAAGAGCTTTATACATTCCAACTCTTCACTGTAATGTGGAGGCAACTGAAATTTCTTTCAGCTTCAAAAAGATTAGTGGTTCTTATAGTTCTCATGAAGTGTCCCTCAAGTGAGTGGTAATGACTGCAAACGCAATTGGGATGTACAACTTAATCACTTAGTATCTGGAAGCTGATTTTTCTACCTGATAGCAAAAAATCCCAATACAAAACATGAATGCATTAATAAATAGTCTACCTTAAAAGCATTCACATCAAACTAAAATTATCAGCTGTATTTCACTGCCTGAGGTAAACAGTATGTGCAGTAAGTGCAAATACTTAAAAATTAATTTCAGCATTCTCAATTTTTCTAATATTATTAAAAATCCAAAACCAATATTGCAAAAAATTATTATAGTAATAAATAAAGTCTTCCTCCAGATTTATCCCACCCCATTCCTTTAGACTGACTGGGGTTTTGAGGACAAATGGAGACACTGCTGACTGGCAATATACTGAAATATCCTCCCCTTTTGAAAAAGTGAACAGCTTCCTATAAAAGTTTCTTCTTTATGTTCTAAATCCAGGTTAAATAGACAGATCTGTGCAAGGAGTATCCATCTTTAATCTCCTCTCTTCCATAGATTTCTTTATAAAGAGTCTGGGAAGAAATGCAGTATTTCCTCTCTGTTCTCTGGTTCCTATGCCATTCTGATACAGCTCAAACAAGAGAAGTTTTTGATTACCACTTCAACTAATTAAGGAGAGGGATCAACCTCTTCACCAGATCAAGAAGACAAGTAATACAGGGCTTACACTTTAATGAGGAAGATTGTGCCTAGACACATCTAATGGTCACAATTGCAAAGCACTGGAAAAAGAGTGGGATTTCCTGCACTGGGAGCTAGAAGCAGCTTAAGCTCATAGCTATTGGGAGTAGGATAGGTATAAACAAGCAGATGGGCTCTCAAAGTGTAGAATCCTCAGGCATAAATGGAGCAGACAAGCTGCTGTACACTGCATTGATTGACAAAATGCTGAGCCAGAAGAAATTAAAAGTACAAGATCTAGCTCTTTTTGCCAGAAGGATTCCAAAAGAGGAACCATTATACAGATGAGTCTTCCTCTGTGCAAGAGGAGAGTAAAGGACAGAAGCCAGGTTTTAAGCTCAAGGCTTTAAAACATAACACTTGCCTGTATTAAAGATTCAAGCAAAAATCACCAGACAGCAAACTTGCTATGTAAAGAGTAATTCCCAGGCAGCTCACCTCAATGGACCATAATTCAACATTATGAAAGCCAGTATAGCCATCACACACAGGGTCCTTCTCTTTGGAGATGATACTTTGAGTTTCTCATTCTAGATGAGAAAAAATAGAGAAGACATGCAATGAAAAAGGGGCACAAGCATGCAAACATATGTCAAAAGCTAAATACAGCAAAGTATGCTTGCTTTTTAGATTGATATTTGCCTAATTGTGTATGAATACACACCAGAACAACTTAAAAATAAAACTCTCTTGTTTGTACATTATACTCAACTTCCAGCCAGTCTACCTGTTCACTGAAATCTTCTGAAGAACCATGAAATAATGAATTAAAAGTCAACTAGATAGTGTGAGAGCTGTTCTGACCTGGAGTTGGTGAAAGTCCTGCTTGGAGTGGGAGGCTGGGCTAGAAATCCCCAAAGGTCTTCCAATCAACACTTCCATAATTCTTTTTACATGCAACTTCCATTAGAGCAACTTTCTATAAAGTCAGACCTTCACCACAGTCTCTTACCTCTGATACTATTTCATCCAGCTGCCTCTTCAGTGTGCTGTTTTCTTTCTTGAGTTTCTCGTTCTCCAACAAGGCTGCCTCCAGCCTCGCCTCCAGCCCCAACATGTATTCTTTCTTTTTTTTCCGTGACTGAAAGGCTGCCTCACGGTTTTTGATCATGCGCTGCTGCCGTCTCAAGACATTGACCTGGACAGAAAATACAGAAGCCTGGTAATGATCCACAAGTGCCTCTATTTCATGCATAATGTTTGCTCCTCTGCTTTGGCAAAAGTCTGCATAGATAGCTTTCTGCCCTCTGCTTTAAATGAGCTGAAATGTTCAGCACAGAAGCAACTAGGAATCACAGTACATCTCCAAAAGTTACAGTTCATAGAAAAAAACATGAAAAAACATGAAAAAACAGGTCCTACACTATCTGTTTTCTCCTGCATTTTTAAACACCTCTGTGTGGAGGACACAAAATGTATATTCAAGCAGCTGATCAAACAGGACAGAAAAATATGTATCTTCAGGTCTGCAAGGTAGCAAGAATGTCTTTCACATTCACTTTACCATTCATGAGTTTATAGGCTATATGAAGAAGTGAAAGATTTGTTGTAAAACCTTACTTCAAACAGTATTAACCACATTCAGATTGTCATCTGTCTTCAGTCTTCACAAACTCAGGCACTTTACAAATAAACTGCTACTTCACAGAATCACCTAGGTGGGACAAGACCTTTAAGACCATTGGTCCAACCATCACCCCAGGACTGCCAAGCCCACCACTAAGCCATGTCACTAAGGCCAAACTGATCTCCCCTCAAGAGCTCCCCTTATGGCTGCCCCGCATGACCTCCACGCAGCCGCTCCTCATCTGTGGCCCACACTGTGTAGGTACAGCTGCCACCCCTACTCCTCATGGCCACCCCTCACACCCCATGGCTGCCCCTTCTCTCCCATCATCATCTTCCCTCACATCTTATGGTTGCCTTTGCTGCCCCCTCACAAATGCCACTCACCCTTTCTGCCACCCCTCTTCTCCCCTCACAATCTCCCCTCATGGCCACCATTCCTTTCCCCTTACTATCTCCCCTCATGGCCACCCTTCCTCTTCCCTCATGGTCTCTCCTCATGGCTGCCCCGTGACTCTTCTCATGATCTCCCCCTATGGCCACCCTTCCTCCCACCTATCTCCCTCACAATCTCCCCTCATGGCCGCCCTTCCCTCACAATCTCCCCTCATGAGTGCCCCTTGTCTCCCCTCATGATCTCCCTCACAGCCTCCCCTCATGGCCACCCTTCCTCTCCCCTCATGATCTTCCCTCATGGCTGCCCTTTGTCTCTCACAGTTCTGAGCAAAATCTAACTTCCATTGCAAAACAAGCTGCATTTCTGGCACTAGGTGGTAGGAAGGTCTTTCACACTCCACGGATATTGGCACACACTTTGGGAAAGTTAAGAAACAGCTGAAAGTACAAACTATTTCAACTTTACATTGGCTGGCTTCTTAGCTTACCAGAACTGACATCTTCTACTATGTGTCTTAAATGCAGGGATACAAAACCTATGCAGTGTTTTCTCTGTTCTCATGAAAGATGTGGGTTTTCCTGTCTCTAACTCAACGGAACATAACTCAACTAATGAGTTTTATTTCATGTGAAAATTACCCAATATCATGGCTTGGCTTCGCGAACGAAGATTTGGGAAGGGTTTTACCCACGCTTACTACAAGCGCACTGATGACTAAAAAGGCCAATGTGGGACAGGCAAATCAGGTTGCAAAAAGAACAACAAAAGGTCTCCTTGGGTGGTATAGGAGGGGCACGATTCTTTCTATGCTGTCTTTTCTCCTCGAGACTAGTTCTGCGTGTGCTCGCAAAGGAGACAACAGCATTATGTAAGGTGTTATGGAGGCCAAGGTGGACCACTGATGGTAGTCAATATGGCCAAGGCTAAGGTATTGTTTCAGGGAGTCCTTGTATCTCTTCTTTGGGGCACTTCTCTTGCAGCAACCGGTGGCAAGCTCACCATAAAACACAATCTTAGGGAGGCAATGATCCTAATCCTAGAGATGTGCCCTGCCCAGTGCAGCTGTGATTTCAGCACTATGGCCTCAATACTGGTGACCCGTGCCTGATCAAGGACAGTAACGTTTGACACATGGTCAGTCCAATGGATACTTAGAATTGTATGGAGGCAGCACTGATGAAAGCATTCGAAGAGTTGCAGATGATGGCAGTAGATAACCCATGATTCAGACCCATATAGAAGAGTAGACAGTACAATGGCTCTATAGACACTAATATTTGTATGTTTCTTCAGGTGTTTATTGCACCAGACTCTTTTATGGAGTTTTCTGAAGGCTCTATAGGCCTTTGCTATTGTTGTTTATCTCTGTCAATTGTGGCATCTGAGGAAATAATGCTTCTCAGATAGCTGAACTGCTGAACTGACTTAAGCTCTGACTCGCCAATGGTAATGTGAGGATGATGATAATCTTCTTGTGGTGCAAGTTGGTAGAGAGATACTGTCTTCCTCAAGCTGACTTCCAGCCCAAAAAGCTGCCTTGGCAAAGCAAGATGTTAAACGCTGCAGAGCTGCTTCTGTGTGTGCAACAAGGGCAGCATCATCAGCAACAAGCAGTTCACGGACAAAATGATTTAAGGTCTTAGTGTGGGCCTTCAGTCACCTTAGATTGAATAGGCTCCCATCAGTAAGATATCAAATATAAATGCCATTTCGTTCGTTGAGGTCTGCCATGAATAAAGTTTGTGAGAGAATGCAACCTTGTTTCACACCACTGGTTATTGGGAAGGGTTCAGAGAGTGCATTGCCCTATCTGACATGGCCTTGCTGATGCTCATGTAACAGAATAATCATTTTTAAGAACTTGAGGGGAACAACCTAATTGTTCCAAGATCAGCCACACGCCTTTTTTACTCACAGTGTCAAAAGCTTTGGTGAGGTCAAGGAAAGTTACATAGAGCCCCTTATTCTGTTCTCTACACTTCTCTTGCAGTTGTCGGAGAACAAATACCGTGTCTGTGTTACTTCTATTAGATCTGAAACCACACTGACTTTCAGGTAGAAGTTATTCTGTGATAGCAGGTACTAATCTGTTCAATAGTATTGCAAGAATTTTTCCAGCACTGGAGAGCAATGTTGTACCTCGGTAACTTGAGCAGTCTGACTTCACACCTTTTTTCTTATAGAGAGTGATGATTGCATTCCAAAAAACTGATGGTAATTTACCTTGTTCCAAACAGCACACAACTAGCTCGTGAAATTTAGCATGAAGTGCTTGGCCTCCGTGCTCCCAGATTTCGGGTGGGATTCTGTTGACCCCAGCTGCCTTGCCAGTTTTCACCTGCTGTATAGCCTTGAGTCTCTCCCATGGTAGGGGCTATATCCATTTTTCACTGGATGTTGTAAAAAGTGATGGATTCTTTTGTCTTGGACTACATGGTTAGCACTAAAGAGTGTTTGAAAAATGTTCAGACCAACGATTCAGGATGGAGATTTTATCTGTAAGAAGCGTTTGGCCAACTGCACTAAGTAAAGGGCTTTGAACCTGGTATGTGGGTCCATACACTGCTTTCAGAGCCTCATAGAATCCTCTGTGGTCACCCAAATCCGCACATAATTGAGTCTTTTCTGCTAGGCTGAGCCACCACTTGTTCTGGATGTGTCAAAGTTTCTGCTGGAGTTTACAACATGCAAGATGAAAGGCTGCTTTTCTTACGTGGCAAAGTGGCTGAGCAAGGTTTGCTTGATGGGCAGATCTCTTCTTTGTCAGCAATTCCTGGACCTCCTGATTGTTATCGTCAAACCAGTCTTTGTTTTTCTTTAAGGAGAACCCAAAGGATTCTAAGGAGGACTGCAGGATGCCATTTTTAATATGGTGCCAAAGTGCGTCAGGAGAAGAATCTATAAGTTGGTCTTCAAGCCTAGTTTGAAGGTTAGCCTGAAAGCTGTCCCTCACTGCAGCTATTTGAAGATTATTAACATTGAGCCTCCTCCTCGGAATGCCGCCCCTCTTAGGTTTGAGCTTGAAGTGGAAGTTTGCAATGCACAAGGCAGTGGTCTGTTTGACATTCTGCACTAGGCACCACTCGGGTGTGACAGACATCATGAACATCTCTCTGGCGCACTAAGACATAATCAATAAGGTGCTAATGTTTAGATCGAGGATGTATCCAGGTTGTCTTCCAGCTGTCTTTCTGCTGGAAAATAGTGTTGGTGATGGTAAGTTGCTGCTCTGCATAAAACTCTACAAGAGGTGACCATTATCATTGCAGCTACCAATACTGTGCTTGCCTAGTACTCCTTTCCAAGCTTCAAAATTCTTATCTACTCAGGCTTTGAAGTCACCAAGGATTATGATCTTATTATCTATAGGAACCTTTTGAGTGAGGTGACACAGATCGGAGTAGAATTTGTCTTTTTCTGCAGTCAGCTTGCAGAGTTGGAGCATATATGCTGAAAAGAACACCACGTTGCTTATTGTGTAGTGGAAGACGGAAGGAGATAATACGATCGGAATGACCTGTTGGCAAATTTTCAAGTTTAGAGACGATGGAATTTTTAATCATGAAGCCAACTCCAGAAAGATGACTTTCAGTTTTGGATTTGCCTGACCAGTAAGTGTATAGCCAGCACCATGTTCTTTAAGGCTACCTTCCTCAAGAAGCTGAACTTCACTGAGAGCAGCAATATCGATGTTGAGTCGTGACAGTTTGTGGGCTATTAGTGCAGAATGGCACTCAGGAAGCCCACTGTTCGCTGTATCAAGCATGGTTCTGATGTTCCAACATGTGAGTGTCAATCTGGAAGCACCTTTGGAGGCAGGTGTATGCCTTTGTATCTTTGTCTTTAATCGACTGCAACAGAAGATGCCCGTTGGCCATGGCTAGCCAACCAGGTGGAGGGGGAGATGAGCTTTGTTTAGGCGACCTTTTCTAGGCCTCTCTCCATATGGAGCAAGCAGTGCTCTCCTTGAGAAAAAGGCTGCTTGGTCATTCAGGATGCTGCCAAACAAGACTGTCATCTCTTGGGTCAGTCTCAAGCGACCATGTCCTGAACCACCTGCATGCAGGGTTGGGTCTGTGACTTCCAGTGCACCTTATCACCTGCCGTTTCGTCCCTTGTCTGTTGCTACAGGGCTTTGCAAGTGTGAGTAAACACTTTGGGCCTGCACAGTGGATTTTTTAGGTGAGGCACAGCATGCACAGAACTGGCCCCACCCTTTACACCTGAGGTTTATCTTCCAGGGCTAGCAAGCTCGGATGGTTACAGCAAAGTACCTTGTACCAAAGTACTTTGCTGTCACCCGATGTACTGCAACAGAAAACAGGATTCTTTAATAGAAATCCACACCTATGTTGAAGTAATTTCCTATAATCCAATTTTTACCACATTTTCAGTATCTTTTTATCACCAGAACTGGGGGACAGAATTAAATCCTTCCTCCATGAGTGAGATCCATGAGTGGAAACATGACAGAAAGGCCCTATAATGACAGAGATAAACTGAATTCCCTCACACACCTACTGTTTATACCCTCATTATCACTCAATCACAATAGAAAGGCAGTCTGCTTTTTCAGTTAAGTGCCTCTTTCCTTCTACAGGAAGCATGGCTTGCTTAGGCAGCTTTTTATTTTTTTTTCCCAGTTTCTTAGTGAAAAGCTCTTAACCAGTTTCTTAGTGAAGAGTGACCCCACTGAAAGCCTGGCAATTCCCCACAGCTGGCAAGCTGCATAAACGTGTACCATCAGGATATGCAACACACAGGGCCTCACAGCTTGCTATCAGCCAATCTCAGCCTAATCCACTGGAAGGGCTGAGTGTTAAGATACCAGATCCCTCCTAAGCCCAAAAGAAAGTCCTGCAGTGTTTCTTCTTATCCTGCAATATCTGCTTAGATTAGCAAACAAAACCACATGTTATAGAGCTCAAATGACAGCTACATCTGTGCAGCTCTGACAGACACACATGGCATCTAAGACAGTCACAAGATGTTTTAACCCTGCTGGCACCATCTGTATCCCAAAACATTTGTTCCTTATCAAAGTGCTATTTGTCAGTATGTGCCAAAGAGCAGTCACAACTGTTCGTTCTGTTTCAATAAACACAGGTAAGATGTGCAGCATTTAGGCTAATACTAAGTCTGAAAACGGCCTCCCTAAAACAGCTTCATGATACATTACCATCACTCAAAACAAACAGCTATTCAGTATCCCAGCTACCCATTTTACTGCTGTCACAGATGTCTATATGAAGTGTGATGACAAGAAGGGGGTTTTGTCAATTAAACCTTATACCTCAGACAGTGGCAGGGTGCCATGCTAGTCTTGATAATGGGAGTCACAAACCTAATGACTATTGATGGGTCTCTAGTTTGGCTTTGCATGGCAGGCGATTATCATTTAAAACCGCAGCACTCTTACCTGGTCCATCTACTGATGGACACTTCTTAGTTTCTTGCAAATTCAAGATTAGGTTTCCATTGCAGTCTGGCTACTGAATTACTTGTAGCAAATATTTTTTCACTCAAAAATGCAGCACACAAACACGAATAGTGAAGAAAAATTAACATCCAAGCATTAATGGCAATTCTCAGACACCAGGAAACCATAGAACCACATCCCTCCAAAGAAGCCAGAAAGCACATGCCTTTGAGAAATCTAATAAGCAGGTGACTATACTGCAAAATTTCATGTGAATGGGCACCAGCATTTTCTCCCTTACAGAGAGATGTGTTAGGACCCTCAACTCATGACAACTGTGCTTGGATTACCACACTGAGGAACCCTGAGAACTTAAAAGCCTTAAAGAAGCTTCAGTACTTTCCACAACCATGCCTTCTTTTGGACAACAAAATCCAAACAAACCAGCTCCATATCTCTGTGGACTAAGTCAAGTTTAACACCCAGCTTGCTAGCTAGTTAAGACATCAAAGTTGAAGGGTGAAAAAAAGCCCATATATCTCAAAAGCTGTTTCTGTTTACATCTATTGCTTACTGTGAGCTACTGTGGAAAAACTTACCTGCACAGTGACTATTGAAATATTACCCTTTTTCTACTCAGTTCAGGATATGATCAAAAGGCAGCCTGAACAAATTAGGATCATATGAAACTCAATACCTGAATTTTCTTAAAACTGTGAGTAAACTCTGGGAAGGGGATGGAAAAAGAATCAAAGCTACTGCTGACATTCCCAATTCATCTACTTCCAAAAAAGTTGTTTTATTATATGCATTAGAAAATTAGTTTAGCACTAATCAAAAAACAGATACATCAAATCTTCCTCTATGTAAGAGAGCTCCAGTCACTGAGAGCTTGTTGAGAAAACAAGTGAAGGAAAAAATGTATCAGCACTGCCTCCTGCTACAATGCTTGCATACCTTATCTGCAACTCCAGACCGGCCAGCAAATATCAAATGATTCCTTCCCATCCTTTGCCAAGCTGCTGAACTCCCTGTTTACCGTTAGAAATATTAACAAGCCCAACCATAGCTAAGTCTTCCTAAGACTCTAAAGTGACCTGGTTTTCCCATTATATCCCACATGCAGGTAACTGAAAACTGCTTCCGAGCTTTGGTTATTAGCTATCTCATCCAGTCAGAACTTACATCCAGCCCCATTGTTGGTGTGGTGCTTTGAAGCAAGGGCTTTGTCACTGTTACTTTGCCAGTTGTTGAGCCATTTCCAGCAGCTGAAGGCAATGCATTCACAGTATGTTTGTGAAGTGGTGTGGTCCCTCCGGTGACAGCAATGACTGGCTGGGAGGCAGGAAGCACCCCAGAAGCTTGGAGCTGTACAACAGTGGGCTGGGGAAGCACCACAGATTGACCTAGAACACAAGAACAAACAGGAGTGCTCAGCATATGAAATGGATTTGTATGTGAATAATTTGTAGGGGAATACTTTATATATATATACATATAAAATATGAGTATAAAATATATGATAGATGAGTAGAAAGCTTTGCTTCCTCTCCTGCCCTGCACAAGTTCAATTCTATCATGTTAGTATATTCCACAGGCTAGGAGAAAAACAAAACAAAACAAACAAACAACACCACCACCCCACCCCCCAAAAAAAAAAACAAAACTAAAAAAAAAACCCCAAACACAACCCCCCATATCCATCCAAAACAAACCCCCCCCCAAAAAACCCAAAACCCACCAAAAGCTCAAACGTTTGTAGGGCTCTTTATCCATCCTGTAAACCAAAACCACGTATTAAGGAGATAAAAAAAAAAAAAATCAGGCTCTCTCCCAAAAGCTCTTCAAAGTTAATAAAACATGACACATGCAAGAAACATTACTCATTTCAGTATTGCTAACACTTGATGCACTTTGAGCCACTTTTTCAAAGAATTTAGTCAGCTTACCTCAATCCTCCTTCTCCCTTTTGTTTATCCTTAACTTATTGCTGTATTGAATTGAAACCTTAGTACACAGAAGTAAGTGTACATACTTACAAAGCAATTCAGAAATGGCATGGAGAAAGAAGATGAACAAGAACAAACAATGGAAGTTACACTTTCAAAAGACAAGTTACAGCCCCAATTCACACCAAGACAAGACTAATTTTTTAAAAATTGTCTTATGTAAGAAATTTTATACACAAACTGAACAGAGCTTAAAGAAAAGCAAGCGGAAAAAAATACGTAATTTTAAGAGTTTGAAATAGAATTAGAAATTCAATTCCAGAAAATTTCAGTCCAACAACTACATTTAACTCAAGCAGGTGCTTGAGTAGTATTTTGTTATCTGACAACACATGGACATGTCTCTAATCCTTTGAAACAGGATGACCTCGCCAGCTTTCAGAAACAGTACGTTCCAGCTGAGCATTCCAACCAAAATGCATAATGTATTACAGCATTTACCCAGCTTT
The DNA here is from genome assembly GCF_012275295.1 of Melopsittacus undulatus. Classification (NCBI taxonomy): domain Eukaryota; kingdom Metazoa; phylum Chordata; class Aves; order Psittaciformes; family Psittaculidae; genus Melopsittacus; species Melopsittacus undulatus. The sequence continues at coordinate 27,421,575 of NC_047532.1, read as the reverse complement.
CTGGAAGGTGACAAATGAAGTAATTCGCCTAGCACCAAGATCTTTTACATATGAGGTGTAGGATAAGATCTCTTTTTTTTTTTTTTGCAGAGATAATCTCAAAGACATCCTAAGTCAGTACCACCCTATTAAGAACATCAAATAGCGAATTTTAGATTTCAACATTCTTTTTTAGGCACAAAGTATGTAATGCTCTAAGATCATGCCTTCTTCTTTCAGCTTTTACAAAAGTGACTATAAAAATACCATTCCACATGCTCCTTTGAAGATAATGGCATATTTCAAACTCGTAGCTCCAACCTTACGGTTTTTGTTATGGAAGCAGCACAACAGAACTTTTAAACACAGGAGCAGTTAAAGTAAATAGATATCATGGAAATACTTTCCCAAAAGTATCTCCTCTATAGTGCCTCACAGAAACTATGCTCCTGAGTTTTCTTCAGGAAAAAGGAGAAGCTAGTCTTTGCAGTACTATACTTATGTCCAAGAAATCCATATCCCCAACATTCCTTATTCTAGACAGTATTTTATCAGCTGGAACATCAGAAGGAATAAGAATTAGGTCATCATGACTATGTTGACCTGTGTTTTAAGCAGTCTAACAATCTTAGGCATGCTGTAACAAAATGTCTGCTGCTACAGCTTTGGCTTAACTCCTGCTTGATGAGCAATTAGTAATGAAGACAAATTTTTCACTATTTCACTAATTTCTAGATACAGGCTCTTAGGTATTTGTCTCCTTTCCATTTCGCGCCTCAGTGCCTGTATGTCAACCACAAGCCATCAGCTGGTGAAAACGAGCAACTGCATTTAACTATTTCAGCAACGCAACTGCCTTAGCTGAAGAGTAGAATAGTGCTTTAGATTCAGAAATGAGGCTCAAGCTACTTCAAAAATCTGTTACAGGGCAACAGGAGGAATGAAGAATTATCAGTGGACAGGAAATCACTTGCTTCTTGCTTCTTGTTAACATCAGCTTGCAGCTATAAACAACTCTTCTAATCTCTGACATGATTCTCAACTTTTAGCAGATTTCAAAACATCCTAGATAATGCTGTTTGGCGAGATAAAAAGCCATAAACTCATGTTCCTACCATTCTGTGGCAAAATTTCATGTGTGTAAAAAAAAAAAATTATCACACCTCCCCAACTTACAAGTTTTATTCAAGCCATCCTGATTCTGATAGATCTTCCTTTGATTACAACAGGATAGCACTGCAATCACCTTCTGCACCACTCGCCATCACAAGCAGAGAAAAGGGCCTATAGGGATCTTTCCAAATCAGCAGTTTTATCTCCACACGTACCAGTGCTCAGCATAGCCTGTTTTGCTATACTGTCTTCCATTCCACATAACGCCCACGTGAATGCTGTTTCTCATTGGACTATGTGAAATCCATCTTCTCTATGGACTCATCTTGGACTATGAAGAAGGCCATCTTCTCAGTTGAAGCTTTTTCAGCAAAGCATGTTAGGAGCCCTCTGTTTTACTCCTATCCCTCCTATTTCACCTGCCAAACTTAACCATTCTAACAACCATCCCAAACACAGTTAATGCCCCAAGACCAGACTCAAGACAATTCACCTACCTTTAGGAGGTGCTGGCTGGACATTAACAACTGGCTGATGTTTTGGCAGTGACACAAGTGTGGGAAGAGTCTGAATAATGATGGTTTTAGCTGGGATGCCAACATTAGCCTGAGCTTCAGGTACAGCAGGCAAAAGGGGTTTGGGTTGTATCAAAGGCCTGGACACTGTCTGAGTACACCTCTTCAGGGTCCTTGCAGAGTTATTTGCTAGGAAAGAAAAAGGGTCAGAGTTGGACCAGAAGATACATAGAACTCAAGCAGTAATAACATGACTTTTGGTATGTTCTTTTTTTTTTACATATCTATAATATTTCTTAAAACCAGACATATATGGTCATAAATTCAAGTCACAAATGACAAGATATACAGGATACGTAACAGGTCTGTCAGTTAAAGATTCACATGCATAACAATACACATAATATCTATGGAATAAAAGTAACTTAATCTCATACTAGACCGAGAAGTGATGCTGATAGCAGGCTTCTTCCCTCCATCACCTTCAGGTGATGCAGGGCTTCTGCAACTCTTGCTGTAGAGAGAAAGTGGAGACATCTGGGAGCTACTGCTGAAGTCCACATCATCCTGCAGATAGAAATTGTATGAAATTAATGCTTCAGAAAAATCTGAAAGTGTCTACTAGCAGTTCAGAACATAACTGCCTTTTATAACATCTGTACTGCTGCTGCAGCAAAGAGGAGAAAGCTTTGATCAGAATAAATTTCCAGAACAAGACCTAAGTACTACAGAAAAGCAAACAACTAGCTCTCCTTATCAGCAGAATGATGGGAAGCAAAGGTCAGCAACTGGTAGACTCAGAAGCCTTTAGAAGGCATATTGTTTGGCAACCAGGCCAATAAACACAGCTGAGGAAACAGACCTGAACGTGCTCTTTTTAGAATGGGTCACAACAAGAGAGGAAAAACAAAACATCACTGAAGGAAATTTGCTTTTGCAGAGGTTAGAAAAATAAGCTGTTTCCTCTTATGCCATGAAGTTGCTCAGACAGTTAAATCACTGGGCTTTTTGTCTGTCACAGCTGGTTCTGCATGACTGCTGCTATCTGTGTTACATGGAAGTTTCTGCATACAGGCACATTCTGCACTGGAGAGTCCACAGATGATGGAGAAGGGACTGAACAATTTGAAGTGGCTGGTGATAAGGGTTCTGTCTTGATGCTTGCATCTGCAAGAGGCAAATAAGGAAATTTTACCGTGCAAGTTTTTAGCAATGGGAGATCAGTGAAGAACACACTGCCCTAGATCAGGTATTTAATTCCTGAAGCAAGGCACAGCAGAAAACACAGCAAGATTAAAGATACTAAACAGCTTAGCTTGTAGGGCAGTCCTCACCAGTTGTACCCATCCTACATAAACACAGCATGATTTCTTATCACAGAGATAAATGCTGTAAGGTATCAAATAGTTTCAACAAGTTACCAATATTCTTAAATTGCAATAGCTCACCCTTGTGGGATAGAGGGGAATAGTCACACTTGGCAAAATACAGAGGTTAATTACCTGTAAAAGCATGGCCTGTAATATTCCAAAGGTCTGAGTCCCAAGACATCAAATCCAAATCAAATTGAAAGTTATAGAGATCATTTTCCTGGAATGACAGTTCAGAAAAAGAAAGAATACAAAAAGGCAATACAAACTGAAGCTACCATCCATTATGTTCACATTCTCACAGCTCTGGAAAACAACACAACCATCACTTTAGTTGCCTTAACACACACAGAGATAAAAGCCCTTAAGGAGGCAATTCTCAACTGGAATACACAAGACAAGGCCATCGTAGATACATAAGAAAGAAGAATGTAATTTTAAGACTATCACTAATTATTGTACTGTTATCAGTAACTTGTAAAGCAAAAGTTCCAAGTCTAGTCATTGAATCATCTCTTACATAGCACAAGTTTTAGCCACTTGTTCCCATACTTCCCATCATCTGCATCCAATCACATCTCAACGCACTTCATAAGCAAAAGCATCAGCAACAGCAGGAAAAGCCACAAGGATGTATTTGCTCAGCATCTAATGAACAGCATATATAAGGTCTCCCTATACTTGAATAAACTGATGTCATAAACTTCTAAAGGCAGGGACACCGGTTTCATTTTCCATCAGAAGGTGGTGGGGGAAACACTAAAATCACTTTATACATATTATTTATTGAATGACCTTTAAGACAATGATCAGAAATGCTCCATCAGCATTTCTTCTGCTGATCCATCTGTAAGCCTCAGTTCCCTACTCAAATGTGACATTTTTATGAGCTCTTGCATGAAAAATACAAATATCACATACCCAACTTATACCAATATACAGCAAACATTTTATCTCTAAAAACTCTTCTGCAAATGTACCTTTCCTTACACTCTCAACCTGCCTTGTAAAGGGAGGCTCAGAAGGCGCTGACTGCATGGATATTAGTTTCATGCTAACGTGAAGAGAAAGCTCATCAGGCGCATTTAGAGGAAGAATGACCAAAAGCCATAGCCCAAGCTGTGCAATAAAAGGACATGGGTAACTGAAGCTGACTTGTTGATAGGAAATATCTATCCCTTGTACAGTCAAGCAGTTCTCACATTTTCTCTAGCACCTAGCTTTAGAACCTGTAAGAATGATCTTAGCACCTAAGGTTTATGTTGGATAACCCATGGGTTGTGCTGGAGGTGGGTTAGGACACAGCGAGCAAAGGCAAGGCAGTAGAACACAGAGAGGAGAGAATCCTTGCTCTGGGACAGAAAAAGCAGTAGGTACAATCAGACAGTGAAAAACATGGGGATAAATGCATAAGGTTGCAAACAAAGGTTTTAGGAGAAAACCCTACAATAGACAAGAAAACAAGAAGCTGTCATACAAGCAAGGTGATAAAGCACAGCACTGCTAGATGCAGGTGTAGTGTTTTCATGCTTCTCCATATGTCTCCTTTCACACAACCCAGAAACGTTCTCCCCACTAGCCCTGCCCTCATTACCTTCATTAGGTCAGCGACAATACAGCTCTTCCAGCTCTCTCACAACTCAGCACCTCAAACTTTCACCTTTAAACCTGGCTTTTAGATCTCTAGCATTGACACCGACAGTTTATTAAGGCACTGACAACTCAGCACCTCCACATCTAATGCACGGGTGAACGGCCTGCCCGCCACCTGCAGAGAGCAAGTGTCACCTGCCGACAGGCTCCGTGACACCCGCACCGCTGCTCCTCCGCACCCCGCAGTCCGCAGCCGGCAGTGCGGGTAGCCCGGCCTCCTGACACCCCCGTCCGATACTCACGTCGGGCTCGTCCCTCAGGGCCCGCCGTGGCTCCGCGGGGCCCAGTAGTTCACTCAGCTCCTCGCCCAGCACCGCCTCTGCGGGAGAGACAACAGCCTCAGCGCCGACCCGGCCAGGAACTCCCCACCTCCCGGCCCCCTACCCCGACAGCCGCGCTCACCCCAATCGAGACCGCTCCCCGGAGCCGACAGCAACCCCGCAGGCTCCCACTCGGCCTCAGCCGCCGCCATCGCTTCCGCCTTCCTCCCGAAACACACGTCTGCTTCCGGCAGCGCCGCGCCCCGCCCCTCGCCCCCTCTCCCCTCCAACGGCGGCCGCCGAAGGACATGCGGCTGCGGTACCGCCCCACCGCGCACAAGCACACAGACGGTTCCTTAGACACAGCAGTTTATTCAGGCCCCGCTCGCACGAGCCCGTCGCCAGAACCACGAACGGCGGGAGCACGGAGGCAACTCCGTGAGGGGACGGACCCGGCCCCAGAGGGCGGGCAGGGGCCCGGGTGCTGGTGCGCGGCGTTGCGGGAAGACAGCGCCGCTCTCTGGATATGTGTGTGTGTGTGTGCACGCAACGTGGGTGCTGCTTCCACGGGCAGCGCAGGTCGGAACTGCAGGCAAAGATGTAGGCCCTGGCAGCAGCTCCTGCTGGGTCTGCAGAACTGGGGAACACGGTGGGGTTTGGTCCAGGCCGGGCTGGAAGACAGAAAAGGGGGCCCGTGGTACAGCACCAAAAGCACCGGGTCTCCCCCTTCACCTTCTAAGGGATGTCCACACCTGGGAGCACCGCAGCCAGGAGGATAGCTGCCCAGGTGGAGTTTCCACAAGTGACTCCGCAGAAGCAGGTAGCAGCACTTCCAGCCCACTGCAGGAGCACGGGGTGCTATTAGCATCTCGCTGGTGCACGCCTTACAGGTTGGCATCATAGGCTGCATTGGTGAAGATGCCAGGCGAGCCTAGGTCACTGGAAGACAAATACAAGGATGTCACCGTTGAGGAGGGTGCAGGAGTGTGAAGGGCAGGGGTTTGCACAGGCCCATCAGCCCTGTATATAAAACCAGCCTCACACAGGCAGTGTATGATGGGGTGACTGCAGGGCTATGATGGGCACAGAGCAGAGGCATCCTCCTCCAGAACACAACTCTCACCTGGTAGGGTTCAAGAGCTTCTTCTTCTCTTCTGATAGTGGTGTTGAAATGTCCACAGGGATAGAGCAGATGGAAAAGAAATAACCAGATCTGTTTAGTGAAGGACATGAGAAGCTGCAGCAGCAGCAGCATCATCTGAAATTGAACTTTTTCATGTACAGGTTGAAGCAAGGGTGGGGTGCTGAAGCATTTCCCTTCTTTCCCTTCATAGTGAAGGTGTTTTTCTGGCTCTCCCTTCTAGACCTGGTTGCTGATGCTTTCAGTTGAACAAACTGCTAAGAACCCAACCAACTTGAAGCAAGTAAGACAAGTGGATTGAGGCAGTCACACTGTTAAACTCTTCTGATCATGCCACCCTCCCCTGGGACTCTGTAACCACCTTCCCTGGGAACCCCCACCCAAACTGACTGTGGGCTGCAGGTGTTTCTTTACCTCTGTCACTGAGCCGCTTGGCAATGAGGGCAATGAGCATCCCAGAGAGCATGACGCCAGCTACTGCCAGAGCTGTGCCACTGCTGTAAGCCAGGACTTGCTTTAAGAAGAGGGCACCATCCTCTGAAACAGATCCACAGACCCAGAGGTTAGAAAGTTGTTGGAAGGATTTCACAGTACCCAAGCTGCTAGAGTGCCCCCAACAATATTTAAGGTGTGCTTCAGGAAGCTGAACCCCCCACACTGCTTGAGGAGCATGGAGTCCCACCGTACCTGCACAGACAGGGGGTTGCCTAGTCCAGTTCCCTGTGGCTGCACACCAGAGCACCTCTTCTCCCATCCGAATAAACCCCTCCTCACAGGAAAAGGTGCATGTGGAATTGTATGTGAAGTTCCCATACATGTGAGAGCAGCTCAGGTGACTTCTGCTGGGGGGGTCCAGCTCTGGGCAGCTGATGGCTGGAGATAGAGCACAGCAGCAACATCAGTAGGACAGGACAGATATTGGTGGGATAAGGACATGTGTTCTGGGGAGCTGCCATGGACTGGGGTACTAAGGGGAATTTGATGCTGAGGAAAGTCTGCTACAACGAGATCTACCTTTGCATTGTGGAGTTTCGCTGGTCCAGGTCCCCATGGCCGTGCACTTGTGGCTCTCCAGCCCCATCAGTGCAAACCCTGTCTGGCAGGAGAAGACACATGTGGAGCCAAAGGCGAAGTCCCCGTGGAGGTGGGTGCAGTTCAACTCTCCCCAGTCTGGAGCACTGAGTGCTGGGCAGGTGATGGCTGCAGGGATAGAGGTGCATTTCAAGCAGGAGCCTGGGAACTACAAGGCTAAACTATTGGGATGAGAGGACCAAGATATCCAAGAACATCTTAGGATCAACCCAAGGCCTGTGATACCTTGAGCAGCAACTCTACCTTCACAGCGTGGGGAGTCCCCAGTCCAGGTCCCCGTGGCCATGCATTCAAGGCTTTCTGGCCCTATCAGTGTAAACCCCATCTGGCAGGAGAAGGCACAGGTAGAGCCAAAAGTGAAGTTTCCATGGAGGTGGGAGCAGTTCAGCTTTCCTTGGTCTGGAGCACTGAGCACTGGGCAGGCAACAGCTGCAGGGATAGAGATAAACTTCAAGCAGGAGCTTGGGAACAATGACACTAAACTGTTAGAATGACAGGACCAAGATACCCTAGAACATTCTAGGGTCAACCCAGGACATGTGACGCCTTGAGCACTAACTGTACCTTCACAGTGTGGGGAGTCCCCAGTCCAGGTCCCCATGGCTGTGCACTCACGGCTCTCTGGCCCCATCAGTGCAAACCCCGTCTTGCAGGAGAAGACACAAGTGGAGCCAAAAGCGAAGTCCTCATGGAGGTGGGAGCAGTTCAGCTTTCCCTGGTCTGGAGCACTGAGCACTGGGCAGGTGATGGCTGCAGGGTAAATAGGCACACTTCAAGTAGGAGCCTGTGGACTGTGATGCTAAACTGTTGGAATAAGATATCCAAGACACCAAAGAACATCCTATGATTACCCCAAGGCCTGTGACACATTGAGTAGCAACACTACCTTTGCACTGTGGGGTGTTCCCAGTCCAGGTTCCCATGGCTGTGCACTCACGGCTCTCTGACCCCATCAGTGCAAATCCCATCTGGCAGGAGAAGAGACATATGGAGCCAAAGGCGAAGTCTCCGTGGATGTGGGAGCAGTTCAGCTCTCCCTGGTCTGAAGCACTGAGCACTGGGCAGGTGATGGCTGCAGGGACAGAGATTCATTCCAAGCAGGAGCTTAGGGACTGGGAGACTAAACAGCTGGGAGAAAGAGGCTGGGGTGACACTAGAATGTTTCCCAAGATTAGTGACACCCTGAGCCCTAGCAGTGGCAATACCTGCACATCTTGGAGCATTCCCAGTCCAGGTCCCTGTAGCTGTGCAGTTACGGGTCTCTGGCCCCATCAGTGCAAACCCTGTCTGGCAGGAGAAGGCACATGTGGAGCTGAAGGCAAAGTCCCCGTGGAGGTGGGAGCAGTTCAGCTTTCCTTGGTCTGGAGCACTGAGTGCTGTACAGGTGATGGCTGCAGGGATAGATGCATTTTAGGCAGGAGCCTGGGGACTACAAGGCTCAACTATTTGGACAAGAGGACCAAGATACCTAAGAACATCCTAGGATAAACCCAAGGTCTGTGACACCTTACTTTTACCTTCACAGCGTGGGGCATCCCCAGTCCAGGTCCCCATGGCCGTGCACTCAAGGCTTTCTGGCCCCATCAGTGCAAACCCTGTCTGGCAGGAGAAGGCACATGTAGAGCCGAAGGTAAAGTCCCCATGGAGGTGGGAGCAGTTCAGCTCTCCCTGGTCTGGAGCACTGAGCACTGGGCAGGTGATAGCTGCAAGGTAAAGATGCACACTTCAAGGAGGAGCTTGGGGACTGGAAGACTAAACTGAAGGGATCAAGAGACTGGGAAATATCCTAGTGTCACCCCAAGACCAATCACATCCTGAGCTCTAGCAGCAACTCTACCTTCACAGTGTGGGGTATCCCCAGTCCAGGTTCCCATGGCCATACACTCACGGCTTTCCGACCCCATCAGTGCAAATCCTGTCTGGCAGGAGAAGGCACACGTAGAGCCAAAGGTGAAGTCCCCATGGAGGTGGGAGCAGTTCAGCTCTCCCCAGTCTGGAGAACTGAGCACTGGGCAGGTGATGGCTGCAATGGGAAAGCAGGTCTCAGAGACAGGATAGATGAGGTTAAGTCTAGGGATTAGGGCTAATTCCCAATCAAACAAAACCAAATCTATGTTGAAATGTCTTTGATTAACCTTTCTAACCCAGACAAGTCTCACCTCTTTAAAAACAGTAGTGATGTAGCTGGTACTGTGATTTTTCTGGCATATGATTTCCTAGGGGAAAAATTGTCTGCCCTGCCAGTGACCTGTTTATCCCATGCACTATCCCTGGTCACAGCCCCCAGGATGAAGGCCTGCAGCTGCTGCAGTCCTACTCGTTGACACAGGAAGTTGGAGCAGGGCTCTCACAGTTTCCCAAAAAGCCCAGCACCTCTGTGTGACACTTGGCTGCAAACCCTCAAGCCACTGGCATGAAGACTTTCCCTACCCCTGAAGCATAACATAACACAACTTTGTGTCCTTTGTGGCTTCCTGCTTGCTCTGTCCCTCCCACCTTATATCTAACCTCATCTCACAGATCCTCACCCCTACTCAATGTGGCCCAGCCCTGCCCTTTCCCTGGCAGCGGGACAGCAGCCCCTCTTCATTCCTCTCTGAGGACTCCCAAGATGCAGAGCACCTTCCAAGGTGGATTGGAGGGGCTTGGCAAGATGGAAATAGTACCAGCAGAGTGATGGAGGTGCCAAGACGCTGTTCTGCCCCTGAGTGTGGTGCACACAGGGTGCTGGCACCCGGGTAGGATTGAGGACAGTGAGTAAGAGCACTGGAACAGCCAGGGAGAGCAGGGGGCTTATCCAGAGCTCACAGCCACTCTGCCTATCACAGCTTCATTGGGAAACTGCTTCCCACATGTATCACCAGAAGCTACTTCCTTGACGGGTAAGGGGCCCAGTGAGCCCCTGCTTGCCATTGGGCATGCAGGGCTGGCCCTCTGAAAGTATCAATGCCACATCCCTGAGACCCCCAGCTGCTGACAGGCCATACCTGTGCACATGGGGGTGTCTGCTGACCACTGCTGGGAAGGCAGGCACCGCAGTGTGCTTGCCCCTTGCCGCTCAAACCCTTCCTGGCATGCAAACACACAGGTGGAGTTGTAGCTGAAGTGTCCATAGGGATGGCTGCAGTCCATTTGCACTCCCTTGGACTCAAGCTCAGTGCACTGCACAGCTGGGAGACACAAAGCACCACCAGCCCATTAGGAGCACAAATGAACTGGCCCACTTTGCTGCCAGGCTCAGGCTCTCTGGCAGGGAGGGAGGGACGGGAATGGATGGCTCACCATGCTCACACTCAGGGCCATGGAAGCCAGGGTAGCAGTCGCAGCGGTAGCTCCCGATGGTCTCCACACACTCGCCATGCTGGCTGCACGGGAAGGGCTGGCAGGAGGCTGTGCACACAGAGGACAGTCATCAGAAGCCACTGGCCACCCTGCTGAGGTCCCCAGCCAACCTGATCTGTGATCCCCCCAGCTCACCCCGGTAGCACAGTGCTTTTTTCCTCCGGTTGCAGGGCTCATCATTCCACTTGCCCGACTCAAACGGCCTCTTGATGTACATCTCCACACAGTCCTGGTTGGAGCGGCGATTGTTGGGCTCCCCAGCTGCCCAGTTCTCTGCCTCCTTTGTCAGCGCCTTCTTAGTGCCCACCCAGGTCCAGGTGCCTCTCAGTTTGCGGATGCCAATCCAGTAGTAGCGCCCATAGAAGGGCAGGCTCTTGTTGAGGTACTCAATCTCCTGCTTGTTCTGGATTGCCACCAGGTCAGTGAAGAAGGTCTGGCAGTAGTTCCTGGCCTGCTCCCATGTGTAGTCCCCTTGGTCACTGTAGTGGTAGGTCCAGGCACTCACCTCCAGTTGTGTTATCATGCCTGTGAGAGTGGATGAGGTCCAGGACTGACACAGAAAGGATGGAAACTAGGTCGGGGTCTGGGTCCCTTGGCATATGAGGGTGGGCTGGGCCAAGAGATGCCGATGACCAGCTGGGTGAGGGGATGTGGCAAAGGAGCGAGTGTGGGTGAGAATGGAAATGTGGGTGGATCAGGCATGGCAGAAGGAGCTGAGGTGGGACTGAGTGAGATGGCACAGAGATGAGGAAGGTGGGGAAGATGGGGTGAAGGCTGAGACAGAGGGCAGCATAGGATGGGGCAGGCAGAGCATGGGGAGCAGAAGAGCCCTGAGCAATGATGCCAACCTCTCCTCCAGCACAAGGGGTGAAAGCCCAACCCCACAGCCCTGCTCCCCTGCCCACAAAGGTTTCCCAAAGAGTAAAACCCAATATCAAGATGGTTCTTTAAACACAGTTCCTTCTTCAAGCACAGAGGTGTACCACTTCGATTTTCTTTCTTTACATTTCTACGCAAGAGTCAACTTGGAGCAAGGCAGAGCAACAAGCATGCCCTCACCCCCAAAAGCACTTGGATCCCAACCTACTCATCTGAGTCAGAGATGGTCTGAAGAGCCTTGTAAAATTCAGTATTGTAAAATAACATCTTGCGAAAGTCAAGTTCACATCCTGGTCATGCCCACCAGGCAAGACAAAACCAGAGATTAACTGGAACCCACACCCAGAAGTGAAGAGCACCCTGCTCTTGTTTACAGCATTTCACACTGCAACTTGATGCAATCAAAGGGTTTAGCCACAAAAAAAAGCTTCTTCCCTCCTCTCCAGAAGCAGGTATCTCCACGGTTGCAAAAAATCACATGGGAATCCTATCTCCATCTATGCAGAAAGTGAGATGGGGATCAGACTTTGCTCCAAACAACTGGCCTGGGGAACTCTGTGACTAGGAAAGCATATCAAACTGTGGTCGTGCATGCAGAGGTCTGGACATCGCAGATTAGATGTAAATCTAGGGCTTTTTGAGTCTAATTAGGGCTCTGGTTTGGTCAATAATTATGTTATTTTCTAAGTGAAATTTTTCTGTTTTTCCTTGTGACGAGCAAACTGTTCGCTTTGTTCAAGAAAACTGAAGCTGAGGAAATGGTGGCCTTCAGCTACAGCCCTCCACCACTTGGGAGTTTGGGGCTGCAGAAGAGAAGCCCAGGGCACCTCCTGAGAAACTGCTCCAACCTCAGCTCCCACCACCTACCTCCTGGCCCTTGCTGCCCTCCCGGCACAGCTTAGGGCAGCTGCCCTGCCACCCTCACACACCGCAGCCCCAAATGAAGAAGGACCAAGGGAGCCCATCTGCTGCATCTTCACGTGCTCTCCTACCTATTCCCTCCAGCTCCATCAGTAACACCCTCTCTGTAGCACAGCTCATCCCCACTCCTTCCACCCAGCCTTGTGTTACCTCTCCCTACTCACTTGGAGCTGAACCCCAGGTGGGTGCTGTTTGCCCCTCTAGCAGCCCCCAATGCCTACCCCCAGGGCAGGGTGTCAGCACCTGGGTGCCTTTGCACTTTGTTTTCCCCTCAGAGCTAAATCTCAGCCTCCTCCTGACACTTCTGCATTTGTCTCTCTTCCTTAGCTCAATAACAACAGGTCCTTTAGAAAATAACCCAGCTCATGGAGGATCCCTAGGGACAGAGCAGGCACCAGAAGGTTTTCCTCTGTGCAATCATGCAAAGGAAATATCCTACAGGCAACACAACCAAATTAGTTTCTGGTTTTATTTCTTCTCTTATGTCATTTAGCAGCTTTAGCTCTGCTTGGTTCTGCCCCAGCTGTGCTCCCAGCACTCGCACTTGTGGGTCCTGTGGCTACATCCATGCCCAGCTTTACAGCACAGGTATGGGCATAGGGGTGGAGCTGCTGCTGCCATTCTCCTGTCCATGGTACAACACACTGGCTGCCATGCTGCATTTGGAGAACCAGATGCCCTGCAGGGATCCCATGCATGTCCTGGCTCTCCCCAGGGGAGCACAGCCCTGCAATGGTCTGGCTGCAGGGAGGTAGCCCAGGCAGATGCAGCGCCCTCCCAGCCCAGAAAGATCAAGCCCTGGGCTGGCAGCTGTGGAGGTTGTGAGTGATAACCTCCCAAAATAACACTGCTGCCCTTCTTCAGTTTCCTGGGGCTGCAGGCTTCCTGGGAGCAGGGCCATACTGGGTGGCTGGAGAGTGGCTTACCCCATGCGATGGCAGCGATGCCCAGGTAGCAGATGCCATGAGGGCTCAGAGCCCACATCCTTCCAGCAGACCACAGTCCCGGAGCAGTGCCCTGTGTGCCAGGGAGAGAGGCATGAGCATGCATGGGGGCTTACAGGTGGGGCTGTGCACCCACATCACTGCCAGGTAGTCCTGGTAGCCACATGGGCACGTTGCTTACGCTGGCTCACACAGAGGCACACTGTGTGCAGGTACTGCTATGCTGTAGAATGGGCCTCTCTAGTGAGGCACAGTGTAGGGGCTGTGCCAATAGCACAGCTGGACAGTGGAGGAGCCCATGTGCAGTTCACTCCTGGGGAGCCCCCAGGTACAGGGCATGCCCTCCCCACAAACCAACGGCTGGCATCTGCCTTGGGCAGCAGCACCATTTCCTGGCATTACCTACCTATAGCCTTGTCCTCCCCTAATTCCGTTTTTTAAGCAGACCCCAACACATCCCCAAGGAAAAGAGAAGGACTTACCATGTCAGCACCACAGACACACCTTGCTGAGTGGCTGGCAGTGCCAGGCGCATCTGCCCCTCTGCATGCAGTGGTACTCGCACTTCCTCCAAGTGCGCAGAGCATTGCTCCCTGCTCTTGGCTTCTTCCCCTCCCACCCCAGCCCTGCTGCCAGCCCGCATCCTGCTCTGCACTCCCGCCTCCCCCAGCACAGGGCTCTCCCGTCTGCAGAGACCCCTCTCCCAGCCTGAAGCCAGAGGGGAGCAGTGGGGTCAGCCCTGGCTGCAGCCCTGGTAGGACTCAGCTCAATGTCTGCCCCATGGCACAGAAGCTGGGTGCATCCCCATGGGGACATGACAGCCACAGGAACAAACTGACAACAAGCTGGGCTTGCCAAGGCCCCCCAGGAGGTGGAGAAGGGTCCTGCAGGAGGGGTCCAGCCCATGGTGCCCAGGGCACGGAGACCTCTCTAACCCACCATGTCCATGTTCCTTCACTGGAGTTTGGAGGACAGAGGAGGGATGAGCTGTGATGAGCTCCCATGTGGGCTAAGTGGGAGCGTGGCTCACAGCCTGCCAGCTCCTGTGTTGGATGCTCTCCTTGCTTGCAGGCTTTTTGCTCTGGCTGTGAATCTTCATATACCATTTATAAATGGTTACTTGCACAATGAGTTTTCCCGTCTTTGCCTTTAAGTTTTTATGAGAAAGTTCCAAGAACATGCCAGAGGAATTTCCCCCGAGTTGTCAACATCCTTTAGGAACTTCCACTGGTGCTTCAGAAACATGCCTCATTGTGTTCACCTCCCATTGGATCACTCTTGAATCATCATAAATCTTTCCTTACCCCATTCTGCTTCTAAGTTAAATTGCCATGGCAGGGTTTTCTGCAGGAATTACTCTGCTCTCTTCCAGTTAAAGCCAAAGTGTGAGCCATGCAGGTCACATGCATTTTCCATTTCCAGAGAAATTGATGCTGCTCCACTGGGACTCATGCTAGACAAAAGCAGGAACCCATCCCACAAAATCTGTAACCCACTACCTGGCCAATGTAAATGAATCTTGGTTCCTGTCTCTGGGTATTTTCCTTGCAAAAATGTTCAATTTTACTGTAATTGTCTATTTTTATGGAATTGCTGAGGATGAGCTTGTGTGTCCAGTAATCCAGGAGCACTCACTTTCTAGCAGCTCATGTACAGAGGGTACAAATACAGCTAGGAAAGAAGCAGATGGGCAGGCAAAGAAGCTAAAGGGCAGCTGCTGGGGCAGGAGAGCAACTCCAAATGCTGAGGGTCACCTGGGGAGGGTTGGAGCTGTCTCTCCTAATGCTGTGAGACCTGCTGGGAGTCAGAGGGGTGCTCATAGGTGTATGGCCCTGGGAGGCAGCAGGCTATGCCCCTGCCAGTTTCACTTCTGCTGAAACTCAGCATGGTAGGGCAGAGCAGGAGAAAGAAAATACTCCCACCTTTATTTTTGTAGCTACAAATAGTTTCTGGTATTGTTTGAAAAACAGAATCAGAGTGGATGAGACCTAGAGGTTGCCAGCACAAAAACACAGCCAAGTTCAAAGTTCTTTGTGGGGACAGGTGCCCTGTGCCCACAGGTACCTGGGCTCAGAGAGGGCTAGTCGGAAAAGGTACACTTTGTGGGAGGGAGAGAAGACCTGAATTAGCTTTACAGCTCTGCTGGAGCTAGGTGATCACCAAGAACCCTTTCACATCTTGGGTGTTTTCCAAGGCTTGGCCCCCTAGGAAGGCTTCAGGATGCTGCAGGAATCTACAATGGAAATGTGCTTCCTTTGCTATGCCCCAGTCCTGAGCCATAGACAGAGGTGATCCTCCCTCTCATGTGAGAGCTCTGTTGTAGGTGGTATTTGTGGGGAGGGGGCATGGGTGCCCCCCTCCCACCTACAAACCACTGCCAGGGGTTGGGCAACCCACCTGCAGGCTGTGACCGCAGGGCTGGCCAGGGGAAAGTGGCTCAGCTGCTGCAGCCATTGCTGCCCGCCCAGGCTGATGCTCTGTGCCCTCTCAGCATGCTCAGCTGTGCTGCAGCAGGGTCTCACGGGCAGGCCAGGGTGCAATGCCTGCAGGAGTACCCAGACAGCACTGGGGACACCCAGATGTGGCTGGGACCAATGATGCCAGGGGTTTTATGTGCTATGTAGGGAGTGGCACTGGCAAAGGTGAGCAGATGGCCCAGGCCTTAGCTGCTGCAGAGCCCCAGGGCCAAGTCAAGGCTGTGCCACACAGCGTGTCCCCAAGGAGTGCCCAGAACCTGTAGCAGTGAGACCCCGGGGCACACATCACCACCATGCTACACACTCATACTCCCCATCTCCCCTCCCCCCCCCCCAGCACCCTCCCCCATGCAGAGGCTCTGGCCCCACTGTTCCCCTTCTTGTGCAATGTCCCCTGGCAAACCACAGAGGAACCGAGTCACCCTGACTAAGCCAGCCTGGTTCAGCTGCTGACCACGATATAGTGGGCATCTTCCTGGGAAGCCCCCCTCACTCCCAGGGAGGGATCAGCAACTCACCAGAGTGAGGAGGCACCCAATGGCACCCTGCAGGGTTGTGGTGTGGTACCAGCAGGGACCCAGACCATGCCAAGGTGTAGCCCTGCTGCTTCCATCACCAGCTCCACCATGGGGACAGAGGTGGCTCTCTCTGAGGCTTTAGAGGTACCTCCTGAGAGCGGGCAGGGGATGACTCTTTCCCACCTCAGGGTCAGCAGAGGGTGGTTGACCCAAAGAGTGTCCCTGAGCTGCAGGGTGTCTTTGGGCACATCTCCCAGTGCAAGACCTGGTTTGCAGCCTGAGTAGCCAGACTCTCTTCGCATGGCCCTGGAGGAAAGCAGTGCCTGATAAAATCTTTCTCATAATTTGAAAGCATTTGGCCACAGGAAGATATGTTATCCAAGTGCTGCCCTGGCTTGCAGTGGGGGAGATGGTTGCAAGCATTAGCTAGGGACAGAAGGACAGGGGTGCTTTAAGAAAGCCCAGGGGCTGTGGCACCCACAGGCACATCATGGTGCTGGGACAGCCCCAGCTACAGGATGCAGGGGTTGTTTTGGGCAAATTGCTCTTGCCCACTCCACCCAGTGCTTCTGAGAGACACTTCTTTGATCTCACACGTAGAATAGCTTTCTGCCTTGCACCTTCCCCTTCCATGCTGGTGATGGAGAGCCTTTTCATGAGGCACTACTGCCAGCTGGGTACCCCTGCCCATGCTGCCTGCTGGCTCCCTGGTGCCTGGCAGCAGCAACAAATTCATGGCACAGATAAGGGTTCATCAAACGGGATGCTGGGGGTGTAGAAAACACCTAAGTTACCTCACTGCTTGTGTGATAGGGAGGAAGCTAGTGGCTCTGCCCATTCTGCAAATGTACAGTGCCTCTACCCTGCCAGCGAATTGGGGCACAGGGTGGCTCCAGGGTGCTGGGGTGCAGCTCCACTGATGTGCCACAACTAGGGGCAGCCCCACACCCATGCAGGCAGCCCTTGCCATAAGTGACAGCAGAACCACCCAGCCTGCAGAGCTGCTTCTGGGAACAGCAATTGCTCTGCCTGCACCCTGCCCAGGCACCCTGCACCCTGCTCCCCACAACACTGTGGATTTCTGGAATGCCTGAACAGGCCAGCAACCCACATGGCCCTCCCTCAACACTTGTCTTCAGTCATGAGAGTGGTACCAAGAGCTGTCATGCCAGC
The DNA here is from genome assembly GCF_012275295.1 of Melopsittacus undulatus. Taxonomy (NCBI): domain Eukaryota; kingdom Metazoa; phylum Chordata; class Aves; order Psittaciformes; family Psittaculidae; genus Melopsittacus; species Melopsittacus undulatus. Next base: position 27,404,198 of record NC_047532.1, on the reverse strand, counting down.
TTGGCACAGCGGTGACCCAGGCAGAGGAGGTGCTGGCAGCAGATGGAGCAGGCAGCAGCACCCCAGACATCACCAATGCTTTAGTCACTTGTCTGGTTTAATGCAGAGATTTCAGTCTTTTTCTGTCTCACAAAGCAAGTCAAAAGACAGATTCCTCTGTCACCTCCACCACTTCCTGCATGCTATTGCCTGCTTCCCACCTGTGCGGCTCTTTGAAGCATGGGCTCTGTTGTCCCCTGCACCCTAAGGAGGGCTGTCAGGGACCAGCAGATGAACATATTCGCACCAAGGGCCATTTATCCAGCCAGGACCAGCCCCTTTGGAGCAAAAATGTTCTCTGCTCCAGCCAGGAAATCCTGCGGCATTCCCTCCGGCAGGCACTGTGCTCAGCTGTATTTTCCCCGAGGCAGGAGGATTCTTAAGGACGTTCTTCATCTTTTGTCAGGCTAGGGATGGGCTTTCCTCTTTCCCATCTCCCTGCTCCAGTGTCTTTCATCAGGCCAGGGATGAGCTTTTGTCTTTCTCACCTCCCTGCTTCAGTGCAGTCAGCAGTTTGATGCTTCTCCGCTGGGATCTCCACTGTCTTTCTGCTCCAAGAAGCTACTGTGTCCTGTGACTTGCCAATCTATTTAAATTGCTGATTTATTTTCTGCAGATAGGGCAGGCACTGGCATTATCTGCATTTCAAGGTCTTTTTTACATCTCGACCTCTTTATTTTTGTGGATCTGCAAACTGCCCTGTCCATGCTGCGCATGCTGTTGCAAACTGCTGGGCTTTGCCTTGTGCAGTGTCCCCCAGTTGTGTGTGACACCAGGGAAGAGGTAGCCCCATCCAAACTGCTACTATTGTGGCTGTCCAGCTTTCCATACACAGGGTCGGGTGGTGCTTGCTGAAGTTGCCTTTCTAAAAGTCCCGACTTCTGGGGCAAGCCCCTGAAAGAAAAAAATAACAGCTAAAATAATGAGGGGAAAGATAACCATTTGTTGTCACCTTTGAAGTGGAGTGACTTCCTCCTCCTCCCTCTTGCTGTTCTGCTTTCAGGGAAAGATGGTTACAAATGCCAATTAAACTGTGCTTGGGCCATGGGCAGAGTGGTACAGGCTTTTTCCCTATCTGAGCAGTAAAATCAAAAGGTATTTTCTGCACTTTTCTGCTTTGAAATGGCAAGGCAACATGGGGAGTGCTTTCCTAGGTTCTTTTTATTCACCCTTGAAAGGAAAAGGACTGTTTTGCAGAGAGGCATTTTGGGTAGACTCACCAGCCTGACAAGAGACAAGGCAGGGTCTGCTCCTTCCACTCATACCCGCTGCTCTGCCAGGGACTCAGCTGGCCAAGCCCTATGATGGGACTGTATCTGGCTCCTCTGCGGAGAGCTGCATGCAGGGGCAGCTCCCTGGGCTGCCCTCCTCCAACCACAGCTGCCAACCCTCCTCTTCTGCCTCTGGTAATCGAAGGCTTCCTGGTGCCCAACAGCTAGAAAACCCACTTCTGCTCTTAAAGGCACTCACTTCCTTCGGCAGAGGCGTGGGGCTGGGATCAGTGTCCATCCTGATGGGTACCGGTGTGGGCAGTGAGCGGAACTGTGCCGGCTGCTGTGCCTCTTCCCTCTGCTGTGGGGGTCCCACGAGGGTACTGTGGGGCTGCTGGGGGCCGCTGTAATGTGTCTGCTCGCCTGCAGACCATTGCTCTCCACAATGAGCCAGAGAAGGCCTGCCCCAGGAAAGTCCATGATGACCACCCCCCAGCACACAGGCTGTCCTCGCCGGTGCCACAGATACTGGTAGCAGCGTGGGTTAACAAAGCGGGCCACCTCCTCGGGGTAGGTGAAGAGCCCATTGCCAGAGCAGAAGGTGAGGTGCATGGTGGCAGGGTCCCCCCTGGCGGCCCTCTCCAGGTGCCGCCGTGCCTGCACCCACTTGCGCTCCAGAGAGAGCACATTCCAGGCATCACTGATGCTCAGCTGCTCATAGGGGATGCCCAGCACCTCCTGCGCTAGCGCCTCCAGCACCACAATCTTCCCTCGCACCTGGCCCAGCGTTGGCACCTTCTCCCGGCACCACACACAGCCCTGTGCCTCCTCCAGCAAGCAGCGCTTCAGCTGGGAGGCGAAGCCAGGCCGGGAGAAGATGGGCAGCTCCTCCTTGATGCGCATGAGCACAGTCTCGCCAGGGTGTGCGCGGAGGAAGCGCAGAGTGCGGCGCAGGACACCCCTCAGGCTGGCCCGCTGGAAGGTACAGAGGTGGTACACATGGAGCTCGCCCCGTGCCAGCTTGCACCGCACATCCAGGAAGCGGACACCGGCTGCCAGCTGAGCCTCCAGGCTCCAGCTCTGGCACCGCAGGCGCCGGCCACCGAACAGGCTGAGGGAGTCGTGGGTGCCAGGGATGGAGAGGCGGGAGAGGGGCAGGGAATCGGGGAGCCCCGCCATCCAGTCAGGGCAGCAGGCTGCTGGCTGGGGCGTGCAGTCAAATGCTGCGCTGCGCCAGCACTGTGCCTCCATGCCACTGGAAGAGTAGACACCCCAGTGCCTGTCCAGCTGTACAGAGGCCTGCTGTGGAGAAGCATAAGCAGTGGGAGCACCACATGGCTCCATGCATCCCAATCCCACTCCTCCCCAGAGGTGTCCCCACCATGCCATGAAACGCTATAGCATATCACGCAGCCCGTACATGTTGCTGCCAGTACTCTGCAGCATCACACTGTATAATTCCCAGTTCTCCCATTCTCAAGCACTCATCCCACTACTCTGGACCCCCACTACACCCCAGCCTTCCTGTACTGCACCTACCTGGGTTTGCCTGTGGCTGTGAGATGCAGGCCACCAGATGGGATGCACAGCCATGGGTGCCAGAGGCACACTGGCAGGTAGAGCGGGATGCCAGCCATTAACCCTGTGATGGTCATGACGTGCATCCTGCCTCACATGTGGCACGTGCGCCAGGGATTCATCCTCAGCCTTTGGCCAAGAGGAGCGCTCAGCAGACATGCTGGGCTGGAAAATCACCTGGCTAATCCCTAAAGCAGTCATTCAGGCCTTTGCACCTCCCTTCCCAGGAATCAGGATAAACAGGATTGGGATGGTGCAGGGCCCCTTAATGCTACCTGTGGGAGCAGCCATCTGTGCAGAGCCCCTGGGTGCCCACTGCAGAGCCATTTCCCAGGTTGGCTCTCAATGGCACCTGCTCTGCCCTGATGATGACTGCCATTGTACCTCTCATTGTCCCGGGAGCTGGTGCTTGGGGTGGGTAACTTGCCTGCTGCCTTGAGGACACAACTATGGGGCGCCCCGGCCAGCAGCGCCCTCTGAGCCAAATGGGTTTGAGGAGGTCACAGACGCCTCCAAGCATCCCACCAGGAACACATCCCCTCCGCCTGAGCAAGGAGGGCAGAGGACTCACAGGATCACAGACCTGTTAGGGTTGGAAGGAACCTCGGGAGATAACCCAGTCCAACCCCCCTGCTAAGGCAGGGACCCCCAGAGCAGGTTACACAGAAGGCATACAGGGAAGTTTAAAATGTCCCCAGAGACTCCATGACCCCCCGGCAGCCTGTTCCAGTGTTCTGCCACCCTCAGCATAAAGCGTTCTTCCTCATGTTGAGGTGAAACCTCCTGTGTTTTAGTTTTATTGTGCCTCCTCTCTGTCGCTAGGACCACTGAAAAGCATTTGGCACCATGCATCCTCCCAGGGCTGCTTTCTGCCATGGGCTCTGCCACTGCAAGGACACCAAGCGCAAGTACAGGAGGGGCAGCACTGGTATATATGTCCCTGCGCGCTGGGAGCAGCAGCAAGACTGAGGCGGGTTCGCTGGGGCAGCCCCTGCTCGGGAGCCCCGGCAGCCTCCCTGTGCTACCTCCCCTACGCGCCGAACACAGCCCCACGTTGAATTGCAGCAACTTGTGTCCGCCTCCCTGGCCCCGCTGCCAGCGCTGCCGGGAAGAGCCCGGCTCGCCGGCCGGTGAAGAGCGGGCAGGCGGAAGACGGCCCGCCCCACCTCGCTCGGCATGGCGGCGGAGGGCGGTAACGGCACCGACAGCGGCAGCGGCAGGTCCTGCTTCGTGCTGGGTGCCTCCGGCGAGACGGGCCGGGTGCTGCTAAGGGAGCTGCTGGCCCGGCAGCTCTTTGCCAGGGTGACGCTGATCGGGCGGCGCTGGCTGAGCCTGGGCGAGGAGACCGGTGCGGCCGTGGTGCGTTGGGCCGGGCGTCCCTGGGGGGTCCCGGGAGCCGGCACGGCCGCGCTGACCCTTGGGCCCCCCTCAGGAGCAGGTTGTGGTGGACTTCGAGCGTCTGAGCGAGCACGCTGCTGCCTTCCGCGGACACGACGTCGGCTTCTGCTGCCTGGGCACCACCAGGGCCAAGGCTGGCGTGGTGAGTGGGGCCCCGGGCTGAGCAGGGGTCCTGCCTGCCCTCTCCCTCCCATGCTGACCCTCCTCTGCCCTTTACCCACAGGATGGCTTCATCCGTGTGGACCGGGACTACGTTGGGCAGGCGGCAGAGCTGGCGCGGGCAGGGGGCTGCAAGCACTTCCTCCTGCAGTCCTCCCGAGGGGCAAACCAGCACAGCCGCTTTCTCTATCTCCGGGTGAAGGTGAGCAGGCGCATGGGGGGAGCTCCTGATGCCCTTGCAGGAGTCAGAAAATGCTGGGATGCTCAGGAATGAAGCAGGAGCTGAGGTCTCTAGAGATGAGAATGGGGGTCTTGCTAGGGGACAAGGGAACAAGGGAAGGGGGCTGGCTGGACAGCTGTGTCACTGGCTTTGTCCAAAACAGCACAACACTGGCATGCAGCACCTGTCTCCCTCTTCAAACCACAGAAAGACCTGCTTAGGTCTCCAGCCCAATCCTAGCTCCCCAAAGTGGGACAGCTTCACTGCGAGGTCAGGAGGCTCAGGGCTGTATCCAGGTGATATATGAACTATCCCAGGTTGTTGAACCCACAGGCTCCCCGTGTGGGACCATGATCATCATGAAGGTCTTTTGTGTGCTGCAGCCCCCAGCATCTACTGGACTTACTACTGTCTCCAGTGTCCTGTTCTGGGATCCCTGGGCTGGGCACTGTCCAGATGCTCTCAGGAGCATTCAGTTGCAGTTATCATGATGGTTGCAAGGGTGCACTGCTGATTAACAGTCCACCACCTTGAACACTCGCCCCCCACTGCCTTTTCCTGGGGAGCTGCTGGCTGCCCTGGCAGCGTCTGGCCTGTACCAGCTTTAAATTTGCTTTAGTGCAGTCCTGCACATGGCTTAGCAGCCCTTTCCTGCCAATTCACAGCATGGGGGGGATGGTGCTTGCAGTCATCCTTGTCTCCTTTCATCCTGCCCTGCTGCTGTGACAGGGAGAAGTGGAGAACCTGGTCCGAGCTGTTGGTTTTGATCGGTGTACCATTCTCCGGCCAGCGTGAGTAGCAGTGGAGGGAGGGTGGGCTCAGGACTTAGGTGGAGGGTTGCCAGGTCGGCGGGCTAGGAGGTGGAGAAAGAGAGAAAGGATGTGTAAGGAGAGGGCCGAGGAGAGAAATGGAAAAAGCCACCAGCTGCAGATGCAGCTCCTGGGCAAGCACACTGCTTCCCAATGCTGCAGAGAGCAAGCAAAGCAGTTTCCCATGGTGCCTATATACCAATGTCACTTGCCATGTAAGAAGAGGATTGGGTTGAAAGCAGAGGTTGGGGGACATAGATGCTTATCTCTGCACAGACCTTGACCTTCTGCAGGGGAGATACTTGCCTATATCTCTTCAGGTGTACTGTGCTCTTGCCACCTGGGAGTACTGGCATACTGGTTTTGACAGCACAGTGGGGAAAGCAGTTTTATGTCCCAGGACTCAGCATGGTCACGTTTTGGGACCCTGCCAAGGCTTCATGTGGGTTTAGCAAGCTGGGCTGGGCCTCTAGCACAGTTGGAAAACCCAGTCTCCAGCTTTCTCCTGAGGGATGGCTTCAGTCTGACCCACCTTACCTGCTCACTCTGCAGGGTGCTGCTGTGCAAACGCCAGGAGTCCCGGCCCATGGAGTGGATAGTCCAGCAGTTTCTGGGTGTTGTGGCTTGGGTCTTCCCAACTGCTTACTCAGTACCTGTGGAAATGGTTGCCAGGACTATGGTGTCCAGTGTGCTGCAGCCAGGCAAGGGGAAGGTGGAGGTGCTGGAGAATGAGGACATCCATAAGCTGGGAAAGGCGGTGCCACAGCAGGGCACATAGAGTAAAAGGGATGGGCAGGAAAGAGCTTGATTCACTGTTCAGATGCTCTTCTGGGCCAAGGATGAGTGCACATGCAGGAGAGGAGCAGGGTGCTTGCATGGCCAGTGTGGAGGTAGAGAAGCACTTCTTTGCATGTCAGCTGGTTCTGTCGACTGATAAAAAATGCAGGTGCTGGTTGGTGGGTGTCAAGAAACTATGTGCTCTTCTGCTGGGATCCAGCATGCAAACTTGGGTTAAAATGGTGTAATCTGAGCAAATTTTATTTCTTAAATAAAATCCTGTGACTGGTCTGTTTGTGCCATCTTTGGGTTGAAATTGTGTGTCACCTCATCAATTGAACTGTGTCTGTTCACAAATTGTGCCTTTGGTGACACTTCAAGGAGTACACACAGGCAGGAGGCCATGCTGTGGACAGCCACAGGAAAGCAGAGACAGTGCACAGCTGCCTGTGCTGAGGCTGCACTCCACAGAGCACATGGTGGCACCAGTGCCACTTGAATAGTGAAGCTCCTGGAAGCTCAACAATATTTGATGAGGTGCCTAGGGTGGTGGCTCTGCCTGCAGTAGGTCTCTTGACCTGCTTCTTTGTCCCCATTGATCTGCTGTGGGTGCAGAGGGACTGCTACAGGGATGCTGCTGTTCCAAACCAGGCTCTCACTTTAGTACCTGTAGGAGCATAAACACCATGCAAACACTTGCATTGACTTGAAAATGCCTGTACCCAGCAGGCTTCTCTGGGCTTTCCTTACAGACACAAGTGAACCAGAGCTCAGCCCTATGTTCCTGAGGGTGCTCTGCATGTGCCAGAGGTGAGGCCAGCCCCATGCACATCTTAGACTAGGTTTGCCCCTGCCCCATGCTGTCCTGCTGTCCCTGCTGTGGGCACAGAGCAGGCGCAAGGAACAGTGCCGTGTTCCAGCCTCATCCCTGACCGCTCTCAGGGTCGAGGAACTCAGTGGCTCTGCAGCTGGGACATGGGTCTTACGTGACTCCCGAATTCCCAGCTGGCCAGAGTCCCAGTGCTCTGGGTAGTGCTGCTTTCCAGGATTTTCTGTTCAACCTCACCCATGGCTCCTGTGTCAGTGACTTGGCTGTGGTGAGTGGAGTGAGCCTGACTCTCTTCTTGCTCTTACACAAGCACTTTACTCATTGAGCTGGGCCTCAGAAGCTTGGAGGCAGCTGGCTGGTATAGCCCCAAACTGTGTGTTAATGGGGAGTGCGTTAATGGACTCCTCAACAGGTGTAAGGCTTAGTCCAAAGGTAACAAATGAGGGGCCATGGAGCCATAATTACTGATGAGAGCAAACTCAATACTTTTAGAGTAATATTTAGTGTCAAAAGGGAAATACAAGGTAGGCTGATCAGGAGCATCACACAAGTATCTGAGGGTTGTTAAGCTTACACAGCACAAAGTCTGTGTAAGCATGCAGCACTGGATTACATAGGCATAAAAGCAAGCCAGCATTCAAAGAGATTCTTGAAAAAAGGTGATGTGCTTACACAGAGGAGTGAAAATGAATGCCTGAAGTGGCAGACCTTAAAGGAAGTGAAAAATGAAAGGCAAGCCACAGAAGATTTTAAGAAAGCATCCTAAAGGCATAAAAATTAATCATAACTATGTAAAAAGCACCAGGGATGGAACATCATCTGACTGTAAGAAGGAAAGAGACATCACAGAAAAGCTTGGTGAGTTACTTGCAGTGGCTTTTGCTTTGCGGGAGCTCACACCAGCATTATGCCTTAGGGGACAAAACACTTGGGGGGAAGGGGAAAGAATTGCTTTAAACCCCACTTTTAGAATACACGGTTAGAAATCTCCTGGAAGGAGTGCAGACAAACTGCCAAACACTTGCCTGGGTGGGAATTACAGCGATCCTTCAACCAGAGAGTCAGTGTTGTTACATATGATGCTAATTTTTAAGAAGTTCCAGTGGGAAGCAGGAAACCACAGAGCAGTGAGGCTGCCTTCTATAAAAGGCAAGTTGTTAGAAAGGATAATAAAGTTTTGAAATAGCATGGCCTAGGATAAATCTGGTGTAATGGGAGATTCCACATGGTTTTTTAGGGGGCAGTTGCACGGCACAAACCTAGATTGCGCTTGGGGGAAGCCAGCCATTGTGTACACAAGACAACTTGGTCCTCAGAGTGCACTCGGGTCTCCAAAAAGCTCTCCCAGAAGAGCTCTTAAAGAAATTCAGCTGTCGTGGGAAGAAAAGAAAGGTCTGGGTAGTTTCTTACTGGAAATATTTTCTTAGTGCTTTAAAGCCTTGAAACACACAAACCAAACATTTCGTACTAGACAAAGGTCCATGGAAAATACAAGCTATTTCTGTGTAACCCTTGTTTCTGCTCAGTGGTATACCGTTTCTTTTTCAGTGTTCCAGAAAAGTCTCTGCTAAAATGCACAACTGCAATCCCAGCACATTATATCCCAGTATAGCTTCTTTATCACCTTGCATGGAGTTTCATCAATCATTCTGGACCTCAGTTTCCACAGCTTGTTCTGTGCATTCATTAAACCCCCACCCTAGGGCTGTGGAAGAAATTACAGCACATCAGTCACAAGAGCAGGGGATTTGCCCATGCAGGGCTGAAAGAGGTATAAAGTAGGTAAAAGTCTTTAGGGGGTAGACCCAGTTCCTCTGTGGAGTCTGTCAGGGCAAAGCTCAGGGCTCCTCCGAGCAATGGGAGGTCTGCAGAGCTGGAGCCATGCCCCTGCACGCCTGGAGCAGCTGCCTGGTTTCCGAGGGCATGCAGCTCAGCCAGAGCTGGGAGGAGAGCACGTAGGAGTGTCTGTCTGCTGGACAGCATTTGCACAAACCGCCTAATCCCACAGATCCGAGCTCCCTTGGGATTTTGACACTGACTTTATTACTGAAGATAAATGAGAAAAAATAACTGTATTCCCAATGGCTCAGCAGCTGAGCGCGAGGCTGCGGGGGCTTCCCATGCGGTCCCATGGCCCTGCTGTCCTTCCCAGCCCTGGAGCTGTGAGAACCACCAGTACCTCTCACCCACCCGCCACTGCCACCCACTCCCCACACCAGGAGGTGCCCAGCCGGCTGGCAAAGCACCCTGCAAGCAGCACGTCTGTGTCAAAGGGGCTTTTCAGAGCAGCCATGGAGCTGGCAGGCACTGACCTGACACTCAGCAGAACACCCTGGTCACATCTCTGCTAGCAAATGAATGGTCTGGATGCACCCTCTGGCCCCGAGGGCAACTAGCACAGCCCACGAAAAGTGCTGAGCTTGCAAAGAGCAGGGCACTGCACCACATCTGCTGCGATATGGGGCAATCAGGCTCTGGGCTACCCCCAAATTCGGGTGAAGCATCTCCTTGCTAATTACAGAGCCTCCCCCCAGTTCCTTTGTGAAAAGCAGCCTGTGAAGGAGTAAAGTACCTCCATCCTCTGTGGCTGCTGCTGTTTCCTGCCCCCCTCAGTGGGGCTTCCAGGCAGTGGGAAGGAACCTGGCACCCATGCTCCCATCCATCCAGGAGTCTCTCATCAGCCCAAGTTCAGGCAAACATCATTCAATAATCTCATCCTTTGAAATTTTAGGCTGTACTTTCTTCATTCAATTTCTATTGCAAGCCAGTAAAAAACTAGCCCAAGCTTTGCAGGGATACACAGTTTCCAGCAGACTTGCAGCTTTCAGTTACTCACATGCTGAGATGCAGAAGCTGGTTTGCTGCATAATCCCAAGACAGGAGAAAACAGGTCAACAATACAAGCCCCAAGTGCATCTAGGAACAGGAACCAGAGCCAGGCACACCTCTGACATAGCTCAAGGGGGCAAGAAATAAGGCTCAGGGCTGAGCTTAAATGTAGCCCTGGGCTGAGGGAGCAGGTGGGGCTGGTCAGCACAGTTAAGGCCCTTGGGATGTGGACAGCCAGGAGAGGAGCAGGGTCTCCGATTCCCAGCTCTGAGCTGTGGGTGTTAAACAAGGCACCTAGATGCATATTTCCATAGTCACCCAGGCAGCCAAGATCAGGACAAGCAGGTGGCAGACTTTCAGGGTGAATCCTGAGCCTGCACCTCGGGCTGGATGCCCAGAGAATATCCCGGTTGGGGTGGAGCAGGAGGTGGGAGCAGAGTGGAGCCGCACACCTTCTGCACTGTACCTGTTCCAGCGTGGCTGTAATTGTACAGGCACCATTGTGGGGTGGCAGAGACCCATGCGGGTGCGAGCAAGTCATGCTACACAAACTGCGGAAGAGCTGGTGCTGAGGCTCTGCCTGTGTTTGAGGGTTTTCCCCTCATGCAGACCCAGGTGATGGGCCATGCCCCAGGTGACCCTGCTGAGGACAGGCTGTCACATTCCAGCTGACTGGCAGCAGGGAAAGACCCAGGGTGGCTGTGTTACTTTCTCCGCTCCAAGCACAGCTAAGGCGTGTTAAGAGTGACTCCATGATAGCTGCTGGTTGCAGCTCGTCGACCCCCTCAGTGGCACGGGAAGACACTGCGTGAGGGCTTTAACTATGGCATCACTCAGAGCCAGGCTGATCCCAGTGTTTGCCATGATTTGCTTGGCAGCAGGCAGCCTCACTTGCTGGGGTTCACTTACACTGTGCTGGGTGCCTGGCTGAGGCCGAAAGAAACTCATGCCACAGATGTCAGCACTATAAGGAGGCACTGGCTCTGTGGTTGCGAGTTAGTGGTGCAGTCAAAGAGATCTTACCCAAGCAAACAAATACCACAGCACTGTGCAGCACCCAAGCCTTAAGGAAGCAAGGGACTGCATCCAATGGGACAGTGATGGGACAGAGCCATACAGGGTGAGCCAGGGTCCCTGTTCAGGCCCTGCATCCCACAATGTGGCCACTCCAAGCTCTGGTGTCTGTTTTACTGCTCTGAAGTGGCATCAAAAAGGATCCAGATTTTGCACATAATAAAATTCTGGGTGTGATTTTTTTTTTTTGCCTTATCAAAGTGTCACTGTCAGATAAAACTGGAACATTTGCTACAATTAAAAGATTTTTTTTTAGGTTTATATTAAAATGAATTTGTTCTTGAACAACAGCCACTGTCACTCACCAGCTGATAACCACTGGTATTCTGATGTTAGCCACAGCCTTCAATTCAACAGCAAGACTTCTCATAAGCTGTTTTTTAGAAAGTGACATTTTGCACTGGAAAACACCCTTCTTGAATAACGTATCTCTGTCTGGCTTATCTAAATATTGGTATGTCATTAAAGAGAAACCCTATGGGCTTCTTGAAGTGCCCTAAGTAGCAGCCTGGCCCTTCCAGTTTGATAATCAGATCTAACCCCAGAAAAAACACATTTTTTTTCCCCTTGTGTGAGCTTAGGGAGGAGAAAACAGTATCCAGAAGCTGCTGTGCCGGGGCCAGCTGGGGAGGACAGACGGCATTGGTTACAGGGCTGGCGGGGGTCCAGCTCCCGGCACTATATAGGAGTGCGAGCAGGGAGCTAGGCTTCAGACTGAGCCACTGCCTGCTTTAGACATCGTTCACACCCTTCTCCTGGCCGAGGAAAGCTACAGCCTACCAAGATGTGCAAAGGACTAGCAGCGCTGCCCCACACATGCTTGGAGAGGTGAGAGTGGACAGCCCATGAGGAGATGTGGGGGGCCTGCCTCCCCACAGGGCTCTGCCACGGGTGGCTGTGGGCAGAGAGGCTCTTCCTATAGCACATCCCCATGATGGACATCTCCTGCTGGGGCTGGGGTGGCTCAGCTCTGAGGAGGGAGGGAAGGGAGGCTTGCTGGCAATTCCTCAGCAGGATGCTGCGAGTGGCTACAACCCCAGGGGGGTGAGTGCTGATACAGTCCAGAACTCACCCTCTCCAGCTTGGGAACCTTTCTGAGGGGTGAGTTTGGGCCCAGACCCACCCTCAACCTCAGCTGCTCCCCTGTGCGAGCCTGGAGCAGGAGTGTGTTGTCCTCAGATCCTAATTGCAAAACACAGGAGGCTGGGAAAGAGTAGGAAAGCATTTGCCTTTCTGAGGCACAAACAGCTTGGCTCCAAAGTGCCTCAAAATCCTCTTGACGTGCCTATGTCTCCCTCACAGACAGATCAGCCATCCCCAGCCCCTCTCAAGATGCTCTGCTCTGTGCAGAGCACCCACTCTGCCCCACTTGTGGCAATCATCCTCATCTTCGTACCCCTCCGCCCTGGCATCTGCCTCAACCTGCACTGGGTGGTGGTGGTGCTTCCCAGGCTGCTCTTGCCCCTTGGGAACCCAGGCAGGCTCCAGGCCCCAGCTATTTCCATGCTCAGCAAAAGCTGTGGAGCTGGAGGGGGTTTGGAGGGGCTCCGGGGAGAAGCAGAGATGCAAGGGAGGCCACTGCACAAGGCTGGGGTAAAACCTGATAAAAGAGTTTACATGTGAATTACCCAGTGAGGATTTCCTACAGCTACAGATGTGTTAGTACTGTTTTTAGATGAGAGTGAGGGTGGTGTTCCGTGTTCAGGAGGGAGCTTGGGAGAAGTCTCCATTTATCAGTGAAAGCTGTACCACTGGAAACTTGATGCGGCTTGCTCAAAAACAAGGCAAATTCCCATCACAGGCACAAACAGCAGCATAGGGCTGCCACAATTTCTTTGCTTGAAATGTGCTTTTTGGTCATCCTTCTGGTCCTGTGTGCACCTTGCTGGGTCTCCTGCAGCCTCTCACACCATGGGTGGCTCAGCAGCACTTCAAGATATGGGTGATCCACACATTTCTGACTCTGGTGTCATCTTTCTTGTCACTCTTCTGCTACTTTCTTATACTAAAATAAGTTTATTTCCACTGGTGCTAAGCTGATGCTTTCATTGACCTCCATTATATGCTCAGATCCCCACTCCTGAAGTCAGCTTCCCGTATGCTTTTATACATGGAGTTAGGACTGGGTTTATCCCATGTGCATCATTTTGTATTGCTCTACAGGCATTTCAACAGCTGCTTCATGAGACCCTCCTCCAGCTTCTCACAACTGCTCCCCAAGTGCTGCACCCGGGTACTCCAGTGTAATATCTGCTGCTTGGCCACTGTGTGTGGTGTGATATATTTAACAGCACAGTCCCAGCCTGCATTCCCCTAGGGCCATCCCCATGCAGGAAAACACACCATGTGCCCTGCATGTTTTGTACTACCTTTCCCATGCTGTTCCCCACAATGTCATCCACAGTCCCCTGCAGCTGCATGGGGTCTGGAGAGCCCATCCAGGGTCTCCTGCAGACCCAAGGGGCCAGTACCCCCTGACTCTTCACAAACCACGTGCTTGCTGGGCTCTTCAGAGAGGACCAATAAGTTTGGAGGAATCTCTTCCTACAGCCAGAGCTTCCTTGACTCCTCTCCAATAGACCATATTTGTCCATGTGTCCACCATGGCCCTCTGATACAGCTGCTGCTTACGTGCCTGTACAGCATCATGCTTGCAGCTTTATGGTTCCTCGAATCCCCCTGGCACCTTTTTCCACTCAAAGGGCATTCCCTCTGGCACCTCCCTGCAATAGCAGGAGCTTTAGTTTCCAGCTACAGCTTTAAGGTCTTTGAGCCTCTTTTTTTTCAGTTTGTGAAGCTGGAGTCTCTCCTGGCCCTCCCCAGCGCCCTTCGTGCCCTTGATGTGTTTGACAGAGCTGTTTTTTAAATAAAAAGATATTTTCTTTCAATGTTTCTTGGAAGCTGTTTCTCAGACTTTTTCTTGGCTTGCTCCCATATGTTCTCACACTTAACCTTCCACAGTTTACGGTTCTCCTGCTTTTTCTCACTTGGACATAACTGAGGGGGTTGAAGGATGCCTTTTTGTTTATAACTGCCTTTTTTACCCTGCTGTTTAGCCTTTGCTGAAGCCTTGCTTGAAAGCTTATGATACATCTGCTGGATGATGCCAGGATGATGTCTTTAAATAGTCCTTCCCTCCCCCCAGCCTGTAAGCACTCAGCTCCCTGCCTGTCCTTTTTCACTTCTTTTCAACAGGTTTCTTCATCTTTGCCATCTCCCTATATTTCACGAAGGTGCCATTGCCAAGGGCTTGCTCGTGGGCAGGAAGTTTCTTGTTGCTGTCCCCACACTAGGATCTGTGGGGCTTCAGCAGGGTGGGCAGCCACTGATGGTGCATCAACAGCACCATGGGATGGAGTGGGGATGGAGCCATCAAGGGAGCTCCACAGGGAGCAGCAGGGAGTGGGGCTACAGTAGAGGTCCAACACCAATCCAGCAGACCAGGCTGGGAAGAAGCCCGCCTACATGACAGCCCAAGGGAATGTGGCCCAGGGCTGAGCTGAAATGGAGTCCTCAGCCATTTGAAGGGTTTGGGGCTCAGGTGTCAGAGGGTGAGAACTGGAGAACAAGATTTTGAACCATGTGTAAGCATTATCCATTGCTGCTGCTTGAAGTCACCATCAATTACAGCCAAACCTTGTGTGTGCCCTGGCCTCAATGACACCAGGGTGTGGGGGTTACTGGATCTTGCTCAGGCAGTGGCAGAGTCCTGGTCTTGCCTTGCCACATCCTTAGGCTGTTGTACGTTAGATTCTGCTCCCAGTGCCCCTGCTCCCACACAGCCCATGTTTCCCTCCTGCCTGGGCCCCCCCGGCATGCACCATCCTTGCTTTGGAGGTGGGCAAGCCCCTTCCCCCTTGTTCTTCACCCCTGCTCCAGCCCCTGTGGTCAGGCACATGGTCTGATCACTTGAAGGGGACTGTCCCTGGTGCCCACACCAAGCACCACCAGTGGGTTGGCCATGGCAGCATTCCCAGCTCTGTCCTGAGCACTTCTGCTCAGCTGCTCTTTGATTGCTGCTCCCTGAGCCCATGTGTCCCCTTCATCAGGGGCCACAAACACAGCTGCCTGTGAAAGCAAAGCCAAAGGGATGGCCACCCTGCTCCATCAGCTTTCCTGTGGCACCTTCTGCACCAGCCCATTGCTTTGGTGCCAGTGGGGCTGTAGCTCCTGCTCACTTCACCTGCCCCCCTCGCTGCTGCTGTGTCATCCATGTGGGTCACAGCCATGACACAGGGGTCCTGGCACAGTAGTGTCAGTGGGATGCTGAGGAGCACCTGAGGCTCACAGGATAGCTTGCCTCAGCCTTTGTGTGTCAGGAGCCAGCTCCATCTTGGAGCATTTATTTGCATGTTATTTATTTATTAGAGGGGGTGGGATGAACAGTGCATAGCACCATCTCCATCCCAGAGACACCTTGGTGTGGGAGCTTGGGAACCTCATCACCCTTCACCCAATGTCCTGGTCCTTCCAGGCAACACTGAAGTTTTTTCAGAAGCACGAGCCATGGGATCTGTCCCTGCAGCTGCTGACATTTTCCATGAACACAGCCATGTTTCTGGGTCTGTGCTTACACCCACTGCAGGTGGTCCTTGCAGACCCCACTGAGCTGCTCGCCCCGCCACCTGCTCCCAGGCTAGGGTGGCTGTCAGAGCCAGGATTCTGCAGCAGAAGTGGGAGGCAGCTGATGGAGGAGAAGAGCCCATGTCGGGCCTCAAAAAGTCGCCTGTGGGGCTGATGTGTGGAAAACCAAAACACAGCATGAGCTTTAAAGGCAGGATAAAAGCTGAAGGAATGGAAATGAAATAGCAGACATAGCAAGGGAGTGAGCATCCACAGAGGACTTGTGAAAATAAACAGCAGAGAGAAGCACAGTGAGCCCTGAACCCAGGGAGCTGCAGCCCAGCTTCGACAGCCATGCCATGGAGAAGGCAACAAGCCCAGCTACCCTGTGGGGAAGCAGTGGGTCTCCTAGCTCTCATTCACCTCCTGTGCATATATAAGGCTTATTTATTATTTATATACACACTAGATATATATATTAGGGCACCCTGCTCTGAGTACTGATGGCAACGCAGGGCTGGCAGACCCAACATGGACAGGTGTGGGGCAGGCACTGCCATGCAGCCCAGCATGGCATCCTGCACAGCCTCCTCTCTGAAGACAGCTCCTGCATCTCCTCACCAGCATTTCCACTGGGCTCATCACTATAGAAACTAAGTGCTGCGCACATGTCCCCTAATTCATCCTCAGAGCAGCCAGCTCCACTGATGCAATTATCCTGGCCACAGATGGGGACAAAGCAAAGCCATCAAGATCAAGATCAAGCACTGATGCTAATTCAGAGTGAAATGCTTTAGCCAGGCACCTTTACAGCATTAGGGTCCATTTATTCATGTCTAGTTAATTACACAGCTTTGTACCTCACCAGTGGCTGTGCTAGGGTCCATGCAGGCGCAAGCAGGGACCATCCCCACTGTCCCATCCCTTCCACCTGACCTGTCTTTGCTCATCCCTTCTTGCAGGGCCAAGGAGATCAAGACCAAGCTGGGCACATTGCTCCAGAAACCTGACTCAGCCATTGACTTCATTATCCCCTATCCAGAGAAGCCGGAAAAGCCTTCCAAGGCCCAGAAGTGAGTACTGTGCTGAGGTGGGCTGTGGAGGCATTCATGCCTGGCTGGAGAGGTGGACAAGAAGGAGCTGAAGCCCCTGCTGCTAGTAGGCACAGCAGGCTTTACATGACAGGCAGCTCGTGATATGGTCCTCATGACCCATGCATTAGATGTGGGCTCAGACAGTTTTGTCAGGGCAACATGAGACGTGTCAGGCAATACAGCTTTATGAAAACCAGATTTCTCCTGGAAACTCAATTTACTTCTGATGAGATTTCACATTATTTGATAAGGGTTTGCCAGAGGCATTTGGCAATTGGACTTCTTTGAGTCACCCGCCTCAGCCCAGGGGTGCCAATTTTGCACAGTCTGCTGGCTTAAACATGGCAGTGTGTCCCTAACCTGTGTGCATGGCCCTGCAGTGTGATGCCTGGCTCTGGGCAGCTCTGTGATGATGGCACCTTCTCACTTACTGCCTTTGTCTCAAGCCTCTGCTCTCTGGCACTAAGCTGGGTTAATGACAAAGCAAAGAAGAAGAGAAGCTAGAGAACTGATGAGCTGTGTTGCAGGATTAACAGTTCAAAGGAGGCAAAAGAAACCTTGGAAAGAAATGTTAGCTTTAATCTAGAAGCAAGATGGCTTCCTGGCCATATGATGATGGCCTTGCCTGGGGTACCTCCAATACAGCCTCAGGTAGCTGAGCCAGGTGCCTGAGTTGCCCTGGCCACTTTTCTGGCACCCCTCAGCCCTGTCACCATCAGGTGTGTGTGACTGTCCTGGAGACCATAGCCCTGCCCTGGGGCTGCACAGACAGTGCTGGAGGACCCAGGTCTGACAGCACCCAGACTGACTTGCTGGAGGTAGGAGGCTGACTGGCCCAGCCAGCCTTGCTCTTGGCACCGGGAGCAAGAGCTCATCTTGAAGGGTCTGAGTGGCCATGTCACAATGAAAACCAGGAGAGGCTCGTGCCCACTCTTCATAAGGCCAGGTTTCTATTTCCTCCTTAAAATCACAACTTTTTGTTTTACACCTGTCCCCTTCAGCCCAGGTAATGTTACTCTAAACCAGTAACCCCCTGCCAAGGGATTGCTAAAAAACTCAAAACAAACCAAAAGGAACCCCCTAAACAACCCAAAGTGCAGATGAACAACCTGCTCACCCTGACAAGAGCCCACAAAGAACATGGGGACATTTGCCAGTGCTGTGCCTGTCTGCTGCAGCGCTGCCCAGTGAGAGCCGCCTGGGCCAGGCAGGTTAGGCAGAGCCCCGACAGACAGTGCACTTCACACTCTGTTGCTGGCATGCACTGGATGCCTGCAAAGGAGACACATTTGTCCCCATTAGCTGTCTGTGTAGAAAGCTGGAGCACATCTTCACTCCCCGCTGGCTGGAGGAGTTGTTTTCTCCTGCACTGTGGAGCCTCTATATCACTCATCCATCAGCATCTTGCTCAGAGTTAATTTCATCCCTGGGACATTCAGCTAATGGAAAAATGAATTTGGTAGTTTCCAGGAAATCTGGATTGTGTTGGATACCTGCAGTGATGCTCCCTCTCACGAGGGTGGGGAGGCGCCTGCCAGGAACACAGGGGTAGGAAGAGCTTTTCATCCTTGGTGGCAAGTGCAAATGCAATTTGAGGTGCAGAAAGTGAATGACCAGAGCCCCCGCCATGGTCTTTACTGTGGTTGCTGGTGGTTTGATGACGAGTGAGGGCTGGACACCCAACCCGAGAAAGTCTTGCATTTCTGCCACACTCCTCTCCCAGCTGAAGCCAGGGCAAGGTAGCTGAATGGGAGCATCTGCACTTACCCCAGAACCCCTGCCGAAGCACCAATGTCCCCAGGACCAGCAGGTTGTCCTGCCCACTGCTCCCTTCCAGCCTCAGGGTTGCTCTGCTCACCCAGAGGGGTTCAGCCCCAGTGCATAGCAAAACAAACAGCAAAACAAGCCTGAGTGCTGCATTGGCCGTGGGGAGTGGTGATGGCCTGTAGTGAATCCAGCACTCAGCAATTGTGGGGGTGGGTTCCCCTCCAACACTGGGCATCAGTGCACCCCAGGGCAGCGTGGTCAAACTCCTTGGGGCTTAAGAAAACCCCAACAAGACCCAGAACCACAAACAATCCCCCCCCCCCCCCCAAAGCTCTTTAGTCACACTGTCACATTTACATGAATTGCATCAAAAAAGAAGAAAAAAAAACAGAGGAAAACCCACGTACATGAAGAACACCGAAGGTTTTCACTGGGGAGGAAGGGAGCCAGGGCCGCATCCTTCCCTGCTGTGGGCCGTGGGAATGGGACAAGAGGGCTGTGGGAATTGAAGGCTGCTGACCCCCACCCGACAGTGCAGGGCTAGAATGATCCGGCCTTTCCACCCCCTCCAGCAGGAAGCATCCTTCCCCATCCCAGTGGAAAAACATAGCGACGCTTTCCAGCTGCCTGCAGAGACCCACTCTGCCCTCCCATCCATAGGTGCTGGGGAAAGGAAGGGAACCATGGCTGCTCGATTCGCAGTTCAACAGTATCTCTGCTCAGACACCAGGGAATTTGCCCATCCAGCCCCATCCTCACCTTCCCTGGCTCTTGGCTGGGCCTGGGAGGAGAGTACTATACTACAGCATAGTAGCATCCCTATTTCTCAACCATTGTTCTCACTCTGCAACAGTGTCCACAGCTTGTTACTTCTTTCCTCCTGATTTTTAAAAGAACTGTTTGAAAACCTGCAGCTCAGACCGGTGCTGTGCTGAGCATGGACCACCTGGGCTTTCTTTACTCCCTTCAGGCCATCACTGGAGGAGGCTCTGCAGTGGCGTGATTCCCTGGAGAAGCTCCTGCAAAACCCCTGTAAGTTCACATTCACCAGTGGTCATGTCCCCACCGGGTGCTCAACAAGGGATCAGTCCCTGGGACTACCAGTGCTCAGTCTGCTTGTCTCCCCCCACAGATGGGCTCGCCAGCTTCCACAGCTTCCTGCGCTCTGAGTTCAGTGAGGAGAACATTGAGTTCTGGATGGCCTGCGAGGACTACAAGAAAACCAAGTCCCCCATGAAGATGGCGGAGAAGGCCAAAAAGATCTATGAGGAGTTCATTCAGACTGAGGCACCCAAAGAGGTCAGTGGCCTTGGGGCAGGAGCTGGTACCAGAGGAATGAGGCTGCTGCCCCAGTTGCCTAATCCCAAGGAAAGCATTGGCTGCAGGGCACCTTGTACCATGGCTGACGGGCTTGGAGGGCAGTGCCCTCAGCCAAGGGCAGTCCTATCCCAATGTGCTGCCCTCCCACCCTTCACAGCCTCGGTGTCCCTGTTTGCATGCTCAGCCTCTGCTGGGCTGTTTCCTGCCATAGGCACCTCCAGCACATGCCTGTTCCCCTCTCCCCACAGAGGGCTTACATTGATCATAAGGGGTGAAAATTTACAGTCATCTCCCTCCCCGAGTTAGCTGTGCTGCTGGATAAACCTCATCCTTACAGATTTGCCACCAATAATCTTCCCAGATAAGTGAACCTACTTTGGTCCCTCCTCATAACCTTTGTATGGTTGTTGGTGGGAAAGAGCAGGGGATGGGAGATGCCATCACCCATCCCTTGCAAGGGCAGGGTCCCCATGTCTCTTACACTCAATCACAGGTGAACATCGACCACTTCACCAAGGCTGTGACCATGAAGAACCTGGTGGAGCCATCACCAAGCAGCTTTGACATGGCCCAGAAGAGGATTTTTGCCCTGATGGAGAAAGACTCACTACCCAGATTTGTGCGGTCGGAGTTCTATCAAGAGTTAATCAAGTAGCAATGTGGCAGGGCTGTGCGAGGCGTTCCCTGCGGGCGGCCCCTCTGCTTCTATCTAAACACCTGCCCCTTCTCCTCAGCCGCTTTACTTTCTTGATACCACCCTAGAGGAGCACCCAGGAGCATTGCTAAGCATCCCCGCCTGTGCTTTGGACTGTCAGATGTCCTGTTGTTTCCTCTCTTACAGTCTCTTTCCTCTCCCATGAAAGACCAGTTAGCAGAAACCCCTCTGATCCTCCCTGGGTTTGGGACCCAGAAGGGTGGGAGCAGCTCCAGCCCTGCAGTGACTGGGAGCTGGCAAGTTCCTAGCACTGTGGGTCTTGGCTTTAGTTGGAGGCTTAGAGGTTCCAGCTCTGCCTTCTCTAGGACATCTTAGGACGTGACAATTTTTCTTCCAGTTTTGCCAAAATCATTGGTCTAGCCCAGGCTTGCCCCCTTCTCCCAGCTTCCCAGGGTGTTGCTGTGGCTGCATAGGGTACCCTGTGGGTGCTGCCCTCCCTGGCTAAGTCCTGTAGTCCTGGGGTGCAGGCTGGGGCATGTCCATCAAGGGACTGGTGTCACCTGGTCTTCAGAAAGCAGATCATCAGCAGGAACAGTGACAGCTGTATGGCTGGGACAGCAGGGTGGCAGGGATGGTGGAATGGCAGGGCCAGCTGAGCCAGGAGCTGCATGGCCATGTGCTGCAGGGTGCACTGGGCTGGTATGAGGGGTGGCAGAGTGAGCCTGCACCACCACTTCCCCTGTGACTCCTCCTGGAGTCAGCTGTGAGGCAGTCTCTTTGCTTCACACTAAAGACAGTAAAGAGGAGAAAATGAGATCTGTTTGCTCAAAACACCAGGACTGTTTAGCAACCCAGACTTCCTGCTCGCTCCAACCACTTGCACGATGTACTGAGCTCATAGCCTGCAGCCTGTGGCCCTGTCCCCAGTGCCTGCGTGCAGCCCTATGCAGGACTGCAGCTTCAGGTGTTGCTGCAGTGATTTCTTGCTCCTGTTGCTTCTCTCTGCAGTAGGCATGCCGAAGCGATACTTCTGCACAAACCCAATTGAGGGGCATCGATTAGAGGAGGAAGGAAAATCATGTTGGGGCCGAAAAAGCTGCAATTGCAACCGTTTAGAGCTGATTAAAAAAACAACCCACCCCCCCTCCCCCACAAACACAAACACAATACCATTATTGGAGATATGAAAAATAAACCCCTGGCTTCTTGAACAGATGGCAAAATCTGCTGAGTTTGTGTAGCCTGCATCTCTCTCTTCTGCCTCCTCCAATCTGCCCAGGACATGTGTTTCTATAAGGCTGTCTCTTAAAAAGACCAGCTCTTTTGAAATGATTCAAAGCCAGCCCACTATTCACCACCACAAGAAATCACATATGAGGATAGGGCAAGGGCATATCTGAAAGGCAGCTGGGGTCTCATCTCAGCTTCGAGGCGAATGTGATGAACCCCTGGGCTCTGGGACATTTCATCCCCATGATGGTTTCCTGGTGAAGCATCCACAAGGCCATGGCTTGAAATGAGCTGCTTCAGCTGGCAACCTGACAAACGCCAGCAAAATAACAAGCACCCAAGCTCCCATCAGGCATCCCGGACCAGCCACCCCCTCAGGCCGCTCAACCTCAACTGCAGGTCATGAGACTCTGTATGAAATGCAGTAACATAAACAAGGGGTTTGCCAGCCTCTTCTAGACTTTCAAAATCTGATCAAATCCCCACCAGCCCCAAATATTTACACAGTGTCACTATGGTGATGAAGAAAAATACATCCCGAACTGCAGGAAGTGGGCCATGTTTTCCAGGCAGGGATGGGGAGGCAGGAGAAGAATGGAGGCCACACAAACGTGGTATTTTCTAACTCTGGAGCAAATGGCCTGGGAAAGTCAGTGCTGGAACTGCAGAGGGTGATGCTCACAGGGCATTCCCCTGGGGTGAGCGTGGGGAGCAGCTTGGGTGGCCCAAAGAGCCCAAGGGAACCCCAAGCAGCAGGAGGGATCCATCAAGAGGGTGCAGGTTCCCCCAGCAGTGCCCACTGCCCAGAGCTGGTGGGCAGCAAGGGGGAGGCAGGAGCAGAGCTGGGCACAGGCTGGGGACTTGGCCAACCTTTCTGCTGCAGGGTGCTCCCACCACCTCCTCCCATGTGTGCTCCCTGTACTCTCCTAATGCCTCCACAGACTGGTGTCAGTACAAGCAGGTTCAGCATGTTCAAGCTCCCTATTTACAGCATGACTCAGAAATGCAAATCCAGACAGGCTTCCCTGCATAAAGACCTAGATCATTCATTTTCACTTAAGCCTCTGGCTGCTATTTCCAGATACTGTTGCACATTTCGCAGTTTAAATGCCAACACCAGCGCCATAGAGGGTGGGATGCTGCTGGAGGCTGGCTTGCTGTATGCCATCAAAACCTGAGATGAGACCAGTTGCAACAGCGATGTGTGGGGCACGGAGAAGGTGTCTAGGTATGTTCTGCTGAAAAGAAGGGTGGAGGCTGGATTCAGGAGAGATGAAACAGCTCTATTGGAAATCCCTCCCCAGCTTGCTTTCTGCTGCAGTGCTGGAAGCCTTTTTTAGGGGGTGATTGAACAAGTGCCAGTGATCTGCTAGGTGGCCATAAAATGTGGCCCCTGAAGCATTTTGGAGCTCTCGGGAAGTTGTGTTTGTGTAGAAGGGTCATTTGGCTAATTACTCAAGCAGGCTCATCCCAGAAAGGCAACAATACCTGTACCTTTGCCACAGCAGAGCATTCCACAGGCCCAGTGGTATTTACTGTTGGGCTAATCCTAACCATCATATATCTTCATATATTTTATCACACTGGTCTTGTGATACTTGGCATATGTATGAGCACTATACACACAACATTGTGCATCTGTATCCATATACTCATATATAAATATACACACATACATATATGCAATACTCCTAACGTGGGCATCTGGATCCCTAGTGAGTCAGAGAGCCAAAAAGTAGTTTCTGGTTATTATGCTTGTGATCTGTCAGAGAGATGAGCATGGGCAGGTTGAGCACAGCCTCAGACCTTGTGCAGGGAAACCCTGGCCATCTGCCTGAGTGAACGCGAAGGTGCATCTTCCAAAACATCCTCCAGAATCACCCTGTGCTGTGGCTGCTGGTGCACCCTGGCACTGGAGCTGACACAGGAGGCAGGTCTTGTGCTCTCTGAAGGACCCCAACCCTGCTGTGGGGCAAGGTAACCCCATGCTGCAGCCAGGTCTTCAGACACCAGGTACTGCCTCAGTGCCTCCCTGGATCCCGCTTCCCACCATGGGGACATGTGGAGAAGGGCTCCCTGCAGCTGCATCACTTGGAATAATGCAAGGGGATCATTTGCTGTGTGTTTTCTGGTTGTTCCAGTGACCCAGACCTCACGCCCCCCCAGCCATGGTGTGATGCACCCAGCTCTCCCCCAACACAGTGACTGAGGACTGTGCTGGTGTTGCCTGGTCCCAACCTTGGGGACTGCCCAGGGGTGGCTGAGGGTGTCCCAGGGCTCGTCCAGGCTCCCCCCATTCCTTGGTCACTTCTTGGAGGGTGCTGAGTGCTGTGGCCAAGGGCTGAAATGAGATCAGGAGGGGCAATTGGCTCCTGACACAAGAAGCAGGTTTTCAGGCTGATGTTCTCTGTGTGCTTTCCACTACAGATCTTCATATGGGGAAGACATGGGCACAGGTGTGCACTGAGGAACTGATTGTGTTAACACATGTTCTTGTACTACTCGGTAATCCACACATAAACATGTTATTTCTGCTACTATCTTGATTGATGATTCATTTTATCTCTTTGCACTGAAGTTTCCTTACCCTCTACAGTGCTCTCCTGAAACTTGTGCCCAAAAGGCCTGGCAAGACCAAAGGCTTCTGAGAGCTTCTGCTGCAACAGATGTGTTGGTTTCTCAGGAAACTGAAAAAGCAAATAAAAACATCACCCCAGGAGGCTGGTCCAAAGGCAACTCACCAGCGTGGCACAGATACCCTCAGCCCCACTGCCTGGGTGCTTCCTCAGGCTTCAGCTCACACGCTCAGCTCAAACCCCGGGAGCTGCTGTGGTGCCTGTAGGGGCACAAGAGCCAGTCCTGCTCACTGCCAGCTGCACAGCCTTTGGGCAGCTCTGTGTCCACAAGGAACGGGGACAGGCTGAGCTCTGAGCTAAACATATGCCTCTCTAGAGCTGTGGGTGGGAAGACATCTTCAGTAAGGAGGTGTTCCTTTATGTTGCCCCCTCCAAGTCTGTCACAGGAGCCTCACACTCAGACCAGCCCCTCAGGAAGACAGGGTGGTCCCTGTGCTGTGCTCACTGTCAGGCACTGCACTGATCCCAAAAGCCCAGTACCCCCCACACTCATGATTCCAAAGGCATCTGAAGGATAAAATGGCTATTTCATCTTTCCGTAATTAAAACGTGTGTGAAGCCATTTGTAAAATGACTTCTTAGAGTAACCCTGGCAGTGAATTGGGTCTCTGTGCATTTTCTTTGGTTCACACAATGGCGTTTTAGAAAGGACTAGCACATTTTTTTAAATTCAGAATGAATTCATTATTATTTAAATATCAATACAGTTTTTATAATAGTTATCAAGAATTCCCAATACCAGGGGAAATAAACATAGCCACATGCTTGGCTATGTTCAGAGCTTTAGCAAGCCTCTCCATCTTTTAGCTGAACATGCTATGGTGGTATGTGTCAGTACAGGTGAATAAATACAAAATAAAGCAAATGCTAGAAGAGACGTTTCTCTGTGGGCCTGGAAGGGTCTACTGAAGAACCACAGCCTCCTCCTGCCATGTCAAAACCCCGGTGTGAGAACTGTTATCTGGGCTGGGATGCAGAGCAAGCAATACACGATTGTCAGAGTAGCGATATCCAACTAAGGAGAGACCAAGGGGCTGGGGGACAGTGCGATATGTGGTACTGCAGCCCAAGACAGCAAGCCCTGCTCTTATTTCTTGCCTTCAACTGCAGGTCAGTGTCAGTCCCAAAGCCCACAGTGAAGGCAATGTCTAACTGCAGTGACTAAAAATGAAGCTGCCTTCTTGCAAAGCCCAGGAGCAGTAATGAGCCTGACACATTCCTCCTACCATCTTCAGGAAAAAAAGTGAGCCATGCTACTACTGAAATATAAACTCACATAAATAACATTAAAAAAAGAAAAAAATTTTCAAGTACTCCCAAGCAGGGTCTTTCCTCCCCCAGCTGTTGTGACTGTGGTCCTATTCCCTCACAAACTGCTCCATACAAGCCAGGGCAAATAAACCTGAATCCAAATGGCACTCTCAGAGTCAGGAATATACACCTGTCAATCTGGGAGAGAAGGAACTTGTTTCTGTTCTGCTCTGCTACAGTGTTTTACCTGAGAGCATGAGGGACACAATAATATACAAAATAATGAACCATCTCCAAAACAGTAGCTCTGTACACCCCTAGGAAAGACCCTTGGCCAGAATAAACTAGATACTACAGAGGGAGAAGTGGCCAGAGGGAAGAGCTTCACATTGCTAAGGACCAGAGCAAGTCTTTTACATCTAATCTTTTGCCAATTAGAAAGGGGAGATCACAGTCCCCAACACTTCCCTTGGCTTCCTCATTCCCCTACTCTTTGCTAAGTGTCACACTGCAACATTGCAAGACTGGTCCCTTGGTAGGTAGTGCTGGGTCAGGATGAGTGCTCCCCAACACCCTTCTGGGCTTGCATGGCTCACCAGAAACACAGTGGACACACAATGACTGCACCCAGCTTTCCTGTCAGACACAGACTCCAGGGCTCCTACACCAACGGAGTCAGAGGAGGGTTTGCTACACAGACTGAGCCTGGCTTGGATTACAATGCTGGCTGTTGCATGACATGGGATACAACTGGGACATTAGATGGCTATTGGAGACAGCTCTGCTGCTTCATGCCAATGAATGCTTTTGCTGCCATATATTCTTGCAAGAGCCTTGCCTGCTCCTGCCTTGCTGCAGGTTCAGGCGCACTGGGAGATGATGTTAGAGTTACAGTCTAAGGTGTGAGTGTGGCTTCTTTTGCAGTTTTCGGGCGCACAGCCAGCAGCAGGTGGGCTGACCAAGTCCAGGTAGTAGGGGGACTTGAGGAAACGGCGGTACGAATCCTTTTCCATGAGGGTGAATATTTTTCTCTGAGCCTCATCAAAGCAGGACAGTGTAGGCTCCAGCATATTGTGGCTTGTCTTCTCCCGTGTGCATGAATCCAGGTTCACCTGTGGGCCAAAGGGACAGCGTAATTAGAATGTGTCCCAGAAGTGGCTAGCATAGGTAAGGGAAAATCCAAGCATCTCTCCACTAAATTGGTTTAGCTCTCCTTATTGGGCAGATGTCTGTAACGGCTGTTAGACACTCCACATCCTTGGCAGAATCTGCTCAGCTGAATACCAATGCATCCCTTCTGTCAGATGAACTGTCAGGGAGGACTGACACATACCCCTGTGGGATGTGACCAGCCAGGAAACTAAACTGCATGGGAGGAGCAGGAACACTGGGAATCAGAGTCCTCTTGGGCTTCTCCCATTTGAGTACGCCCACAGGGTGGTCACATGATTGTGACTAAATCCACTTTCTCTCTATCCAAGTTTAATATGGAAGCAATAAAAATGACACCATTTACTCGCTAACTAGCAGAGAAGCAGCACCCTTCAGCTCATGTGAAATTACCAATCTCTACCTCCCTGTGCTGCTGGCTAGTTCAGAATTCAGGCTGATACCTTTGCCCAATAAATGTTCCGTGCACATACCTCTTTTGTTGCCTGCACTGAGATGAACTCGTCATAGATCTTTCTGGCCTTGGGGCTGAGCTTGGCTGGTGACTTGGTTTTCTTGTAGTCCTCACAACTGACCCAGAACTCGATGTTTTCCTCACTGTACTCAGATTTGAGAAAGGCACGGAAAGCAGCCAGTCCTCCTATGGATTGTTTAGAGAAAGAACAGATCAGGCAAGAGTGTGGGTTCCTGGATAGTTGTACCTGTAAACCCTAGCAAACAGCAATTGTGGGATCTCCTTCCCAGAGCAGAATGAGCAGCTCCCCTGGGGCTAGCAGCAAGGATGGCTGCCTGCCTCCATGGCAGTTCCTCACGCAGCTTGTGCCTGTTGAGGGAGCCTGGAATTCAAACAGGCCCCATGGGGATGTCGCATATGGGTCCCCCAGCTGCCTGCTCCTCCACTGTGAGACTGCTCCAGTGTCTCAGCCAGGAGAACACAGGCAACTCACATGCTCCCAGGAGGCCCTGAGGAGACAGCCAACAGAAGTCTCAGGCCATGGGAACAGCACAAAGGAAACCTCAAGGACATCAGTGTAGCCCGGAACTGACAGGAAGTCTCCCATGGGCTCAGTTTCTCCACTTTTTGGTTCTTGTTTAATCCACTGTTAACTGTATGCTGTGGTCTTGCACTCCCCCTTGCAGAGGGGATAAACCAGTTGCATTTACAAAAAGGACAGCTCAGCAACAGGTCAAAGCCCCACTCTTGACATTTGTGATTGTCCCTGGGATTTCACCAAGGGGACACTTCACCACCTATCCCAGAGGCCTGTGTGGCCAAAAGAGGTACTGTGTGCTGCTAAGAGACATAAGATAACATCCCATGCTCACTCCAGGGACTGCTCACAGCACGCACACTCTGCAGGCAGCAGAAGGGCCCTCTTTACTTACTGTCATGATGGATCAAGTTTTCCAAAGAGTCTGCCCACTTTCTGACTTCTTCTTGGCTAACCCTAAAAGGAGACAAAGGGAGAAATATAGGGAAGATTTAAGGGCCATACAGAAGAGACAAATTTGTTCTTTTGCTCTGCACCATTAGAATATCTTTTTCTCTGATTGTTCTAAGAGCATACACAAAAGACCAAGAAGGAAATGTCAGGTTCCTTTAGAGAGACCCCTGAGTATCCCAGATACAATCTACAGAAATTCTGGTTTGCTATTCTGGCAATTATTGGAGATTTTGTGTTTATTTCGTGACTGGTTGCATCTCCTGCTGGAGCATGGAGCTGGGACCATTCTCACAGGTCACATCGGCAAACTCCAAAGAGCTGATTTCCTTAACCTGTCAGGGGAACAGCAGCTGGGTCTTGTGAAGGCGTTATTCCCCTGCACAAATCTTTCCTTGTGCATATGCATGTTGAATCACGGAAGTGCTGGCAGAAAGGGACATCTAGTTTAACTTTCCTCATGGAAAGGGACTATCAATACCTGAGAACTATTGCCCCACTAGATTCAAACACAGGTGTTCAGGAGTTATCAGGAGGCAGCAGCAGAAACACTAATGAAGTTCAGCTCAGTGAAGGAGTAAATAACTTGTTGCGGCCAGCCTGGCCTCAACTACATGGCAGCATCTGCTCTTACCTCTGGCTTGAAGATATTTTCTCCTTCTTGCCCTGAGAAGAGCCATAGTCACAGGAGTCTGACTTCTGCAGCAAGAAGCCCAGACGATGCTTCATGTCTTTGGCACTGAAAGAAACAATTCAAGAGCAAGATGAAGATAATGCATTACAATTCCTTCTGCAGTGTCCTCACCCACAACAAGCTCCTTTAGCTTCACTCATGACACAAATGCAAGTGGCTGCTAGTGACTCCAGTGCTGACTTTCCTCTCCCCACATAATGCACATTTCTGCTGCTGGACAAACACAACAAAGTCAAAGAAGTAATCTTTCGTGTTCAACAGCACCATTTTCTTGCTGAGAAGGTCATGTGCCTGGAGGTGGGCCTTGCAAAGGGGGAGAAGTTGCTGTTTTCCTACTGTTTACAATTACATTATTATGATAAAAAGGCATCACAGCACTGTAAATGCGTCACTTCTCCTTGACTGGTTTGCACAGCTACTAGTGTCTGGTTCTTACAACCTTACTAATCCTTTCTGGCAGCCCCTGCCATCTCCCTGCCTCATCATCAAGCTACAGAAACAGCAGGGCCATGCCAGGCCACACCATCAAGCAGCTGCCTGTGACACAGAGGGAAGTGAGGAAGCAAAGGGCTCAAAGCAGGACCAGGGGTGAAATCAGAAGCTGAGCCATGAGCTTCACCACAACCAGACCATACTAACTGCAGGCTAATCCCCTGCTCCACAGCAAGCTCCTCAAGGATTCATGTTTAATTTTGTTCTGCCTTCTAGCATGCTTAGGACAATCATTGCCTGATAGCAGATCTAGATATACAGCTGGTATTGCTCACAGCATCTCTCTGAATTTTCTTCCAATTTAAGAACTGAAGGAAGGGGTGGGTAAATCAGTCCTGCTTGCTCTGGGGCACAACCCCTGGCCTGCCGCAGGGTGCAATGATAGTGTAAGAAGAAAATTACTCTCCTGCTTCTCAGATCAGAGGCTGGAAAAGAGCAAGAGGCTGTGTAGGGGCTGAGCTCTGGTAGCTTCTCAGCCTCCCAGCAGTGCTCTTTGCACCCTGTCAGCACCCCCCCCCCCATCATAGATCATATCTTATCTCACTACTTTGCTGTGCTTGTAAATGTATCCTTAACAACCGCAGCCCTAGGGTGAGAGTGAAGGGACCTCAGAGCTTCCTTAGAGCAGGGTGTTTGTGATGAGGGCCAGCACCCAGGCCTTTCCTTGGCAGATATCGAGTACTCGGCACTGGCAGACTCGGCTGCCTCGTGCGGTCATGCTGCTTGCCCCCAGGAGACTGCTCAGGTCTGCGGGAAGGCGGCAGCAGCTGCTGCTTGCAGTGAGTGCCGCAGCTTTCTGGGAGAGAGGGATTTTCTTGGGAATCCTGAACAGAAAGGTTAAAAGATGTGAACTCTCTACTCCTCCTGTATTTTTTAATGTTCTTTTTTTTTTTTCCGATCACATGTTCCTGCAAACTCGGGGGGGGGGGGGGGGGGGGGGGGGGGGGGGTGTCAATATTTCTTCCGTGCATTTTCAGCACTTGTTTTCAAACCCACCATGAGTGGAAGCTTTTTTCTTCTAGATGGGAGCTGGCTGATTCTCAGTTTGTATTTTCCCAACCCTCTCCCACTGCACAGCCACTGGGAAGCAGCCTGAAGGCATGAGGGGCTGGAAAGCACTGCACCATCAGAGACCCATGCAAGTTTGCATGGGCTGGATGAGCAGGGACTTCTGTGGGACTGGTGCCATTCTGGGGACCTGGGCCACTCTGCTGGGGGTCTCAAGGCACCTGTAAGGGAGTAACACCTCTCCATGAGAGCTCATGGCCACCTTGTTCTCATAGAGACCCCTTCACACCGGGCTGCAGGGCAGGCTATGAAGCCAAGAGCGTGTCTGGGGGCACAGGGATGCCTGGCTGGCGCCGCACACAAGGGTGCAGCCAGATCATGCACCCATGGCAGGGGTACAGCTCAGCCCTTCCTGATCAGCACAGCACACTGGGAATGGCCAGCCCCACAGCACTGTGCACCAGGATACAGCCTGCCCTGGTCCCTCACCATCCCTACACACCCGGGGCTAACCCTGCACTGGCTGGTGCCGCATCCAGATCCCCGTTGCCCTGGGCTGGCTTGCAGCCCTTCCTTGTCCTGCCAGGCTGGTGTTCTGCATTTGGGATGCGTTTTGGAGAATGACTCTCAATTCTTTTTTTTTTTTTTTATATATTCTTCCTGCCTCCTTTTTCCCTCAAAAAATCAAGGAAAATTCAGCAGAGAAAGGATTCAAAGGAGAAAAGGGTGCAAAGCTTGTGGCAGAAACAGATGACAGGAATATCAATATGTAGCAGTGCTAAGAGCTGCTTGTTTTGCTGATGAGAGGGATGGCTTAGAGTTCGCACAGCTCAGTACAAAACCTTCATGTAATTCTGCTTCTGAATAACAGAAAAAGAAAAAATAGCCTGTAAGCAATCATTTATATCTCATCTTAGAAAAGCAGCAGAACCGAATCTGCCACTTGTACTTCAGACACCAAGTTCAATACATCAGCCTAACAAGACCATTAACAGACGCTCAGAAATAAACAGTACCTTTTTAAGCAAGTGGCTGGCAGCGCAGCGAGTCCCTTGCACATCTTGCTCTGGAGGTTGGTTCTGTATTCCAGGAAAAACAGCAACGCAGGAGGAGGCAGAGGCTGCGCGTGGGTCTCTCGCGTCTGCAGAATTCAGTCTGGTCTCTGAGCCAGCTGCGCTGCCTTGGCTCTGTTTTATAGCCTAGCCCAGACAGCCCAGCAGCACTGGGTGACCCAGTCAGGACTCAGCACAGCGGCAGCACCCATCCCCTTTTTGCCCACCCAAGAGGAACAGGCTGACGTATAAGCCAAGACAAAGGAGTGAGTGGGGTCGAAAACCTTAACAGAAATGAAGCTTGGTGTCTGGCTGCATAGGTGGATTCTTTTAAAAGGGCAGAAAGAGCTTCAGGGGCTTTCCTCTATTGCAAAAGGTGGAACGGTGTAGATAAAAGCTGTAGATTTTCAGAGGGGCACAGATGGTAAAAAGGTTCAGAGAATCAGTTCGGAGAAGTGAGATGAGCTTTGATGGTTCCTCAGTTTATTTTCTACTATTTAAAGTAACCTGGGGAAAACAAGGGACAAGAATTTTAAACACAAAAGGTTCCTATAATCCCAAAATATGCAGAAAACAGAGCTCTGAGGAAAGAAAATGTAAATTCAACAGGGAACAACCCAGGCAGAGAAGACTGTCCTGTTTTATTCTAGAGGCATGTGGATATATACTTTTGGTGGAGCTGAAAAAAAAGCTCTGAGGGGCATATCACTATTGGAACATAAAATGTGTGTGTCCTGGCACACATGCATTTGGGGACAGCTCATGCACATCTGTACAAATAAAGACAGGAGGAGGCTGGTCACACAGCTGCCTTAGATATACCATATTTGACCCTAATCAAAAGCTAGACCTTGGGAATCAGAACTCCCTGAATCTCCAAGGAAAGA
Source organism: Melopsittacus undulatus (assembly GCF_012275295.1). Taxonomy (NCBI): domain Eukaryota; kingdom Metazoa; phylum Chordata; class Aves; order Psittaciformes; family Psittaculidae; genus Melopsittacus; species Melopsittacus undulatus. The sequence continues at coordinate 27,372,014 of NC_047532.1, read as the reverse complement.
TGATTAATTAAAACAATAGGCATAACTGTGCCTGCCCAGAGAGGAATTTGCAGCAGTGTTGAGGCTGCTGTGTGCTAAAGGATGAAACCCCTGGCTGTGGAGATGTTTGGTGGTGACTACACTGCCTGTACTCACAAGGAAGAGCAGAATGAGCCTAGCTACATTACCTGTGCTCAGCCCATGGAGGGTGCAGAAAGCAGTTGTCTCTCTGGAGAGAGCTGGTTGATATTTATTGAGTTGCAGCTCAGCACAGCCTGTACCATCATTATGGAAGAGGGGAAAGCTCTGGGCAGACAGGCGTGCATATGGTCTCCCACACCTGAAGACTTGCTCCCGCTGTGAAATAAAGAAGGTTCATTTCAGGAGCAGGCTGTCTGCCCATGCCACCACTGCTGCACTTCCTCCTCCAGAAACCCTTAAATACTTTGCCCATGACCTGCAGAAGATGCAGGGTGAGATTTTCCTTCCTGCGTCTCTAGAGCCTACAGCCAGCAGCACAGACAGCCCAAACCCCAGGCTAGTTTACCTGCCTTGGCACACCGCATCCTCTCAGATTATTAACTGCTGAATTAACTATAAATGCTTTTGTAGGAATGTAACTATCCCGTTGCCAAACCTGAAGCAACACACCTGCAAGTTCTGCAGTGTCTGGACTGAAAATAAGTCCCAGCTCAGGGCAGTGTAAAACTTTAACTCAGTGAATCCCTTTTGGTTTTGGTGTTGCTTGCTGACAGCACCTGTACAGATCTGTAGGTAGCAGTTGAGCACTGGCAGAATTGATGCCAAAGCTCTGATATCTTCTGTTTGGGAAGGAGAGAAGCCAAAGGGCAGAATATGGCCTACATGAAAAAACTTAATTAACATGTATTTTTACTCTCAGACATGTGAAATGTGTTGCATGCATGTTAATCCCAAGGCACCATATATGCAGCACGTTTATTCAAGCAATTCAAGAGCTCAGCTGGCTGAAATGGCCAAGGTGTCTGTAAACTCTAACCCTGACCCTAATCTTGGCAGCCAGAGCCTGACCTCCCAGCTCAGGAGGGTCCCAAAGGCTGCTTGCTAAGGCAGGGAACCTCTGTGCAGAACACAAATCCTGCAGTTTCTCTGTAACTGGCATGTAATCAGATTTTGGAATGTCACACTTCTCTGTGGATTGTAAGCATGTTTGCTGCATGGCTCTAATCACATCCAAATGCTGTGTGGTGTTGCCAACATTAAGTCACCCTCTGCATTCCCCAACTTCTGTGTGAGAAGGCTGTACTAAGAAATTTCTAACACTGCCACCACAACAGCCAGCCCAGAGAGCTTTGCAACTAAGTCCATCCTCTCTGGACTAGGGCATGCAGACTCCTACAACTGCTGCAGTTGGAATTTCACTTTTTCCAGTTCATTAATACAGACTGGTTCAGTCAAGCCCCCATGAAATGAGTTTGGGTTTGCATACTGTTTCTCCTCTAAGCTGTGTTTCCCAGCTGTTGCGGTTTAATATTCTCTTAGCTGCTCCAGCTGGTCCCCAGTCAAAAGTACCCCCTTCCATCTCTCACCCTTCATAGTCAGCCTCTTCTCACAGGGCACAGACTGTGCTGTGCTCAACACCAGTCTCCTCCTTCTTGCCAGTTAGAAGCAGCAGCTCACGCCACTTATTACACCTATCATGTCACCTCTGGCTCACTTCATCTGCAGCGTAGAGAACTCAGTGATGAAGGCCTGGAGGTGCAAGGCTAGGGCTGGGGAATCCCTGGCCAAATGCATCTCTTGGCCATGTGGTGCTTTGGAGGCTCACAGGAGATGAAGGATAGCAAACACCTGCAATGCGCACTGTGGCATCCCTCATCCCCCATGCACTCATCCCTGCTGCATCCCCCACCCTGCCTCCCTAGGCAGCTAGAGACAAGGCTATGAAATGGAGGGAGCTTTCCCTCCCACCATCACTGCTGGGGAAAGACGTCACGCACACTGGCTCACCCCCATACACAAGCGTAAGTGGGATGCGTCCCTCGGCTCTGCTGCAGTCAAGCAGCAGGCCGTGGGAGGAGGCAGGGAGCACAGGAACGCTGCTTCCGCGGTTGTTGCCCAGAGCCAAGCTACTCCAGGCTGTTGCCCTCCTGACAGCATGGGGCTCTCCCACATCAGTCCCTTCCCATCTCAGAGCAGCATGCTGTGGGATGCATGAGCGCACAAGAAAGATGACTGCTTTGCGTCACTGAAACAGGGAAGGGCATGACATGGGAGCTGTGAGGACGTGCTGCTGGGCCACAGCCTCTCCTGTCACTGCAGCCTTCCTTCATGTGCCTTGCAGAGGCTAACAGTGTCCCACTCTTCCTCCTCTTCATGCCAGGCACCTTGGGATTGGGCTAGCAAATTGCCTGGGTGCACAGCAGGATGCTGGGCAGAACACTGTCCATCTTTCTCATGGGCACCCCCACCCCAATATGTGTCTGACTTCTGATCTGGTCTACAAGACAGCATTGGTGAAGAACCAGAGCAGCTTCCACACCCCTGAGAAATACTAACCAGGATGGCACTGGTGCCCAGGGCCCCAGAAGCCCTGGTGATGCTTAAACCCCTGTGAGCTGCCCCAGCACCAAACCCTGCTCTGGGGAGGGGGCCTGGAGCTGTGCTAAACTCCTGATTTGTTTCTCTCGTACCCCATCCCCAAGCACTCTTTGCACAAAATTCATTACAGCGAAGCCCCCAAGTAACCATTAACTTCTCTGGTACACCCATTAGCGGGTAAGATTTCCTTCCGGTCATGAAGGTTGTATCTTATCCACGTACCTGTGTGCTTTGATTGACTTACAGATAATGAGTTGGTAGGAGAGAGACCTGGAAGGACCATTTTGGTCTGAGTTTGGATGAATCATCTCAGCGTATGCCTGTGCCTGACACTGCATGCAGGCACGTTTCCAATCTCAGGGCCATGGCCTGACCTCTCTAAAAGACACATGGAGAGGACACACGTGTCCCCATAGAGTCCCCCAGCCAATGCTGGGATTCCCAGAAACGCTGTCCCACAACACAGTCTCAGGAAAATGTTCTTTTCCATGTCTCTCCAATGCACTGCCTGATTTCATGCATGACCACAGCCATGGCCCCCACAACCAGCCCCCAGAGGCATGCTTTGAGGAGGGGGCATCTCTTCCCAAACTAGCCCTGACCAGAGGCATAATTCACCATGCTATAACACTGCTTATTTCCCAATCACACAGAAACCTTCTCAAGTGGATGCACCTCCAGGCTGACCCAGTCACCTTTCTGCTTCTCTTGGATGAGGCAAAGATGAAAGGCAAAGCAGCCTTGCATGTTGCTGTAGTTTCTTTCTGAGCCTGCCCTTCTCTGACGTGATGCTCTGTAAATGTTAGCAAATTCATTCACATGTTCCTTAGCTCCAACTTCATACAATTCATACAACCAAACGTACAACCCATACAGTTTTCCCATGCTCTCAGCTTTTTTCTACTTATAGCTGCACCTGTAACATCAGTGGATTGTTATAATTTCTAAGTGCTTGGAAGTTCCTAATAATGGGGGGTGAGGGTGCTGGTTGGGTTTTTCTTTGCTTCAGCCCTCAGCTTTTGGGCTGCCTGCTTTTGCTGTTACTACCCAGAAGAAAACATTACTGGAAGGAAGAAATTTTTTCAGAGCAAATGGACTTTTTTATTCTGGTTTGGGTTTGCAAATGAAATAAGTGCTTGGTTTTGCGTTTTTGTTTTCCGTCTGGTCATTGTTGTTGTTTGTGAGCATCAGGCAACAGAAGAAGCTATAATTTGAGTAATTTGCCTTCCAATATTCAAAATCTCTGTCTCATCATTCATCTTGATTAACAGCCCTTAGACATTTCCTCTTAATCACTCAGAAAGTTTTGAATTACACTGAACCACAAATCAAGCCAACACAGGCCTGTCCACTAAAACCACTTTGAAATGTCTCAGCCACTTTTAGTCCATTTAATATGGATTTTATGACATTTTAAGCCAAATATTGATAGCAAGTCATATTCATTTATAAATCTATTTCACTACCATAAATCCCTCATAAAAGCACTATTAAGCTCATTAGAAAAGGTCTATTTTTCCATTAAATCACATCAGCTGATGCAAATTATATCACCACCTTTTCAAATGAGCCTGCTATCGTCCATACTAATAGTGGTTCTGCACTGATCAAAAGGTTAATTGCTCACCCCCTCTCAGAACATGGCTTGCTTCCAGTCTCCTTTTATTGTAAAATGTATGAAAAAGAACCACTCTTTGTTCTGAGAGATCTTTAGCCTGTTCCTCCAAGAATCTTAGTGCAAGGCAGTTGCACTTGGTTGATATAAAACTGTGCTGGTCTTTTGTAACGGACACTGAGCAGACCCTTGTGCTGTGCCCCAGCTCTGCCTGCAGCTCCTCTGGATGTCTCACAGTGCCAGATGCCAACACTGCCACTGCTTCTGTCCCTGGAACATGCCTGGGGGTGTGAAGCAGCTGTTTCTGTCCTGTCTGTGTGCTGCCACGCCCTCCTCAGCTCACACAGCCTGGCTAAAGCACAGCACCAAGAGCCAGGCACTGCTCCCACTGAGCAGAGGTGGCTCTGGCGAGACACGCATCATGGACTGCTCACAATGAGCAATTTCACCCTTCGCAGCAGTCCGGTCTAAGTATTTCCACTGTGTATTTTGACCAGATATAGTGTAATATGAATATAGTTGCTGTGATTTAAAGACACAGTTCTGTGTTCCTTCATGTTCTTTGTTTGAACTTGCTATTTGAAGCTTACAGAGAAATCCTCTGTTGAGACAGGAGCTGTGATGGGCGATGGTGGGACAGCTCAGATTGAGCCCTGTGGGCCCATCACCATGTTATCTTAAAGGCAGGGTTTCAGACACCTGGCCTGGGAACCTCTCATTCATGATTCACCTGAATGTGTCCTAAGGTACAAGAGACGAGGAGGAGGCGTGAAAGGAGGCAGGAAGAGAGTTGATGTGTCAGAAATGAAGACACCTTTATGTACAGTGTACAGCAAAACTACTGCACCTTAGCAACCCAGCTGTGCAGTCACTCCTTTTTCTACAGCTTTTAAAATTCCAGCTTTTTAATGTGATTGAGCTATCATCTGCCAGACAATTACTAGAGGATGTGAAGTACAGGCTACAAGGCTAAATCTTTTATTGCTAGTGGGATCTATTGTCTTAACCTTAGATGGACCTTTCTTCCTTCCTTTCCTCTTATCTTTCCAATGGCAGCTGAGCAGGATTAGAGCTGCCATACCACAAAGGCCCATGCCAGTGAACTGAGGCTAGAGCTTTATTCAGAAGTGCAAAGCCCATGGGACATTTTGTCAGTGGGGTCATGGCTCAGCATCCAAAGCACACTGCTTATTGCTCTGGTCACAGCTTAGCTGTTTAATTCTCTAAGCCTGCTTATAAAAGATAGCTAGGAAGCAGCAAGCATCTGTCAATGGTGTCTCAAGAGTATGCCAATTATTTAAAAGTGATGTTTGACAAGTCTGGAGTTGCAGAGCATCATGATTTCAGGCTAAATAAACACAAAAGCAAGCACAAGGACCTGCAGCAGAGAAACAGCATTCATTCAAAAGCTGTGATGACAGCCTGCTGCATATAATGGCTGAGTTGATTTGGGGTAGATGTAAGTGCTCTTGATGTGGCCTCAGCCTGAAGGGCAATTCTAAAGGGTGCCAAGTATTCAACAGATCAGTCAGCCCTGATGCACATGTAGCTTAGAAATCACAGAAAGGAAGCAGCAAAATGAAACTGCACTGAAAACAGTTGATCCTAGCCTGAAGTTCCTCAATCTGCGTGTTTGGGGTGAACTGGACAGAAAGAAACTGCAAGTGGCAAACATCCAATGTAGCAAAAACGTGGAATTGCTACACTGGGAAAAAGTCACTTGCTGCAGAAGCTGGTTTCATTGGAATTCATACAGTATATGATAGACATGCAAAGACTACTGGAAAACAATCACTGCTTGGTGAGCTCTGGTTTTGCACGATCTCTTGCTGTTTGAAAGTTACGTTGCTGCAATGCTGAAAATCAAGCAGAACTGAGCTTCACTGTGCCACAGAGGGAAAAGAAAAAGGCAGAAAGAGCTGTGAGTAAAATCTATGGCACATGGCCCATGGCTGTGCCCTGCAGCTGATGCTCACAGCATCATGCTGTGAGTGACAACATTTAACGCTTCATCATTTAGAAATTTCTCCTTTTTTCCAAAAAAGAAATAAATGCTCCATGTTGTTACATTTCATCCTTTTGAACTTCTCAGCAGGATGCACGTGGCTGAGATCTTACTGTCTCTTCTGAAACTGTGTTTGCCTGTCTTTCTGGTACTCTGGATGAAGGCTGGATGATAAAGACTGCAATTACCAGCTCAGCAGGCGGGACTCTCACAAGCTGCTATCCCAAAGCACATTTGTGCTTTGTTGTTCGAACTAGAAATAAGTTTCAACACAGAAGAAAAAAATATCGGCTTCTGCACCTGTTTTGAATCAAGCCTTCAGTTATGATCCATAACTGGCTCATCTAACACAGGATCACTTGGATCACACAGGAATCTGCCCAACACCTATTTTAACAGTCCTTGAACTGTCATCCACAGAGGATTTGTAGTCCCAACGATACAGTGCAAAAATCAAAGGAGATTCTGCCTTAGATAATCTCAGAGATGGAGGCGCAAAGTTACGTTATGGACCTGGACTTTCTCAGGTCAAGTGTTTTCACATCCAGGGTACTGTTTCTGATCAGTGGAGAGACAAGCTACCTCTAAACACAAGCATGGCTCTGAAAGGTGTTGTATTGTTTAGCATTATCATGGTATAAACTGACTGCCATCATGTACAAAGTGCTTTATATTCCATAAGTACAGCCCATTTATCTTACTTGTGCACCATAGGAAATTTCAGGCCTCTGATGTGACTAGTACTGACAAACTGCGTTTTCCCATTTTGTGAAATCATGCTGCAATCCCAGTTAGTCCTGCTAAACTTCACCCACGAAACCCCCACATGAGATTGCCACTCAGCCTGATTTCATGGGCTTGCCCCACCTGGAAAAGATTGCCAGGCACACACTCTTGTTTGTTACACAGAGCACTAGATGCCCCAAATAAACATGCCCAGTATTCTGTCAGCTAGCAAATCCTCCCCGGGCATTGCTTGTACAGCAAGGTGGATTCATGCCATGACCATGCTGCATTCTGTACTCACCTCTGCTCCGTGAGACATGTCCTACATCTTTGCTTTCTGCAGACCCCAGCTGTATTCCTCTCTTGCACCATGACCACCAGTGCCTTGGGGTGCCTGTGGAGAAAATGCCAGGCCAGGAAATAGGATGAAGCCATGGTGGACAGAAATAGGAATGGCTGGGGTCATGAGAGATGGAAAGGAAGAAAAGAGTGGTCAGTCATGTACAGAGGAGGCAGAAGCTATATAAGGAGAGTCCTCAGAGACGAGCCATGGGAGGGAGGAGTATATGACCTATGGCACCTAGACAACACAATCATTGGGAACACTATCCGGCAGCCAAGGGTCTACAGGGACACTCAGGTGTGCCTGGAGGGAGCTTGTGTGTGTGCTGAGTGGCCTTGCTTCGCTGCAAGGGAGGTCACTGAGAGCTGAAACCAGTGCCCCAGTGCTTTGGGACTGTGAGGTAGGACCTCTAGGGAAGCTGTGCAGGCACACTCAAAATTGATTTTGGAGTGAAAAGTTGGGAAAAATACCTTTTTACTTGTAAATGGAAGAACTTTTTCCTGTAGAAATTACAGTTCTGGAAATAGACAATGTCACAGCGCTGTCCTTACTGTCATTTTTAAACCTGCTGAATTCAAGCATGCAAATGCAGTGTATCTAACACTGCAGAAAAACAAAGACAAATGAGAAAATTTTGTAAATGGATACTCACCCTGGAAATGGTTTATTCTACAGCAGATCAATTTTAGAATTTCTGTATTTGCTTATATTAAAACAATGAATTCAGCATGAAGATGGCAAACAAAAATCATCAATCTGTGGTGTTTTTCAATCTAATAAGAAAATGCTTTATCCTGACTACTCTATACAGACTTCTCTTGCTCACAAGCTTGCCTTCTTTAAAACAATCCCTTTCCTTACATATTGATAAATAGCAAAAGCGTACACCATGAACAGGACAAAATGCACGCAGAATAATTTATTGCATAATCCCAAGAACGCAGTGTAAAAGAACTGAGGCAGGTTTATTTAAACTCCCTCTTCAGAGAGGGAAGGTAAATGTGTAAGTGTCCCAGTAGTCCTTCCCCAGCAATCCCCCAGCTTTACATTAACACATTTATGATAGCTACTGGCAGCACAAATTTCTTTTGGCTACCTTTTTAGCACGCGAATCAGCCCTTCAGCATGACCCTTCTGCTTGGCAACATCCCTGTCTTTATTGTTATCTTGTACTTGAGATTCCTAATGGAGAATCACTTCTGTTCTGAGTAAAAGCAGCTAAAAATAGTGCTGATATAACAAGGATAAGAGATGAATCTACAAAGTGGAGAAAGAAAGCCCAGAAGCCCCTCACAGTCATTATATCCTCCCACAGCTTTCAGATGTATTTTCAGCAGCAAATGCTCTTGCTGCTAGGCAAAGAAGAAAATTGCCCAAGACAGTGTTTGATGCCTAGAAGCCTTCATATTGGAGCGATTTCCTTTTGCCCCCTCTTCTGTCAACATACCTCACTGCTATCCACTGTGTAACCTTGCTTCCTTCAATTACCATATGAGGGGCTTAGCTGCCAGTAGAGGTGGAGAGCTTCTGGCAAACCACCATATCAAAACCTGCACTGGGAGAGAACAGACTGGGCATCTGTTATTTTCTAAGTCAGCATCAAGCTTCAGTGAAGAATTTCTTCCTTGTCAGAGACAGATGCTGCCAAAACCACATACGGCTTTTTTCAGTCTTACCCTCAGTTAGGGTGCTGCAATTTCTGCCCTGTGTGGAGTCTGCCCATTGTGGTGTGGCCTAGTACACCTGCAACTCAACCTTTGAATAAACACTATGGATTTGTAAAACTTTTAAGCACTCACTGATGAAAGACAAGCAGAAGACTCAAGAGGGGAAATAGCCAAGAGCTCAGACTACCACGATACCTGGGTCCCTGGTGTTCATCTCTTTGGATGGTGTGACAGGTATTGCTGGCTGCCCACTGGCCCAGCTTCAGAGGCATGGTGGGGCACAGAAAGAAACTTACTTTTACCACACCAGACTAGCTGCCTACACACCTCCCGGAAGGTGAAGGAGCTCTGACTGTAAGCCTTTTGTCAAGAACAAAAGCTATTTCCCTCTCAGTGATCAGCCATTTGAATCAAAGGGCCAGGGTGACAACCTGCCCTGCTGCTGTCTCTCACCTGTCTCTCAAACATGCTGGCTCTAGCCACACTGCTCAGCACAGAGCAATCCCTGTCTTGCTGTGAGGCTAATGCAGAGGAAGTGTCTCATTTAAACTCTTTGAATTGCTCGGGAGGCTTTTGGGGGTGCTTATTGTAATAGACAAGGGCTTGAGGGAAGCTACCTTTCTATCTGAGTGACAGGCATCTGAAGCAAAACAGGCTCAAAGGCAGTTTGGGAAAGATAAGTTAGGTAGAGAGAAGCCTGGCTTCCCCAAAGCCACAATAAAGCATTTGATGTGTCCCTTCTCTGCACTTGATCACGTTCCTGCTGCCTCTGTAATTCATATTATGCAACTGATTGACTTTACAAGATACAAGAACAAAGCGTCTTCTTGCTCTGCTCCCTGGTGCGCATTAACTGTACTAGATTGGAAGGCTGAGGCAAAAATCAAAACAAGCCCTCAAGCCCATTTTCTCTGCTAATCACTGGTGCTCACATCCTTGTTATGCTGAGGGACTCTGTGCTACAGTAATCTAAAGGCACCATCCCGGACATGCTTTCACCTGCCTGCAGAGCTTTTCTGATGCAGCTTCCCAGTGAAGACTGTGATGCTTTCTGTATCAAGCAAAAATTGTGTTCCAACAGGATTTTTTAATTTGAAGGTTAATGAGCAACTCCTGAAGTAGCCTCTGATCAATGAGAAGTGAAGGAAGCAAGCCAGGAGGCATAGGGATGAGCTGTCTTGCCAGCTGCACCCCAGTTACAAAAAGTAAAAGAAAAAATGAGGAGAAAGGACTGGGACTAAGGGCATCACCTGTTCAAGCAGTGCCACAGCCCAGTATGGCTCAAATATTTCTCATGAAAACTCGGGCTGCTCCCACTCAAGAACTCATTGCCCTAGGATCAGCATATTCAAGTTTAGCATCTTCAGCCTGGTGCCTGAAGATGCTAAGCTTCAGATGCTAAACTTTGACATCCCCAGGGCTGGTCTGTCAAAAGGACTTCACACATGATGGTCATACTAAGAGGGAACAGGCACTGTTGACAGATGACAACCACATCATGTACTCTCACAGCCAAGGTACATCAGCATGATAGTGCTGGGCTTAACAAAGCTACCGCACTAAGTGAAATCTAGTGTTAATAGGAGAGATTTTTGTTTCTTTTTTTCTCTATTTTCCAGCACCCAGCTGTGGATTACTTTTACATATGGCTCCCGGACAACAGAGGCTGAATCCTGCTGTGCTGTTTTATTGCTTTTAAAATTCTCTAACATAAACACATTTGTTCCAAAATCCATCAGTCTATTACGGGAGGCAGATTGGACCCTGCCAACGGCAGAGCCCAAAGTGTGCTCAAATTTTAAAGAAATTAGCTCAAAAATCCTGCTTGTCTCTGTTCTGTATGAGTCACACAAGGTAATGTGCTGCAGAGGATGGAAGAGGAATAAGGATACCTCTGAGAGTGGAAGGATTATTAATCTTTTTCCTCTTCAATTTCTTATGTTGCCTGATGCTGCTCATGAGAGAGCAGGGGGAGGATATGCTACACCCAGCCTGAGGTCAACAGCAAATCCTTCAATCTAATAGTATCTGCTTGATACCATAACAAAACAGTAACAGACCCTGAACCCCAAACTGCCCCATGGTACAAGATCAGGTGTTATTATATAGGGACATGGAAGGGATTTCTAGCCAAGAGTTCATCCATTTTTTATTCATCCCTATTCTCTGTTTTGCAGCTGCTAATGTATTTTCAGGAAACCTATTTTGGTACTGGTGCAGAAACATGACTATCTTAACCAGCCTCTACTGATGAGCTAGCTGGCCCAGTTACACAGAGTTTACAATTCAGTGAAGAAAATACTTTGTTTAGCTGAAAGTACATCAGATCAGACCTCTGAAGGGCTTCAGTAGAGACACCATTCCTCTTCTTAATCAGTCCAGAATCTCCAAATGTTCAGCTGTGGAAGAGCAGTACTGAACATAGCATGTAAGGGCTCAGAAGCAGTGTAAGTGCAAGACTTGGTAACGGGAAAAAGCATGGAGAATTAGAATGTGAGCCATCCTACACAGAAAATAAAGAGAAGGAGAGCAGAGTGTACTACACACACACAGTCTGCTGAAGGTCAGTACAGTGGATGAGATACAGCAGCTTTCCATCAACTACACAGCTAAGCAGATAAATGTTTTTCCCAGGAGGCAGAAGGCACCAGCCTGGGACTGCTGTGCACTGAGAAGCAAGACTAGGACTGTTCAAGCCAAAAGCACAAGACAGCTGGTAGCTGTGACCTTCTGACAGCTGGGGAGAAAACCAGGGGCAGCTGGGATACAGCAGCACAATGGAAGGTTTGCAAGACCAACAAGAAAGATGACAGGCTGCAGGGGAGGGAGAATGGAGACCAAAGAACAAATGACCTGAAAGTAGAGACAGGAGAACAGGAAAAGCTGAGACAGCCTACTGTTGCTGGAGGAATGGAAAGGAAAGGTTGCTGACAGCAGGGCAATATGTAGAAGGTGCAGAAAGCCAGGTATGCCAGCTTGAAGCTGTACACAGTGGCTTTCTTGCTACCAACAGCATGGGCTAAACTTTTCAGTTTTGAGAATGATCTGCTTCTCCTTGTCTGGACATGATTTTTTCCTCCTGGCCTCTCAGGGAAAGCAGTGGTATGTGAATTGCTGCAATCTCAATGTCGTTTTCCAGGCAGGATGCGAGGTCTTCTGCTGATGACTTGTTTGTGCTGTGACCTTGCCAGAGTGCAGGCCTTTTGGTCATGCCATAAACATATTCTTCAGTTTTACAACCAGGAATAGCACCCTAGGAACCCAGTTCTGGGGGCAGTGCTGATCATTCTTTTAACCCTAATTCTACTGTTTTTCTCCCATTGTTTACACACACATTTCAATTCAGACTTCACTTCAACCTTAGTATTTCTGTTATAAAAGTCTTACACATGAATACGTGGGATAATCAATATGCTCTGCCTCATTCAGACATTCAGTAAGAGGCTGGAAGATGGGTATTGCTCTTCAAGAAGGCTGTAGACCAACTGGAGAGAGTCCAGATCACAGACCTATAAGGCCAGATGGAAGAATGAGAGTTTGTTGAATCTAGAAGCGAGTAGACCAAAGGGACTCAGGGTAACAATACTTGAAGTACCTAAATGTCATATCCATAAAAGGCTGCAGTTTACAGAGAAGATGATGATAAACTGTTCAGTGTGCCCATGCTGGTTAAGGACAAGAAATGCTTGTCCTGAATTACAGCAAGTAAAGATTAGATTAGACAAACAGACAAGATTTTTTCCAGCTGTAAGATCATGAAATATTAGACTGTATCACCTGGGGAAGGGCTTATAACACCACTTGAAAAGCTCCTACTACAAATGTAATTTATTTGCCTTTTCTTGGGGAGGCTCTAAATGGCCTTTCTGCATTTCCTCAGTAGGAGCTTATTGAGGAGGTGATAAAACAGGTCCTAACAATCCTACCTGAGTGCCTCAGAGTCAAACATGAAACTGCTGTTCAACAGCAAGGATCCACTGATTCTATACAACCTGACTTCCAACACTTCAAGTGCAGTTGCCTTTCATAGTTCAGACTTTCCCATTCTTACTAAGATTTGCTACCCCTTGACCACTGCAGTAAAGCCAAGCCAGTCTGCACCATCAAACTCATAAGCTTTTTGGTTCTTTTGTTTTTGTAGCCGAATGGATTTCCACCTACTCTGGAACCCTAGGGAAAAGGAAGTTGATTTTCTGGCTGGAGAAAGCAGCTCACAGTGAAGAGTCCCAAGAGAAAAGATGATATCAGTGTTTCCGAGTTTCCAGTTAATTGTGTTTATTGAAGAATACATAACATTAGAGTGCCTTGAGCCCTGGCCAAGTTTGTAAAAGTAAATAAAGACAATTCCAGTCTAATGTTAGAAAGCTGACCCTTGGGTTATTTCTGAGCTCACTTCTTCCAGCAGCTAAAACAAACCCTGATGCATAGGATGCAAAATAGGGAGCATTGGACTCATACCTTATTATTTCAACAAATAAACTGTTCAACTGCTACAGCTAGAAGACATTTCTCCTGCAGAAGACAGGCCACAAGAAAGAAGATTGGCTTCTTCCTCATAGGGTTTATCTAGTGACCCCTCTGCAGCATATCAGACTTCCAGTCACCCATCTTCTCAGGAGGACCCACTTCAAAACATGCTTGTGTTAGGAAGCAGTAGGATTGGAGATGCTCCATAAAGGGGGACAAGCCAGAAGCTGGGGATGACCCCAGCATAGGCTATGCCCTTACTGAGAGGCACCATCCCACAGCACCCAAGCATGGCAGGGCAGGCTGCAGCACCATCCCACAGCACCCGAGCAGGGCAGGGCAGGCTGCACAGGGACCAACAAATGGTCCATCCACAGCCCTAGGATCAAGCAGGGCAGGGGACATGTAGGCAGCCTTGTAAGGTGCAGCAGGGAATAGGGTTGGGGATAGACCTACCTACAACACAGCTCAGAAGAGAGCTAAAGCCCCAGGCCTGAGTTTAAATAGAGTTCCTAGTCCATGAAGACTAGGGGTGTGGGACCAGGTGAGTATGATCAGGGTAGCTAAGGCCTATTAGTGCCCTTGGGGCTCTGACACCACGTCTGCCCTCTGAGCCTGCTCCTCAGATGGGCAGAGTCATCTTTGACCTCCCTGAGAAGAGCTGCACACCACATCCCAGAGACAAAGGCAACCATCAGGTGCTGCTCAGTTCATCTCTGACCCTTTCCAGCCTCACTCCTCTACCACCTTGCTTTCTGCCTGGCCACGTGGTGTTCAGCTGGGGTCCTGCTGACTCCTCCTGTGCTTTATGAGCACATCTTGCAAATTGCTCACAGCAATCTTAACACAGCCATTTCTGCTCAGTAGAGTCCCATTAGGCAGCAACTCTCATCAGTCTCCAATGATTCAAACCACAAAGCCATTTGTCATGCTATATCTTCTTTCCCAGTGAGTGAAAGTCAATTAGTGTTTTCAAATTTGCTCTGAAACAGCCCTGGCTCCCTCTTGCTGCTTTGTGCTACCAGGAAACCATCTACAATAATGACTTGTTTGGATGTCTAGTGCTGTGTTACAGTTCATTTCAAGCTATCTAAACTTTCCTCTCTGTGTACCAAACATCTTAAGCAGAAGGCATGTTTTGCTGCCAGAAATTCCGAGATTAATTAGGTTTTGAACCTGCCAAATGACCATCTAAAAATATGATTTTTTATGCTCAGTAAAATAATGGTGACTTTTGCTATGAGACCTTATTTCCTGCCTTAAACACCAAGATTTTCAGTAATCTTTCTCATTTTTTTAATCCTGTCTCAGTAAAGAAATAAACTCTTGAAAATCAAATGTTCTAACAGGTCTGCAGGATGAAACCTGGTGATCTCACAGTTGAAGCATGTGCAATGACCACAGGTGGTCAGTTAGTTCTGGTGGCCTGCTGTCCCCGGGGCCCCTGGCCAGCACCATGTGCTGTCACACTGCGCTGGGCCAGGCTCCCTGTTAAGTCACTGGCTGTAGTCATGCCCAGAGCCAGGTTTGCAAGGGACCTAAGCAAATCAGCTCCAAACACAAGCTGCTGAGAATCAAGGTGAATTTATTTTCCATTTGTCAGTGTTGGGATGTAATAAAGCATTAAAACTTGACTAATGTACATATTCACTCCTGGGCAGTTTGTATGCTATCAGCTGCCTCAAAGAACCCCTGGAATAATTCCTAGTCTGTGGCTCATCCACAAGCAGAGATGTGGGCTGGCCTTTGATTTCCATGGCATCTTCTTTGGTACCTTATGGGGTAAGCTGCAATGAATGCCAGGCTCCTGGTGCTCCAGTGAGTATCTACATCTCCTACTGTGTAGGGTTTGCTTTGGGAAGCAACACAGGGTTCACGGGTAAAAGCCTGAGTCAGTTTTTGGGGAGAACAGCTGCTGTTTAGATGCAACTGAACATGAATACAGTGAAGTGTTTGTGAGGGTTTTGCTCATCTCTGATTCAGCCTAGGAAGCAGCCATCAAAAGTCACCCAGCTTGGCTTCAGGCCCAGCTCACACAATTAGAAAAGTATTAGTTGAACTTAACAGGAAAATCAACATTAAGCAGATAGAAGCTGTTGCAGTTGTTAAAGACAATGCAGTGTTTTTCCTTGGCAGAAGCCCAGGCTAATGGAGGGCTTCCAGCATCCAGAGCTGCCTCCAAATGAAGGCTTAATTGCCCTCTGAAGCCACTCATATAATTACAAACACTTGTAATAAAGCATGAAAAATACAAGAGCCCAGGACTGTGACATGAAGAGAAGAAATAATCTCATCTATCTCAGAAAATAAATCAAAGCTGCTTTATTCTCTTTGTTATATTGAACCTTCTTCTCAGCTCCTCTCTGACCTGCAGACTCCATTCAGGTGCTAGTTTCCAGGGCACTGCTAAGACCAAGGGGAAATCTAGTTCCTAACAGAGGGCAAAACTGCCTTCCCCTGGCTGCTGGTGAGACCTCTCCAGCGCCCCACCCTGAGCGCAGGTTACTCTGGTTGGACTCTGGAATGGGCTTCGACTGCCCACTGCTGGTGTGCACAGCACAGCCCTGCCAGCAGCAAAACGTCTGCTATGGCGAAATGCTTTGTATTTTGATTCTGCTTTAACCGTAGCTGAATGACCCTGCGTGACTTCTGCTCCCTGGAACACGCGTCTCTCACACACAGTAGCAGCAGCAAACTGGTGAGGCATCCAAGGTACAACTCACCCAGTTACTATGATGGAGCCAAAAATCAGCAAAGATGTTTGTGCTGTTCATCGCCCTACAATTTTCTGGTTCAATGGAGACAATTTGGTGGCTTGTTTGTGTTGTGGGAAACTCTTGAGCTCCTTAGTGAGTTCAGAATCACAGAGTAACTGAGGCTGGAAGGGAGTCAGGGCCCATCTGGTCCAATACACAAAGCAAACCAAGGACAGCTTTGATGTCTTGTATTCTTTTTATGGACCAGGCAGCATGGGGTCCCACCAGAAGGAAATTGCAACCAGACATGTCAGGGAGGGCCTGGAACTAGTTTGACTTGGACCAAGAAGGCTTCATTCTAGCACATACTATCAAAACATCTGTACCAGCACCACACCCAGCCTTGTTCAACTAGCTGTGCCATCACTATTGCTAATTAGCCTACCCAGAGCTTTGCAAGGCCACAGCAATATTGCACATTCTTTCAAGGTCAGTCCAGATGAAACTGGACTGCTTCACCTTATACTTTTTCACAGTGTTGATCAGTAGGGACAGGAGCTGTGTGCATCCATCACTCACACCTCTATTCCCAAAGCTCACAGCAGGAAGTGAAAAATTTTAGGAGAAAAATTCCAGTGTCTCCTAAGGAAGTAGAAGGTAGGCACAGATAGACACGCCTGAGCATTGCTATCGTTCACACTGGTTTTCACCATACACTTATGATTTGAAGGCTCACTGCTCTACACACACCTTGGCTTTCTCTCTTGGACACTGCGTCCCTCCATCTGGGGAGCTCTGGTGCTCGTTTGTATGCCCACATGTGCCTGTACAGAGTCCATACAAAGCCATTAAGTTACTCCTACTGAGGACAAGAGATAAGAATTTTCCATCCTCTTCAAGAAACTAAGTTTGGCCGGACTTACTCAGCCTCCTGTTATCGCTGTAGCATTCAGCTGCAGTTAAACACTGAGCTGAACATCCGTCACTGGACAACCATTTTTTTTCATGTGACTAATGTCGTTTGTCAGCAGCTTCTGTCTAAAAGTTTGAGCCCTGCTTAGACGAGACTGTGTCAAGCAATACCGTAGGGTAGTCTCACTTCTAGCAATTGTGATCTTAGGGTGCACCAACTGGTCTGCTGAAACAGGGAGTATTCAAATAAAGGGAGAGCATCCTTTCCCATTCAAGATGGTGATTAACAAACTGTAGCTTCCCTGGCACAGCCTGGACAGACAGCCCCAAAGCCATGATTTTTTCCTTGCTTGTACTGAGTTTTGTATCATTTTACATCTGAAAAATGAACAGCTGAACAAAGCATGCATAGCTAGAGCAAAACCTAACATGAGCTTAGCTGCCCTCAAGTGATGACAAGCAGAATGTGCAGATAAAGAAGTCACCTGAAAAGAAGCACGTTTTGCAGGAGCCTGCGTGAGACTTCAAAGAGACTCTGTGCACAAGAGGCTTTCCCTCATGTGTCACAGGCTTGGGGCTGGGGTTTTATTTTGAATTGTCTGCTTTGGCTCTGCCCCAAGGGCTTGCTGGGGTTCCCTGTTTCCAGCTCAGCTCAGATAACCATCACAGTCACTCCAGCTAAATGAATACAGCACAGCAAGCACAGAGACAAAGCAGTCACAAATGGTTTTTCAGAAGCCAGAAAAGGTCCCCAGCTCACAGTCCACCTGTTTGTTGTGGGGTTTGTTTTGCAACTGAGATTATGCAGACTCCTGTGTGCACTTGGTTACTTAGATAATGACCCCAGGTGCAAACATCAAGAGAGCAGCTGTGTCATTTGCCACGTCTGCACAGCCCTGCTACGAAAATAGCAGAAAAAAAAACAACCAACCACCCAGGCAGGGTGTGTGCCCTCAACACAAACAGGGATTTCTTATTGATGGGGCTGTCACTGGAAGAGGGTGACCGGGAAACCAGCGCACGATGGCCCGTCTCTAGATACCAGATATCCATCAGAAGTGACAGTGTGTAGGTTGGGCAGGTGGTAAGAGCATCCTGGTCATTCTCAGCAGGGACAGAGTCAAGGGGGGAAAGTCTTTTGGCCCCCAGGCAGCTGACAGGTAAGTTCGCATGGTGGCATGCATCTGAGATGATTCCTTGTGAACCAGATAGCAAAAGCGAAGGCACACGAGAGGCCTGGCTTATATACAAGCTCTCCCATGGCTCACAGAGTAGGTCACCAGGGAACATGGGCTGTAAGCTCAAAGCTGAAGCCAGGCAAGAGTCTATGCACTCACATAGGCCACTCAACTATCCCACCAGGAGGCTCAGCAGGGCTCTGCTAGTGGAGTATCATGAACATACAGGCTGTACCTGCCTTGGCCATATGGAGACGTGGTTGTCTAGCTGCAGTATTCAGCCCTTCTGCTAGCTGCCGGTCTAGCTCTGCTCACAGAGTGAGCTCGAAATCTCGGGAAAACCTGACCAGGTCAGGATGTGCCTAAGTCACCTCCAGAAAAGGAGGTAACCAAACAGGGTAAACACGATGAGCAGTCAGGAAGCCCAGCTCACCTGCCCATGGCCACAGCCAGCCCAAGCCAGCACAACTGTGAACAGCAACATCTGATGGATCAGGGTTTCCACCACGCATTCGCCGTGGAAAACCCCGTGGGCAGAACAGTGCATATCCAGTGCATAACCCTGGTGCGACCCATGGCATCGCCACCCCCGAGGCGGGGTCTCCGCAGCCCGCGCTCCCCGCTGCCCCTTCAGTCTCCTCCGGGAGCCGAGAGCTGTGTGAGCCTGCCGGGTGTCCGCTCGCACCGACCGACGGCTGCGCCCCGCGGCTGGACCGGCAGCTCCGGCCGGCGACGGCTGCCCAGAGAGGTGCCGGGAGGTGTAGCCCCGGCGCCCACAAGCGGGGCGGAGCCGCCTGGTCGCCGTGTTGCGTCCGGGACACCGAGCCGATAACGTGACACCGAAGACCCTCCTAGGCAAAATTAAAGATAAAACTCTTTAACCGGTTCTTTTTTTTTTTTTAGTCCTCAAAAAATGTGTTGCTCTGTACAGTCTGACAGCAAACCGAACCGAACCGAGCCCCCTCAGCTAGGCCGTGTCAGACAAACCCCAGCGTTAGGTGGGAGGAAGGAAGAAGCCAGCGGCAGAGATGTGCACAGGTCTCACAGCTCTTCTGGATTTGACTGGAGAAACACCTGCGGCACTGATTTCCGAGCAGGGCCGCTCATGTCCCCTTTTCTGGAGAAGAGAAAGAGCATGTCAGAACTTTTCCAACAGAGGGAGCACTGGGACAGCTATGGCCATTGCGCGGTCAACCTGGGTTGCTTTATCTTGGCGCTGGAAGACCTGGGTGTTCGTACAGCTCTTCTCACCTTGCACCTTGGGAAGAAATACCAACACTGTCAGGATTGGGGTGTAATTTGGTCATCAGAAAGCAAAGATTTTAAACTTGGAGACCGTTCTGGGAAAACCCCCAACATAACAGAACCAACCCCCTCTTTCTTACCCTCAGTGATGATGTCTAAAGTTAGAATTTGGAGAGCACTTGTGAATCAAGCAAAGCAGTCTGCAGACCTTCCCTAGGAAGTGACTTGTGATCACTGCGAATTGGAATGGAAATTATTTCATACATGCCGCAAAGACATGTTTCAGACCAACACTTTTTATGCTCAATCTAGGCTGTTTGTTAACAGATTAAAAATTTGTATTAGGTTCGGTGACCATAGCAATATCAAAATTACTGCAAGTTTTATGTTTATTGAATTGACAGTGTAACCTGATAAACATCACTTGTTTTTACTCAACAGAGAGAGTAGAATAGCTTGCTTCCTGGTGTGCATACCAAAAGTGCAAATCTCACATTTCCTCCATACTGAGGAAGTATTTTTGGCAAACTTTGCAAAACTTAATTTTGTGATTCCAGTTATTCCATCAGAAACAAAAAATGTGGACAAGAAAGACAGGAGCAGCAGGTTGGATGAGAATCTGGTTTAGATGCTGGTATTAAAAACAGACATTGCCAAGGTCAAGATCTGCAAAAGCTGAGGACTGTGTAAAATGAAAACTGTAACAATAAAGCACACTGTGACTCGGGCTAAAAGCCGGAAAAGTTGAGAAATGGATAGTGCCCAAATGGCAAGGTCTTTTGTCAAAAACATGATGGCAGGGGTGACAGTGAGGAACCCATAAAATCCATACTGTTGCCTGGCGTCCAGAATGAAGAGTGAGTTTAATACTTTCTTAATTTGCTGCTGACTGAGGCTAATTTTTCAGGTTTTCGTACCAAGTTTTTTACTGCTCTGATGAGCTATCCACCATACTGCTTTGTAAACCCTACAACTATTTATGTCAGCTAAATCACAACATCAGGACAATGCACTATCAGGAGAATTAACAGTGAATAAATCATAGTATATAAGCTGAAGAAAGTATTATTGCAATAATCTTAGCTGTGCTTTAAGTAGGCAGAATTAGGTGTGTTCCTATCAGTGCAACTGAGGGAGCACATGATGCAGAACACTGCAGCCATCAAAGGTGGCTTTACAGTAGAACCTAAGCTTTTAAAGCCTGCCTTATCTAATCCTAACTACCTGGATGTGACATTCAAAACCTGTTTTGAGTGCTCCCCCAGCTCTGGGGTAGCCTTTTCCCCTGCAGAGCTCCCTTTAAATGTGAAACACTTGTTATGGCTTCTGCATTATAAAGGTTTGACAGTGCCTGCCCTTGTAGTTCAGCCTGTGCTGCAGCATCCCTGTGATATTCCTGAATCATTGACTGGAAAAGCAGAGTGAGGACATGCCTCACACCCAACATGAGGGCTCTGCTTAAACTACACAATAATCTGGTGATGGCAAACTCAGTTCTTATGTAAAACAGATTTTATCACCTTGTCTGCTGTAGGGACTTTGATTTTCTGACTCATATTTAGTGGGCCAGGAGTCACAGTCCTGTTGCATCATTAAGCAGTAGTCTTTCCATTCTGTCTCTCACATCTTTCACAGAAGGACCAGAGAGTGCTCAGCCAAATACTTGCTGTTGCTTGCACTGTTAGAATGGATTGATAAAATCTTTCTCTTTGAAAAATAAGCAGGGTGTCATGTGAGGAATCCTTCAGGGTTTCTGTAAGACAGAAATAAATCCAGTAGTGCGCAACTCCAGTAGGATATTTTGGTAAGGATTTAGAGTACATTCCTGCCTTCAGCATTTCCTGTGAATACTGGACTGAAAAAACACATTCTAAAGTGTGTGTGAGTGTCTTCCAGAGGCTGGTCATTAAAATGCAGTTTTCTAATGAGCACCCATGTCATTGCTGTACATTTATGGAGAGCTGGCTGTAAACACTAAGTGGTTCAACTAAGAAATCAGCTTCCTGTAGATTAATTGTGACAGTGATGTATGTAATATGTAAATAGAACTAATCAGAGATGCCAGCCCTATACCCATGGGACAGGCAGGAAATGAGTACAGCTGAGAACATTGCAGACTCACTTTCTTATTTTGACCTTTCAAAGACAAAATAAATGAATTTAGTTTAGCACAGATGTAAACATTTCCACAGCAGAAGTTCTGCTGGAACTACAAAGATTCCTAAGCCTGCAGCAAGCTTGAGTTTTCATCACAGGTGCCTTAACAAAACTGTTTTGAGATCTCTGTCTGACAGGACCTACAGACCCTGAGTGAGAAGTGTTACATTCTTCTTGTCAGTGATCCCTATCTGAAGCAATGCAATTTTGTTTCCTTCCCTCTAAACAGAAACAACAGAAGAAGGTTTTATAATGAGAACTATGTTTAGGCATTACAATATTTCTCTTCCACTAACTCTGAAGTATGCCACATGCCAAGTTGCTCTACTAGGATGAATCATGTAAATGCACCACTGAATTAGACTGCAAGCTCCTCTGCTTGAGATTTACAATAAAACTTTTCCCTTTGGTAGTCTTTGATGAAGCAAAAATGTTTTTTTTGTCTGAAGATAAGCAAAACAAACATATGTTGGATTATATGATTAAATTGTAGGTCCAATTGTGGTTCCCAATAAGGAATAAACAACATAAATATTGAGGAAGTGATAAATTGTTAGGGAGTTACTGAAGAATGGTAACAATTAAATTCATTAAAAACATGTAATTTTAATTTTCAACTCTTCAAGTCCTTTACAGGAAAAAGAAAAAAATGTGGAAATGCAGCTTTTCAGCCCATGCCTTCAGTAAAGTTTCTTTCCATGCTTGGTCTTCACAGCACAGTAGAGACTGTGTTGCTTTTTTTTTTATTCCTGCAAAGGTCAAAGCAGAAACAAACAAACATAACCCCACAAAAGTCATATCGGTAAAACTGGATTTGAATAAGAACAGTGGTGGAACTTGGTTGTGGAGGAGCCCAGGTAGTGCTAGAACATGAGCATGGACATGACACTTACCTGGCAAGTAACAAAAATAGCTTGGAGAGAGATGTTGCTGGATTGCCAACAAAGAATTTCTCATTGTGCTCTAGTTCTTTGTGCTGAGTTGAACACCTCAGTCAGGGCTTCACGTCAGTTGCACTGAAAGTCTGAATCTTTCAGTGCTAAACTTTAAAAAAGAAATTACATATTCAGTGTATAATACAACTTCCTTATTACTAATGGTATCAGCCAGTATTTCTTTCACAGGGTGCAGCTATTAGGTCTACACAAGTCAAGAATGACTTGATCGTCAACTTTATAGGACTTTATGAAACACTACAGAAGCCAGACACTTCTCACTTTTCACAAGAGGCCTAAAGAGATCAGGGCATCACCTCAAGGAACTTCATGATCTATCTCTCTTGCACTTCATGGTCAATTCAATTTTGCTTTTTTGTTGCATGAAGATTGTTTTGAAAACACATTTTCTATTCATCTATGAAAGCTCTAGAAGAAATATATTTATTCTTGTCTACAAGTAAAAAATCATTAAGTCAATATTGCTCTTGCTTTGCAGAGATGATCTTGATTTGAGGGCTTAAAAATCTCCCGAAAGAACTGTGAATACATTTCAGTGGTTAGAGAAGTGGTTGGGAATTAGAACATTTAGGTCTCATCCCAAATTTCTTTAGAACTTCCTAGGTCTCTAGTCATGTCATCAGCATAATATTTTGGGTCTGCTTTTTCTACCTTTAAATAACTTATGCATATTTCTATATCGTCATCTTGCAGTGTGCAAAATGGCTCAGAAGCATTTACAGGGTCATTAATACTGTTGCTATAACTACTGTAGCCTGCAGTGCAAACCAGAAATACTTATTAGCAGCAGCACCATTGCTGACAAAACACAGACTGACTGTGATGCAGTTTGGCTACTTCGGGGCTTGAATTTAAGATTAGCTTTCTATTAATGGGGCATGGGAAGTAGAAAATAGAAAAAGAGAGATTGTAATTATTCCAATTTCTGAATGAATTCTCAGGAGATGCACAGCACACTGCTGCATTTGGGACTGATGCTATTATCACAATATAGTACAGTAATATGTCAAGCATCTAAGACGTAACACCCATTGCTTTAGAGTCATTTAAGAGTGGATTGGACAAGCCATTCACACATATGCTGAGGAGAAGCCATCATTGGTGGGTGCTGAAAGAAATGACATAACAGGTCATTTTCATCTATAAGTTACATGATGCGGTGGCAAAGCCACAGTAACTCACTTCTGAGTGATCTTCCATGCTCCAAATCTTTCTTAAATAAGCTTATATGAAATACTGAGGCTACAATTAACAACATTTTTCAGAAACTGAAATCACCAGATAATAAAATTATGGTAAATGTAAACAGACAGTATTATAAACACATAATAGGAGGAAAAAAAAGCTCATGTGAATACCACTGTTGCAGAACAACAAAATAAAATCATTCATTCTATATTTACTTACTTATTAGTAAAAGGCAGAATACATTATTATAGACAGCTGTGGTTAAAGTCAGTTTAAAAGAAGCAGGATGTGATATATGTCTACTCTGAAACTGAAATTGAATGCTAAAACCATAACTCGGCTTCTTAAAGGTGCTTGGGTTACAAAATGCGGATTTGCACTGAGTATTTCCCACTTAGTCTGATTTTAAAATTTGTGTCACATATGTAATACATGTGAGTTTTCTTCATTTCTTTCTCTCTTAAAAATTTCACAATAGAGAACATCTTTTGTGTTATGTTTCTGGAATCTGTAATCCCAGCAGAGGTTTTTTCTGTAACTCATTTGAATGTTAATACCTCGTGTCCTTCTCATCTCTGGAAGCCACAAAGGCCATGGTGGGACAGTCACCTGAACTTACCCACCTTGCAGTAATTGTCAGAACTGAACAAAACCAACACAAATTGTACTTAAGAAACTTAACTGACACCAAGCTTGTATTTGAAGAGGTAATTTGTGCTGATCAGGCTAAAAAAATATACATTTTTGCATTATGCAAACCACAATGAGAAATTTTTGGTTATTTATTGTCAAAACAAACAAATGAAATTCCATTTTTTTAAATTTTTTTTGCTAAACTAAAGACTTTTTCTCTTATCTGGGAGACGGTAAATGAAAATAAAGCTGCAGATAGAAAAAGGAGGTGTTTGAAGTGGAGAAACTTGAAATTAGAGTAGGTGCCCATAATTTCTGAAAAATGGGGCAAAAATTTAATCTCTGCTTACAAAATATCTGCTCAACCACAGGTTCATTTGGCTTTTGCAGGAGACTCTGAGAAACCTTGAGTTGCAATTTTGCATGCTGCTGATAGAACTGAATTTATGTCTGGCATATGGCACTGCTGGAGGCTGTAGAGGGCAATTTAAGGTCAGTTAGAAGTTCTTCTAAGAGTTTAAGATAATGTTATATGTTGGTGGCATCCTAAGTCCAGTAAAATACCAGCTTCCGCAAGCAGAAACCTAGGAGGTGCTCCCTGCTGGTAGCCGTGTTTGTCTGGATGGTCAATGGCCATTTTGCAAAGTTGCAATCTCACTTCCCTATATGACGAGCGTAAAAGCAGAGCCCTACTTAAAATCCTGTGTACGTGCAGCTGCAGTGGCAGTGAAGGTGGAGAACCTTCTTCCTACTACCTGCTCTGGAAGCTGCTCAACGGCCAATTGGGGGCAACCAATAGAGCATGTGAGAGCCGTCCTGAGCACATCAGTCACGCCAGATGTAACTGCTGTGTGGAAGTAAAAGAAACATTTTCTGAAACTGGGAAGCCTTCTCAGAGGAAGATGGAGAATCCGCTTCTTTTATTCCCCCAACTAAATGTTTCTGCTTCAAAGGATAAATCCTATTACAAAGTCATGAAATCAACCATTAAGGAAGAGCCACATAAAGCAAACAAGCCTGGGTAAGTTTTAAGGCCATGCTGATTCTGAGTATTCTGTTTACATAGAGGTTTCTAACATAGCTTGTGGATATGAATTTAGGGCACAGATCTGGGTTTTTTTTTACATATTCATGAAAACTCAAGAACTGCAATCTTTGAAATCGTATACACAAAATACTCATCACAGATTTTTTTTTTCTTTTGTAAGAACAAGGAACAAATAATAAAGTAAGAAAATAGGGAAAGGAGGTTTCAGCACATTCTGAGAAATGCTTCTTCAAAGCCTGAATATGATCTGGTAAAGTTTCTTTTTAAAAATTTCAAATGACAGGAAATAATACTTCCTTTTTCTCTGCAAAACTTTAAAAGTGGAACAGCTGAGCCAGCTGTTTATGTTCTCTAATGTGAAATTTCACCCCTTCATTTCAAAATCAAGAGAGTGAAAATTAAAAGATTTCTATTTCTCTTTGCCAGTGCTTCCTATGTAAATCTGTGCTAAGCTATAATGAAAAAAACAGCTAATGTGAATAACATAAATAGGAGAAGTAACATCAACATTACTGGAAGTAAATATACGTGGATCTATGATGCAGAAAGAGATATTAGTCAAAGGAAATGTTTGAGAGGAAACCCCCCCTAATTGTCAGTAAAGTTGCTTGAAAAGCCACCCTAATTCTGTTGTAGAGCTAAGCAGAAGAGAAATAGGCTGAGCCTTCTCCTGCAGAAGCCTGAATTTCATGAAGGCGATCATCTCGCTAAACCTGAAAACTTGACAAAAGCAGCAAGGTAAGTGTTACAAAAGACTGAGTAGATGGGGATTCCTTTCAAGAAGTGCCTGTGTGAGTCAGAACATTTCCTGCATCTGTGTGTGTTCAGACTTGGCAGAGATAAGGCTTTCAAGTTCTATTTAATTTTAAAGCTAGCAGTCCAACTCAAGCATGCAAACTCTATAGAATTACCTGGTATGCACCAGGGTAGCTCACCACAAGTGTTTTTACAACACTAAGTGTAGACTGGTCCCCATACACTTGCAGATATGTTTAAACCCTTCCTCACGCCAACAGCATTTTTATTAGTCCACTGACTACATAAAGCAATAAGCAACTCAGAAATGTAGCCAACAAATTATTTCTTACAGGGAAATCATACAGCTACTTGGAAAGCACATTTCCCATAGAATTCTGTGGTGTACAAATGCCAGATAAATGTCAAATACTAAATGCATAGTTCCTCAATAATTCCAGTAATTATTGGAATGCATTTGTCTCCAAAATTCAGATACTGAAGTTTAAACACTGTTGTAATATTGTCCCTATTATACTATTTCTTATAAAGACGCAGGGTAAAATCTTGTTTTTGTTGGATTCAATAAGAGTTTAGTTTCTGACTTCAATGGGGTACCAAGATCTCACTGATACATAAGAATTGCATTTGTAGGTCATGACTGAAAAGAAGGAATTTGTGAAGTACTGCAACTCCATGGTCTAAACAAATTTGCTGCCCCTTTCTTTCCATTACAGATCACTTCAGAATATTTCAGTGCTTTCCATGCTCTTTTGTCTTGATAACGTGGTGAGCCTTCTTTAAGCAGTTACTGTCTTTGGGACCAAGATGGCTCTTTGACCAGAAAAAGGGCTTCTACAAGCCCTTACTAATTGTGAACACGTGGTAGAAATGGAATAGAGACTCATATGCTGTTTCCAGATCCCATGAAAAGGGGTCAAGAACATCTGCACCTATGCATCAGGGTAATTAGCCATTTGTTGCTCGTATGTCCAAATATCCTACCCATCCAAATGATAGGGTGCACTCAGAATCTGGAAGACTTTCCAGTCCACACCTGTGGGGTATTTCATTAATTTTTTTTTTCCTCTCTCCTTCTTGTTTTGCTGCTGGCAGAAGCCTTAATTCAGTGGTTTTACAGTTCACTCAGGAATACAAGACATTGCAATGACAAAGTTAAAGCAGTGCTGGGAACACCCTTTTTCCATTTCTCTTTTCCATACATGTAAAACTATGTGAGACTGCATCTAAAAACAGGAAGCACAGCCTCCATGCCAGCTATGTGCAGGCAGTGGTGGGTGTTTGATTATCCCAGGTATCTCAGAATACATGGCCATCAGTGCATTCTTATAATCTCTGAAAAGGCACTTTTAGAGCCAGATATTATAGCAATAAATAATTCTCTGAAGAATTTCCCCCTTTTAACAGACTATCACTTCCTTCTCAGCTGCCTTTTGCCATGTTATTCTCAGCTGGGTGCCTGACTAACAGGGATTCAACCCTTCTTGTGGTATAGAAGAGAAACTGGTAGATTTTTTGCTAATCTTTACATGTGGATTAGAGAGGGGTATTTTTTTATGAAAATAAAAGATAATTACTCTTTTTTGAATAGTAAAATGAGATGATAATTTGAGATTTATTACTTAAATAATTAACAGAGCTTTTATAATTTCCATTCTTCACACAGAGATACTGAATAACACAAGTATTAAAAAAATTAATGAAACACTGCAGTTGGCCAGTGGAAATGCCTCTCACCTATTAATTAGCTTTTTCTCATCTTCAGAAAGTGACATAGCTGAACAAATCTTGGTTTCCATCTATTGCAGCAACTCATTGCTGCACCCAAGTGTTGGGGATCTATGGCACTATTGGGTTGATGCAGTTTTTGAAGGAAAACCAGAAATCCACACCAAGTTTCCAAACCCAGCAAAGAACTTCTCACATTCTATGCAGTTGCAGATGACACAGGTTGTCTGAAGTCATCAGGGTTTTTCTTTCACTTTGACCAAATTAATTCCTGTAACCATATGAACCCACTGTTCCGAGACTTACAAGTCCACAGAGAACTGTGCTTTTTGTACTTTCATAACTAAAAACATCTGTAAGAGAGTGAGCTCTTGTTTTCTCTGACTCCAGAATCCCCCTACTTTATTGGTCTGTGCTCATTTCTTCAATTTCAGCTCTCCAGCATTTGTACCTCTGAAAAACTGTTTGTTTCTTTCTAGTTAAAAATTTCATACCTATAAACAATGATTAAGACACATGCATCACCTATTAAATAAATAAAAAATACTCCTTTTAGTTTTGTGCAAGACCAAGATTATTACTGGCTTAAATTCCTTCCCAAAATGAGTGGAATTTCTTTTCATCTAAACTTCACATGCCTACAGATTTTGCCAAGGCAACCCAAACTTCGTGAATCAGGCTATAGAACGTCAAGTTTCCATGAGGAAGGGGGAATCATATCCAAGAAATGTTCAGTCCATGAAGAGTTCTTCAAATCAACATCAGACAAGTCACCTACTGATACTTTCAGTGTACTGTGCTTTGCCTTTGAATGAAAATGGTTCTAAATATTAATATTCATAAAGCAGCTGATAAAAATTGACTTCAGCTTGAGGCTTGAAACTTAAGTCCTGCTCCTAGCATGATGAAATTAATCTCTGGGTTTACTCCATTTCTGGTCTGCTAAAAATCAAAGCACTGTTGAGGTGTGCATTTAGGGTTAATCTATGCAAAACAAAAAAAAGGGTTTCTCCAAAACTGTAATTGCATGAGTAATGTTGGCTGTTCTCCTTTATTTTCTTCATTGTTCTTTTAGGCAGAATATTTGAAATAGAAGTAAAATATGTGCAACTTGACATATTTGTTGGAGAATATGTTTTATAATTGGAGCATAATGTTGTGGAGAAAAAAACAGCCTATTTGTGCTATTACTCTGTAAGACTATCACCTAAACTATATTGCTACAACTTTGTCTTCAGGCTATAGAACTTCTCGTGGTAACACAGCCTCAGACCAAGTACATTCAAAACCAAACCTCTGCAAGAATGTTTTTTAAGTTTAAGTAGGTGACTGCCCTGCTTCCCTTATGAGTTTTACGGTACTGCATGATATCAATTTGCTTGATTAGTAGCACAACACAAAACACTGAAAGAAAAATCTCTGATTTTATGGATTTTTAGGCAGGGGAAAATGTGCAACTCTGCAGGAAAAGTGTCAGAAAAAATGAAACCAGATATTTCTGAAGTCCCTAAGAAAATTAGCTCCTTTAGTAATGCGATCTAATCAAAGACTTTGTGAAACAGTCTTAAGCAATAACAGTAACAGGTTACATAAGTTGCAGCAGTTTCATAAATACACAATATGCACAGTTCTTTAAAACCATTTTCTGTTTCTTAAGCAGTGTGTCTCCTGAGGAAGCAGTGAAATGGGGAGAGTCTTTTGACAAACTGCTTTCTGAGAAAGGTTTGTAGCTTTTCCCTCTCTGTGCAGACTGTTGGGATAGAAAAAATGGTAGAAAATCATAAAATCCAATGTGCACTTAAATGGGCCTGGCAGCTACCTAAACTAGATAGGATGGGTTATCTGTAGCGGCTTGTGTTTCTGCTCTCCTGTGCTTAGGCTATAGCATGCTGTCAACTATTGAAAATAGTTGAAAATAGCTTTTAAGTTTTGTATTTTATTGAACAAAGTAATGTAACAGACAGCAAGGAGTTCTTTCTATAAACAGTAGAATTTTATTTGAGTGTTGTTCAAATATTCCTGACCATAAGATCAAACCTTAAAAATGAAAACATGTTGTGTGTGTTTAAGAACAGACTTTGTCACTTCTGGTACAATTTGTTTCTAAAACAGTGATAGGATCAAAGCTGACCGTCACTTGAAAGGACTTGTTGCTTATGTAATTATCAAATGCACATATGCCCCTCCTTCCATTTTGGAGGGACACATGTATAACCCAGCTACAATGCTGGACCCTATGTGCTTTTCAGATCTGCCCCTTGAATAGCTGACATCAATACGATTGCATTACGTCTGCAGAGCAAGCATACTTGAAAATAAAATATCTTCAGCATGATAAAAATAAGATAAATCAAACAGTCAAGATGTTAAAAGACATTCATTTTAAATTGTTACTGGAGACAGACTACATAGGAACAACAATTCAAATAGTGTTTCAGTCAACCTAAGTTGACATTCAGCCAGAATAAAATCTGTCACTTCCACAAACTTCCACATGTTTTGATTATTTCTGTTTCTAAATTAACGAGATCTTCGTAGTGGAGTTTTACAGATGCTGAGGATTCTCTAACGGGAGTTACAGTAGTCAGGATCATAATGAATGAACTGCACTTATTTGAAAACCTTCATGTATTTTAAAGTAGTTATCTATAATGTGATGTAATTCAAAGGGAGCAGAACCTATTTTGTTGCCTTCCACAAACTGTGTGAAAAGAGTAACTGTTTGATAAGTATATATGTTGTTTTTTTTTTTTTTTTAACGCCATTCAACATTCCTTGCTGTAGCTGGACTGGATGCCTTTACAAAGTTTCTGAAAACTGAGTTCAGTGAGGAAAACATTGAGTTCTGGATAGCTTGTGAGGATTACAAGAAGAGCAAGACTGCACATGAACTTTTGCCAAAAGCTAAGACCATTTATGAAACATTCATACAGAAAGATGCTCCAAAAGAGGTACAGTAATAACATTCTTCATTGTATACAGTATTTGACACAACTGCATCTGATGAAATCCGCTTTTAAGAAGTGCGTGCATAGATGCAAAGGCAACAGTTAATCATGTAGTCACTGACATAAGAAGGCTGTACCTTAAATATCAAAGCTTTGGAAGAAAAAGTGAAAGCAACTGCATAGATTATTCTCACTGTCCCCCATATTCTTTTCAATACCCCATCCATGTTACTCTCTTAAGTGCAGAGCAAGAGTTTAAATGTTATATTATAGGACGCAGAGATTCCTAGTGGTCTGTAAAGCCAGCATGTGTATACACATATATGTGGTATATTTAAGAAAAAATAGTGATGTTAAATATTAAAGTTTCAATGAGACATACTAGCTAGAATTTGTGGAAGCATTGTCTGTCTATATTTAAAGCTACCTCCAGAACAACAGACCTATTGTCCCTTTCTTTTAAACCAGTAATCATCTATTGAATTATTACATAACTAAGGTATGAAGCTTTTATTTTAAATGAGCCAAAGGACTAAACGAGACTAGAATGAGCTATTAAAATTAAACATATCCTTTAAAAAATAACTGTTTTAAGCATTTACTTTTCTTGATTGATCCATCCCCCGACTGATCCTTCCACCCTTCTACTCCCCAGATCTAATTGTGTGTTCTTGGTACGTTACTGTCAGCTGGGAGTGGGGGAGGAAGAAGGGGGTGAGTGGCTGCATGGTTCTGGGTTACCAGTGGGGCTTAAACCACGACACACATACACAAAAATATGTTGGTACATCAATCCTCATCAACAGTAAGGCCTTTTTATTACTGTAATGGTGCAAGAAGTTTTCATATTTACAATTTCTTCATATTACTGAAACATGTAATGAAGAATTCAGAAATGAACAAAAGGAATATCTTTTGCCTGCTCTATGAAAGTGATGAACAGGTTGCAAAAAGATGAAGTCTCACTGAAATCACCATCAGCCTCTCCAATAGGTCTTTTGGACTTATATTTTCCTGTAATTCTATTGAGTTTGAGATCAAATTATGTTACTGGCCAATGCTCTTTTTTTCCTGTATTTCTTTCTTATTTGTCAGTATAGCAAAATTTACACACTAACTGCTGCTTCCCTGTAACAAGGGTGTAAAAAGTGTAATTCTTATTTTAAGAGAAAAATTGCAAAATGATGCATAGACTATATTTAAGATTCAGATCTGCTTTTCCTAGGAAATGCCCACTTTCAAAGGCTTATGTCCCATTTTATTTCCTTCCCTGCTGCATGTCTTTGGGGTGGACCTTATGTAAAAAGAGACTCCATAGCTGTTCAAGGTAAAACCTGTCACTGCCATTCGACCAGTCTCTGAGCAGTTATGGTGGGGTATCAAGTACAGGTACTGTCAGCACTTCCAAGGTTGACATAAGTGAAAAGGTGAGCAGTAGGAAAGCTAGGGAAAGGACAGGGTGTGGAAATCATACTTTAACTAACAGTAACACAACAATTTCTTTAACTGTCATACTTTTGATTTGGTACATGTGTGGATAGTGTTAGTGCTGTTCCCCTTAAGCAGTTGCCTATGGGGAGACTTCCTTCCTTGGGCTTAGCTGAGCAGCTGAGACCAGCCAACAGCATCTCATTTCACAACACACAGCTCTGGAACTTGCATTTTTTCTCTGACTTCCATCAGAGCAGAGCTCTTTTACACACACATTTCAGAGTGTACAGTTTTATGACAGGATCATAAAATTGTAGGTTTGATGAGTGGACTATTTTATAATCATTAACTGTCCTTCAGTTCTTGGATTTATTTTTTAACTAGCTTTATAGAAATGACAGATGTATCTTAGAGAGGAAAAAAAAGCATACTACAGAAGTTACTTTCTGACTGAATCAACAATTTTTAATATACATTCTACCTAATTTTTAAAAATATCTTGTTTAGGTAAGTGCCTGAGACTTTAATAAAATTCTCATGCTAATTAATTCTTTCCGGTAATTCTTTCTGGAATTAGTAATTAATTCTTTCCAGGATGAAGGCAATGACACATTTAATAAATGATCATTTTGATACCCCATTGAAAACTTCTAGAAACACATTTAAATAATTTTCATATGTTAATTATTAGAGTTTTCTCACCTTCCTACTACTAAAACTCTACACAGAAAACAGACATTTTAAATATCGACTAGCTGAGTCTAATGAGATGAAGTTCTACATGAATCCTAAATGAGAATGAAGTTCTGTATTAGTCCAGTGTTGCAAAGCTTGACAGCTGCAACTATACGAAGATTGCTATTAGAAAATTATTTTTAGTCAAACATCAAACTTTACCTTTCGTTTTGTCAGTTTTCCATTGTACCAATGACACATCTGTGCAGGCTTTCCGGCAGATGTTACATGAACATACTAACTATTTCTGTGATATAAATATCCCATTGTATCAGGGATTCAAGGTGCTTTAATCCGAAAAAACTCACCAAAATACAGTATCATTGCTATGGATAATTAACACAGGAAATGCATTAATATATATTAAAGAAATCCACTTTTCCTTATTCTCCAGGTGAATTTGGACTTTCAAACCAAAGAAGTCACAAGCCAGAATATTGGACAGCCCATCATCACCACCTTTGATAGAGCACAAAACACGGTCTACAGGCTGATGGAGCAAGACAGCTACCCACGGTTCCTGAGATCTGATCCTTATTTAAATTTGGTTAAGGGGAGAAGTCCCAGTCGTCCTACCTTTAGGAGACGGTCACGGTCTTTCACTGTCAATGATTTTAAAGGTGTACGACCAGACTTTACTGTTTGGTAACGGAAACAGAACCCTCATAAATTTTAGCTACTGCTGCAACTCATATGTATTTTACAGTCCAAATACTTAGCAGGTGTAAATGAGTGGAAAGCAAAGTTACATGCATTTACACCAGATCAGAGTTCTGTAGGCATTGATTAATCTCTTTTATTATAGAGAAGTAGGCAACATATTGTCAAGACATATCATGTAAAGCTTTCATACAGTATTTTTTTTTAACCCAGGTAAGAGCTGTAATCATATTTAGAAGAAAAACTTGAATTTCCTTCATAAAAACATTGTATAAGACGCCAGTTGATAATATCCACTGTGTATCATTGGCCTGTATTATTTAGGACAGAGTCTCATCACAGCTAGAATCTATATACCTAGCCTTTGCACATATTTATGATTTATGTTTCTGCAATATTTTCTACACTAAGCACAGAGTATTTGTGGTATTTTCTCATACTGCAAAACACATAGGAACTTTATTGGGTATAATGTAAAGTTGCAGGGATTTTTTTCTACAGCCACTGCATAATTAAAATTTAGCTATTGCATATTTTAAGAGGAACATATTATCTTCAATTTTTTGGGTACAATTTGTACTGTTTTGTTATTACATGTGTCTCTTCTCTGTATTTAAGTTATGCTGTATATATTAGTTTAGCCATCAAATACTTGTATTCTAGGTTTTTACACCCAAATGAGTAGAAACAGACACCCAAGAATGCTATTTTAACACAATGTGTGTCATTAAATATCAGGTCACATGGATGTGTATATGTATATATAATACTCCTATTTTTATTTGCAAATATTTATGGTATACCAACTTTGTTACTAAGCTTTGTTCTAAACTTTTTTCTGACTTTTATTTTGAAAAATAATAAAATTAACAGCTCTTGGACTCAGGCAGAATAACTTTCAATTCTACTGGTCATTACTGTACTCTCCATGGTTATAGAGGAGGAAGGAGAAATCTCCCTTTAACTTCAGTGGTAAACTGAAGTCAGATACATCATTTTCACAGTCAGTATACAGTGTCTTCTTTCAGAATTGATGCAGACATACTTTGAAGCATGGGAAAGCTTCTAAAATCTTAAACATTGCTTCAGTTTAACAAGTGGCTGTGGGATTTAGTTGTAACTATGACTTGTATATTCAGTTGCTTTTCATGGAGTTGAAGATTTTTCCCTTTTCTTCCCTCTTTGTAAGCTGTCAAAATGAAGAGGTGCAGTTCCTGAGGATGAAAAGTTATGTTCATTACTAATTCAGGGCATATACGAACTGCTTGATCTGAGGCTTTCCCTGTCTGCTTTACTAACTTTCAATAAATTCTAAGTGATCTACTTGAGAAGTTGTCAGGATTCAGTCTATCAACAGTACATTGATGAGTAAAACATGAAGACTTCACTTACAGTTCAATACCAGCTGTAATTGTTGCCATTTCAATCCAAAGTGTTATTGTGCACAGAGATTGAACTCACTAGGAAACATTGCTGAGCTGCAGTGTCCTGAGAACCATCTCCAAGCTCTCAGCTTTACCCTGGGAAGAAACAGGAAACACTTTTGCAGTTGTGAGGAGTATGATCCTTGCTGGTTTATTCCATTATCCTTCCCTGATCCCAAAACTCCAGACACATGCTATCTCTAACTGTTTAAGCAGTCAGAACCTGTGCACAGCGATTCAGGAATAGATCAAATGTTTTCAGTAACGTTGATAATGTGTTTCGGTCTCCGTATCAATATCAAATGCAGCTTTGGAGCTTCTCAGCACCAGTTTTTACAAACTGTCTGCACTCCTGTTGTCATATGTGTCACATGAATGAGTGAATACAGTGAAAAGCTAACAGAGTTTCATGACTTGAAGTCAGTATGTTCTTCTGCCACAAATGATCCTGTTTCAGATTAGGGAAATCTCTAATCATAGAATCGACTAGACTAATATGTCTGAATGCCAGGTTTTGTGGATATTTAAAATATGCATGTTCCTATATTCTATATTACTAACTTTGTTAGAGATAGGTTTGAAGATATCGGCAGCTAGATTCTCCCCTGGTGTGATTATGTTTCTTCATACCAGCTGAGAATCTGCACCTTTAACCTTGCTATTGATCAAATAATTAAAAAAAAAGTATATTTAATATTATTCTAAAACCCAAACAAATGACAAATCTAGTACCTTGAGTAAGACTTTTACTTCTTAGCAAAAAAACAGCTGTTATTCAAAAGGGTCTATAATGATAAATTTAGGTCAGCAGACACCCTTTGTTTCATTTCACTGACACATGGAAAGTTTTCTTTATCTCCAGGGAGGCCTTCCTCAAAACCATCAGTCTTGTGGTACTGACAGTGCTGGTCCCTCTTAGGAGTTCTATGTTGAAAACAAACAAGATATTCCTGGTAGCTATTTATGCATGTATGGTTTTCAAAGATAATTATGAACTGTAGCTGAATTTACAGCATACAAATGCCATGGGAACTGCTGTAAAAAGAAAGTCAAGATAAATTCAGAGAAAGGAAAGCAAAGGGCACAAAGATAAACTAAAATGACATATTTAGCTGGCAAAGGTTTTTTTCTAAAAGAGGGTCCTTTTAGTGGGAGAAAATGAGTGCTCTACTACTTAGTTCTCTACTGTAGTTCTGGAAGATGAACTAAGCATAGGTTTAGTACAAGTCTGTGATGCTTGTTGAGTTACATGGGATTGATCAGACTAAGGGCTACCCCTGCACAGGTGGCTTTATGGTATGAACCTTAGAGTAGTGCCAGAGGGCATAGTCAGGCTTCTCTAGTTTTGGCAGAATCAATGCCATAATTATGTAAATCTTGTTTAGCTGACCTAGTACAAATAGCACGTACACAAAACCAATCATCAAGAATTTTTATTGGGGATTATTTTTTGTAGCAGCTTTTTAAGATTTGTATGTGCCATTCAGCATCCAGTAAGAGTGCTCAAAATACTCAGTTCTCAAAATATTCTTCTTACCAACATAATAACTCACTGTACATACACACTTCACTTTACTCCTTATATACATGAAGCCACCATACCTAAAGTACAAGGGAAATAAGCTGCTTACTTGTATAACACAAAGGTTTGTCTCCTGCTTCAATACTTAAATCTTACTAGATGCTTTAAACCAGCTGAATTATTATCTGCTCTTCTGGTTTAACCGCAGAGAGATGGAAATTCACAGACACATTATCTTCTTTGGTTTTTGGAATTTAATATAGTGCAAAAGAAAACTTGAGTAATTTTTGATTTGACAAGAAACAAGAGGAATGCAATCTAAGATAAAGAATCTAAAAGAAACAGATTTCCATTGAAGTTGGCAATCAGTAATATGGCTCTTAGATGCCTTTACATGCTGCAGCTTACAAGAGGCTCACGAAAGTCAGATCATTTTTCTCTTTTTTCCCCAGCTGCTCAGCCTGCCTTAATTAGGTACTGCTTTGAATGCAGTTCCCTCTCTTTTCCACGCATACTGCCAAAAAACCTCAACTGAGAAAAAAAAAAGCATAAAATCATCATCCTCTCCTCAGTGATTCATATGCACATGAAGTTATGCCTGGCTTAGGTGCTTGTCCTGGATCCCGCTCTGTAATTTTCATTTTAGTCAAATACCTCAATCAAATGCCTGTGTGGCTCTATGCCAAAGATAAACATGTATTTCCTCTATACAGCATCCAGGTTGCTTCCATTCCTACTTTTTTCTTGCTAGTGTCTTGTTGTCATCTTCCACTTTTTGTATTCAGTTTGTTTAAGGTTGGACTTGAAAGCTCCCTCTGGTTTTATACTAAAGCTTTTCTCTCTCCTTTCCTAAATAGCATCTGTTTGCCTAACTTCCTCATAAATGCTACAACAAGTTATCTAGACACCAAGATTTACAGTCTAGCCTCTATCATTGCCTTCTCTATGAAAAGTAACTAAGATTAACTAGTATGAAATACAATTCCATGGAAGTCAATTTAGAGTTTTCAAACAGGACAGAAGATTAAGCTAAAGCCTAACGTAAGGACAACCCAGCTTTCCAGACTTGTTTTAGATTTCTGCAGTTAATGCTACTCCATATGAGCTTTCTGAGCATAGTGTCTACCTTTCACATATTCTTGCATTGATGCAATTTATACTTGTCTCATCATAAGGTCATAATATGATCCTATATGTTTGTGCTATATTGGCTTCTTGTATGAAGTTTTGGGAAGTGTGATGCTATGTGAAAACCAGTGTATTCATCCATAAACTGTGCCAAATAATCTGCTAGTTATTACTAAATGAGACTCTTCAAGGTTGTACATTTTCTTGAGAAATGTTTCCATTTCTTCTCTGATGTAGATTTGGGTTTGTATAGTGTTTGTATAGTATTTGGAAATCCAGTATATGAGGGGCCCATGATGCTGTAAAACATTTTGACAGATTGTTCTTGAAATCAAAACATTTTACCTGAAGGGCATACTTTGCTTGGGTGGAAAATAACAGCTCATTTTCTTACGCAAAACAACTCTGTGGCATACTGCAGACACAGTATGGAAGAAAAAATAGTGCTGTGATTAAAATGTATTTGCATCCCGTATGACAGGCTTTTCCATGTTACTTAGGATGCCAGCAGTGCTCAAATCATCTTGGCTTCTCCCAGCATAAGAAATGCAGCCAAGTCTCTGTGTACTTGAATTGCCCGAACTAGCAGAACGGTAACTTTATTTTTCTGCTGAGCTTGCGCTACACAAAACAACATTATCCAAGCAAACCTGGGTGTGGAATGGATTGAACAGAGACCACGTGCTGAAGGGCAGTAACATACTGAACGTGATCCAAGGGAAACACTAGCATACCACAACAGGTATTGGAGAGTGTGACCTTTTTTCTCATTTCAATCAGGTGAGTACGAGGCAACTGTTTTAGGAACATGTATAAATGAAAGTGATTTCGTAGGTTAATACACCAAGAATTTTAACATAAAGCATTTTATATGGTCTATTGACATTAATATCTAACTCCAATGTGGATCAGAGGAACAAAAAACATCACAACTTATTCCTCTAAACAGCCAATAGCTTTTCATACAGGAAGGTAACTCAGTGAAACTAGTGCCCAAAAATAGCTAAAGAATGAAAGATGACTATCAGTAAAAGGCCAAGCAGTAAGCTTAACAGTTGAGATTTAAATATTTAATGGATCTGTAGTCTTTAGCGAGTAATATTGGCAAAGGAGGCAATGTTCGATCAATAGATCCACGTTCCCTTTCCTACAGTTCTAACTCTCCTGTGGCCTGCCAAAGACAGGAGGCTCAAAACAGGAATCCATAGCACAGCTTTCAGAGTTTCAGAAATGTTAAGTCAGAGGCCTCATGGATAAAGTTTTTAAAATACACTGAAATCAGCTGAACAGATAAGGGTCTAAGCTACTTTGCAAGTCCAGTCTGAGTTATTATTTAACTGAGGATGCAGATATCAATGCTGTCAGCTGGATCCAGATTTCCAAAAACTTTACAAACAATTCTGCATGCAGTTTCTAGCCCATCTCTAGTACATATTCATATTTCTTTTTGTTTGTTGGATACTGTTCATTATGAACAGCCAATACATTTGCACAAGCAGCTGGTGCATTTGTTTTAATACTAAGATGACTTTTGCTCCTTATGAAATTTCAGTAAAATAATAATTTCTGGAAAGAAACTCTATTAAGTTTAAGCATCAGAAGTATATGACAATGCTATCAAATACTTTTTATGAGAAGAGATGCCTGACTTCTCTTACTGGACTTGTGGTATTTGTACTAAGATAATAATAACAGCCCTATTACCTGCTGTGTTCCTGGAATACAATCAGCTTACGTGCACTAAGTAGTCACTGAACAGCATGTTACATAGTGGTGAAAATCCCTCATAGTTTCTTTGTGGCTTTGTGAATTGTGATCAATACCCCATAATTGCATGAGCAATCAGATTGCATCATCCAGTTATTCTGTGTGCTGGTCAGAACACTCATAGGTTTTGGCACCTTTCTGTGACTGCTAGAATTGTCTTAAAAGTATCTGTCAGCACTGGAAATCTTCAAGAGACGCTTATGTCTGTGTCATTCGATATCAGGCAATTAGAAATATAAAAAAAAAAAGCATCTGTTGTAGTGTTTGGAACTGTTTTGTTGTTTTTTAAGTATACAACCACCTGATTATAAATAAAGTAGGGGCAGATTCTGCAGCCCTCCCTCTCATAAACAGTGTCACAGAAGTGAATGGGACTCTTTCATAATAAGAATGTTATTACCACTTCAAAAAATTAAAATAAGTTAATTTATGATCATAGTTCTAAGGTGAGTGAATAGTATAATCATTGGGACTAGACACAGGGTAAGCATCAAGAAATGAATGGAACTATCCAGGAATGTTGTGTTGCTCATAACTGTGTCATCTCTGTGCTTATAACTGCCCTGACTTTACTGGCATTGCAGCAAGAAATCTGGAGGAAACTTGCATCAGACATTTTATCTAGAATTTTGTCTCTTGGCTGAAATTCAATGCCTATTTTGAACTGCTCCTAAGTCTTTGCCAGTTTTCCCTGAGAACCTAGGGCACAGAAAAGCAAAGTCCTTTTTTTGTCTTTTTTCAAATAACAATACGTAGTAATACATGTAAATGCCTGCATGGATTTGCAGAAGAATCTCCTGATTGCTACATGAGAAATGTAGACCAGCAATCACAAAACATAACATTAGGAGAAAAAAATTACTATATCAGCATTAATTGAGAAAGAGGCAATCTCACTGTTAGAAAATTCAAGTTTTAGGTATTTACTGTCTACGAGGCCAGAAACTCTACAAATAAATATTGTTTCGATTTTATATCACATTTTTCCTCTTTACCAAATCTCAAACCTAGGACTGAATCAGTCACAAAGAATTCAAAGTACATGCAGATGTTGAGGGTTTTCTCTCCACCTTTAAGATGTTGAAATTAATCTAAATAGCGCAATGCATGGAAAGCTTTTGGTCCTGACAGTACGTACTCAGTGGAAATAAGAGAAAATAACTGATTATAGAAAATAAGAAACACTGCAAAGAATCAGGATGATAGTTCATATTTTTCTCCTTCTGTTATAAGTTTCAGAAGGAGGTGGATGCAAAGGTAAGAAACTGCAGAAAGGATTTGTATTTTGCTGCCAGGAGTCTTTTTCAGCATTATGTAGGAGGGGAAGGGGTACCTTGGATCATCATTTCTAGTTTCCTATTTCAAAGCCAACAATTTAAAATAATCTATTTCATAAATATGTGAAGCTCTACCTTTGAAGTACAGAGGAATAGAGAGGCCAAAAATTCTACTGGGAGACTTTAAAATTTTTTCTGAAGCCTTCTTGATTTTCAGTCTAAATTTATTTACTGGCAGTTTATATACGTTTTTTCTTTTGCCAATATGATCCTTAAGCTAAAATAATTTTTTTTTTCTCTCTGGGTTACCTCTCTACATTGACAGAGAGTGATCATAGCTCCTCTTTGCTTTCATTTTACAGGCAAGCTCAAGTCATTTATTCTTCTCCTGCAAGACAGTTCAGTTCTACCAATCATCACAGTACCACACTTCTTTTTTATCTGTTCCCATCTTATTTCAGTTTTCTGAAGCACCATTGACCAGATTCACTATTTTTTTGTCCCATGTGAAGTTCATCAAATAGTTGGCCTGAAACTTCTTTACAGATCCACAACAGGTGTGGATGAGGAATAACTCCATAACATTACTAAGGTCAAGATGTGGTGTGTGGTGGTGCTTGGGTTTTTCTTTCTCACCTTAGAAGACAGAAAAAAACTGAACACAGGATTTGAGGTGCAGCCTCACCAGTGCTGAGTACAGGGGGTTCATCACCCCGTACTCCTGCTGGCCACACTATTTCTAATATAAGGCAAGATGCCCTTGGCCTTCTCGGCTACCTGGGCACAAGCTGGCTTATGTTCA
This sequence comes from Melopsittacus undulatus, assembly GCF_012275295.1. Lineage (NCBI taxonomy): Eukaryota > Metazoa > Chordata > Aves > Psittaciformes > Psittaculidae > Melopsittacus > Melopsittacus undulatus. The sequence goes on along the minus strand of NC_047532.1, from coordinate 27,330,441 downwards.
GCAGCTGTCAACCAGCACCCTCAGGTTCTTTTCCAGGCACTCTTCCCTAAGCCTATAGCATTGCGTAGGGCTGTTGTGACTCAAGTGCAGGACCCTGCACTTTTCCTTGTTCAGCCTCATACAGTTGGCCTTGGTCCATTGATCCAGCCTGTCCAGATTGTGCTGGAGAGGCTCTCGCTCAAGCAGATCACACTCCCTCCCAGCTTGGTGTCATCTGCAAACTTCTTGAGGATACAGTCTATCCTCTCATCCAAAACATTGAGAAATACATTAAACAGAACTGGCCCCAATACTGAGCCCTGGGGAGCACCGCTTTGCACTGGCTGCTGACTGGATTGCGCTCCATTCACCACCACACTTTGAACCTGGGCATACAGCCAGTTTTTTTGCCCAGCAAAGAGTACACATGTCCAAGCCCTGAGCAGCCAGTTTCTCCAGAATGCTGTGGGAAACAGTGTTAAAGGTTTTAGTAAAGTCTAGGTAGAGAACATCCACAGCCATTCCCCTATCCACTAATCAGAACACCTGCATTCATTTTACTAAAATAAAATAAAATAAAACCTACTAAGTCTGTTCCAAGTAGATAATGGGGTATCAGCTCATTGAAATTCTTCATCTTTTACTACCTGTCACTAGGGGTTACAAGAAGAACTGATTAACACTTGAAATTTCTAGCTCAAAAATCTTGGCTGAGGACATTTGTAAGAAAAAATTTCTTTAAAAAAACAAACTATTTAAAAAATGTAGCTACAAACCACTGAACCAGGGTTTATTGGTTTATTTTAAAACACATGAAAAATATGAGCTAGATGACCAACAAGATTTATTCCTAGTGTTTTGGTTTTGGGTTTATTTTAATTATAAGCATTACTACTGCCTCCTGGATGAAGAATCAAGTTGCCAATGTAAAAGAATGTATTTTATGAGTCTGTATGACTCTCCACACCCTAAAAAAACCGTGTTGTACTTTTTGTTGACTTTCTGTTATTCAGTGCATAGGGTAACAGGAATTACTCGCTCTGCTCCTTCAAGGAGATAGCCAAACAATAGACCAGCTGCCACAGACTGCACAAGCAAAAGATCCCAATGCTATTTTCAAGGATAGATGTTATTTCCACAGGTCAAACGCTGAGGAAATCATGGCGTGGTCTGAGTCTGTGGATACAATACTAGCTAATAAAGGTAAGCAGTGAAAAATATGTTTTTTTAAAACATGCATCAACCCAGTTCACAAACGTTCCCATAAGGTTTTCACACTGCTTTCCAACTGGACTCTCCACATGCTTTGAACTACAGCAATACTGGAGGCATGCAACCTGCCATGCTGAAAGGCAGACAGGGCATGTTTCTCCAAGCTGAAAACACGATATACCTCTGGTCAGTGCTAAAGGGACATTTAAGAAGGCAAAAGCCTCTGAAAGTGTTTTGGTTTAAGATACTGTGTTAACTCTCCATGCAATGGTTCTCTTTCTCCTCTTTCTTAATTAAAAAACACCCTCAAACCCCACCAAACCAAACATATAAACCTTTTCTTAGGTATTCCTGTTACAACAAAATATATATGCTGTGCACTGGCTTTCAGTCAAACAAAAAATAATTTTTAATTTATCCAAAGTCACTCCTCTAATAGATTACATTCCTACTGACCTGAAACCTCAAACCACATGTAACTTTAAAATTTCCTTGCCCCTGCCCCATTTTCTACAGTAAATTTGTGACCTGGACCCTGGGGTGCCTCCACACTGTATCTTAATAGCATTAACTTGACTAACAGAACTTAATTTGGGTGCTGTCAGCTTTCTTTTCTAAGAGGTTGCACCTTGGATTAAGTTTAAATCAATTTAGTCCAAACAAACCTTTTTTATTTCATTTTTTCCTGTTAAAAGTGTTAAAAATGCTGAACAAAGAAATAACAAATAGTCCATGTCTTTGTCCAAGTCTCTATCTGAAAGAAGATGGAAGGGCTATTCAAGCAGGGTAACCTCAGCTCTGAGAGGAGCACAGTACTGCTATATAACTTAGATTTCTCATTGCTTTGTAGAGCAGCAGTGAGCTTCAAATCCCTAATCTTGTAGTCACTAAAAACCCTCTTGAAGGCCAAGTTCTCTAGGATCCCCTTTTAACTAGTGTATCAGTGTTAGAGGCCAGACAGTAGCAGGGAGTTTTCCTCAGTTAGTAACTCTCTGAAAGAACTCTTAGTCATTTATCATTGCTATAGTTTCATCTCCTATTTATTTCTCCCACAACAACCTCTGAAGACTAATTGCTGGCTGACAGGCCAAACAACATCAGACACATAAGTTACACCATATAAAATGCACATATATGTATATGCACACGTGTGTGTATGTATGTATATATGATCTGTATTCGTCTTTCAGTTTTCCTCTACCCATCATGTCATGCATTTTTTCTCCAGATGGCCTGGCAGCTTTTAGGACATTTTTAAAGTCAGAGTTCAGTGAGGAGAATGTGGAGTTCTGGCTCGCCTGTGAGGACTTCAAGAAAACCAAGTCCTCTGCTAAGATCGCCTCAAAAGCCCAAAAGATTTATTCTGACTTTATACAAGCTGATGCTCCAAAGGAGGTAAATAGTTTTCTGTGTGTATTTTGAGTACTGAGGATGGGAATCAATTGGAAAGTTCAGATGTAGACTTCGAGGAATAACAGAAAATACAGTTCAATGTGGCTGTTTTGCATTTTCACATCAATTATTTACCAGGTAGGAAACACTGCATGGGACTCTGTAAAGCAAAATAAGACCTTTTATGGCATATATATTTTTCACAGAGGGCATGGGTTTATCTCACCTTCTGAAAATTCTACCTTAAAATTTAATGAAATATATACTTGGTATAGTTTGCTTTCTCTAACCTTTTAATAATACGATAAGCACCATTTCCTCCATATTTTAGGTACCAGTATATTGGAATATTAGTGGTTGTATTTGTCCTTTCATACAGGTATTTTGACATGATAAAAATTAAAATGGAAACTTGCAAAACATTTCCATCACAACATTTAATGTTATCATTACTTAAAAAATGCTTATGATAAAGGAAGAAATTACTACTTGATTATTGTTCACATTCTACTCCCTAACAAATTTTTACACTTGTGTTTTTTGCCTCTGACAGTGAGTGTGCTTTGAGTGTCTCCATGTCTTAATATGATTGAAATCCATTTTATTATGTTAAAAACAAAAAAAAATACTAATAAAATACATAAGGCCAAAACCTAAACTGGTGCTGAGTACCTTCATTGCTAATTTACCCATTGGTAATCGATACTTCAAAGGATTTGTATTGGCAAAAAATGAGATAAATAGAAGCAAGTTTTTCCCCTTCTTTTTTGCAGTGATGCCATCTCCTTAAGAGTAAAATAAAATTAAAAAATCAGTATATTAGAAAATTGATGGATAACCTTCCTGTTTATTTGCATCAGCCAGGATATTTGGGGGGAAATTCAGATGCAGACTGTTGTCCTTTACAGGAACAAACCTCAGCTTTCCAACCAAACTGACATTGGTTTTATGCTTCCTTTCTTCCTACAGATTAATATTGACTTCCAGACTAAAACCCACATCTCTCAGAACATCTCTGAACCCACTCTCAGCTGCTTTGATGATGCTCAGAGGTTAGTCTATAGTCTCATGGCAAAGGACTCTTTTCCCAGGTTTCTAAGGTCAGAAGTTTACAAGGAATTGGTAAAGAAGCAACAGAATGGAAATCAGAAGAGATGGTTCCCATTTCTGTGAGAAAATGCCCAGGGGATTATGAATTTGTAAATGTCTCCCATTGCAAGTCAGTACAATTAATATTTTATTAAACTGATTGTATAAACCAGATCTGAACTGCCTTTGCCAGCTTGTTTTTAAGTACAATAGGCACATGATACTTTCTAATAACAGTGGAGAAATTGTCAAGAAACAGGATGGAATATGCCAAGACATTTGAGCTTCCTTTTTAGGAAACAAGTTTGCCATTGATAATTTTGCCAGTGCTTGCTTTATCTGTCAAAGTGTTTTCACATTAAGCAGAATGTTTTGGGTTTTCTGATTTGTTATTGATTTTTCTGTAGAAATATGACCTCAAAAATAAATTTCAGGGGACTTGGATGCATTTATTAATTCATCATCTCATTTATAATATGTAAAAAAAAAATAAAAACATCTTCCCTTAAGCATATTTTATACCAACTCAAAACAGGAGAAGTAGAAATATGGTAGATAACACAGTATGATAATATTTAATAGGCAGATGCTTTATGACAAATGTCCCTGGCATTCAGAGCAAATTACTGTTTCATAATGCAGCTGTCTTCAATATGATTCTATCCAATTTTCTTTGTGTTTATTTAATTTGAATTTTTATTGAGAAGTCTCATTTATTAATTGTGTAGGCATTTGGAAAAAAGCCCCAAACCCTGAGTAAATATTCCTTTGTACATTTTCAATTAATACTTCCTTTTCTTTGCTTTTCCAAGTGTATCAGTGATACTGTCCCCATGCACTCATGAAATGAGTTATTAGAATTTTTCAATGAAATACAGGCAAGCAGAAAAGTAAACACCAGAGGAACAGTTCAGGCAAGTGAGCATGTAGCTCAGAATTTAGTCATGGTGTTATTTTTCAAGCAAGCAAGATGCAGTAGGATTCTAGTGCAGTTGTCATGTTTGCACACACTGGTCTCGTTCATTGCTGTTGGAGAGTTTATTGCATATATTTTGATGAAAGAAGGAGCTGTTCTATAGTACTGAAATAAAAATATTTAAACCATATTGGACCATGAAGAATCTTCACTATGGAAATAATACTAAATACAAGAGGCAGCAGTAAGATTTTTCTTAAAAAAAAAATAGAAAAATTCACCCCCAAAAAACTTTCATTTGATATTAATTTGATTGTTTTGATTCTTTTGCTTTTGAGCTGCTCTGAATCTCTAGGAATCTCTCATTCTCTGTTCATGCCTTCTACACACCATCACATATTCTATGCAAAAGATCCTCTCTGGTATCAAACTACATTAAAGAACTAATTCATATAGGAAATAAAGGATATTAAGTAGTTTGAAAGCCCCAGTACACTGTCTTGAGTTGCATACTTAGATTAAAGTCCTGCCACAGCTTGTGTATGTAGGTAGTTAGGTAGGGTGTAAAATACCTCTTCTTTGACACCCACCATCTTTCCTATCACCTACTTTTTCTTGCTGTCTGCATTTCATTTTCATTTCTTTCTTCCCCAGTACTAGTGGTTAACAGAGAAACAAACCCGGTCACTGAGGTTGAGCTGAAAAGAGGATGTGGGTCTGTTTTGCAGTTCCACAGCTACCATACATTTTGCAATGATATTTCTGTGGAAAACTGCAAGTTCTGCCTGCAGTGCAGCCTTGGTCTCATTTCTGCCCTGGGGGATTTCTGCTGCTTATGATCAGCGAAGGCTGCAGTCAGGATTGCTGAAATTTACTCAAAAATGCAGCAAGTAATTTTCTCTTCTTACAAATCCAGTTCTCATTTTCAGAAGAGAAACTTGCCACATGTTGGAAGAAGTGGGATCACATCAACTTTCTTATGTTAGGGAAATAGAAAAAAAAAAATTACCTTGAAAATAGTTGTGTGATCATGAAACCTCACAACTCACTCCTTTGAAACTTGCACACTTTTGACTTTACACCATCAGAGACAGAGCTAGAAGCTGGTAAAAAGATGGCTGCCAGGGGTCTCCAATTCCTGTCTGCTTGAAAACACAGCATAAGGAGAAGTTAAAAATATACATAAAACAGTCAGGTTGCGTGGAATCATATGAATGAAGCCACATAAGCCAGTGGGAGGGCCCGTGCTCACTTTTGTGTGAGTTAGATCAGATGTGAGATAATACAATCTGCTATCTGAACTAGAAATACAAAATTTCTAGAATTTCTGAAGCCTAGAGACTAAAAATAGCTGTTTTTTTACCATAAAGACTCTGAATTCTGGGGAAGACTACCTGTTATATCTGGACTTCACTGCTATGCCTAAGAAAGGGAAAGCTACCATATATAATTTGGCTCCTGCAAAGAAAACAAAGTGCAGGTAGATTAAATTAATAGCACCAGTATAAAATCATATTTCATTAATTAATTTTTATGTTCATTTTGAGAGAAAACACCTCCCAGAAAAGTTTCTTTTCCATTTTTTCCCAGCTTTTCAACTTCTATAATACTTGGCTATGGAAATTAGACTCTGTATTCTTACACATTTCAGAGGAGGTCCTGACTGCTTTGATCTTTAGTGAGAAAAATGAGACAGTACTAAAGCAAATGATTCCCTGTCTTATTTTTTTATATTGCTGCTGTGGTTTAGCTGTCCTAAGTAAGACATTAGCTTGCATTATTTTTTCTTCTATGGGTTTTCTTCTCATGCGTTTGGTTATTTGCATATAAAATGAGTAGAGCTGGATTTGTCTCTCAATCCATATCTGTTTCCATTCAGGTTTGCATGTAGGCTATTTTTAGTTCTATTAATATTTTGCCTACTATGCATAACAGTCCTGGAAAAGTAAACAAAGGCATATACTCAGTAAAAACTGTATGGAAACGGTGTTTTTCCTAATACAGTGGTTATAACTTAAAAGCTCATAAACCAGAGAAGAAAGGAAAAAATAAATCTTTAAATAAATTGTATTTTTTGAATAATTTCAAATGTAGTATGCTATCATATAAATATATTGTTTTAGCTGAGAGAAAAGGGCAGAAGAGAAGACATAAGAAAGATGTAGGATTTACTACTTTGGATAAAAGACTTACCTGTGTTGGCAGCAACATCTTCATGACTGCACAGCATAAAGAATGTCGCAAGGCAGAGAGATTACCTTACACTGGTCAATCACACCTAGGTTGGAGCTTCAGTTCTGCACCAAGTTCCAGTGGCAAAGAACTCCTCTTATTAATAATGTATTACTTTCCTCTCCCTCTGAAATGTAGAGTAATTGTGTGATGTTAACTTCAGGTTACAGGTTCTCTAGTCTTTAAACTACCACCACACATAAATAATATTATTAATAGTTCTTATGGTCTAATTACAGATAATTCTGCCACTAACCTAAGCAAATACCCAACATTCAGGGCTCAAGGGGCATTTGCTTCCAAATAAAAATTAAAGAATGCAAAGAAGTATAAACATCACAAACTCAGGAATGCTCATTCTTCACCTAATGTAACATGGGAAGCTGCCTTGAAAGGCTGAACTAGTTTGGTATTTAAAATACTATATTCAATAGTAAGATGCATAGGCAAATTCAGGCTAAAAGGGCCAACATTTCATCTTTGAAATGCTCTTGACACTGTAAAATGACACTACATAAACTAGGAGATAAGAGATAAAATGCCATGGACTGACACTGACACTACTGCTTGTACTGCTAATATTTTTGTAAGTTCTGCACTCTGTCCACCTGGTCTTTCATGCAAGCTCTTCACCACAAAGGAGCTTCTGCTTCAAGCTCCGTCTAAATTTGTACAGTGCTATCACTTGTCTTCTACTTGAACTTGCATTCATATTGTATAGTTGGACTATCAGCAACTATACAATATGAATAGTTTCAAATTGATCTGAATTTAATTTCCAGAACAAATTGACTGGATTTTGATCTAAATGCAATCATTTTGCCTGTCATAATGAGATAAAATGGCACAGTCGAAAGCCCTTGTATTTATTGAATTCCTTACCAGAGCCAAGCCTTTTAGAAGAAAAAAATTAAAAATGTGGCTTGTTAAATGGCATAAAAGGGGGGGCTTTGATATGATCTCTTTTCAAGTCAAATGCTAAATGCAACATATTCCAATCTAGAATATGACAGAGTCATTAATATTACACCTTTTACAGTCTCAATGTCTTTCACTGTTAATAGTGAGTCAGTACTGGAAATTCTATATTTTGAGACCAGAATTATTAGAACAACCTGTAGTTGGATCATACTTAATATTTTGTGATACTTATGCTGTATTGCAGTTACTCTCACCCTTTATGTAGCTCTCTGCAGTGACAATGACATACCCCATTGGAGCTGAATTCTGTTGCTGGGAGTACATGGGTTCTCTTAGCAAAACTGGGTTTCTGCATAAATTTTAAATCAGGAAAATTGGATATTTAAAAAATATGCCTAAGTTGGTTCTGTCAGTTTTAATGACAGATCTCCAAGCTGCGTCCAACATTTTTATTAGGAATATTTTTTTTTTCCATGCATAACTAGGTAGTACGTCTGTATTTTAAACTGAAATTAGAATTGGAGGAATGGTAAAAATTGGTAAGTGAAGGCCATCAGGCAATTCCTATAAGTTGTTGCTTACCAAAGTGCTTACAGAAGCATTGTGGTGTATGCTACAAAATTATCTGTTTTTTTTTTTTTTTTTTTAAGAAAATTGTATCTCACATCTTACTTTTGTAATACATTTCAATATGATTTTGGTGTTATTATTAATTTTTATGTTAATTGTGTATTTAAAATTATTCCAGGAATTGATCTTTTGTTGGAAGTCCATATGAAAAAAGAGAAATAACAAAAAGAATTACAGCTCATTAGAGATCTCCTTTCACTTCTCAATTATATAAAAGTGAGGGGAATTCATGTGCAAATGAAATCTGCAGGCATTAAAAGGGGGTGTAGTACAATGTAATTGAAGAGAAACTGCACAGAGGCAGCAGAATAATGACAAAAAAGTGATTAAATTCAGCTTCATAAATGTTAATCTAATACATTTAGGGGAAGACAGCTTGAAATGCAGCCTGCTGGGCAGGTGGTATCTAGCAGTATTGTTGAAGGGCATTCTGCACCCTTGGTTTAAGGGCTTGTTTATTCAGATGTATGCATTATCTCTTATAAAAAATATCTTTCAAAGATCTGAACTAGCAGATAATGTTTAAACAATGCCGCTTTTGGTTTTGGCTACCATGGGGAGTATGGAAATATAATTCCAAGTGTATAGCCTTGCATTAAGGACAACCTTTGCTTCAGGAATTGAAAGCAGCTCATATGGATCTGAATGTACTAGGTCCAAACGCAGTCCTAGAAGTCAATACGCATCTTGAATGTACACAGTCTTGAACTATTTAGGGTTCATTTCTTTTTCAAAATATTGTTGGTGTCACAGGGCAGAGAACTGCTGCTCTCCAAAATTTTCATACATTGACATTTTGAAATTGGAAGCACCTCATTTATCTGAAAGATATCCGTGGACCAGCAGGAATCCAGTGACTAGGAAATTAGGGCAACAGATGTTTATGAAAAACCATTATGACCAGAGGTGACCATAAATACAGTGTCTCAGCCAAGGAAATGTTAAGCAGGTCTGGTAAAGCAGCATAAAAGCCGAAAACATGGAACACGGTTCAAGGAACCAGAGTGATGGGACTACAGCTCCATGATACAGATGGAGGATTTTTTAGGAATTTTTCCTTCTTTTCCTGAGGGAAAGGGTAGAATTCCCAGGAGATAGGATACTCACTGGAATAATAAGTAGATAATGGACCACAGAAGAAATTCTCACTGGCACAGCAGATGGGCTTCACCACTAAATTATTTTCTGCCCATATTTCACTTCAGTTGGACACTGACTCCACCCCTACAGCAGGCAGTGAACACAAGGCTGGTGCTCAATTCCCATAGCACAAAACTACCCAGGTTTCTTGTTCCCTTGAATCCTAAGCATCCTGGTATTTTCCAGGAAACATCTTTATACAATTCAGGGACAGTTCTATTTACCTATTGACTACCTGAATCCATTGTGATATGCTCTTTCAGTCACTGATATTTAAGATAAAAAGAGCAATACAGTAAAAAGCAAGGTGTGGGAATAAAAAGGAATGGGTCAATGTTAAAATTTGAAAAGATACAGGAGAACAAGAAGTGTTACTAATGTGAGTTGTCTGTTAAATTCATGAATGTTGAAGAGAAAAATCCACCTGTGAATAACCCTTTTCACAGTCACATTTCTGCCCAGTGGTGCAATAGCATGTTTTCATATGTTTGTGTGAAAGCACTTCTGTATGTTTGAGTCTGACACACTGGTATGAATATATGCAGAAAATAAGCACATGGACTTCAGCCCATACCAGTTCATCGGCTACTCTGGGTGGAGAACACAAAAAATTCCAAGAGCTGTGGAAACTGTTTTGTCCAAAGTGGCTTTTTTTTTGTATACTTCTTCCTTCTTACCTTTTGTTTCCCTTGTATTTTCTATTGCCCACTGACAGCAGTCCCAGGTCTTTTGCAAATGGCCCTTTTATCTCAGCTACTTGAGTAATGACGTAGTACACACATGTGGCATAGCTCCCTTCATGAGGAAAAGGGGAAGAAACCAATCCACAAGGCAAGCTACCCAATTCCAAACCATCAAACTGACAAGGAACTAAGTCTGGTTTATAATTCCACATATAATAGGCTTTACTAACTTAAAAAATGGCTTTGCTGAAAAGACTAGGACTGAGTTTGGTACAGAGGATAGCAAAGCTGTAGTGACACCTATGTTCAATAATATGAACAACATACTTCAAAATAGCCATCATGGTTCTCATTATTATTCCTACTTCATAACATTTTAAGCATCTTCTACAAATAAACAACCATTCACTTAAACCAAGAATAAGGAGAACTCTTTGTCAGACTGCAGGATGAAAGCCATCTACAACTTAGCTGCTTTTAACTCTGCTTTTCCACAGTCCTGCAATTCAGAGCAAAAGCATTTCTCTTCCAGTTTAATTCAAACCAACACATTTGTGTATAACAGAAAACCACCACGAGAGGGCAGACCATTTCTTTCTTCAGATATCTCTGCATTTTCAAATAGAACCTTCTTTCTGTACTAATTTGTGCCCTGGTATTTTGATTTTGATACCGTCTCATTTTTTCCCAAGTAAACAAATGTTATATGAAACCTCAAATCAAGCAATTTGGCATTCATAATGTTCAAAGAGCATCTGAAACTAAAGCTGTTAGACCTACCAGAGCAGAAACAAATGCAGAAGGGTTGGGGGGGGAGGGGGGGGAGGAAGGGAAGGCAGAGACCCATCAGCACTGCACTGAAAAATAAGCTGTATTTTACGAGGAAACACTACACGCATTTCACTCATTGTAAAAATACTCAACACATTTAAACAAGTCAGCTTCATATTACTATGTTTATCACACAAACAAAGCATCCCAGTCCTACATCAATTTCAAGGCAACAAGATCTCAAACAGCATTCCTTAAAGCAGAACCTTTATTTCTGCTCTATCATTTGATTAAGCTGTGCAACTTCACAGATCAGTGTTTCGCAGTTGGTAGTTCTAATTCATTGATGCACCCCTATAGAACCCACCACATAAGGGCTGGAAAACGGGTGGATCTAGAATATGTGCCCAATACGCAGAGGTTCCTTCAGCACACATATGAACAGTCACCAAAATAAACAAGTAACAAGAAAACTTCATTTTCTTATCGTCATCAGGTCACTACAGATTCTGATGAGGTGTCCTCATTGTCTGACTCACTTTTCTGCACAGGCTTCACAGTCTTTGCTGGAATCCAATACGGTCCTGTTGGAAGAGACACACATGCAAACCCCTGTCCCCATCTAAACAAAGGGACAGGCCCTTCCCATTGCTTTGTCTGCAGTTCCTTCTAAAAAGCCTCAGGATACATTTCTGGAACCGACTTTGGTGAAAAATGCCTGTCCTTTGCAGTATAGTTCTGAGACCCTGACAAATTTAAAACATTTAACACACAGGTAGCTTTATCCAATTGCTCCTGCGGGCCCACACCCGGGGTATTCCCCCTTTTTGGTTTGTCAAGCATAGCTTTCAGGATGCCATGCGCACGTTCTACAATTGCTTGACCATTTGGAGAGTGAGGAGCACCAGTAAGGTGTGTGATGTCCCAGGTTTGTAAAAACAATTCCAGATGATGAGAACTATAAGCAGGACCACTGTCAGTTGTTAGTTGCAGAGGAACTCCCATGGTGGCAAAACAATGACGCAGATGCTTAATAATATCTTTGGTTTTCTCACCTGTATGAGCTGTGGCAACTAAAAATCCTGAAAGGTGTCAATTGAAACATGAACATATTTATGGTGGCCAAATGAAGGGATATGAGTAATAACCATTTGCCAGATTTCATTAGCTTTTAGTCCCTAAGTGTTTACCCCCGCAATAAGGGTAGAGGAGCTAAATGCTGACAGCCTGGACATGCACGGACGATGTCCTTTGCTTGTTCTAGGCTAAGAGGAAACTGCTTATGCAATGAATGGACATTTTGGTGAAAAAAGTGGTGGGATAATTTAGCCTGCTCGCACCACTGTGGCAAAACCACCGTCAAAGTCATCTTGTCAGCCACAGCATTGCCCTGTGTTATTGGGCCTGGTAAACGAGTGTGTGAACAAACATGCATTATAAAGTAAGGATGTTGTCACTGTTTAAGCAAATAGGCAAAATTTAATAACAGCTGAAAAAGTTGTTTGTTTGAAACTTCCTTGACAAAGACTGTTTGTAGATGCTGAACTATTCCTACCACATATGCAGAATCTGCAACAAAGAGGTTAAAGAATTAAGCAATTTTTGCCAAGGTAACGTGTGAGAAATGTCACTTACATAATCTGCCAAGGCACTCTGTAATGATGGGCTTTCTCTGAATGCAGCTGGATATTCAAGAGGTTGCAAAGGCAGATGGATAACATTAGGATCTTGTCCCAGCAGTTGCTGACAACACACCCTGCCCTGAGAAATTAGACAGATAATAATTTCTAATGCACTTACCAGGGTTTTTGCAAATGAATATGGTGAAAATAACCATTCAACTACGATACGTGTTTTCTTTTTGTCAGAGGAATTTGCATCCCATTGACCTATTAGTCTATAAGGCTGAAAATCATTAAACACAATAAAAAGGCATACTGACAAGGCAGGCTTTACACGATGTGCAAAGGCAGTGCTTATCTTAAATGTCACTTTAATGAGAGACACAGTTGCCTGAGGAGTGAGCTTTCGTGTGGATGCTAAGTCAGGATTGCCTTTTAACAGGTTAGACAAAGGAGACAGTTCTTCTATGGTGATGGCCAAAAGCGGATGAAGCCAATTAATTGTTCCAAGCCGCCTTTGCAGATTGTTTGAAGTAGCAATATTATTAACAATGCGCATTTGTTGCAGGAACACACAGGAATTGTACAGCTTCCAGCCAAGATATTGCCAAGGAGGAAGCCATTGTACCTTCTCTAGAGCAATTTGGAAACCATAATGTTGCAATTCCAGAGAAATACAAAAAGCTGCTTGTTTCAATGGCACTTCTGTCTCAGATGCCAGCAAAGTGTCATCCATGTAGTGATACAACTTGATCTGGTTATGAGAATTTTGCACATTAGGTAATGCTTCATCAACTACAAGTTGACATGTTGCAGAACTATTTTTCATGCTTTGTGGTAACACAGTCCAGTGATACCGTGACATTGGTCTATCCTTATTGATACTTGGTACTTGGGACCATCTGGATACATGGTACTTGGGACCATCATCTGGATGTAAATGAATGGTGAAAAAACAATCTTTCAAGTCAATAATTTTCAAAAACCAGCTGTCTGGTATACACATAGGGTTAGGGATGCCATGTTGCAGGGCACCCATAGGTGCCATAACAGCAATAACAGTTTGTATATCTTACAAAAGCTGCCACCTTCCTCACTTTTTAGGTATAACAAAAACAGGAGTGTTCCATGGACTGGCAGGTGGAACGATATGTCCCAGAGAAAGCTGTTCCTGAACCAATTCTTGAGCTTTGTGAAGCTGCTTTCCTTTTGAGGGCCATTGATCTACCCAGACCGGTTTTTCTGTCAACCAGGTTAATTTTAGGTGCAGCTGAGCATCAATGGCCCTTATTGAAATTTTGTCATAATTGCCATGTTAAACTGTTTCAACAAATCTTGTGTCCAAAGGGTATAAGGCAAATCCAGAACATATGGTTGCAAGATTGCTACCTTTTTCTCCGACCCTTCAACATATAACAATACAGCACTTTGCCCAGGGACTTGAGTTCCTTCAATTCCTGAGACTAAGGCTGTTGCATGTGTCAAAGACCACTCAGGGGGCCATATAGATTGATAATTGAAACATCTGCACCTGTGTTAATTAAACCAGTAAAAGGAGATCCCTGTATCTTGCTTGACTAGTAGTCACCTTCTGCATTCAGAAGACACACAGAGGTCTGGAGCTGCCAAACCCAGCTGATCCCCTGTAGGACAGTTACTGCTGCCCTGCATTAGATGTGCTGAGGGGAAGTAGAATTAATTGTGATATAGGCACTGTACAAGGAGGCATAGGTGTTCATGCCATAATTTTGATTTCCCCCATATAGTCTGAATCAATTACCCCTGGAAGTATAAAAAACCCCGCTCTGGAACTGGAGGTTCTACAGTTTAGCAAAGCAAACAGACCCATAGGCAATGGCCTGAACACTCCTGTGGGTATCAAATATACACTCTGGTCTATGACTGTGGTACATTGGCTTGTGGCCAAATCCAACCCGGCACTCGCTGCTGTGGTGGGCTGGAGTTGACCGACAGTGGTCCCTGGTTGCACCCCATCGTGGGTTTGTTGTTTTGCAAGGTGATCACCTAGACTGGGGGTTGTAAGCTTTGCCAACTGGCCCTGTTGGTAGCTTTTGGGGCACCGGACCTCGCGCCCCTTCAGCCGTTTCCTGGACTCTACAAAACATTACCAGATTTGTCCATTTTTGACTGACATCGATTGCCCCAGTGATAGCCCTTTTGACATTGAGGACAAAGCTGGGTAGAAGCCCTAATCTGGGCTCCCCCTCGTGATCCCTTGCCTCTTCCATTCTGATGGGGGCAATCCTTCTTAATGTGATCCTCTTGCCCACAAATAAAGCATTTCACTGCCGCCTTAGCAACAGTCAGCTGCTGAGATAAGGGTGCCACGAGAAGCACAGCTTTGTATTGATCCAATCTAACATTTTGACAAGCTGTTATGAGATCAGTTACTGTTTTAACGTGATTCCACAATGGGTATATCGCCCGTCTACAGTCAGTATTAGCAATTTCAATAGCAAGTTAAAAAAATAACAAGTCAGCTGCCTGTGGGGAATCAATCTGTCTCTGTATAGCTGTTTGCAACCAATCAGGGAACTGTACATAGGGTTCTTGCACTCCCTGCCAGAT
Source organism: Melopsittacus undulatus (assembly GCF_012275295.1). NCBI lineage: Eukaryota > Metazoa > Chordata > Aves > Psittaciformes > Psittaculidae > Melopsittacus > Melopsittacus undulatus. The sequence goes on along the minus strand of NC_047532.1, from coordinate 27,315,265 downwards.
CATTGCAAAAGAAGTCTCCCTTTTACCCAGATCTGGTACTCTATGGAGTGTTCTGATGGTAAGGCTAGTGGCTTGAGTGAAAACATCATGGTTTAAAGCCGCTTGAGCTGCTCCTATTGCATACTGACCCTCCCCCATTAACTCCAGCAAGCAATAAAGGAGCCGATGAGGAGAGGTGCCCTGCTTGACCTCGTGCTCACCAACAGGGAAGGACCCGTTGGAAATGTGACTCTCCAGGGAAGTCTTGGATGCAGTGATCATGAGATGGTCGAATTCGAGGTCCTCAAGACAATGAGAAGAGCATGCAGCAAGCTCACTGCCCTGGACTTCAAGAGAGCAGACTTTGGCCTCTTCAGGAAGCTGCTTAGCAAGGTTCCATGGGAAACAGCCCTAGAGGGCAAGGGGGCCCAAGACTCTTGGTTAACATTCAAAGATCACATGCTACAAGCTCAGGAGTGTTGCATCCCAACTAGAAGGAAGTGCAGCAGGAGGGCCAGGAGACCTCCTTGGATGGATAAGGAGCTGCTGAGAAAAAATCACAAGAAAAAAGAGGCTTATAAAAGGTGGAAGCAAGGACAGGTGGCCTGGGATGAATACAGGGATGTTGTCTGGGAAGTTAGGGACCAAGTTAGGAAAGCTAAGGCCCAATTGGAGCTAAACTTGGCAAGGGATGTTAAAGAAGGGATTTTATAGGTATGTAGCGGCTAAAAAACAGACTAGGGACAATGTAGGCCCCTCCGGAAACTTTCGGGAGAACTGGCTACACAGGACTTGGAGAAGGCTGAGGTTCTGAATGGCTTCTTTGCCTCGGTCTTCACTGGCAAAGGCTCTGACCACACCACCCAAGTCTTCAAGGCGGACTCAGGGACTGTGAAAACCTAGACCTTGGGCCCACTGTACATGAGGATCTGGTTTCAGACCATCTTAAGAACCTGAATGTATACAAGTCCATGGGACCTGATGAAATCCATCCGCGGGTCCTGAAGGAGCTGGCAAATGAAGTTGCAAAGTCACTGGCTATCATATTTGAAAAATCATGGCAGTCAGGTGAAGTTCCCAATGACTGTGAAAAGGGAAATATAACCCCCGTTTTCAAGAAGGGGAAAATGGATGACGCGGGGAATTACAGACCAGTCAGTCTCACCTCTGTGCCTGGAAAAATCTGGGAGCAGATTCTCCTGGAAGGCATGCTAGGGCACATGAAAAACAACAAGGTGCTTGGTGACAGCCAGCATGGCTTTACTAGGAGGAAATCCTGCCTGACCGATTTGGTGGCCTTCTATGATGGGGCTACGGAAATGATGGACAGGGGTAGAGCAGTTGATGTCATCTACCTGGGACTGTCCAAAGCGTTCGACACTGTCCCACATGACATCCTTGTCTCTAAATTGGAGAGACATTAATTTGATAGGTGGACCACTCGGTGGATAAAGAACTGGCTGGATGGTTGCACTCAAAGAGTTGTGGTCAACGGTTCAATGTCTGGCTGGAGATCAGTAACGAGTGGTGTCCCTCAGGGATTGGTGTTGGGACCAGTCTTGTTCAACATCTTTGTCAGTGACATGGACAGTGGGATTGACTGTGGCCTCAGCAAGTTTGCCGATGACACCAAGCTGTGTGGTTCGGTTGATACGCTAGAGGGAAGGAATGCCATCCAGAGGGACCTTGACACACTTGTGAGGTGGGCTGATGCCAACCTCATGAAGTTTAACCATGCCAAGTGCAAGGTCCTACACCTGGGTCGGAGCAATCCCAGGCACAGCTGCAGGTTGGGCAAAAAGGAAATTCAGAGCAGCCCTGCAGAGAAGGACTTGGGGGTGTTGGTCAATGAGAAAATGAACATGAGCCAGCTGCAGTGTGTGCTTGCAGCCCAGAAAGCCAACCGTATCCTGGACTGCATCCAAAGAAGTGTGACCAGCAGGTCAAAGGAAGTGATCCTGCCCCTCTACTCTGCTCTCATTAGACCTCCCTTGGAGTATTGTGTTCAGTTCTGGTGTCCTCAACATAAAAAGGACATGGTGCTGTTAGAACATGTCCAGAGGAGGGCCACGAGGATGATCAAGGGACTGAAGCACCTCCCATATGAAGACAGGCTGAGAAAGTTGGGCTGTTCAGCCTGGAGAAGGCTGCATGGAGACCTCATAGCAGCCTTCCAGTATTTGAAGAGGGCTTACAGGGATGCTGGGGAGGGACTATTCATTAGGGACTGTAGTGATAGGACAAGGGGTAACAGGTTAAATCTTAAACAGGGGAAGTTTAGATTGGATATAAGGAAGAAATTCTTTACTGTAAGGGTGGTGAGGCACTGGAATGTGCTGGCCAGGGAGGTAGTGAATGCTCCATTCCTGGCAGTGTTCAAGGCCAGGTTGGATGAAGCCTTGGGTGATATGGTTTAGTGTGAGGTGTCCCTGCCCATGGCAGGGGGGTTGGAACTAGATGTTCTTAAGGTCCTTTCCAACCCTAACTATTTTATGGTTCTACATTGCATGTATGCCTTTGCTGGCCCTGCTACAACATGCTTAAACAGTATAAATCTCTGTTGACTATGAGGATTTTAATCTCTTTAGTTTTGATTCTAGTCTCTTTTTACAATAGTCCTTTGAAAAAGAAATTGTTTTTTTCCTCCCCTAGAAGTCTGTAACACTTGTGTGTCCTTTCAGCCAAGCACTCCCCAGAGGACTCTGGCCTTAATAATTATGTCACACTGCCTACTGGTTGCAATACTGGGCGTCCTCCCACTCTACCTGGGGCCTCCTGTTCCTCTGAGCAGAGTTTTGCCAGCTAGCTCTGCATTTGTATCTAAGTAGTTCAAAGCCTAAGGACTGTGTCCCTCCCACCCACTGAGTTATAATCAGATGGCATGGCTTAAGTTTGACTCATTAACTTCATGCATACATAGTTTCCAGGAAGAGTAAATGAACTTTCAATTTAAATGCTGTGCCTACAACAAATCCTAGGAATAACATTTTCAGTAGCATTATGTATGTTCCAGATCATGATTAAAATGTCCAAAACTAACTCCACCACTTAGATTTCAAACATGAGGAAAATCTGCAGAAAGCAATCTTCTGAAGTGAGAATCCCAAAACAAAGTATGTAATTTCTGAGCATGGTGCATAAAGACAACACTCTTAACCTCCAAGAGGTCTTTAAAGTAACAGAGATAAATTAATTATAAATCCTTGCATTACTATCATAGTTGATCTTATTTCTTCTTTGGGTTTCTGAGTTTTGCTTTTTCTTTTTATTCTAAATGACCCATATTAAACTTGCAAACTATTTCCCCATTTATTGTGGGACGTACTTCAAACGACTCAGAAATTCCTAGACCTAATGTCAAGCAGCCTGCTGAATACCAGTCATATAGGAGAAGTCTTCTGGCTGCTGAAGACTGTTGAACACCATGGACAGATTTCTCAGCCAGATCTAAAACAAATTTTTGCATATTGGGATAGGCAGATGGGCACTCTGTGAGATTCTCTGCTCCCAGATCACAATGCTGTTAAGCCAAGCCAACAAAGGCTTCCCGCTAGCGTAACGGAATGTAGGTTTCAGTTCAGTTCAGAGCAAAGACATGAAAAACAATCTTATTTTCCAGTTGCCTTGGGCTACTGACTTTGGTTTCAGCACTGCTGTACTGCTCCATGTCATGGAACTTCAGAAGAAATGGATATGAGAAAAATCTCAGGGTACTTAGAAAATAGTTTAAAATACCAACCTGGATACTACATCAAACCAAGTTCTTGCCTTTGATCCCAAAGAAATTACATAAACATTAACTAAATAATAATGAAAGCTACAGCTGCTTCCTGAAGATCTGGGTCAAACTGCCACAGTGGCACCTATTCCAAAGAAGTGAGGACATTGTATATCAGCTGGGGACTTGGCCTATGAAGGTAAAGTCACTTAGCAGCACGCCACATTCAGTGTGTGTGCATTTAAGCTTGTTTTACTTACTGCTGAAGCCGTCTGCATGTGCTTTAAAATACATCTTAGAGAAACAGCACAGAGCTGTAACTCTTGCAGAAATGCAGACCCTTAATTTCTTATCCAGCTGAGAAAGCAATGCAAAACTAAAATACCCAAACCTATATTCACTCAACTTTTGAGGAGCTTTCAGCAAACTTTTGAGATCCCTTCATGTCGAAGGAACCCAGAATCAAGAGGACGACTCGATACCAGTTACACATCTTGTTCCACTTTATTGATCACAATCGCCTACATTTATACAGTTACTGATAGCCCAGGCGCTACTAAACACTCTTTCATTGGTTACATTAGTTTGTCCACCTGCATATCTATACATAGCTATTGGCTAAGCTAGAATTTCCATGTCAGTCTCTGCGTCTGCTTACAATGGCTGTATTAGTGGATACATGTACAGTGTAGCACACTGCAACTAAGATACAATTGGTTACATTAGGCGGATGAGAGCCTGGTCTCCAAAACTTGCTAACAGTTCACTATTGTGTCTTAACACATCCCAGTTTCCTCTCATCTTGCTTGCACTGCTGCTTTTGCTTCTTTACCCACAGCTTTCTTCATCCTCGGTTCATGTCAAGCTCCACATAGGCACTTGCTGATTTAGGACTGTGGCCTGCACTCTCCATAAACACCATTTTCTAATGCTAAAACATCGGGATTGGGCACAATATGCCCACTGCCTTGCAGCCAGTCCACAACAGTTCACTGTCATTCACTCAGTTTCAAGCCTGGGTTGTGCAAGTTAGAATCAGAGATTATTCAGCCCTTCATAATTCGTGTGCCCACACTCCATCAGCCATTGTTCCACACCTACATTAGTCAAAATACCATGATTATTTTTTTGGGAGACCCAAGACAAGTTCCCAACAGCAGAAAATAAACCATGGCACAGCCTGAAATAACTGTTAGATATTCAGCTTCCCAGGCCATGAGCTAAGATCCTTATTTCTGGACTAAGAATCATCTGATCCATGGCTACAACTGGTGAAATCCTATTTACCCATGAAGAAAAGAGGAGTCAGCACAAGGAGAGAGTTATTTCATATGATCCAAGAAGACAACTTCAGCATTTTGGTGGGTTTTAAATAGCGAGAGCAGTCAGTGCTAGAAGTTAATATGCTAACAATGCACGTGAAATTCAGCTCCTTGGAGGAGACTTCCAGATCCATGAGCAGCTTTCTAAAGGCCACTGTGCCATCTACACAGTGATGGTGTTTCTTCTTCGGAAGCACTCTCAATCTATGCTCTTTCCAGGCTGTCAATTGATAGAGTGCCTTCTTCATCCTCTTCCTGAATAGTGCTCTGTCAGGAGAAGAGGAAAGAAAGAAAAATAAGGGGAAAGAATGTTTCCCCTCTTCTGCTAACCACAGTCTATCCCAAAGAAATTATAGAAACATAACAATATTGAGAGTTACAGCCACCCCCTGTAGATCTGCCTCGAACTTCTACAGCAGCACCGATTCTGGGGAAGAGATGACAGAATCCCTGAATGATCATGGTTGAAATGACCTGAAGATCATGCAGTTCCAAGCCTCCCTGCCACAGGCAGGGACACCACATGCTAGACCATGTCACCTGAGGCAGAGAAAAAAAAAAAAAAGTGGCTTTCAGATTGCGGTTAAACAATAAAAGATGTTACGAGAGCTCAGTGAAAAACAATGAAAGACTTTCCCTTGGCTTCTCTGGATGCAGGTTTTGAGTGTGCTGCCTGATGTGACATCAGGCCCAGTAGTGCTGCAGTTATAGCTGATTGTGAGCAGCCCCTCTGTCAGTCAGGGAACAGTGTTTTGCTGATCACAGGTTCCTGGGACATTGCCAGTGAACAAGCTCAGCAGTGGGTGGGTCTCTCTTGCAAAGGCATCTGCTCTGAGGAGAGACTTTCCATCTTCTCTTTGTTTTCCCACCTTCAGATTCAGCTCCTTGAACAAGCAACTGCAGAAGCTTTTGAGTGGAAAGATGTTGTATCATGACCTCTTTTTGAAAGCATCTTTGTCCTTGCTGGTGTCTCTCTCTGGGATATTCCTGTAATGTTCAGGGCACAGTACAAACTAGGCCTGGAAATGAAAGGGCGGTGTTCGGTGGCAGCTTGGCACTTCCAAGATGGCCATCATATATATTCCTCAAAGTCTCTTGCCAGCACAGGTGCAAACATACTATCTTATTTTGTAGCCAAAGCAATCAGAAGCAGGAAGATGCCTGACTGCAAAACTCAGCCTGAATCCCTTGCTAGGCTAGGAACAGACACTGCAGCTATCCTGATGCCTTGGGCCTTGTGACTCCATCCATGTGGTCCCAGGGGAGCTGAGTGCCTGGGCCCATATTTGACCTACTGTGCATTGTTGGAGCTAGGCATTAGACTTGGCTTCTCCACCCTGGAAGAGTCATTCCATATTTACTGTGATCTGACAGAGACTCCTTGCAAAGTGCAGACAAAAGCTTCCATCACCCCTGAGCACGCTGGGTTTGTTTGAACCTTTCCCTCTCTGAGGCTGCCTGCTCTGCTAGACCTGCACCCCTCTGTGCCCAGGTGCAAGGCAGGGCCTCCTCTCCTGCAGGAGGACTGCTTCCCTTTCATCTGAAACACCTCATCCCTTGCAGGTGTGTTAGGTGTTGTGGCCTGCAATGCAGCCTTCCTTTGCTCAAGGGTGAGTCCTGCTGTGGGGAGTGAAGGCAAACAGTCTGGGAGTGAGCTCTGAGGCCTTAGCACGTAACAAGCCCTGGGTCGATCAGCGGGGCTGTTGAAGGACAGGGACAGTTGAAGAGCAAGCCTCGGGTGGATGGGCCTGGATGGAGTTGTGGAGGGAATCTCAGATGGAGGCCAGAGGATGCGGGGGTTGTGAGATGGTCTGCAACATTGTGGTTGGTCTGTTTTCCTGGAGGGTTTTACAGGGGCCAAGGAAATTGAACGTGGTAGGTATGTGCAGGTTGGAAAGTACTGAACAAGGGGATAAAAAGGGCTTTGTGATAATAAACGAGGATTTGAGTCCGCATTAACTTGAGTCCGTGTCCTGAAATGCCACATCCTGCCTGCCCACTCATGAGTAAAAATGCCTCCACCCTTCACTGTGAACTTTGAAACCTGTGTGTTTCCCCTACCTTTGAGCCCCATTTATAAAATCATAGACTGATTTGTGTTGTAAGGGACCTTAAAGATCCATTTGGTTGCAACCCCCCTGGCATGGGCAGGGACATCAGGTTGCTCAAAGCCCCGTCCAGCCTGGCCTTAAACATTTCCAGGGATGGGGCACCCACAGCTACCCTGAGCACCCTGTGGCAGTATCTCACCACCTTCATAGTAAAGAACTTCCTAGTGCCTAAATCTCCTTTCTTTCACGTTAATGTTATTCCTACTTGTCCTGTCACATTCCTACCACATCCCCTGTTTGGAGGCTGTTGCCGAGCCCTGGATGCGTGCAGAGAGAGAGAGACCCCATGTCCTAGGATTGCTCCTGCATCTCCTTCATCACATCTGCAGATGGATGCCCATTGCATCACTTGAGGCTGGCTTACTCAGAGGCTGAAAACGTGTTGCTGCTTTTGGCTCTGGGTTTATGAAGGGATTGTCAGGTGAGGTGCCAGGTCTGAGCAGAGCAGCTGGGGTTTTGGGGATGGGGGGGTTCCTGTGGTATTCCCCAGGTACCTGCAGGAGTCACACACAGAATCACAGAATCCCAAGGGTTGGAAGGGACCTCGAAAGATCATCTAGTCCAACCCCCCTGCAAGAGCAGAGTAACCTAGAGTACATCACACAGGAACTTGTCCAGGGGGGCCTTGAATATCTCCAGCATAGGAGACTCCACAACCCCCCCAAGTCCTGCTGTATGTGTCTGTGTATCAGACACTGCTTCTGCTAAGGAGCAGTTATACTTTTGCTGTATGCTTGGTTTTGTAGTGTGAAGGCAAAGGCTGAAAAAGACCCTTTACCTGTTCTCAGAGAAGTGTTTCCAGTCTCTCCTAGAGGGAAACTGATTGCAGGGTAAAAGTACCTGCTGTTAGAGAGCAAGTAAAAATTGATTTCATAGGAGAGGTCACTTGCTGCTGGCCAAATAAGCTGGAAAATGGCACTGTGGTGTTTTTTGATTGATTGCTTATGAAGCAGACCTTCTTGGGACTGAGGTCCTGGCATAAAGCTAGGTTGTGGTGACGTAGCAACAAAGCAGTGAAATCTGCTGGTAAAGGTCTGATTCTAATTTTCTTTTTTGTATGATCTCCAGGAATATAGATGTTCATCTGCAACTGTGAACACTATGGTTTCCTCCCCATGCCCCTGAAATCACAGCAGACACTGCAAGAAGAAACTGAGAACTTTGGGCAAATGCTAATCGAGGCTATAAGTAAGTTGCTGTGCCCTGCCATGATGGACACCCCAGAAGCCAGCCCTCACTCCCAGTACCCCCAGTTAATGTTTGTGGAGCTCTCTTGCCAGCAGCCCAGCTTTCTTCCCCTTGGGAACCTGCATCCTGATCTGATTGTTCTCATGCAGTTTTGATATGCGGTTTTCTATTTTCTCCCCGGGGATGTAATTCCTTCACAACCAGGTGAACCTTATTCACAAAATCCCTCAACTTCCCAGATCAAAAGCAAAGATGCATCTTTCAGGTGGAGCAGATGCTGCAGTTTTTTGTCATGATGTCTGTCTGGCACATGGCTGCTGGCTTCTGCTTTGTATCGTGAATGCTTTCTGCTGTACCCGCTCCTGGCCTGAGTTCACATGCCAGCTCCCTGGGGCTTTCAGCCCAGTGATGAAAACATGTGGTGATACCTTGTACCAATGCAACATGTACGTGAAGGTGATGCTTGGGATCTCTCCTCTCCTTCAGTCGATTGTCCATTCATCACCTAGAGGACCTGGGTTCTCCCTGCTGGTGAGCTTCTAGCCATTTCCCTCAGAGTATATTATCTTTTCACATATTTAGCTCTTTCCTGATCCCTCATCTTTTGGTTTTAAATCTTTTGCAAGGAGAAAATAGCCATTTGTTATGTGGGGAGAAATGCTGAGCTCAGGGAGCAGAACAGAAAGGGCTCAGGACGTGCTCTTTGCCTCTGCTGTTTGCTGTAGAGACACAAGGCCAGTCAGGTCTGTGGGCACTTAGTACCTGCTATGAGAGCCATGTTTAGAAGTGTACCTACTATGAGAGCCATGTTTAGAAGTGTAGACTTGTGTGCAAGGGCAGTGCTCAGCAAATCTTTGGGCTTTCTGTCTTGAGGGTATGAATGTTTGAATCCAGCCAGGAGGAGATGGAGAAGTTGGGCTGAAAAGCAGGTTATTTCCCCAGTTCTCATGTGTCTCCTCTACATCAGACTCTTCAGAGCAGCTTGGCAGTCCTTCCATTCTGTGCCAAAACCAGGTCTTTTGGGAAAACTCTCCTGCTTTCCAGTGACAGAAGGGAGTAATTTCTCTGGCCTGAGAGAAACACTGGAGCTCTGGAGCAGCTGTGTGATGCAGGCTGTCTGCTGGATTCTAGCCCAATTTGGGTATGATCAGGAGTGATGAAAAGCATGCACACTGTCTCTTTACTGGGGCAGCTCCTCCCCCTGCCCTTCTTGATTGCCACATTTTTCTGCTATGACCCTAAGTAGTAGTGAACTACAAATATGGCTGCTGACACTGGTAGTGCCCCAAGAAGCTGTAGAAATTCCTCTCCCAGCTCTGCCTCATGCTGTGAAGAGGGCAGGCATTGAGAATAGAAGATTGGATAGGGCTGTGCTGTGCTTTAATTAACCAGTGCCCGTGTTACTCACAGAGCCAGCAGCCCCCTGTGTATGCTTCTTGCAGGGTGTCAGCGGCACCGTGACCCAGGGAGTTGTGGTGATCAGGGGAACCTTTGTTTTCCTGGTGTATCCTGCTCCATCTGTTTATAGGAATTGTAAAGTCTGAACCTGATTTAGCTCTGTGTGTTTGAGTGTCTGTGTTGAGGACAGAGCTGGTGTTGTTTTTTCCATGTTGTCCTTTGTGGCTGCACTTTATTTATTGAATTTCTTATTTTTGCATTTGTACTGAGCTGGAACTCAATCTGCTCCTTACTGGGCTGCACTTGCTTGCTGGGGACTGAAAAATATCCCTGACCCTCTGCAGTGTACCTGCAAATGAGGGTTTAAGTCCTCTGTCCTCCACCAGAGAGTCTGTCTCCTCAAGGCCTAGGTGGGCCCTGCCCAGACATCTCTATCCCCATTGTTGGCTCTCTGCCAGGCTTTCTGCTCTGGCAGGGGTAGCAGTGGACATTCAGTGCCTGAAGTAATGACAAAAATCCTTCCTTTACTGTGTCCTTGTACTTGAATGGGGGCCCCACTGATAATATTCGACAGAGGCAGTGGCAGCATTGTGGAGGAATATATGGGTCAGTGTTCCTCTAGGACTGAAGCTAGAGATGGCCATGGTACTCTGTGTTTAATATAAATCTAAGCATCCTATATATTTGTAAATTACAGACTTTGCTGGGCCTGGTCTCCCCTCACCTTTATTGACCCTCAAAGATCAAGTTTCCCTTGTGAGCATCCCTAAAAAATGGTTTTAAGATCGAGAACTTGCCTCTAAACTTTCAACTCAAAACCAACTCATTTTTTTTGGCCAAATTCTAAGTAACCTGAATGAAAATACCCCCAATATTTTCAAAAGATGTGCTTTTCCAATGGGGCTGCTGGAGAAGAGTGGATGAGGACTCCCTTTTCTTAATCAGTCCCAAACTGGGAGGCTGATGGCTTTCTCTTCTATCCAGATTTTCATGATCAATATGAAGCATCGGAAAGACAGGCAGGATTGGATGCTGTGGACTCTCTATGAGCAGGAGATTGCAGTCAAGATAGTGGAGGCTGTGCATGGAAAGTGAGCTTACGCTGCAGTTGCTGTTTGCAAGGAGTGGGTTGTGCAGTAATGCT